>NC_141347.1:9562996-10762996 GCF_057382095.1 Aulonocara sp. 'chitande type north' Nkhata Bay
AGGCAATGGTCTAACTTGTGCAAAAAGTAAAATACCTTCACACATGAGTTGTGCATTCTTCTTGTTTGCAGCCAGGTTGATGCAGATGGAGATGAGCTCAGTTTCAATTTCCTCCTCACCATGCTCGTACAGCATTTGCATTAGCTACACACAAACACACAAAATTGTACCTAAGACTTTAGAACTCAGGCACTATGAGTGTTCAGCTCAGTGTACATTTTGTACCTGTGGTATGCAGTCAGTATAAACAAACATGCCCTTGAACCGGTCATCCATGCTGATGTGGTACAGGATACGCATTGCCATCTGTCTGTTGTTCTCATCCCCTGAAAACACACACAATAACGATGATACCATTACCATGTTACAGTTTTGCATAAAATGCCAAGGGTTCACAACAGCTACACTGCAAGGCTATTAACTATAAAAGCAAAACGCAGAGATAAATGCATTTCCCAAATCTGGGATATATAAAGAGCATCTTTCATCTGGTGCTAAGCTAGTGCAAGATTTAAACCAAGGTTTTTGTGTTCATTAAAGAAGTTCCCTAACTGAATTAAGTGGCAAGAAGTTGACTGAAGAGGCAGTTGAATCCAAAGAATCTCAAATATACAGTAGCTTTAAAAGCAGGCTGTAAACAGGACACAGTTTGAAGTAGGTGAGTTTAACCCTTTATTTTAAAGCTACCTGTGGCTTTTTTTTCTAGTTTGGTTGTCATTAATTTAGTTTTAAATTCCATTCCAATTATTCCTTTCTTTGTTCTACTCAAACAACAAGTGAATCTCTGTACCCTACTAATTCATTCCAACTTGTCAGAATTGCTTGAACTGAACTTTCTTTGGTCAACAGCAGATTCCTGCAGTCACCCGTAGTTTGAAGACGCAACTTGTCTGCACACACCTACCATTTACTTGCAAAGCTGCAGTGAAAGGTGGAAAAGGTGCAACCAAAAAGGGAAAAACAGAGATCATTTGATGGACTGAATGGAGACTGAACAGAGATCTCCCGGGCAACAATCTCCGTTTATCGTTTGGGTTGCATTTTTCAGTTTGATCACAGCTGAAGAGGAGATTTTCAACATAAGCATGAAGTGCTTTTATAACACCAGGAGAATGTGAACAATTTTTATTCAGGATGTAACAATCCACAGTGTTGATTGTGTGTCGACTTATCAGCAATACTTAAAAAGCTGTAAGCTACACGTTTGTTCCCAGCAGTCACTTTGCTAAAAGTACTGTGAATGGATCGCTATGTGCTGCATGCTATTAAACTAGCGTGCATCATTACCTAACAGGACAGTGAGTTTAGGTAACAGGCCAACTTCTACCATCTTGGCTCTAAGTCCAGAGTCAAAGGAGAGGTTGAGCAGCAAACGTAGAGTCAAGTTTAATAAGTCTTCATGTTTACAGGGAACCAGGCGAGCCAACCGCTCCACTGTATCCACCTCAGCCTACAAATCAGAGACAAACACAGATTATAGCAAATCTAATGATGGTAAATTCAGCAGAAAATAATTTATGCCACCGACAAGAGCTGAATGAACATCAAGGGCATCACAATAAACGAAAAAAGACAAATTCAGAAATCCAAAGCAAGGATTACTATTATTCTACTGTTTACCTACTTTCCAATATTAGAAGCTAATAGCTACATATTATGTGGAGCTTGTCAATAAGACACTACCATTTACAGCCCCCTCCCCAAAAAAAAAACCAACCTAACCTCTGCACTACAGAAGACTTACAATACTGGAAGACAACTGACTTACAGAATATTTCCCCACAATCATTACCAGAGGAAGAAGGAATAACAATGCAAAAACAATGCAAACCGGGTCCCCCCCCCCCTATTTTTAAACAAAGGATGTAGAATAAAAATAAATGAAGTTGACTTGGTTAACAACAGATCTCTGTAACATAAAAATGATCATCAGGACTGTTTCTCCTATGCTCCTGGCAAGCGTTATCGAATCTGAAAGTCTTGTTTCTACCACCCACCATGTCATTCTTATTCTCAAGAAAGATGGAGAGTTTTTTAAGGAAAGAAACCACCAGGACAAGCAGCTCCTCATCATCACGTTCAAGAACTTTGACCAACAAGCCAACAATGTTTTTATTCCTCATCTTCAGTTCTGTCCTCGTATCCTCAGCAAGGTTCAGCAAGAGGTAAAGAGACACTAAGAACCAGAGAAAAACAGGCCAGCAGAAGTGAGGAGGAGAAACAGAAAATTAGAGATGATATAGTAATTTCAGTTACATCTGATCAACAAAAGTTCTGAATGAGGAGATTAAAAAAACAAAAAAAAAACCAAAAACAAAGCCTACCTCTGAGCAGCTGTTCCTGCTTAGCCAAAAGGCCATGGTATTTTCTGAGAGCCTTGTCCTGGTCTCGTCTCAGGGAGCCATTCTCTGGTGCAGACTCACGTGCGCAAAAGAACATTAAGGAAAACATTATTTTTGCTGACTTAATGAGTACATTCTCATTAAGTCAGCAAAACTATAAAGGGAGAGAGCAGAAAAGTAAGCAAAAAACACCAATAAAAAGGATATAGGCCTTGTTTTTCTTGCGTAGCTCCTCACGCCATGCGTCGTATCTCTTCAATTCATGTTCGACCACACTCATACACAGGGCGCCTATTTTATAATGACTCACCACCCCGTGAAACTGGGAGAAACTGGAGGAGGAAAGGTAAGAGGATTAAACACAACAGTAAGAATAAATGTGATGGAAGTGAGCTGCTATGTAAGTGTGTGTGTTACCTGGAGAAGCAGAAGAATATATAAATGATGATGGTGGCTAGGTCTACACTCTGCTTCCAATCCTCCCTTAGTACTCTGGCCAAAGCACCAAGAGCTGTCTCTATTAGGAAAGACAAGGGAAGTTTTCACATCATAAGTACAGCAGATAACGGCACAATAATATATTGTGATATAACATGTGCCATCTAACAAATTTTCAGTTAGAAAAAGATACTTGGGGCAATAGAGAACCTATTGAGCCCATTTCCAGGAGCAGATTTTTGGTCTTTGAGTCTTAAAGTAGCTTTACATGTTTCGCAGTTCAAAATCCTTAATCCTTAGTCATATAGTCTGTGTAGCCCATAACTTTATTTTCTGTCTCATATTTGCCATTTTATGGGGTGCCTGTTAGCTCAGTGCGTTGAGCGGACGACCACATGCCATGCGGCTGAGAGCAGCTAGCCTGCGCCCACTTACAGTTTATCGTGGAATATCTAGGACAGACATTTCATTAAAATCCTGAATTGATTTTAAATATAAATTTATTTTGCCCGAAACGCCAGAATCTCAGGTTAAACCTTACAAGATTTCAACAACCACCAAAGAGCTAAAACAGTAAATGGGAGCAGGTACACGGATTCTGCACAAAGACGTAAACACAAAGCGTGGACCCGCCGACGCATCACAATCAGTGAGATGTCGCCTTTCTCACCCAGCGGCACAGACACAGACACGGTCAGGGCTGAAAGCAGACAGCTCACTGATTCTGATGTTTCAGTGGGTCCATGCTTTGTGTTTACGTCCTTTTTGCACTAGAGTCTGAAGCTGCAGGTTTTATTTCTCTCCAAACAGAGAGACATATCTGTACCAGCCACTGGTACAGATGTGTGGACGACACCTGGGTCAAAATCAAGACACAAGAAGTGGAATCCTTCACTGCGCACATTAACGCTGTGGATAAAAACATCAAGTTCGCCAGGGAAGACACAAGGGACAACTGTTTGCCTTTCCTGGACTGCGCCGTGCACATTGAAGAGAACGGCAAACTCAACATCGAAGTTTACCGGAAGCCCACACACACGGACCAGTACCTCCTCTTTGACTCCCATCACCCTTTGGAACACAAACTTGGAGTAATTAGGACCCTACACCACCGGGCAGAACATGTTCCCTCTAAGCCTGAAGGAAAAAAGAAGGAACACACACATGTAAAGGAAGCACTCAAAACGTGCGGCTATCCTAAATGGGCGTTCTTAAAGTCAGCAAAGAGGCACAGAAAAGAAGACCAGACACCAGCGAGGGAGGATAAGAAGGACAGATGCAACAACATTGTCATCTCCTATGTAGCCGGTGTATCAGAGAAACTCAGGAGAGTTTTCTCCAAGCATGACATCCCAGTGTATTTCAGACCCAGCAACACGCTCAGACAGGAACTGGTTCACCCAAAAGACAAAACGCCAAAACACAAACTTAACAATGTGGTGTATGCTGTACAGTGCAGCGAGGAATGCTCAGACCTCTACATTGGAGAGACCAAACAGCCACTTCCCAAGCGCATGGCACAACACAGAAGAGCCACCTCCACAGGACAAGACTCAGCAGTCCATCTGCATCTTAAGGATAAAGGACACTCTTTCGAGGATGCCAATGTTCACATTTTGGACAGAGAGGACAGATGGTTTGAAAGAGGAGTGAAAGAAGCCATCTATGTCCACTGTGAGCGACCATCTTTGAACAGAGGCGGGGGTTTACGACACCAACTGTCTGCCATCTATAATCCAGTTTTGAGATCCCTTCCCAGACGCCTTAACGCCCACTCACATCCTGGGCCATCTGACCTCAGGAATTCGCATGTTAGATAAGGTGGGGCCAGGTTTCACAATGAACACACCCGAAACTCTGGCTGATTGGGACCCACACCCAGTTTCACACCTTGGCTCAGGCGATTAGAGGATCATCAGGGGGTCCTTTTGTCCCTCTGTGGGGGGTTACTCCCACTAGGTTTATATCTGGGACTCTCCACCATTTGACCTTAGAACTGAAGAAGCTTCTCGGATGAGAGGTGAAACGTCTTCAAGCAACTTAAAGAAGTCCAGACGCTTTTCTTTGCAAGCTCCTTTGACTACGATGACCTGGATGACTGAGAACCTTCACAGACATCTCCAAACAATATTGACTGAACCAGCAGCAAAAGAAGATCCAAACTACGCTTCACATAAACATCGTCATGAATTCCCTCTTACTTTACTGCATTATTCGCTCGCTTATTAGCCACCAGTCTGCAGAATATTTTTAAGGCCATCTGCTATAAAATCCCAGGCCAGGAAAATCGCCTTCATGTTTTTCTGTTTTATCCTCAGTTACTTTGACACAAAGGCATCTTCTGTGATGCTTACGCCTTCAATAAAGTCTCGAAAGTGTCAGCTTTCTTTTTACAAAAATAAAAACATGGATATGTACTGATACGTGATCAGAATTATAATATTTGAATCAAATCGAATCGATTTGGGACCTTGTGAATTGGAATCGAATAGATTCTAGAAATCAGTGACGATACCCAGACCTATTCCTGATGGTTAGGGACAAACGCAACTGCGTGGCAGGATGCTGTAAATGGACTAAACTTCAGTCAGGAAAACAACTGAGATAATCCATCCACAATACGAGGTTAGTCATTAATATACTGCTGCATGGCATAAAGCTTTAAAATGAACAGTGGTAATAAAAACCGAGAGTAGCTGAAGGTGATCACTGCCTTTTTTAGGGGCTTTTTCAGATTAAATAGAACAAGATACAAAACATTAAAACATGTTAAAAACACAACAGCCTTGATAAACGCAGAGTAGTTTTGACCCAGAAGTAGAGTTCATATGTCATCACTTAAAAATTGGATATCCCACCTGCTGTGAATGTTTTAATGCAGTACAGTTGTTATTATTATCATCACTTGTCACATCCTGTTTATGACAGTTAAAATTAATAACATTGATATAAGAAACTGAGCCAATTTTGCCATACCTGGTGCACGGGGAAAATTATCAATATGCTTTTTGTGACATTTTTGTTTGGTGGTGTTCTGTGTGATTTTCCTAATGTGAAATAAGTGCCATGGCTCCAAAAGGTTGGGAAACACAGGTTTAGAGTGACCCACTCTTTCACTAATGTTTGTAAAGCAGACTGCATGGCTAGGTGTTCGATTTTATACACTTATGGCAATGAGAATGAAAACACCTGAATTCAAAAGGGTAGCCCAATACTTTAGTCCACACAATATATCTAGCATCAAATACCATCATAACACAGATGTCAAAATGGAAGTATTCTAACAATAACCCAAAGAGACAACCTTCGAGTCGATACTGAGCACTGGTTAGGTTCAGTTATTTTGTAGTGCAGGAAAAAATGGAAAAATATGCTAAGAACTTGCTACTGCTCTGGAGAAAATGACAATTATATAGAGCACAAGTAAAGCATGCTGCCTTTAATTATTAGACAATTAGAGAATCAAATGTTCTTTCTGTATGCAGAAAAATATAGCTAAATAAAAATCAATCAAAAAAGGTAGTAAACAACGATGAGCTCTCAGGGTGCGTTTGTACCAATGATGTTACACTAACTTCATTAAATGGTTTGAGTCAAACCATATAAAATAGTTTTAAGAGATGACACACTTAAACTATCCAGGAATGTCAGGAAACTGCTGTAGGTACGACTCTGTTAACCATCAGAATTAAGATGGAGAATAAAAGTGTACCATTGTGCAGTAGCTCCTCCAGGTTATCAGGGTTACGGGCAAGCTGCAGGATGAGAGCTGAGCCTCTGATCTTCTCTGGAATCCCTTCATAGAGCAGTTCAATATACTCATCCACTCTAGTTATACTGGCCTCCTCATTTAACTACAAACACAAACAAACACACAAAGTTGTTGACTGATAACAAATGCATTCTTTCACCAGCCAAACTATTTAAACAACACATTTGAGCAACTTCGGGTTGTTGCTTTAATGAAGACAGAACATGTGCTTACTGCTGTGTGAGATCAAACTACAGTGGAACAAATGGTTACCTCTATGCCTTCAAATGGTGTCAATTCTTTGGGCTTGACTGTTCTTTTTCCTTTTTTTTCCACTGGTGACAAAACACACACATACATAAACAGCCAAAACAAAGCACATCAGCATTAATTCCAAACTTGAAACTTTAATTGCATTAGTTTACATTTTCTTTTATTAGCATCACAGTGCATACTTTAGGTCTGCCATTACACAACCTCCTTACATGTCTTAATATTTCTAGAATGTTTACAGTACATGCTGGACTAACAAGCTGCCAATCTACATGTGGGACTGAAGTTAGCCAAAGTTGGAATTGGACAGTAAAGATTTTGGGCTCCAGAGCACAGGTGCAATGACGGCGGTATGACTAACCGTTGCTCTCCACCGGGGATGATTTTCTGTTCTGCAAGTAGTACAGGAGCTGCTCCACCTGGGGCAGACGGGAAGCAGGGATCATCTTACACTCCTCCAGCACTTTCTTTGCCAAAGCTCCCACATCTGTACTAGGAGAAAGACTTTTCATGCGGATACTGGAGCATGAAAAAAAGAGCAGAAGAGAAAGCAGAAGCTAGCAGGTTTCATTAAATTCAAAATAAATATACTGATTGTAAAACTGTGGCCCAATAGCCTTTTTTTTCTGGCATAAATAACACATTTTTTTTTTACTTTTTTAATCCTTTCCACAGGCAGAATAGTCCTCTTTTCACACACCTAATGCAAAAGACACTGTCATGATGTCACCCACTAGTTTGTTTGTGAGGTCCTGTTGTGATGTAAAACCTAAAGACAGATGCGCTTACTTACATTTTTTGTCCCTCCTTGCGTTCTCCAAGCATATGTCCTCCACTCTCTCCAAGGATAGATGCCTCCACCTCATAGTGGACTACAAGGGCCTTCTGTGTGGGATGGACGTCCAAACCGCCCACAGTCACTTTGCTTTGAGCGATCAAGAACAGGCAGTACAAAATACAGTAAAGACATAAAACTCCAGTTATTTAATTTACATCATACCATATAATAACTGCATCGGACGCAAATCAGCTAGCAAGTTAATTTCACAACAAAATGACTTTAAATTTTACTACAGAAAATAGGTCGTTAATTGCCAAGCCAGTAAAATATCCGCCGCCCATAACAATAACACATAGGAAGACACGCCCAGACAATAGCATAATATTACTAACCGGCTAACAATAAAACACGATTCCACAGAGAGTTAAAGCATGACAAACACGAGCTAAACTCGGTGCAAATCCCTGATTGCAAATAAATTCAACACTACGTGCAATTAGCTAGCGATTATCCACCACAGTTTAGCACGGAAGCTTGCTAGCTATGTTAGCTCCAATTCAGATTTCCAATCCCCCTTCCTTCAGGTAGGGAAGGTTAAAAAATGTTTCCTTTTATTGGCGGATTTATAAGTCAGTGGAAAACGTAAAATCAGTCGTTATTTGTTTATAAGTTGTCATGCACAGTAGGCTCCTTTTAGAAATAATTGGGTAACTGTGCTAACGAAGGGGATGTGAATACAACCATGAAGGCTGATTTAAATGGTGAGAGATTTTAAGTGACCTTTCTGTCAACTGCATGTACGCCAAACTGACCGTTGTCGTTATTTATTTAAAACATAAACAATTATATGCTCGCATTCTGCACCGAGCAAGAAAACAGGAAATTTCCCAAATTGGAAAGGTAATTAAACATCGCACTATATAGAGAAATGCCATGGATCAGGGCAAGCTAATTAGCAAGAATTTCAATTTAAAAAACGCTTCCTCTTATCTTCTAAGTGTTGGTTAGACGTTCACAGTAAAGCTAACGTGATAGTATGGACACCATATATTACTTAAATTGGTGACCATATCTAGCAAACACATTACTCTTAGAATAATAAACTCACGTTATGACTGACCGTTTGAGATAACGTGCATCATCCTGCATCTTCCTCAGATTTAAACTTCAATATTTTTAATGAACGTAACAGTAGTGATGTGTCGAAGTGTGTCGGGTAATCTCGGGGGTGTTTTTGTGAAGCGCGTATCGAGGCTTGCTTTGATTACGTATGCAGTGACGTTCGTACCACGTGACTGATTCAGTAACTGGTAGTGATGGGAATTACGGATCTTTTTAGAGAACCGTATCTTTCGGCTCGACTCACTAAAAAGAGTCGTCTCTTTCGGCTCCCAACCGGATCTTCAGATTGTTTTGTTGCTTTAACTCTTTAAGACCTACTACAGAACCAAGTCTGCCAGAGCTTATATTATATTTTTACATGCTGTAGTGCCATTTTTGGGAGCATTTCAAGTTGCTATACATCAATACAACGATTATAGCCCAAATTTTAATAATATGTATGCATTAAGTGCATAGTAATTACATAAATTGTCACAAAGTGCAATAAACTATAAAAAAATTGAAAATCTTTTTGTTTTTTTAACATATATTTCTAGTTAGAGAAATTTAAGAGGCTTGTCCCTCAAAACTGTAAATACAAAAAAGTTGTACAAAATAGTTTCCCACCACAGGAAATTTATTTTGAGTGTCTTCATAGTTTTATTTTTGAAATACACCAATTTGTATATACTGCAGGAAAAACGAAAATAAATATTATAATGCAAATTTGCAAAAAAAAAACAGCATATGCATCAAAATTAACTATTTTCAGCGGTTCAATTTGACTTCTAAGCATCCCAGAAACGACACAGAAAGTCATAAAGTCAAACATAACTTTTAAAAACACCACTATAGGCTTACAAGGCACTGATGGTAAAAAAAAACTACATTTCCGCGAAAATGACGTCACTTCCGGTTTCGGGCAGGTAATGGCGGACATGTGATAGTTCGCGCTGACATCTATTCCAACGTACTTTAAATAACACTTTCAAAATTAATTGGGCTAAACATTTTCTTAAAAACCCTACCTCTATCTGGAACTTTATACCATATCATATTTTCTCTCGTTTTGGTGGCTTTAATTTTATTTTAAATTGTAATTACAATGTTGAGAAACTCCCTGTAAAGCTTTCATCCTTCCATAAGCAGGTCCTCTTAGCGTGGACCCTCATTTATAAACACAACTTCTCACCTCACAAATACCTTATCTGGAACAAGAGAGATATTTTATATAAAAATAAATCACTTTTCCTGGAAACTTGGATCCAAAATGGGATCCTATTGGTGGCTCAGCTGGTTAGTAAAGAGGGACAACTACTTACATACGACGACTTTATTGCACTATATAATTTTCCAATCAGTGTTCAGGAATTCTCAATGGTGCTTGGTGCCATACCCTCAGGGACTTTAATGTTATATAAAAACACTGACAGCTCGATCTCTACCTCAGTCACTCTCTCTGATCCAGCTGAGTCACCAATAGGAAAAATCTGCTTTTCACAGGAACTTGGTAATAGCAATAAAAGAATACGTAGTTTATTCCAAGAAGATATCGTCTCTCTCCCATATATAATATCTTATTGGAACCGATTTGTTCCAGATATCAAGTGGAAGACAGTCTGGATGGTCCCCCATAAATATTTGATTGTAAATAAGGTAAAAGAAGTCTCATTTAAAATTCTACATAAATGTTATCCAGCCAGTCACTACATGGTAAAATTTAAAAGGGACATAAATACTAATTGTACTTTCTGTGGGGATCATCCAGAAACTGTGACACATCTTTTTTGGTACTGTTCTTTTACACAGAGATTCTGGAAGGAATTTAGCAGGTTTGTTATTGTCCATATTTTAAGGGAGTTTTCTTTACGATGGGAAAATGTTTTATTCTGTTTCTTTATGTTCCTCAAGAAGTATGATAAATGTTTTTATATGATAAATTTGTTAATACTTTTAGCTAAATTTTTTATCCATAAATGTAAGTTTACTAACAAAACACCATATTTCTGTCATTATTTTAAGGATGTGGAAATGTACATACAATCAATATCAGACTCCACCAACAAAAAGGCTCTCAAAACAATTTATGTATGTGAATTTTTGCGTGTATTCTTATAATTGTTACCTTTTTCTTTTACCCCTGGCTTTGTGTGTTCATGTTCTGTTGTTTTGTATACTTCATCTGTTCGTATGTTGTATACTCATTGTTTGTTAAATAAAGTTTATTTTAAAAAAAAGAAAGAAAAAAATCTATTCCAACGTAGGAAGTGTTATGAATAGCTGATCAGTTTGGCAAAGCGTGTTTCTGGAATATTATGTTTTTGTTGCTGCAAGCGCTTTTTATGCAATTTTGGCAAAGCAATATGTGGAAGGAAACCGGGACCTAGGGCAAGCTGATGGCATAGCATGTAAGTACAACTCCTCCGGTTTCATATGCCAAAAAAGTATTGCGCCAGCTTACGTGGTTGCAGTGCTACCGGAATTTAAAAATAGTTAGGGAAAACGGACCGCCTTTAAAGGGTTAATTAATGTATTATCAACAACAATATAAAATTATGCACAAAAGGAATTTCTAATGTAAAATAAACGTGGTTTTATTTATATATGTTTATATATAAATATATACGGTGGCCCCTAGAGACAAAGCACGTACAAACTCCAAAACACATACAAACTCCAAAAAGCACGTGCAAACTCCAAAGCACTTACAAACTCTGAAGCACGTACAAACTAAAACACATTGCTAGCGTTAACTGATCTTCGAAAACAGAGCTACCTAGATCACTTAAATTACACAATTGAAAGCATATGTGTATTGTTTGTGTATTTATACACAAGTGTAACCTGTGTGATTCTGCGTTGTGTCTGTTAAAAAAGGTAAAAGAAAGAAAGACCTCCAAGTAAATAATTTGCCCACTCCAGCTCCTCTCCCAAAGGGGAATTGTAGAAAAGGACTGGCATTTATTTTTACATTAAACATAAAGTATGCATTTACACGTAACATATTTGACATAAGATAAAACAAAAACAACAACATGAAATCCGACATACCTGATAAAAAAGGTAAAAGAAAGAAAGACCTCCAAGTACATAATTTGCCCACTCCAGCTCACTGTAAACCCGAATAAGTTACCAGAACTCAAAAAAATTGAGGCAATCGATTGCCTCAATTTTTTTGAGTTGATCAACTCAAAAGTCAAATTTTTCCAGAACATAAAAGTTTAGATTACATGGTACTTGTATCTTTTGAGAACGGTCAACTCAAATATTTGCAGTTAATATGACTTAAAGTTTCAAGTTTACAAATTCAAAGAAATAAGTTCACAGAACTTATAAAAAATAAGTACACAACCACAACATTTTTATGTTAACAAAACTCAAATGTTTATTAGTTTGTGTTGTCATTATTTTAAGTACACGTTAGTCAAATATGTTGACTACTTGATACTTAAAAACATGTGACCCAAAACTTAAAATTTTTGAGGCAATTGATTGCCTCAATTACACTGAGTATCGGTAACTTAATATGCAAAAGTCATAAACATCTGCCATTGAACAGTATCTTGCCTGCTCCCTTTTAGCACTATGTTGAAATTAAATACATTAAAAAAAAAAATTAAATTAATTAAAAATAATTAACAAAAACATTTATAAATTAAAATAAGTAGACCAAAAATTGTTTAGTCAGGAAAACTGTCAGAGTAATGAAAAATAATGCCAAATAATAATTAATAATATCAAAATGTGCTTTTGGCTCTCTGGCTAATATCTGAATAAGACAACAAGGCAGCAATTTGAGTGAATTACAATGCTATTTGTTTTACATTAACTAGTATCAAACAGTGAAATTTAGGTCATCTTGCACAGCCCACAATGTTTTGGAAATAGTATTACGAAAAACATTAAAACATACAAAACATTAGTGTTGCTTTGCATTATGTTAATGAGAACAAAGGCACATTGTATAGTTTGGACCTATTGGCTGAACACCTGTAGAGTAATGCAATAATGTTTTGAGGCATTATTTAGATGAAAGGAGAGAACTTTGAACTAGCCTTTTATAATGCTTCACCCTGCATCCTTCTTTCAGATGAGTTCCTACAATAACCAAGTCATTCTTGAGGGTCTGTAACCTGGGTGACAGTTTACCACTTTCTAGACCAAATAAAATCTTTTGAGTAAATTCTAAAGTGTTGGTCAGGCCTTTGGGGTAGCTGAGGTGAAGTGCATAGATCAGTCCAAACATTACCAGGAAGGCTTCACCAAATCTGGGGAGACTGAACACGGCATCACTTACAATGACGACAGAGATTTTCACAGGTTGGTAGTGAACTGGACTTGTTGTGTCATGGTCACTGATGACAGTGAAGAGGGCCACTTCAACACCATCAAGCTCCAACTCATCAGATTCGTCCTGAATTAATGAAAAAGAGATACTAATCACAATCTAACCCAAGAAATACAACAGACGACATATAATTTCTCATTTTACCAACTCCCACTGAGATCAAATACCTCTTTTACAAGGGAGACCTGAGTCTCACTGTAAGAGGTGAAAAACAGAAGATCCATGTTCTGCACACATAAATCAGCTAATTCACCAGAGAATCAAGTGGTGTGAGATAGACTGAAACTAAGCTAAAGGAAATACACAGGAAAATGTTTTACTAAACATCTTATCACTTTCAACAAAACACCAATTCAGTTCATTCGTAGTGAGGAGACAGAAAAGACCATACATGGAAACCTTATGGGTAGACTAAACAAAGATAAGTCCAAACAGTGCATCAAAATACATGTTTGTACTTTGATGCACTGTTTATATACACAGTAGTATCTGTTAGATACTTAAGGACACTCACAGTGCAGGTTCTGAAAAATCCAGAGACATCCTCACGCAGATAGACAGGAAGGGCGTGGAGAACGGTAGTGCGCTTGGTGTGGATATCATGGATTTCCTATTTCCAGATAAAAACAGAATTGTATATACTGGTGAGTTTACTGAACAACAACAAAAACAACAGTCAAATCAGAACATATGTCCACAAATAACCTGTTCACATCTTTAATACAGTCAGACAAATAGCAAACACAAAGTGGAGTAATAGCAAAATTCAAAAAGCTCATTTAAATCATTGAACCTGTCCAATGTTCCACTGGTTCAACCTATGAAATGTGTAACAATCTATTATTACCTGTTCATTGTGAATTCTTAGAATTTCAGCCAGGGCATCTGCTGTCTTCCCAGTTTTTGATGCCCTGGCTGAATAAGGTCATCAGTCGAGGAAGATGGCGGTCAAGTTCAGCGTAGAATGTATTGGGCAGGTTCTGATTTGTAATCCGCTGAAACTCTGCATACAACTACTAGTGATGGGTCGTTCGCGAACGAAATGGCTCTTAGAGCCGGCTCTTTGACGTGAACGACGCGAGCCGGCTCCTTATCGCGAGCCGTCACGTGGGTTTTTTTTTTTTTTTTTTCTTTCTCTCAGCCTCTCTCTCGCACTTTTTTCCGCTTCACTCTGCACGCGAGCCTTGTGCTTTACGCTGGGCAGAGGGGGGAGGGGCGGTAGTTACACTCAGTAGCACAGGAACAGAGCCAGAGAGAGAGAAAGAGAGGCAGGGACAACAACATTAGAAAGGTATAGTAATCATCCACAACTATTTTCGGTTGCAGATGATAAAGGATTGAGAAAGTTTATTCATGCAGGTCCATATGACAGAGAATATGCATGTTCTTTTAGTTTTCATATTATAATTTATATTTAATTGTGTTGTGGTTTGCAGTGTTTTGTGTTCTTTTCACTTTAAATTTGTGAAAGGAAAAAGCTGAAAATTTAAATAGTTAAAACTTGAAATGTGAATAGTTGATTTTTGTATTATATGATTTATTTATTACATTTTATGTGGAGTGAATAAATAAAAGTATATTTACGGTGGCCCCTAGAGACAAAGCACATACAAACTTCAAATCACGTACGAACTCTGAAGCATGTACAAACTCCAAAACACGTACAAACACGTACAAACTCCAAAACACGTAAAAACTCCAAAAACACGTAAAAACACGTACAAACTCCGAAGCACGTAAAAACTCAGAAGCATATAAAAACTCAGAAGCACATAAAAACTCAAAACACGTACAAAAGACAACAGAAGTGCTCCAGGATGCTGGGCGCAGTGTTGAGCCTTTGTTATCTTGTGGCTACACAAGCCAGCAAGTACCAACGACCGGATTTGGTGTGTGGTAATAACAGGTAAATGAACTTTTTTTTAAATTATTTGAATATATATATGAGTGCCTGTGTATAAATATACAAACAATACACACATGCTTTCAATTGTGTAATTTAAGTGATCTAGTAGCTCTGCTTTGGAAGTTCAGTTCATGCTAGAAATGTGTTTTGGAGTTTGTACGTGTTTTGTCTCTAGGGGCCACCGCATATATTTATATATAAACATATATAAATAAAACCACTTGTTTTTACGTTAGTAATTCCTTTTGTGCATAATTTTATATTATTGTTAATAATAAATTAATTAAAGCAACAAAACAACCTGAAGAGCCGGTTCGGAGCCGAAAGAGCCGGCTCTTTTTAGTGAGGCGAACCGAAAGAGCCGGATCTCTAAAAAGAGCCGGAAATCCCATCACTAACAACTACAGCAGAAGAACAATACAGTTCAATTTGAAGAATCTCGCACATCTTTATAAAGCAGCAAAAAGCTGCCACATGAGTAAGAATTACAATTTTCATTTTAAAGAGAGCTGATCCATATTACCTCAGACTCCATTTTTAGAGCAGGCCAGAGGTCCAAGAGCTCCTTCACAACCCTAACCCTGAACATATAGTTTAAAATATAGCGTTTCTAACAAGAAAACTGCTTGAAAGCACTCTCACTGCAGACAGGCATCTCCGTTGTGTAACTGCAGGGACAACGGGCTTGTTTGGACCCAACTATTCTGAGTCATGAGAGGGGGTTTAAAAATTTAGAGAGATTAAAATACTTTGTTTTATACTAGGCGACCAGGCGCCACCTCTAGAACAAGTAGTATCTAACTTTTTAAACAGCCTGCGACCCTCATTACAACAACTTAATGCTAGCTCTGCAAGCGCAAAGTTTCCTTCGGGGAGAGCAGCAAAGCACATAAAAAACACGGACCGACATTTCTGCTATTCTTTTCGACACGCACCCAAAATACAACTAAATATTCGTATTTTAACAATAAACTAATATCAACATTGAAAACTTACTGTAAGTCCAGTGATGCTAGTTGCTGCCGTTAGGTCCAACTTTCTCCAGTCGTCCGTGTTGCCTCTTTGGTGCTGTTCCCGCCCATATACCTTCACTTCTTCTGTGTTTCCTATTAATGCTCATTAGCGCCGCCTTCCGCTTCGGAGGGTGAATCAGAGATTAACTCGGAATAAAAATTGATTCCTGCAGCTGCTCAACACTTACGGAAAAAATTAAAAATATATATGTAGGACACATTGATAAAACAATGAATATTAAAATAAATACATTTTGTCTTCCACTAATGCATTTAAGACAATTTGATTTTACTTATTTGGTGAAACACTTTGAGATTTTATTGTATTTTAGCATGTGCTACATAAATTAAGTTTATTATTAAATCCTACTTGAAACAACAAAAATAACAGGACTTTACCATTCTTATATGTCCTAACTTAACTGTGTTACGTTGTGCTTAAGTTATGATTTTAAGTGATGCTTACTTAATATAGAAATAGTTCAATTCAATCAAATATTATTAGTTTCATTTACTCAAAAAGAAGAACATGTTATACGAACTTGACATATTTAAGTTAACAGAACTTTTTAAAGACTTTGAGTATACACTACTTAATCTGTTTAATTACTTTGAACATTCGGGTTTACAGTGCTCCTATGACCAAATACAAACAGTGGGGAAGAGGGTTAGCTCAACCCACCACAACTTCCAAGCTAGCAAGGTGTATATATTCATGTTAGCATTTATGGCGCCTGAAACACATTTAGGATACACACATACTACACACTTATAACATCTCACAAAAAACAGGCTTAATAATGACAATAATTGAACTAAAATCGCAATCAACATCAGTATGGAACGCCAGGACTGCCATAATGAATTAATTAAATACACCATTAAATAATTAATTAAATGTGTCAATAATTAATTAAAATTGAAATTAATTAATTAAATAAATAGTTATGACACATGTAATCAATTAATTATTGACACATTTAATTAATTATTTATGTATTTCACATTTTAATTAATTATTGACACATTTAATTAATTATTGACACATTTAATTAATTATTTAATGATATATTTATTTATTTCATTTCGGCCTGGCTCTCATCTTTTTTTTTGTGTCCCGTTTGGATCTTTAGCCATCAGAATTGTTGTCTTAAGGCCAAGAAAGATGCCAAGCGGATTTATTTTACCAAGTGGATCATCATGGCCTTGCCATATTGGTCCATTTGATTGACCTTTATTATAATTATGAATTTATTTTATTTACAGTTGCTACAAACGGGACAGACATGACTGGGGGATAGGACAGGGAGAAAGAATGAAAGAAAGAGAGGGAGAGAAAGAAAACCAAAGGGGAGAAGAGACGGTGAGAAGGGGGGGAAGAAAAAAAAACACCTGGGTCACCTGTATGGAGAAAAAAAAACAGAAGAGAAAGCAAACAACAAAGAGCAACATAATAAAAAAAAAAACGGCACCATCACAATAAACTAGCTAGCAGTAGATATCAGTAGATACTAAATAATAAACGATATTGTGCAGCACGCAAGATAGACAGCGCACAATGTGCTTTGAGGCAGCAGCCAAGAAAGCTGTAGTCCACGTCTGTAAATACCCGTGTGTACACCTGTGTGCATACCTGTGTGGATCAGCATGCTTGCATTCCAAAGGTTTCTCCATGTAACGATCTGCTAGGGAGTGTGGGGAGCCACAGCCCCGTCCTCCAGGGTATGAAGCAGGTATGGAGGAGATCAAAACTCCAGACATCTAGAGGCCCCCAGAACACAAGAGACCAAGGAAGACCAACAGAGGGGCAGCCGCGCCACTGTCCCAGTAAGAGCTGAGGAGAGTCCCAGATGAGGGCTCACTCAGCAGCCGCGGAGCAGAAGCCAGGGGAGCTCCGCCGGCAGCCAGCCGTGCCTGAGTGACCGAGCCCCAGGCCGAGAGACGGGGGCACCCCACCCCCGAAGTGGCCCGAGCGAGCCCCAGGCTCCAGGCCCCGATAAGCGGCCGCCAAGGAGTGAGCTGGTGTGTACCCGGACGCCCACCCCCAGACACAAAGAACCACCAACGCACCGACGCCTGAGGGAGTCCGCCACTGGCAGGGGAAGTGGTGGTGGGTGGAGATAGGCCTCCAAACCTTGGAGGGCCTGAGATGTCCCCAGCGAGGTGGCGTCTGATACCCAACCTGACATATAGACACAGACATACAGGCACACACAGACACAAACATCCATTCCCACCCTCATGCTCTCATATGCACTTACTCCACACTCAACCAACGTGGAGACAGACATAAAGAGACGTTGTACACACGATCACACTCCCCAAGCGTACTCTACAAACCGGGTCTAGGTACCCTTGCCCCTGGAGGGGGGAACTGCACCCAGACCCAGGTGGTGTTACCCTTTTCCCTGGCTCTCATCTTGAAATAATTTTATCTGTCAGCCTCACCCATCAAACTCAGGGGGCGGGGTTAACGCTGCCCATGCAGCTTCTCTAACATTTGATTGGTTGCCGTGCAAAGTACGTCAAAACAGGTCGATCCTA
The DNA here is from genome assembly GCF_057382095.1 of Aulonocara sp. 'chitande type north' Nkhata Bay. NCBI lineage: Eukaryota > Metazoa > Chordata > Actinopteri > Cichliformes > Cichlidae > Aulonocara > Aulonocara sp. 'chitande type north' Nkhata Bay. The sequence continues at coordinate 9,581,494 of NC_141347.1, forward strand.
GATAATCGATTGCTTGTGTAGGCTTGTGCAGCCAGGTATCCCAGAATGCAGATCAAATCACAGGCAGCAATGGTGGTGGTGTAGTTTTAAAATACCCCATTTTTCTGTCACCAACTACACTTTTAACAGTGTTTTAGCCGCGAATGTCGCGCCATACGTCTGGTCAGGTTGTCAACATAGAACATGTTTGCAAAAGTGCTCAGATGTTTTCAGAGATTTCACTAGCTCTGCTAACAATTAGCATGCAGAGTGCACCCAGGGGGTTACGTTAACCGGTTTGTTTACATATTCCACTCTCCGTGTTCCACATGTTGCATTCGCAGATTCTCATTTTCACCGAATGATCGTCTCTTTCCGCCTGGTCTTGTGTCTCTGTGCTTCTGTAACATAAAGAACGAGCTGACATTTTTCTCACGAAACCAGCGATCAGCTCAACAGACCCTCAGTTTACCTGCATGCTGCATCCTCCTCATCTGTCAGCTGTTTAACACCTGCTGCTAATTCAAGAAACACGCCTACGTTACCTGGTGATAGTCACAGTTTAACTGGGCAACCGGTGCTCGATATAAAGCAATGTCAGCGCATTTTTCTGCACAAGATAATTAAATGTAGTGTTTTCCCCGAGCGCAGAGCTGCTGGAGCTTGTTTCCTTACAGAGCACTTTATAGGCGAACAGCTTCATCAGCGGCTGATGTCCAATCACCAGCACACAGCTTTCAAACCTCAGCTGAGTTTTAGCTCTCAGTGGTTAAACGCTGGACTTCATTCACTCAGGTTCTGTCTGTCGGGTCACGTTTACTTCGCTGTTTTATTTACAACTGAGCAAATCGGTTTGGCTGAGGTTAAAGTTACGTTTCATAACTGCATAGTTTCACAGACGTTTAATGGTTCACTGGCACATGTGTTAGACTGAACTATTCGCTTTTCTTTATCTGGTGTGTTTTGGATTTAACAGTGAATTTTGAGATTAAACTGACTTTTAAAATGTTTTTATACAAAGAGGAAAGAGAAGGCGCATTTCCACCGAGAGGAGCAGAGTTTGCAACAGCATGCTCATCATGAAGTCTGCAACCTGGACAGAAATATTATATCATCTGTTTTTTAATAGTTATTCAACTGTATTCTAAGCACCAGCTGTCTGTTAGAATGTGATTTTTTTCTCTCTCTGTTGGCAGAGGTATAAAAATGCGCAGGAAAATCTGACGTGCATGGCAAACTTCACCGACGATATTTAGGGAGGAATAAACACACATCAAACATAAATGAACCATTTGCCTGTCTCCATAATTGAGAGCATTTTCTCTTCTTATGTCAACACACTCTCTCTCTCTCTCTTTTTTTTTTTGCTTTTTCGGTCATAATAATAATAATAATGGATTGGATTTATATAGCGCTTTTCAAGGCACCCAAAGCGCTTTACAATGCCACTATTCATTCACTCTCACATTCACACACTGGTGGAGGCAAGCTACAGTTGTAGCCACAGCTGGTCATGTTATGTTTACCTGTCAAATGTTTGTTACAAACTATGAAACACATCGTGCAGACTTCTGGATGTTAGAAGAAAACTAATACTGCTCATGAAGGAGACTAAAGGCAGGAAGGTGTCCTTTAAAACTAAACATGTTAATAGGACCTCCCTATTTATATCATAGTTTATGATATAGCACAGGGCCGTGCAGAGAGGTTTAAAGGGGCGGGTGCTCAAAGTTAAAAAGGGGCATATTGAACCAGGCTGAATAACAACAACACACATTCATCAAGAATCTAATATGGGCAACACGGCAAAGCAAACGTAGCCGATGTTTTACCTGATGGGTACATGGTAAATGGCCTGCATTTGTATAGCGCTTTTCTAGTCCTTAAGGACCCCAAAGCGCTTTACACTACATTCAGTCATTCACCCATTCACACACACTGGCGATAGCAAGCTACATTGTAGCCACAGCTGCCCTGGGGCGCACTGACAGAGGCGAGGCTGCCAGACACTGGCGCCACTGGGCCCTCTGACCACCACCAGTAGGCAAACATGGGGTTAGTATCTTGCCCAAGGATATTTGGCATGCAGCCAGGAGGCAGCCTGGGATCGAACCACCGACCTTCTGATTAGTGGCTGACCTGCTCTGACGTAGCTCTGAGCTACAGCCACAGTACAATGTTGCTGTTGAGGGGTTGCTGTGAATAGTGCTGGAGGGCAGGGCTGTGTTGATCTGAGACTGTAGACATTAAAAAGTCCATAGGAGAGATGGTAGCTGATTAAACAAGTATCATGAGATAATAACAAAATGCAAAGATTGGTGACAGCGCTTGGAACCATAAGGACACAAAAAACTGAGAAATAATTTAGGCTCTGCCTGTGATTCGCTCTTTGCTTCTCTTCTTCCTTCCATCCCATCATTTCATATATCACTCTCCACTTGCTGTCTATCTGAGAACAAGGCACAACTTGCTATTGCAATAAACTATAATTTAATTATCCACACCTAACAACTCCAGCACTTTATCTATAATAAAATGATGACAGAAAAATGTTATAGCCCTGCCTTTAGTAGCCTCACACAGCTCCTGCTGTTTCCTCCTCATGTGTTTCTTTGTTTCTGATCTAGCCAGTAAAAAGGCAACATAGACTTCTTTTGATCTCTGCTTGAAGCAGATGAATCAGCAGACACTGGTGCATAACATCTAGGGATTTCCATCTGGATAAGATCAGGAATCTCCTGTTCCCAGGCAAGCCATCTGTCACGAAGGCTGGGTGGCTGGATTGGGTCATCCCAGCCGAGCTGTTCCTTCCAAAGATCCTGTAACAGAATCTTGGCTTGTGTGGTGAATGGCACTATACTGTATAACCTAGACAATCGTACTGACAGGTGAGTGTTTTGTAGACATTCCTCAGTGTGTCGATGTCTGTATTTGAAGCGTGGTGGAGTTGGCGCAACAAAGCAGTGGTGTGGCATACCTCTGTATCCCATCAACAGTGACCCAGATGGTTGGTGTTGGAGTAGGTTTTAGAGCTTGCTGATCTTGCGTCGATTGAGTTACCTGCTTCTCGCTCACATAAGGCAGCATATCAATCTGCCAAAGATGCTCAACATTTCTGAAAGGCTCGCAGGTTGGCACTGTTGTTGTGAACAGGCACTGCTGCTCGGATGCAGGGGTCTGGTCAATGCTGGTAGGACCTTGGAGCAACCAACCAAGCTTGGTATAGACAGCAATGGGTCCCCCTGTTGGACCCAAATGAACTGGTTCTGTGGGTGTCAGGAGATGAGGCATGTCAGCGCCGATAAGCAGCAGAGGTTGAACATGGTCTACCAAAGGCAGAGGTAGTTTATAGTGACGCTGGAGAATCTTCACTGGATGCGAATGTTCTGAGAGACCAAGAGCATCAGCGGTGAATGCCTTGTGTATATGATACTTCTCCCCAGATTTGTCGGGGGAGGATACTTGGAAGGAAACTGAGGCACTGCGAAGCTACACTACCTCTTGGTGGACAGTCTGCACGGTAAGTGTCTCAGACTGAGGGGTTCAAGCGTTGAACAGCTTGTGGTAAAATGATGCTTCATTCTGAGCCATCATCTAGTATTGCAAGAGTCTCCAGTGTTCGGTCTCCATTGTACAGCAATACCTTTACAACCTTTGGCATAACAATGGGGGACCGGTTTGGCCTATCCAAGTGCACCGTTGTAGTCGGAGGAGTCATCATGAGCACACGCTTCTGGATCTGCTGGACCGCGTCACACAGTACTGTCAGGTGCTACAGAGTGGTACTGGCCTATTCCAGACACTAACATTCCAGACACTCTGGATCCCCTGCAGTATGTCTACCGACCCAATAGGTCCCATCAGACACCATTGCTGCTGCCCTTCACTATTCCCTTTTCCATCTGGAAATTGTATATATACAATATATATATGTGTGTAAATTGCCCTGCAGGGGGTCTAGCAGCCTGGGAGCTTGAGGGTCCTGCGCAGTATCTTAGCTGTTCCTAGGACTGCACTGTTATGGACAGAGATCTCCGTAGTCGGTATCTGTAGCCAGTCTTGTCAATGATCTCATTGAGGGGGTCTAGGCCTATGCAGAACAGTAGTGGGGGCAGAGAATCTCCTTGGTAGATCCCGCACCTGATGGTGACTTGTGCTATGGGCTTGAAGTTGGCCTCTAGTATTGTCCACCACATCTCCACTGAGTTCCTGATGAAGGCTCTTAGGGTCCTTCATTTTTTAAATACAAGGATATGACATGTAATTCATCCGATCCTGGCTCTAGCGCTCCTTCCGACCTTGAGCGGTATTATCGTGTACTACATTGTCGCTTTTTGTTGTGTTTTTCTTTTCTTTTTCTTTTTCTTTTTTATTTCTTGACAAAGGGAATCAGGAATATATCTAGCTGGGTCACCACTATAGACAATCCGGCAGAGGAGGAGGAAGGTAAATCGAATTGAGTTTTTTCTTTTTTTAAATACACAGGATATGACGTAGTCATTCAACCGATCCATGCTATATTGCCCCTCCCGATCTGGAGTGGTATAACGTGTTGTAGAAAGGTTTGATCAATTCGCGCTTAAAAAAAGAATACATTCTCTGTTTTTTTTCTTTCACGCTTATGGTACCCAACAGAGGGAGTTGAAGCATCCCTAGCTCTCCCTCCTATTACACCCAAACCTTGCGGGCTGCACGTCAGGAGACTCGGAGGTAATTGACCGGGATGAACCGATCCTATAAATTTAAAAAAATTTGTTCAATTACATTTTTAAGATAATTTACATAAAACTGGATATGTCACAATCTGATGTTGTATTAATAAAGCTCTCTGCCTCGTTGAACGTATGAATCAGCCCTATAAATAAATTTAAAAAAGTGTAAACGATTCAAAGATAAGTGCAGCATCATTACCGGCAGGGGTGGCAGGAGAAGGAGGAGCAGCCTGCGGAGCATCAGCACTGAGGATCTCGGGTACAAAATCAAAACGAGGTTGTGACCCGTCACTATAACTTCTGTGTTTCCCAAAAACACTATGGCCATCCCCTCCCCCGAAAACTACTGGCGTCTGTCCAAAGCTTACTCACACGCGTCCATTCAGTGGTTGGAGTGGGAAGCTAAAATCCCTATTCCATACACGTTAAAGGCGGAAAGAGAGAAAAAAAATAGGCCCATACTTTGTAGACGGTTACTCGGAGAGAGAGGGAGAGAGGTGGGTCTGGGAGTTTCTGGGATGCTTTTATCACAGGTGTCCTAAGTGCCACAGGTCCAAGGAGATCTGCCCTCTGACTCCGGCCAGTAGTAAACTCACAGTAGCACAGGAACAGAGCGGGAGGGAAAGAGAGAGAAAGAGAGCCAGGGACAACAACAAGAGACAACATCGTCACATTAGAAAGGTATAGTAATCATCCACAATTATTTGTAGTTGCAGATGAGAAAGAATTCAGAAAGTTTACACATGCTGTGAATCCTATGTGTGCAATTCCAGGCAGGAAAACACTCTCCAAAAAATCATCCCAGGCTTATGTGAAAGAGAAAGTGCATCTTCTTTTATTTTTGCATATTTTAATTTATATTTTATTGTGTTGTGGCTTGTGGCTCTCTTTCTCTCTCTGCTTTGTCTCTAGGGGCCACCGTATATATAAACATTTATAAATAAAAACACGTTTTTTTTTTTAACATTAGTAATTCCTTTTGTGCATAATTTTATATTGTTGTTGATAATAAATTAATTAAAGCAACAAAACAACCTGAAGAGCTGGTTGGGAGCCGAAAGAGCCGGCTCTTTTTATTGAGTTGAGCCGAAAGAGATGGCTCTCTAAAAAAGAGCTGGAATTCCCATCACTACTACCAATGTGAGCTCCGGGAGAAATGCTTACTGCGTCCACACGGTCGTGATGAGGGAGCACGAATAGACCAAAATGAAAAATCAAACGAGGAGGTCAAAAAGTTCCTGCAGAGCTAAGACGCTCCCGAACCTCTGTCCCCTCGCTCTGCCCTTTACGGAGGCGAACTTGAGGCTGTGGTACAGCGCCTTGCCTGGAGAAAATGTGTAGGCCTGGTGTATCTGCCGCGAAGGCTCTTTTCCCCCATTCTACCGTACAAAACATCTCGAGGTAAATTGATCTTTACCCTCTGCCGCACTTTTTCTGAAATAATCACTTCATAATTAACTCTCATGGTATCTTTTTCTGGCGATTCTTCAGATGAGGACAATTTAAATCAAGCTATAATTGCGAGCTTGGAGAGTCCCCAAAGAGGGACAAAAGGACACCCTGATGATCCTCTACCTACTCACATGAGGCAAGGTGTGAAAACAAGTGTGGGTCACAATCAGCCAGGGTTTGGGGGGATACTCCCACTGGGTTTAAATCTGGGACTCTCCACCATTTGACCCTTAGAACTGAAGAAGCTTGTCGGATGAGAGGTGAAAACATCTTTAAGCAACTTAAAGAAGTCCAGACGCTTTTTTCCCCGCTCTGCTGTGTGGGAGGGAGCCTTGCGTGGTTTTCAAAGGATATCTTATGATCCCAACTTGATGATCAGTGTGAAAATCTCAGATGATATGGGGAAAAATGAGGAAGGGGTTGATTTAGGCGGGCCAAGGAGGGAAGACTATCAATGGACACCATTGCCAGGTCAGCCATGTTTGAGGGGAAAGAAAACTGCAAGAACTTGGCTCTTGACAGTACTGGTAATTACCTATTTTTCTAATATTAATAATAATAATAATAATAATGGATTGGATTTATATAGCGCTTTTCAAGGCACCCAAAGCGCTTTACGATACCACTATTCATTCACTCTCACATTCACACACTGGTGGAGGCAAGCTACAGTAATAGTGTAAACTTTTTAACTGATATTTATTTTTACAGGCAACATTACTGACAGTTTTGCTTTTCCCTTTATTCTGTTGCTTTGCAGCTCTCTGAGGGTACTGGTACTACATCTCTGGCAGAGCCATTGCAGTGAGCTTGGTACATGGTGGTCCACCACCTAACTTTCTGTCACCAACAGTATTTTCTTTTCTAGTTGGAAATTCAGCAAATCCACCCTGGAAGACATAGCTGATTCGGTACTCTTTGAAAAAGTCGAAGAGTTCCAAGTTGAAGAAGAATTGTCTCCCCATACGCTAATCAAGTCCAAAACCTCAGTTTCTGTCCATTGACTCGCTGTCTCCAGTTTCCCCCACCATGCTTTCTCGTTTGTCTTCTCCGGTGCAGTGTGAACATAGAGTAAGAGACAGGGATCTGCTGGTACATGACATTGTCATATTTCAGGTCATCCACAGGGTCCTATTCAAAGGTATTTGGGTATTCTGTGTTTTTCAGATTAATTAAAATAGTGATAGAAATCTTACCTATTAATCAAAATGGCCAGTTTAATAACCTAATACAATTCAAATTGCCAAATTGATTATATGCAGTTAACTTAGAAACCTGAAATTGCATAATTATTAACATTCATCTATTAACATTCATCATTTTCAACATTCATCTATCTCCAGAAGGAAGCAACAGAAGAGCTGCTGAGGAGATGGTTGTTACATTCTGGAGGGACTATCTTCAAGCTACAGAAGGTAATTGGCACTTTAGTGTACAATAAACAGATATAGCGATTTATAGTTCTGCATTTCTGAAAACTTTACTTTAAATAACATACTTGTATAACAATAACACCACAGCTTCTGCTGCTTCTTAATTACCCTCTTGGTTGTAGTAACATTTTTACATAGTTTTTGAAGCTGTTGAAGGATGAAAAGCGTGTTCTATAGTCATTACAATAACAGTCTTTCAAAGATTCTTGCTTTAGATTAATACTCACTGACAAATTATTCTGGCAAAATAATCTAATATGAAGTTACCTTATAACATTTATTTCCTTCTCTGTTTTATGCAGAAGAAGAAGGACATTCCAAGTTAGAGAAGCTATTGGCCTTTGCAACTGGAGCAACTGCGGTGCCACCTATTGGCTTTTCCCCAGCACCCTTGATTGAGTTCATTCATAGAGGAGATGACGACTTCTCTTCTACACCAATTTTCCCTCTTGCCAACACGTGTGTTAACTGCATTAGGCTGCCACTGCATGTTTCATACCAGTTGTTCAAGGAGATGTTTGATTTTGCCTTAGGTAACACTTACGTCTTTGGCAGGGTGTGAACACATTATGCTGTATGAGTTTGTGGTTTTATCTTTTGTATTGGTCTCTCTGCTGATTCAAAGTGAGCATTGAATATTAACTTTTTAAGGTTTTAATATTTCCAAATTTAGCTGCGTCAGTCAAATTGATGTTTTAAGACATCAATTTGACAAGAAGTGATTGTTCTTCAGGATTAAAATCCAATTGTTTAACAGCACTTCAGAAGTTTATTTACACTGTTGAGTATGAACATATAATCTTTGTCTCACTTTAGTCTTTTCATGTGCATGTGCATCTGTCTTTGATATGGTTGTCTTTCTGTCTGTTTATTCTTCTGCCTGTCTCAGTTTCTGTTTGATTGACAACAGAGCTGTCATTTTATCCTATTGATTGATTGATAATACTTTATTCATCCCGAGGGAAATTGAGTTAAGGCTGCCAGCCGTGCCAGCGCCATCTTACCCTTCCGACCATACATACATTACGCAAAACATCACATGGGCAAGACAGGTCAGAGAGGTATAACAATGGAAAATGCACCACACGAGGAAAGATAAGGAGAAAAAAAAACACCTCTGCACATAGCACATGAAAAACTCTTAATACACCAAAGAAACACATGACAAGCAACAGGGGTGGGTAAAGGGTGCAGCATCGGAAGGGAATAAGCATCGAAGGCATTTGGAAAGGGAGGGGGGATGAGTGTGTGCATATCAGTGTATATGTATGTGTGTGCGTGTCCAGAGTTCAGCTGAGACAGTGTCCTTCGCCCTGCTAGGCTAAGTAAACAGTCTTCCAGCCAACCCAGGTGGCCTTGCATGGAATGTGAAGGAACAGACTAAACACAGTCGTTATCAGGGTGTTGTTGTTCAGCTCCAGCCTTGAGACCGCAGCTGGTGCCAAAGGGGGTATCCGCATGAAGTGATGGTGGTTTTTACTTTAGTGCGAACAGCTCATATGAATTTCAAAGCAGTTCTACAGTCCAACACTGGTATCGCAATCTCCCTTTGGAGAGCCGCGAGCTTCGGCATACTCGCACTCTGTGATGTTGTCATTTCTTGTGCTCAAGGAGCCGATTTCTGAGAACTCACGGCAGTGTGCCTCCCCGAGATGTCATCCAATTTGCGCCCAGAGATGTTATTCTGAGCTAGCCCTTCCGTGATGTATCCAGTCTGCAGTCAGAGATCTTATTCTGAGTATTCACAGCAGCCGTAGCCTCTCCAAGATCTTATCCTGACTCAGTGAGCCCATTTTGAGAAACTCACACCTCTCCCATCATTCCAATCCCAGCGGGCAGCCTTGTGGGGATTTGAACAGCCGGTTCTGCTTTCTTAATTCTTCGATAAGTCAGGGCCAAGCCAGCTCCGATCAGCCAGATCCCTGTTACCATGGTTAGATATCTTCAGCACTCAGGCTCACCCAAGCCCAAACTTCTCGTTGAGAAAGGGGTGTCAATTGCATTTAGGGACCAGTTGATCCAATCCATAATTCCTCTTTTAGGTTTTAGAGAACAGACTGTGAGAATGTTCCAGGGAAAAGTAATACAAAAAACACAAGAGGAGGAGAGGAGAAAAGTGTGAATGCCTTCGTCAAGAGCAAGAGCAAGGAAATGCTTAAAGAAAATGCTTTCAATATTTTGTTATTTTTGATCAGATATGTGTTCTGAAATGTTTTTTTTGTTTTTAAAATTTTTTTGCAAAATATTTGATTCAATGTAGAAGGTGTAATAGTGAACATCTATTTCATGATTTCCATCATTTTCTAAAGGATTCTGTCATGGTCCCTGTGCCTGTTTGGCTGGCTCAGTGTGGCTACAAGTGTTTTTGAGCTAAGATTTTAAAGTTATTCACATAATGAAAACCTATACTTTGTTTCGGGCGAGTTGCCCATTCAAATGCATGTAATCGTAAGAAACGCACTGTCTTGACGAAATAAAGCGTTTTTGTACAACTTCATATAAATAGCTGTAACTTTTGATAGAAGACTCTGTTAGTGTTAGGGGTTCCGAAAGAGACTCAGGCGCAGGCCAGGGTTTTCCTTTAAGCGAAGGACAGTGCGTTTATTTACAGTGAACACATACACCAAGTGGCTATATACAACGTGCAGGGGAAACGGGTCCGGGTCGCCAGGGTCCGTGGGAAACAGGGTTGGGAGAAGGGTGTTCCACACTTCCTGTACAAAAAGTTCCCCCTTCAATCACTCCTCTCCGCATCGGGTTCCAAAAACGACCTACACAAAAAACGTCGGGTTAGCAGGATAATAATAAGAAATTCTCAAGGTGAAGGTTAGCCGAAACACAAGTCTAACTGACACTGATAGCTCAACGATCCAGCGAAGACTAGTGCAGACTCGCCATCTAAGTAGTGCAGTAATCAGCTGGGATCAGCGGCCGGTGTGGTGATGAGCAGGTGTGTGGGCCAGCAGCGGGAGCCCGCAGTGAGCATCGCCGTGGCGAGAGAGAGAGAGAGAGTGAGAGAGAGAGGGTGAGAGAGCAAACAAACCACAAACATATTGCCCAATAGAGGATTGACCAGCAGGGCACAGGGACCATGACAGTACCCCCCCCTCAACGGGAGCCCCCCGGCGACCCACCAGGCTTACCAGGATGAGACAGATGGAAGGCCCGCAGCATACGCTTGTCCAGGACAGCGGCCCGCGGAACCCAGGACCGCTCCTCAATGCCATAGCCCTCCCAGTCCACAAGGTACTGGAAGCCATGCCCGCGGCGGCGAGAGTCCATAATCCGCGTGATGGAATAGGCGGGCAAGCCGTCCACAAGCCGGGCGGGCGGAGGGGGCCCGGAAGGAGGGCACAGAGGGCTATTCCGGACAGGTTTGATTTGGGAGACGTGGAACACATTGTGAATCCTCATGTTGCGCGGCAGCCGGAGTTTCACAGAGACGGGGTTGATCAGTGCCGAAACCTCAAAAGGACCAATGAAGTTTGGGTTGAGCTTCTTGGACTCAGTCCTGAGAGGAACAAAGCACGTGGACAGCCATACCTTTTGTCCCACGCTGTATGCTGGAGCTGGTGTGCGGCGGCGATCTGCGGTCTGTTTGGTTCGGTCCTTTGTGCACAGCAACGCCGTCCGTGCGGCCCGCCAAGCTCGTCGGCACCTACGTAGATGGGCCTGGACAGATGGTACAGAATACTCACCCTCGACAGAGGGGAAGAGAGGTGGCTGGAAACCCAGTGAGACCTCGAAGGGAGACAGACCAGTGGCGGAGGAAGTCAGACTGTTATGGGCGTACTCAATCCAGGGTAGTTCATCACTCCAGATGGACTGGTTGGAGGACGCTGTGCACCGCAACATTGCCTCGAGCTCCTGGTTAGCTCGCTCACACTGACCGTTGCTTTGGGGATGGTAACCGGAGGTCAGACTGACCTTTGCTCCTAATGAGGAGCAGAATTCCTTCCAGACGCCAGACGTGAACTGGGGGCCTCTGTCAGACACAATGTCTTCCGGGATCCCATGCAAACGAAACACATGACGGGTAAGCAGTCGTGCGGTCTCCATGGCCGTGGGAAGCTTGGGTAGAGCTATGAAGTGGGCAGCTTTAGAAAAACGGTCTACGATGGTAAGTATGACAGTGTTGCCTGCTGATTGCGGCAGTCCGGTTACAAAGTCCAAAGCTATATGGGACCACGGCCTGGACGGAGTCGGCAGGGGATTGAGCTGTCCAGCGGGCGGCTGATGAGATGGTTTATTCCGGGCACAGGTCGCGCAGGCGGAGACGTACTCCCGAGCGTCTTTAGTCAGAGAGGGCCACCAGAAGTAGCGCTGGAGGAAGTTGATAGTGCGGTGGTCCCCTGGGTGGCACGTAAAGCGGGCAGTGTGGGCCCATTGAAGTACTTGAGAACGTACTGATTGAGGGACGTAGAGCCATTGGGCTGGCCCACCTCCCGGATCCGGTTCCGACACCTGAGCCTCCCGAATGGCTGCTTCGATCCCCCAGGAGATGGCGCCCACGACACAGGTGGCGGGGAGAACGGGAGCGGGCTCAGTGGTGTCCTCCGAGACTGAGAACTGACGGGACAGGGCATCGGGTTTGACATTCCGGGAACCGGGTCTGTAAGAGATGGAGAAGTGGAAACGGGTGAAAAACAGGGCCCACCTGGCCTGTCGAGCGTTGAGCCTCTTAGCTGATTGTAGGTATGCCAGGTTCTTGTGGTCTGTCCAGACGAGGAAAGGCTGAGCCGTGCCCTCCAACCAGTGCCGCCACTCCTCCAGGGCTAGTTTTATCGCCAGCAGTTCCCGATCCCCGACATCATAGTTTCTCTCTGCAGGGGACAGACGGCGGGAGAAGAAGGCACAAGGGTGGAGCTTACCGTCCTTCCGTTGCGACAGAACCGCTCCAACCCCTGAGTCGGACGCGTCGACCTCGACCACAAACGGCTGCGTGAGGTCGGGTTGGATCAGGATGGGGGCTGAGGCGAATCGTTTCTTCAGTTCTTGGAAAGCTGCCTGAGCTTCTTTGTTCAACTGAAAAGGAAGCTTGGGAGAGGTTAGCTGGGTCAGCGGCAAGGCAACTCGGCTGAAGTCCCGAATGAACCGCCGGTAAAAGTTGGCAAACCCAAGGAAACGTTGCAGTTGGTGCCTATTAGGAGGTTCCGGCCACTCAACAACGGCTTTTACCTTCACAGGGTCCGGGCGGAGGTTTCCTTGGTCGATTATGTACCCCAGGAATGCAACGGTGGAGACGTGGAACTCACACTTTTCTCCTTTGACGAACAATCGGTTTTCGAGGAGTCGTTGCAGGACCTGTCTGACATGGGTCTCGTGCTCGGATTGGTTTCTGGAAAAGATCAGGATGTCATCTAGATAGACAAAAACAAAATGGTTAATGAAGTCTCTGAGCACGTCGTTCACCAGGGCTTGGAACACCGCAGGGGCGTTAGTGAGACCAAAGGGCATGACAAGGTACTCGAAGTGGCCGAGGTGGGTGTTGAAGGCGGTCTTCCACTCATCGCCCTCACGGATGCGAACCAGATGGTATGCGTTTCGCAAATCCAGTTTGGTGAAAACAGTAACCCCCTGGAGGAGCTCGAAGGCCGAACTGAGGAGCGGCAGAGGGTATTTATTTTTTACTGTGATGTTGTTTAATCCGCGATAGTCAATGCATGGCCGGAGGGTTTTATCCTTCTTTTCGACAAAGAAGAAGCCTGCCGCGACTGGAGAGGTGGAGGCCCGAATGAGGCCGGCAGCCAGGGATTCCGTGATGTACTTGTCCATAGCGTCTCGTTCTGGAAGTGAGATGCTATATAGCCGACTGGTGGGTAAAGGAGCTCCCGGGAGCAGTTCGATAGCACAGTCATAGGGTCTATGCGGAGGGAGTGACTGGGCGCGGGCCTTTTGAAACACCTCAGCTAGGTCGTGATAAACAGAGGGCACATTAGTTAAATCAGCTGATTTCAATACCCCAGAAGAGGGCGTTTCAATGCTTGGAGGCGAGGCTGCTTTAAGGCAGGTCATGTGGCAGTCCTCCCCCCACCCAGTGACACGCCCCTTTAGCCAATCTATGTGAGGGTTGTGCTGTTGTAGCCAAGGATGGCCGAGAACTAGTGGAGTGCGAGTTGCTTTAAACACCAAAAAACAGATTTCTTCAGAATGATTGCCAGAGAGGGTGAGCTCGACAGGCTCCGTCACCAGAGTGATGTCTGGAAGGCGTTGACCTGACAATGCCGTAACGCGTAATGCATGAGGCAGGGGCTCCAATAGTAACCCAAGTTGCCGGGCTAACTGACAGTCAATAAAGTTTTGTTCCGCCCCAGAGTCGATTAACACCGATAGGGAGCGGCTCTTAGAGTGAATGGAAAGCGTGGCCGGTAGTGTTAAACGGGGAGGAGCTTCTTCCTGGCTCAGCTCGCCCACCAGTACTCCTACCATCACTGGCGGGCGCGCCCTTTTGCCCGCGAAGGGCAGGTAGCCACAACATGTCCCCTGTGACCACAATAGAGGCACTCACCGGCGGTAATCCGGCGCTGACGCTCCGCCGCGGTGAGATGGGAGCCGCCCAGCTGCATGGGTTCCTCTCCGTCCCCGCTCTCGTGAGTCCGGGAGGGGCCGGCATCCGCCATGGCGCCGGTGCCAGAGACTCCCGCAGCCTCATGGAGGTTGTAGTTCCGCTGCGACCGGCGAGCCCGTAACCGCTCATCCACCTTAATGCACAGGGACATTAGCTCATTAAAGGAGGCAGGGAGATCACGCATGATTAGCTCGTCCCTTAATTCTTCTCTGATATTGTTCAGCAACGTGCTCCGTAGCGCCTCCTGATTCCACCCTGCCTCTTCTGCCAGAATCCAGAAGTCGATAGCGTATTCAGACATGCTTCTCCTACCTTGTTTGAAGTTGAGGAGACGGAGAGCAGCGGCCTCTGCCCCGGTGCCTGGGTTAAACACATTCTTAAATTTGGAGAGAAAGTCAGCGTAGGTGATGACAGGATCAGAGTTTAACACAACCTGGGCCCACTTTAGTGCACGGCCCCTCAGAAGTTGAACTAAATAAGTGATCTTCGCCCCATCGTTGCTATGAAAACGCTGCAGCTCGCGAAACGTCAGAGACACCTGAGCCAAAAATCCGGCGCATTTGTCAGACTCACCCGAGAATGGTTCCGGTGTGGGTAAAGGTCCGTCAGACGGCGTACCGACCCGCGGTGAGCTACCTGACGCTATGGCGGGCGGTGCCGCCTGGGGAGCCGGGCTGGGCGGCTGGGGATTCCCTGGTTGCGCATTTCCCCCCAGCGGTACTAACTGCGCCACCGCCAGGGTCAATGCGGCGACATCCTGCCGTAGCTGCCCGAGCATTTGTTCATGGCGGACCAGCGCGGCTTCCTGGGCGGCCAGAGCCCGGCCCACGGGGTCCTGTCCTGCTGAGTCCATAATGGCTGGATCGTTCTGTTAGGGGTTCCGAAAGAGACTCAGGCGCAGGCCAGGGTTTTCCTTTAAGCGAAGGACAGTGCGTTTATTTACAGTGAACACATACACCAAGTGGCTATATACAACGTGCAGGGGAAACGGGTCCGGGTCGCCAGGGTCCGTGGGAAACAGGGTTGGGAGAAGGGTGTTCCACACTTCCTGTACAAAAAGTTCCCCCTTCAATCACTCCTCTCCGCATCGGGTTCCAAAAACGACCTACACAAAAAACGTCGGGTTAGCAGGATAATAATAAGAAATTCTCAAGGTGAAGGTTAGCCGAAACACAAGTCTAACTGACACTGATAGCTCAACGATCCAGCGAAGACTAGTGCAGACTCGCCATCTAAGTAGTGCAGTAATCAGCTGGGATCAGCGGCCGGTGTGGTGATGAGCAGGTGTGTGGGCCAGCAGCGGGAGCCCGCAGTGAGCATCGCCGTGGCGAGAGAGAGAGAGAGAGTGAGAGAGAGAGGGCGAGAGAGCAAACAAACCACAAACATATTGCCCAATAGAGGATTGACCAGCAGGGCACAGGGACCATGACAGTTAGAGAGTTATCTCTAGGATGCTGGGATGATAGCTCCCTCAGGACTTAAACTCCAGTCAGAGAGTGGGGCACAGAGAGTGATGTCCGGATATACTTTAATGGAAGTTAACAGCAGCTCAACAGTACAGCAGTAGGCATACTTAACGAATGTGGGACGGGTGGACAAACGTGTGCGTTGCTGTGCAAATGTGAGTCAAAATCCCTCCAGTTCTACGAGTCCATTTCTACTTATAGCACGGGTTGTACTTTGATGTTAATTACAAGGGGTTTATGCTAGGAGATTTATCGAGATGGGTAGAGGCGTGTGACTTACCACCGTAGCATTTGTTGCGGGTTGTATCTGTGCACTGCAGTTGGGTTATTTAGCCACTAGAGGGCACTGAAGACCATATAATTGCTGACCTTTCCTAATTTGGGGGCATTAGGTCTTTTCTGTTGCCTGAGATATGCAGATATTCTTGTTTCCTGCTTGTTCAAATTGGATTGTGGGACTTTCTTATGTCAGAGCATTCAGCTGATTATTTGTGTTACAGTTCATTATATTGGCATGATGTTGGGAAGTGACGATTGTTATATTTACATGTGAAAATTGTTTCTCCTTGTTTCTTGTCATTCAGAACCACACGTCTGTCCACCCCTCCCACATTCGTTAAGTATGCCTACTGCTGTACTGTTGAGCTGCTGTTAACTTCCATTAAAGTATATCTGGACATCCAACACGTTCTCACTCCCAACTCGTCAAACGTGTGACGCATGGTCAGGCTCCCTCTGCTTCACTTATGGACGCGCAGGGTACCCCTCTCGCGTCGGGAATTGACGTGAAGGGTCCTCCGATTGAGGAGATTGCTGCAGAAGTGCCTGTTGTCGGTATATTTAGACATTTTCCAAATCACATTGTAGTGATGTATACAGAACACAATAAATTATGTAATGTAAACAACTACCTGAAAAACAGGTAGAACGATACTTTTGTATCGTTTATTGCATTTACGGAGGGAGTGGTGTATGCTGGGTAATGGCACAGCTAGCTACTGGGTGACTTTATTCACCCGCTTAGGCCGTTATAAGTCCATACAATGGACGTTATTAGCACAAATCAGTCCCATAGATATGGGCCATCTCCTGCTAGACTGTTCAGAAGGTTGTTATCATCCATCCAGATGGAGGATCACTAACAGGAGCGTGGAAGACTCCAGAATCCACTCTGGCTGGAATCCGGTGGATATTTCGTCAAGACAGTGCGTTTCTTACGATTACATGCATTTGAATGGGGAAATCGCCCGAAAAAAAGTGTAGGTTTTCATTATGGGAATAACTTTAAAATCTTAGCTCAAATGGCTGCATAACCAATTTGCCCCGCACGCAGATGCTGTATTCTATAAGGCAAAGCCATAAATATGGGTGTCTTAGTCTTCTATCAAAAGTTACAGCTATTTATATGAAGTTGTACAAAAAGACTTTATTTCGTCAAGACAGTGCGTTTCTGACTAATACATGCCTTTGAATGGAGTTCTCGCACGAAACAAAG
This sequence comes from Aulonocara sp. 'chitande type north' Nkhata Bay, assembly GCF_057382095.1. Lineage (NCBI taxonomy): Eukaryota > Metazoa > Chordata > Actinopteri > Cichliformes > Cichlidae > Aulonocara > Aulonocara sp. 'chitande type north' Nkhata Bay. The sequence continues at coordinate 9,598,599 of NC_141347.1, forward strand.
TATAGGTTTTCATTATGTGAATAACTTGAAAATCTTAGCTCAAACAGTTTTAAAACCTGTTTGCCCAGCACGGGGATATTGAAGTCTATAAGATAAAGCCATAAACATGTGTGTCTGAGTCTTCTATCAAAAATTACAGCTATTTATATGAAGTTGATGAAAAACGCTTTCTTTCGCCAAGACAGTGCGTTTCTCACTGTTATATGCATTTGAATGGGGAATTCGCCCGAAACAAAAGTATAGGTTTTCATTATGTGAATAACTTGAAAATCTTAGCTCACACAGCTTTAAAACCTGTTTGCCCAGCACGAGGATATTGAATTCTATAAGATAAAGCCATAAATATGTGTGTCTGAGTCTTCTATCAAAAGTTACAGCTATTTATATGAAGTTGTACAAAAAGACTTTATTTCATGGGGAAATCGCCCGAAGCTGTACAAAAACGCTTTATTTCGTCAAGACAGTGCGTTTCTGACTATTACATGCATTTGAATGGAGTTCTCGCACGAAACAAAGTATAGGTTTTCATTATGTGAATAACTTGAAAATCTTAGCTCAAACAGCTGCAAAACCTGTTTGCCCAGCACGGGGATATTGAATTCTATAAGATAAATCACAGCTCGGCGTGTTTGAGCCACCAGCCTGTCCACCTGCCTGTCCGGAATTTGGATCACAATCAGCCCCAGCCGCCTCGACCTTTCTGAAGCTTCTCCCCACGCACCCTCACCCCTCCCTCCAGATCCCTCGGCCCCGCTATCATCGAAAGACGCGTACTCTACTTCCCCTCGTATGCTGCTGTTTTCCCCGCACCCCAATAATCCTTTTTTCCTTTTTCTGTTTCACCCTCCCACAGTCCCGCTCTCGGCGTTCCTGCGTGACTCACCTCCCGGTCCCTCGGTTTTTCTGGTTCCGTGCGTTTTTTTCCCTTCTACCCTCCCGGGACACCCTCAGTTATAATAAAGTTTATTTTTTGTTCTCTCGTACCGCTGTGTGTGTGTTCTGCTCCTGGGTCCAGCTTGTGCGTGGAACGTCGGTTCATGACAGCTATTTATATGAAGTTGTACAAAAATGCTTTATTTCGTCAAGACAGTGCGTTTCTGGCGATTTCAATTCATTTGAATGGGGAACTCGCCCGAAACAAAGTATAAGTTTTCATTATGTGATTAACTTGAAAATCTTAGCTCAAACAGCTGCAAAACCTGTTTGCCCAGCACGGGGATATTGAATTCTATAAGATAAAGCCATAAATATGTGAGTCTGAGTCGTCTATCAAAAGTTACAGCTATTTATATGAAGTTGTACAAAAACCCTTTATTTCGTCAAGACAGTGCGTTTCTGACTATTACATGCATTTGAATGGGGAACTCGCCAAAACAAAGTATAAGTTTTCATTATGGGAATAACTTTAACATCTTAGCTCAAACAGCTGCATAACCAATTTGTCCAGCACGCAGATGCTGTATTCTATAAGGCAAAGCCATAAATATGTGTTTCTGAGTCTTCTATCAAAAATTACAGCTATTTATATGAAGTTGTACAAAAACGCTTTATTTCGTCAAGACAGTGCGTTTCTGGCGATTTCAATTCATTTGAATGGAGTTCTCGCACGAAACAAAGTATAGGTTTTCATTATGTGAATAACTTGAAAATCTGAGCTCAAACAGCTGCAAAACCTGTTTGCCCAGCACGGGGATATTGAATTCTATAAGATAAATCCATAAATATGTGAGTCTGAGTCGTCTATCAACAGTTACAGCTACTGTATTTATATGAAGTTGTACAAAAACGCTTTCTTTCGTCAAGACAGTGCGTTTCTGGCTATTTCAATTCATTTGAATGGGGAACTCGCCCGAAACAAAGTATAAGTCTTCATAATGTGAATAACTTGAAAATCTTAGCTCAAACAGCTGCAAAACCTGTTTGCCCAGCATGGGGATATTGAATTGTATAAGATAAAGCCATAAATATGTGAGTCTGAGTCGTCTATCAAAAGTTATAGCTATTTATATGAAGTTGTACAAAAACGCTTCATTTTGTCAAGACAGTGCGTTTCTGGCGATTTCAAATCATTTGAATGGGGAACTCGCCGAAACAAAGTATAAGTTTTCATTATGTGATTAACTTGAAAATCTTAGCTCAAACAGCTGCAAAACCTGTTTGCCCAGCACGGGGATATTGAATTGTATAAGATAAAGCCATAAATATGTGAGTCTGAGTCGTCTATCAAAAGTTATAGCTATTTATATGAAGTTGTACAAAAACGCTTCATTTTGTCAAGACAGTGCGTTTCTGGCGATTTCAAATCATTTGAATGGGGAACTCGCCGAAACAAAGTATAAGTTTTCATTATGTGAATAACTTGAAAATCTTAGCTCAAACAGCTGCAAAACCTGTTTGCCCAGCACGGGGATATTGAATTCTATAAGATAAAGCCATGAATATGTGTGTCTGAGCCTTCTATCAAAATTTACAGCTAACTTCATGAAGCTGTACAAAAACACTTTAGTTCGCCGAGACAGTGCGTTTCTGACTATTACATGCATTTGAATGGAGTTCTCGCCCGAAACAAAGTATAAGTTTTTATTATGTGAATAACTGGAAAATCTTAGCTCAAACAGCTGCAAAACATGTTTGCCCAGCACGAAGATATTGAATTCTATAAGATAAAGCCATAAACATGTGTGTCTGAGTCGTCTATCAAAAGTTACAGCTATTTATAGTAAGTTGTACAAAAACGCTTTATTTAGTCAAGACAGTGCGTTTCTGGCGATTTCAATTCATTTGAATGGGGAACTCGCACGAAACAAAGTATAGGTTTTCATTATGTGAATAACTTGAAAATCTTAGCTCACACAGCTGCAAAACCTGTTTGCCCAGCACGGGGATATTGAAGTCTATAAGATAAAGCCATCCATCCATCCATCCATCCATCCATCCATCCATCCATCCATCCATCCATCCATCCATCCATCCATTTTCATCCGCTTTATCCGATGCCGGGTCGCGGGGGCAGCAGCCTAAGCAAAGAGGCCCAGACCTCCCTCTCCCCAGCCACCTCCTCCAGCTTATCCGGGGGAATACCAAGGCGTTCCCAGGCCAGCCGAGAGATATAATCTCTCCAGTGTGTCCTGGGTCTGCCCCGGGGCCTCCTTCCGGTGGGACATGCCTGGAACACCTCACCCAGGAGGCGCCCAAGGGGCATCCTTGTCAGATGCCCGAACCACCTCAGCTGGCTCCTTTCGATGTGGAGCAGCAGCTGCTCTACTCTGAGCCCCTCCCGGATGGCTGAACTTCTCACCCTATCTCTACGGGGGAGGCCAGCCACCCTTCGGAGGAAGCTCATTTCTGCCGCTTGTATCCGTGATCTCGTTCTTTCGGTCACTACCCACAGCTCGTGGCCATAGGTGAGGGTAGGGACGTAGATCGACCGGTAAATTGAGAGCTTCGCTTTTACACTCAGCTCCCTCTTCACCACGACGGACCGGTGCAGCGTCTGCATTACTGCAGCTGCAGCCCCAATCCGTCTGTCGATCTCCGGCTCACTCGCGAACAAGACCCCGAGATACTTGAACTCCTCCACTTGGGGCAGGAACTCATCCCCGACCTGGAGTGGGCACTCCACCCTTTTCCGGCTGAAAATCTTAGCTCACACAGCTGCAAAACCTGTTTGCCCAGCACGGGGATTTTGAAGTCTATAAGATAAAGCCATAAATATGTGTGTCCGACAGCTATAAATAGCTGTAACGTTTGATAGAAATCAAACGTTACAGCTATTTATATGAAGTTGTGACACTGTTATAGACTGTTCAGTGAAAGTTTCTAAAGCTAGATGAACTTACTTCAGCGTCAGCAGTTTGAGAAAACAACTCCCTTTACAGGTGCTGATAAGGCCAAGGGCACAAAACAGCATAACCATTGATCCTTTATGTTTCATAGCGAGACACGTGAAGTGTGGTAGGATCAGTTTGTAACTTCCTCGCTCTTCCTTGGAATGCAGGAGCACCACTTCTGTGGCAGCGCTGACATGACTGAACTGTAATGTTTGATGTGTGTTGGCTCTCCTGTGTGCAGTAATAAATAGCATGATCACAGCTCTTTCTGTGTTGCAGACTTTATTTAAAAAATTCCACGACCCCCCCCCCCCCCCCCCCACCCTCCCACTGTGAACCTGAATTGAATATTCAGAGGACATTTGTTTAAATAGTTCTAGAAATCTGAGCTGTTGGTGTGTCCTTGGATTGTGTGGTAATAATATTAGAGCTAGCAATCTTTCTTACTGAATCTCGACTATGAGTCATGTTACCTGAGATTAATTCTATGTTTACCTGTCAGCCTGGACGAATGTGCTGTGTGAAGGAAATTAAATTAAATCAGATCTGAACTGCGTACATTTAAGGAACCTGTTCATATTTAATTGAAATATGAACCAGTGTTTTTTTTTTATTACTGATTCCTTTTACTGATTCCTTTTACTGATTCCTTTTATAGTATAACCACGTATCCACCCAGGCTTTCAAGTTATTCACAAATTAAAACCTATACTTTGTGTCGGGCAAGAACTAAATTTAAATGCATGTAACTATCAGAAACGCACTGTTTTTGCGAAATAAAGCGTTTCTCCTCAACTTCATGAAGACAGCTGTAACTTTTGATAGAAGACTCACACACACATATTTATGGCTTTATCTTATAGGATTCAGCATTTACGTGCTGGGAAAATTGGTTTTGCAGCTGTTTGAGCTAAGATTTTATTACTGATTCCTTTTACTGATTCCTTTTACTGATTCCTTTTATAGTATAACCACGTATCCACCCAGGCTTTCAAGTTATTCACATAATGAAAACCTATACTTTGTGTCGGGCGAGAACTCCATTCAAATGCATGTAATAGCGAGAAACGCACTAACTGGTGAAATAAAGCGATTTTAATGGTCTTCATGAAGACAGCTGTAACTTTTGATAGAAGACTCAGAAATACATATTTATGGCTTTATCTTATAGAATTCAATATCCCCGTGCTGGGCAAACAGGTTTTGCAGCTGTTTGAGCTAAGATTTTCAAGTTATTCACATAATGAAAACCTATACTTTGTTTCGGGCGAGTTCCCCATTCAAATGAATTGAAAGCGCCAGAAACGCACTGTCTTGACAAAATGAAGCGTTTTCGTACAACTTCATATAAATCGGTGTAACTTTTGATAGGCGACTCAGACTCACATATTTATGGCTTTATCTTATACAATTCAATATCCCCATGCTGGGCAAACAGGTTTTGCAGCTGTTTGAGCTAAGATTTTCCAGTTATTCACATAATGAAAACTTATACTTTGTGTCAGGCGAGAACTCCATTCAAATGCATGTAATAGCGAGAAACGCACTAACTGATGAAATAAAGCGTTTTTAATGGTCTTCATAAAGACAGCTGTAACTTTTGATAGACGACTCAGAAATACATATTTATGGCTTTATCTTATAGAATTCAATATCCCCATGTTGAGCAACCAGGTTTTGCAGCTGTGTGAGCTAAGATTTTCAAATTATTCACATAATGAAAACCTATACTTTGTTTCGGGCGAGTTCCCCATTCAAATGAATTGAAAGCGCCAGAAACGCACTGTCTTGACGAAATAAAGCGTTTTCGTACAACTTCATATAAATAGCTGTAACTTTTGATAGGCGACTCAGACTCACATATTTATGGCTTTATCTTATAGAATTCAATATCCCCATGCTGGGAAAACAGGTTTTGCAGCTGTTTGAGCTAAGATTTTCCAGTTATTCACATAATGAAAACGTATACTTTGTTTCGGGCGAGTTCCCCATTCAAATGCATGTAATAGTCAGAAACGCACTGTCTTGACGAAATAAGGCGTTTTTCATGGTCTTCATAAAGACAGCTGTAACTTTTGATAGAAGACTCAGAAATACATTTTTATGGGTTTATCTTATAGAATTCAATATCCTCGTGCTGAGCAAACAGGTTTTGCAGCTGTTTGAGCTAAGATTTTCAAGTTATTCACATAATGAAAACCTATGCTTTGTTTCGTGCGAGAACTCCATTCAAATGCATGTAATCGTCAGAAACGCACTGTCTTGACGAAATAAAGCGTTTTTGTACAACTTCATATGAATAGCTGTAACTTTTGATAGACGACGCAGGCTCACATATTTATTGCTTTATCTTATAGAATTCAATATCCCCGTGCTGGGCAAACAGGTTTTGCAGCTGTTTGAGCTAAGATTTTCAAGTTATTCACAAAATTAAAACTACTTTGTGTCAGGCGAGAACTCCATTCAAATGCATGTAATAGTCAGAAACGCACTGTCTTGACGAAATAAAGCGTTTTTGTACAACTTCATATAAATAGCTTTAACTTTTGATAGACGACTCAGACTCACATATTTATGGCTTTATCTTGCAGAATTCAATATCCCCGTTCTGGGCAAACAGGTTTTGCAGCTGTTTGAGCTAAGATTTTCAAGTTATTCACATAATGAAAACCTATACTTTGTTTGGGCGAGTTCCCCATTCAAATGCATGTAATAGTCAGAAACGCACTGTCTTGACGAAATAAAGCGTTTTTGTACAACTTCATATAAATAGCTGTAACTTTTAATAGAAATGTGAAATGTGGATGGTATTGGTCAGCACCACACACCCTGGTGTAATGTGAATGGCCTTAGCCAACACCACTGGCCCAGGTGAAATGTGGATGATATCTGTCAGCACCGCAGTCCCAGGTGTAATGTGGATGGCATCAACGAGCAGCAGAGGACCTGGTGGGGTGAAGATAGCCTTACAGGAAACACTGTCCCTGGTGTATTGTGAATGTCCTCAGCCAGTAGCACAGGCCCTTGTGTATTGTGGATCGCATTAGCCAGCAACACAAGCCCTGGTGAAATGTGGATGGTATCAACGAGTAGCAAGGGCCCTGCTGTAATGTGGATGGCCTCATCCAGCACCACAGACCCTGGTGTGTTGAGGATGGCCTCACAGGAATCACTGTCCCTGGTGTAATGTGGTTGGCCTCAGCCAACAACATTGGCCCTGGTGAAATGTGGATGGTACTGGTCAGCACCACAGGCCCTGGTGAAATGTAAATGTCCTCAGCCAGTAGCACAGGCCCTGTTGTAATGTGGATGGCCTCATCTAACATTACTGTCCATGGTGAAATATGGATGGTATTGGTAAGCACCATACACCCTGGTGTAATGTGAATGGCCATAGCAAACACCACAGGCCCTGGTGAAATGTGCATGATATCGGTCAGCACCACAGGCCCAGGTGTAATGTGGATGGCATCAACGAGCAGCAGAGGCCCTTGTGGGATGAATATGGCGTCACAGGAAGCACTGTCCCTGGTGTAATGTGGATGGTAGAAGCCTGCATCACAGGTCGTGTGTCATGGTCCTGGGTCGTGTGACCCAGTGTGTTATGTTTAGCCTATTTTGATGTTTATTGTTTGTTTAGGTTCTCTAAGGTAGTCCAGCCATTTGTATATATTACCCTTGCATTAAGTCTCCCTTGCCCTTCGTGTGTTTATGTCTGTGTGTCTTGTACTGTCAAGTTCATGCTGTCAGCTATGTCATCTCCCCTGTACTAAGTTTCCCTGGGTCATGAGTCCTGTCTGCGTGGTTATTTTTAGTTCTTGTCGTGTCTAATTTCCATGTTTCCTGTTTTACTTTGTAAGTCTGTATTCATTGTCAGTGTATTCAGTTGCACCCTCCTGTCCTGTCGTTAGGTTCATGTGTGTCAGCTGTGATCCCATGTGTGGCCACTTCCCCTGATCATCCCTCATGTGTATTTAGTCTCTGTGTTTCATGTAGTCTGCGTCGCGTCGTCTGTGTTATCTCCCCTACCCCTTGTCATAGTTCCCCAGCCTTAACTAGTCCTAGTTTGTACTTTGTTTAGCCATAGTTTTCCCAGTCTATGTTCAGGTTTTCCCTCAGTTGCTTTGCTGCCTTGTTCCTTAAGTTTTTGGCCCTCAATAAAGGCTCGCCTTCTGTTAAGTCCGGTTTTGTGTCCTCACCTCTGTTTGCTCTTGGGTCCTCCACTCACTCCACACGGTCTGCCCCGGCGGTCCGTGACACCGTGATGTAATGTGGATGACCTCAGCCAAAAGCACAGGCCCTGGTGTGGTGCAGATGGCCTCACAGGAAGCACTGTCTGTGGTGTAATGTGTATGGCCTCAGCGAACAACAGTGGCCCTAGTAAAATGTGGATAGTATTGGTCAGCACCACACATCCTGGTGTAATGTGAATGGCCTTAGCCAGTAGCACAGGACCTTGTGTCTTGTGGATCGCATCAGCCAGCAACACAAGCCCTGGTGAAATTTGCATGGTGCATCGAGTAGCACAGGCCCTGGTGTAATGTGGATGGCCTCAGCAGGCACCACAGGACTTGGTGTGGTGATGATGGTCACACAGGAAGCACTGGCAGTGGTGTAATGTGGATAGCCTCAGCCAAAAACACAGGCCCTGTTGAAATGTGAATGTCCTCGGCCAACACCCCTGGCCCTGGTGTAATGTGAATAGCATCAGCCAGTATCACAGGCCCTTGTGTATTGTGGATGGTTTCGGACAGCACCACATACCCTGATGTAATGTGGATGGTATGAGCCAGCAACGCAGGCCCTGGTGAAATTAGGATGGCCTCAGCCAGCAACGCAGGGCCTGGTGTGGAGAAGATGGCCTAACAGGGAGGACTGGCCCTGGTGTAATGTGGATGTCATCAGCCAACAGTACAGGCCCTGGTGTGGTGAAGATGGCCTCACAGGAAGCACTGTCCCTGGTGTAAAGTGTATGGCCTCAGCCAACAACAGTGGCCCTGGTGAAATGTGGATTATATTGGCCAGCACCACAGGCCCTGGTGTAATGTGAATATCCTCAGCCAGTAGTAAAGGCCCTTGTGTTTTGTGGAACACATCAGCCAGCAACACAATCCCTGGTGAAATGTGGATGGCCTCATCCAGCACCACAGGCCCTGGTTTGGTGATGATTGCCACACAGGAAGAACTGTACCTGGTGTAATGTGGATGGCCTCATCCAACAGTACAGGCCCTGGTGTGGTGAAGATGGCCTCACAGGAAGCACAGGCCATGGTGTAATGTGGATGGCCTCAGACAGCAGCCAGGCCCTGGTGAAATGTAGATGGCCTCAGGTGGCAACATGCGCTCTGGTGAAATGTAGTCTTCCTCAGCCAGTAGCACAGGCCCTGTTGTGGTGAAGATGGCCTCACAGGAAGCACTGTCCCTGATGTAAAGTGTATGGCCTCAGCCAACAACAGTGGCCCTGATGAAATGTGGATGGTATTGGCAAGCACAACAGGCCATGTTGTAATGTGAATATCCTCAGCCAGTAGCACAGTCCCTTGTGTACTGTGGATCGCATCAGCCAGCAACACAAGCCCTGGAGAAATGTGGATGGTATCAACGAGTAGCACAGGCCCTGGTGTAATGTGGTTGTTTTCGGCCAGCAACACAGGCCCTTGGGTAATTTGGATAGCTAGCAGCACAGGCCCTGGTCTGGTGAAGATGGCCTCACAGGAATCACTGGCCCTGGTGTATTTTCGATGGCATCAGCAAGCAGCACAGACCCTGGTCTAGTGAAGATGGCCTCACAGAAATCACTGGCCCTGGTGTATTGTGGATGGCATCAGCCATCAACAGTGGCCCTCGTGAAATATAGGTGGCCTCAGCCAGCAGCACAGTCCCTGGTGTAATGTTAATGTCCTCATCCAACCCCATGGCCCCGGTGCAATGTGGATGGCCTCAGCCAGAAGCACAGGACCTGGTGTAATGTGGATGGCATAATCTAACAACACTGGCCCTGGTGAAATATGGATGGTATTGGTAACCACCACACACCCTGGTGTAATGTGGATGGCCTTAGCTTACACCACTGGCCCTGGTGTAATGTGCATGATATCGGCCAGCATCACAGGCCCTAATGTGGATGGCATTAACGAGCATCAATGGCCCTGGTGGGGTAAAGCTGGCCTCACAGGAAGCACAGGCCCTGGTGTAATGTGGATGGTAGAAGCCGACATCACAGTCTCTGGTGTAATGTGGATGGCCTATATAAATGGTAAATGGCCTGTTTTTATATAGCTCTTTACTAGTCCCTAAGGACCCCAAAGCGCTTTACACATCCAGTCATCCACCCATTCACACACTGGTGATGGCAAGCTACATTGTAGCCACAAACACCCTGGGGCGCACTGACAGAGGCGAGGCTGCCGGACACTGGCGCCACCGGGCCCTCTGACCAACACCAGTAGGCAACGGGTGAAGTGTCTTGCCCAAGGACACAACGACCAAGACTGTCCAAGCCGGGGCTCGAACCGGCAACCTTCCGATTACAAGGTGAGCTCCCAACTCTTGATCCACGATCGCCCCAAGCCAACAACAGTGGCCCTGGTGAAATGTGGATGGTATTGGCCAGCACCAGAGGCCCTGGTGTAATTTGAATGGCTTCAGCCAGCAGCACAGGCCCTCGTGTGGTGAAGATGGCCTCACAGGAAGCACTGTCCCTGGTGTAATGTGGATGGCCTCAGCAAACAACACTGGCCTTGTTGAAATGTCGATGGTATTGGCCAGCACCACAGGCCCTTCTGTAATGTAGATGGCAGCAGCCAGTAGCATATGCCCTTGAGTATTGGGAATGGCATCAGCCAGCAACACAAGCCCTTTGGTAATGTGGAAGGCTAGCAGCACTGTCCCTGGTGTAATGTGTATTTCCTCAGCCAACAACACTGGCCCTCTTTAAATGTGGATGGTATTGGCCAACACCACAGGCCGTTGCGTAATGTGAATGTCCTCAGCCAACACCACTGGCCCTGGTTTAATTCGGATGGCATCAGCCAGTAGCACAGGCCCTTGTGTATTGTGGATCACATCAGCCAGCAACACAAGCCCTGGTGAAATGTGGATGGTTTCGGCCTGCACAACAGGCCCTGGTTTAATGTGGATGGCATCAACGAGTAGCACAGGCCCTTGTGTAATGTGGATCACATCAGCCAGCAACACAGGCTCTGGTGAAATGTAGATGACCTCAGACAGCAGCGCAGGCCCTGCTGTCGTGAAGTTGGCCTCAGAGGGAGCACTAGCCCTGGTGCAATGTGGATGGCCTAAGCCAGCAATACAGGCCCTGGTGTGGTGACGATAGCCTCACAGGGAGCACATGCCGTGGTATAATGTGGATGGCCTCATCTACCAACACTGGCCCAGGTGAAATGTGGATGACATCGGCAAGGACCAATGGCCCTGATGTAATGTGGATAGTTTCAGCCAACAGCACAGTCCCTGGTGTGGTGAAGATGGCCTCACAGGAAGCACTGTCCCTGGTGTAATGTGGATGGCCTCAGCAAACAACACTGGCCCTGGTAAAATGTCGGTGGTATTGGCCAGCACCACAGGCCCTGGTGTAATGTAGATGGCATCAGCCAGTAGCACAGGCCCTTGAGTATTGTGAATGGCATCAGCCAGCAACACCACTGGCCCTTGTGAAATGTGGATGGTTTCAGCCAGCAACACAGGCCCTTGGGTAATGTGGAAGGCTAGCAGCAGTGGCCCTTGTTTAATGTGGATGGTATCAGCCAGCACCACAGGCCCTGGTGATGGCCTCACAGGAAGCACTGTCCCTGGTGTAATGTGAATGTCCTCAGCCACAAGCACAGGCCCTTGTGTATTGTGGATTGCATCAGCCAGCAACACAAGCCCTGGTAAATTGTGGTTGGTATCAACGAGTAGCACAGGCCCTGGTGAAATGTGGATTATTTTGGCCAGCACCACAGGCCCTGGTGTAATGTGAATGTCCTCAGCCAACACCACTGGCCCTGGTGTAATGTGGATGGCATCAGCCAGCATGACCACAGGCCCTGGTGAAATGTAGTTGGCCTCAGCAATGACCACAGGCCCTGGTGAAATGTAAATGTCCTCAGCCAGTAGCACAGGCCCTGTTGTAATGTGGATGGCCTCATCTAACAACACTGTCCCTGGTGAAATATGGATTGTATTGGTCAGCACCACACACCTTGGTGTAATGTGAATGGCCTTAGCCAACACCACTGGCCCTGGTGACATGTGCATGATATCTGTCAGCACCCCAGGCCCAGGTGTAATGTGGATGGCATCAACGAGCAGCAGAGGCCCTGGTGGGGTGAAGATGGCCTCAAAGGAAGCACTGTCCCTGGTGTAATGTGAATGGTAGAAGCCGGCATCAAAGACCGTGATGTAATGTGGATGGCCTCAGCCAACACAAGTGGCCTTGGTGAAATGTGGTTGATATTGGCCAGCACCACTGGCCCTGGTGTAATGTGAATGTCCTAAGCCAGTAGCACAGGCCCTTGCGTATTGTGGATGTCATCAGCCAGCAACACAAGCCCTGGTGAAATGTGGATGGTATCATCGAGTAGCACAGGCCCTGGTGCAATGTGGATGGCCTTATCCAGCACCAGAGGCCCTGGTGTGGTGATGATGGCTGTTAGATTTTGTATTGTTGATTGTCATTTATGCTTAGAAACATTTACTTATATATGCTTAGAAGTATATAATCATTGGTAGATTGAAAGGATGTCTCATCCTAAAAGAGGTCTGTATTAACTCTGTGTACATTCCTCTACACGAGTGTCCTACTATAAATCACATACCCCCTAGGAGAGGGTTTATCTTTTCTTATTGATTTATGGTATAGCAAACACACGTATGTCTGTTTTAGTCTAAGTGCTCTTTGTTTATAAATGAACTGTTGGACTTCCTCATCGTGTTATCTAGGGTGAACCATCTAGGGTTACTCTCTTCCTGACCAAGGATGTTTGTTGTGTGCCTTTGTGCGTATAGGACCCTTTGATCAGCAGTAACACACACACACACACACACACACACACACACACACACACACACACACACACACACACACACACACAGGCAAGGTACTCTATGTGTGTATGTAGACATTATATGTTAATGAACCTATGCATATTCATGTAACCTCAATAAAAGAACAGTGGTACGGGAGAACGGACGAGAGCAACTGGGGTCAAGTGAAGGAACGGCACCCTGTCCGGTCTCTCCCGTGCACGAGTAACATGAAGAACTTTGCCTACTTGGGTCTTGCTTTGCAGTGTAATTATATTGTCTTCAACGTTCCAGCGGATAGGTTCAAGCTACAAACCTATCATTAATTGGTCCTTCGATGCCGGAGCCCTGGAATCGCATTCACCGAGGGGAGGAGAGGCACGCTGAAAGACTGACGTCAGCCAGGAAGTTCCTGTGGATTCGCTGTATGTCTTTTCTCCTCGATGAATGGTGATCGGCGGGATTCGAGGCTGATATTACACGCTAAGCAACACCGAGTAAGTTTAGAGTCCAACTCTATAACTGTACGTCTTCGCCGCTCAGTGGGGCGTTGTCCGTGGCCGCTCAGTGGGGCTAAAATTCGCCGTCTAAGTGGGACGATGTACAAAGCCGCTCAGTGGTGTTTTTTGTACAGAAGCATTAAGTCGCAGAGTTGCGCAGTTTGAACTTTTTTTGGTTCGCCGTCTTAGTGGGGAGAAATACAGACCGCTGTGTGGGGTACTGTAGTGAGTTCTCCACCGCTCAGTGGGGTGTTGAGAAGTTCCGTGGGGTCCAGATTGTGCTGGACAGTAGGCCTATTTTGTTTTGTTGTCATTATTGTTGTCGTTTTTGTTGTTGTTGTGTGTGCGGAGTAGAACACGTGGTCTGTGACACCGACTGTTGTTGTTGTTATCATAGGTTTCTAAGCAACCAAGAGTGAGTCGGAGGGAGACAGACGTTTGTGCTGGACTTTGCTCCTGGCAGCACAAAGTATTTATGTAAAAAAAGAGAGAGCGCGACGGCTCCACAGCTGCGCGGGTTCACGCGAGCGCGGTCACGCGGGTTTCACGCGGACCTGAGCCGTGCGGTTAATCGCAGGCTTATAAATGGAAGAGATTCAAATGTTAGAAGTTTTCAGAAAACACACCAGCCTTGAAGAGCTGTGGAGAAGGCCTGCCACATCAGCAGCACTTAAGATGTGCTCTGGTGAATGGCTTCCCCCCACCCCTTGCTGACACAAAATGTTAACTCTTTAGCTTGCCCTGATCAACAACAGCCTATGTGCTAGACCATAGACGTAATTGAGGTGGATAGTTGTTAAAAGTCATCTACATTAAGCTTGTGGTTGCTCAAATTCAGTACAATGACATATGAGGTGAAGTGATATAGGCAAATATTTAAACTAATGAAGTGCATAGAGGCACTTGACCTGTGTGAAAGACTGTCGTCTTATTATGGACCATTGTTGAGATATAGAGCACACCTGTGAAAACAACTGAAATGCTGAACCCTGTATGAAACATCTAAAAGTACATGATGGAGAAGCTGTATTGAATATGAAAGTGTAAGACTTTGCCGCTGTGGGCAGAGCATGCAACTACTGTGTGATGTTGCGTTGCAGTTTTTTTTCTGAGCTGATGAGCAAGCTACACGTTATCGGATCAAGAGCTGTCTGAGAACTACTCAAAGAGAGGGAAACAGAGCTCTGATAACTGATAACTGTAGTGTGCAGCGTTTCCGTGAGCAGTTTTCCTGCATTTTGACGTGTGTGAATGTGAATGTGTCTGACATCACAGTGTTTTTGTGCGCTGTGTAAAAGTAATTGTCTTTGATTGTCAGTGAGAGCGGTGATTCTGCAGGTCACCAGCTATTGTAACGAAAAAAAGAAAAAAAGGAGTGAAAAAGGGAAAGAATTTATATTGTAGATGAAAAAGAAAAATCATAGGAAAAAGGTTTTGTGTTGATCAGCCAAAAACAACTACAATTTCATTTTCTGCTTTTAAGAAAAGACTGTTCACAAAAACACACAGAGAGAGAGAGATGTGTGTTGATTAAGCAGTGATGATAATAATGAAATGTCTTAGTTTGTCACTTTCAGGTGAAAAGCAGACCTGAATCAATTTTCCACATGCAGCGGTCGGAAGAAAGTTATAGTTTAACATCATTGGAAACATGCAGGCCAAGTTTCTGGCTGACTTATTTACAGTGCCATGTGTCTCTCAACCTCACAAGCAAGCAAGCTCTCACCCCTCCCTGAAGACAAGGAATGCAGCTCCAAAGCAGTAACATGATAAAGAGACAGCAGCGAGTCCTGAGCAAAGAGCCCCAGCAAAGCAGCAGCAATGTGGACAAACAGCATCAGAGAAGAAGAGCAAACCCATCATCCTGACTGATCGGATGGATGGCACTGTGTTTACAACAGGCTGTGACTTCACTGTGCATGTGAAGAAAACGTTTGAGGAGAACTGAACAGTTGGAGTTTGACATTTGCCACCTGTGGAGTAAAATGGCAAGAAGAGACAGTGGAATACAGGACAAAGCTGAAGGAGAACTGCTGAAGTGGGAGAGGACAACAGAGTGAGAGGACAACAGACAACAGAGAGGAGTGGTGAGAACACATAGGAATTTTGTTATTTAATGTGGGAAATCAAAATTTGGGTTAGCAAACCTGGGGAAAAGAAAACTGACTGCTTAAGTTGGAAAATTGTGAAGGAGTCTGAAACACTGCGAAAATAGAAAGATATACAAAATCACACACACAAGCAGAACATGCATTAACCCTACTAACACAAACACAAGAGAGCTTATGAAGATTAGACAACATCTTAAGCGTGTGAGTCTGTTTATCATCTTGTCCAAGTCACTTAGTGTGATGCAAAGACCAGTGGACTCATAGCACATTAGTTAAGAAATGATCAAATAACAACAGAGAAGTGTGTAGGAAAGGCAGCTTTAACAACATGCTCTGCTGGAGATGCAGCTCCACAGACATTGATTAAACCTGCCTAATAACACAAACACCCATGTAATGAAAATTAGCTTGTTATCTTTCATCAGTGTTAAAATAGTGTCAATTTAGCAGACACTTGTTATCAAATACTGAATTTATCCAAAAAAAAAAATATTTGACTCTCTAGGTTGCAGGACAACAGTTTAACTTTTGTGGGGAAAAAAAAAAGATCCTGGTTTGACCAACCAGTGATCAGACAATAAATTTAGTGTTAAAATGGTAAATTGGGAGATGCTTCCTGCTTGATTGATGCAGCAAGTGATTTACTGTATGAGGGGAATTGTCTTTTGTGATACTATTTTGAACATGCTTTTCTGTCGTCCTGTCAACTTAGTGGGTTAATAGCTGATATGCAAATTAGTTGATCGGTTTTAGATTAATGTGTTGAGTGGAGACTCTAAAACACTGAGTTTCCTGCTTTGATGTGCGAGTGAATCCCGTACTTAGATACACAACTCTGAATAAGTCAGAACAAATGTCTTTTGTGAAGTGCATGACAGCATGTCACATGTTTTATGATGAAGGGAAAAAGGAAAACTGAATAAAATAGATCTGTGGCCTAAATGAGTGAAGAGCACAGACCTGGTGATTAAACTCATAGCTAATATGACATTAGGGTTATGTTGTGTGTTGTGCAGTTGATGGTTGGTTTGGAGTGAATCTAGCTGATGATTCTTCTCCTGTTGTGAAGTTGATGAGGAGTTTGTGTCATGACTTAACAAGGCCTTTTTATTTTGATACTTTCACAGTGCACTGAAAGTTTGGTTTGATAATCTTTGTTATTTTTCGTTTTTATCTTTTGAACAGGCACTGATTTTGTTTGTCTATTTCTTTTCTTTAAGCAGATCTGCACGTCGGGAATTGAAAGTGCTATACGACCTGTTGAGAAAGCTGATACAAGTGAATTTTCTCCACATTAAAATGGGCTCAGGAGAAAGCCACTTATTTGGACAATTATTAAATGAGTGTCCCAGCCTAAAAAGGATTCAGCGATGTAATCCCATCTAAAGTTCTTTTTCTTTTTGAGATGACGTCATTTTGCTGAGAGTGGAAACTAAATGCGACGATAGGTTCCACTATCAGCAAAGAAACAAAGAATGAATGAATGAATGAATGAATGAATGGAAATAAAATAAAAACAAACTGACTGACTGGTAAAAGCTGACAAAAGCTGACAAGACTTTACTGATGTAACACGACTGTGTGAAGTTAACCCCCACCTGACAAAGGTGCAGATAAATTTATGTGTGTTTCCTTTTACAGGAGCAGAAAGATGACAGCAACATTCGAGGTTGCATGACGATTTAATTTTTTAAATGCCATTTTCTCTGTCTGTGAATTTACTACGTGTGTGTCATTCACTAACTTGTGTTGCTCACAGACATTACTGTGAGAAAGTGTACACACCTGCGCAGCGCTAACATTTACATTTCTTTTTACAGCAGATGATTAATCATGTGTTTGATCATGTGGTTTATAAGAAGATTAGTTAATGTTTTTCCTACTACAGGATTTCTGGGTTTATATGTGAAGACATTCTTTCCACGGCTGGGGTTGGCTAACTTTATGGTCTTTTTTATGGCACCTCTGGAACCTGTTGACCTGTGTCTGACCTCCGTCTGACCACAGTCAATGTGTATTGCTAATGTTTGTTTCTCTGAGAATGCTGTAGTAGATTCAGCTGAAGCGGACAAGTGACATGAGTAAAACAAATAAGAGATTACGGTGTTTATGGAAAAGTTGAATATGGGCTCTTAGCTGGCCACTCTTAGCTGGCCCATAGTAATATATAAGTGGAGTGACCTTGCTTAAGAGGAGTCACTGATTACATTAATGTTAACTGAGCACGTGGGATGATCCATGTCTGAGGCAAATTAGGGGAATAATTGTAGTTTACTGATTTGAGAAAACCTGTGCATGACACTTGTCTTGCTAGTGCTGAATGCTTATTACTTTTATGATATAATTGTTTACAAGTGTGAAGTTTGATTTTATTTCCAGATCTTGTTTTCCAGGCCATGATGTGTATGCAGGCTCCTGGTGGAGCCAGTTTTTAAGACAGGGATCCAGGTTTGGTGAGTTGACGCATGAGGGTGTCCATGCGTCAAGAGGTGGAGTCCAGAATTAACATTAAACAATGTTTACTTTAATGTTTATTTTAAGATCAAGACATATTGACCCACTCCATCGTCAGACCCCGGCCTTGGTCTGACTGTTGGCTGGCAGTGGCTTGCCCATGTGGATCCCCACTGTGAGGCCAGACTCTTTGCTGGCATATTTCTCTTTGACCTCAGGCTTCAGCAGGAAACCCTTCTCCTTGTCAAAGTGGGTGACCGTGGCTCAAGGGGTTGGGAATCGCATCTGTAACCGGAAGGTCGCCGGTTCGATCCCTGGGCTCTCTGTCCTGGTCGTTGTGTCCTTGGGCAAGACACTTTACCCTACTTGCCTACTGGTGTTGGCCAGAGTTGGCCAAATCACTGCAACAATAATAGTAAATAATAATAATAATAATGGATTGGATTTATATAGCGCTTTTCAAGGCACCCAAAGCGCTTTACAATACCACTATTCGCGCGATATGGCAGCCTCGCTTCTGTCAGTCTGCCCCAGTGCAGCTGTGGCTACAACTGTAGCTGCCTCCACCAGTGTGTGAATGTGAGAGTGAATGAATAATAATAATAATGGACTGGATTTATATAGCGCTTTTCAAGGCACCCAAAGCGCTTTACAATACCACTATTCATTCACTCTCACATTCATACACTGGTGGAGGCAAGCTACAGTTGTAGCCACAGCTGCCCTGGGGCAGACTGACAGAAGCGAGGCTGCCATATCGCGCGAATAGTGGTATTGTAAAGCGCTTTGGGTGCCTTGAAAAGCGCTATATAAATCCAATCCATTATTATTATTTACTATTATTGTTGCAGTGATTTGTGTGATTAGCCGTTTATTTACAAGTATTAAACCTATGCAAGTGGTGCATCCATGTTCAGATGAGGCTTTGATGGCCTATAAGTGAAGTTCACTGAACTAAAGAATGTGGTTTGATGATTGTTGACATGCTCTCCAAATAGAAGTCTTTCTGAAATACAGGTGCAGCAGTGAGAAGCGAGAAACATTCCAGGCATAGTCCAGACAGTGCTTGAGGTCAAAGGTCAAGCTGGTTGGGGCCCATCATGAGATCAGACCTTGGAGCCACAGCAAGGACCATGAAACTGCCTGCAAAATAGCGGAGAGACCCTCCTGGATTTATCAGAGCCACTGCAAAGAGGTCGAGGTCCCAGGAAACCCCGGTACCCTCAAGACAGCACAATAGAGAAATCTCACACTTGGTTGTTTCAGTGGTGAGGGGGGAGTGCTGATTGAGCCCCCGTAGGGTAAGCTCGCACTTCAACCTCCAGCCTCTGATCAACTCTAAGGCAACCAAGTGCGAGGCGTGACGGACCTGTGTGCGACCAGGACCCTCTTGGTTACCTTGACTACGACACTCATCCTTATAGGACCCCAGCTGGTGCCGGAAACAGCTGAACCAGGAGGAAGGCAGAGGAGATGGACACATGACAACTCTCACCTAAGAGAGACAGGTCCAGCAGGCCCAAAATCAGGACTATGCGTGACGAGAAGGAGTGCCTGAGAGGATCATCCACAAGATGGGAGCTGAGGCCAGGAGAGAGGCTTGAGGAGGATCAGAGATCATCTTCAGCACAGCAGACATCACACAGAGAGCTGTGCTACTGAGCTTCCAGGAGATCAAGAGGAGACTTCCCACAGCAAGATTTTAAATAAAATGAAAGATTCAATATTGACGCTGAGGAAGACAACTAAGGTGTACGACGTGCTCTGCCTTAAATCTTCAGCAGCGTTGGGACAGGAAAACTCGAGGGATGAGGGGAGCGTGCCAAGCTCCATCGACAGCGCAGAGGGAGTCTAAGGATGACATCATGATTCTGTGAAAGCACAGGAACCAGAAGCTATGGTGGTGGTGACAGTAGTTTCCTATGAACATCACCTAATGCTGTGCCACTGTACTGTGCATACGATGACACTCTGAAGGCTGCTGGGATCATAACAGCAGTAAGATGACGGAACCCAGCACCCTTTCCACAGAGAGGTTTTTCTGCAGAGCGTGGACAATGGCGGAGTCATAAATATCCCCCTCACAGGAGGAAGGCCTGAAGTGAGGTGATGGGAGGCCATAAAACTAGAGTGCTGAGAGGTCTGCAGCCTTGGAGATAGCTGAGAACCATGTTGACGAACAACAAAACCAACTGGTATGTTTGAATGTCTATTCTACATACATTTGGACTCTGGTCCTATGGACAGTGATGGAAACAACTGGAAGAGACATTTGTGACGCCCTGCAGAACTCAGACCACTCTGCAGAGAGACATGTGATTTGCACACCCGGAGGAAGCATCACCAAGCTGAGATGTTTTTGAAAATGTTACTTTCTTATTTTCACTGTTAAATTAACAATTTCTCTGTTTGCTCATAGGATGCAGTTTGCTATGAAATGAGATCGATGAATGGGATAGCCGCTAATACATTTGCAATAATTTGGGGTGATTTGACATATGCGGAATATAAGAATGTTTGCATTAAAACTGTCAGACATGAGGTATTCATAACTGGGAACTTTTCAAGCATAAACGTCAATAAGGGGGGAATGTTAGATTTTGTATTGTTGATTGTCATTTATGCTTAGAAACATTTACTTATATATGCTTAGAAGTATATAATCATTGGTAGATTGAAAGGATGTCTCATCCTAAAAGAGGTCTGTATTAACTCTGTGTACATTCCTCGACACGAGTGTCCTGCTATAAATCACATACCCCCTAGGAGAGGGTTTATCTTTTCTTATTGATTTATGGTATAGCAAACACACGTATGTCTGTTTTAGTCTAAGTGCTCTTTGTTTATAAATGAACTGTTGGACTTCCTCATCGTGTTATCTAGGGTGAACCATCTAGGGTTACTCTCTTCCTGACCAAGGATGTTTGTTGTGTGCCTTTGTGCGTATAGGACCCTGAGTGCCTGAGTGACAGAGCCCCGGCTTCTCGGCCTGGGGCTCGGTCACTCAGGCACGGCTGGCTGCCGGCGGAGCTCACGGGCGTGTCACTGCAACTCCCCCTGGCTTCTGCTCCGCGGCTGCTGAGTGAGCCCTCATCTGGGACTCTCCTCAGCTCTTTCTGGGACAGTGGCGCGGCTGCCCCTCTGTTGGTCTTCCTTGGTCTCTTGTGTTCTGGGGGCCTCTGGATGTCTGGAGTTTTGATCT
Source organism: Aulonocara sp. 'chitande type north' Nkhata Bay (assembly GCF_057382095.1). Lineage (NCBI taxonomy): Eukaryota > Metazoa > Chordata > Actinopteri > Cichliformes > Cichlidae > Aulonocara > Aulonocara sp. 'chitande type north' Nkhata Bay. The sequence goes on from NC_141347.1 coordinate 9,619,723, forward strand.
CCTCCATACCTGCTTCATGCCCTGGAGGACGGGGCTGTGGCCCCCCCACACCCTCTAGCAGATCATTACATGAAGGAACCTTTTAAAAAAACAAGCGCGTCCATGCTCACAGGTGTACACACGGGTGATCACACCCAGAAACTACACCCTTTTTGGCTCCTACCTCAAAGCACACTGTGTTCTGTTGATCTTATGTGCTGCACAATAATGTTTAATATTTAGTATTTACTATCATATTCCCATATATCATTGTGATGCTGTTTATTCTATTACTCTTGTTCTCTTCTGCTTGTTTTCTTTTTTCTTTCTCAGCAGGTGATCCAGGTGATTGATATATGCATTTTTTATTTCTTTTTTTTCTTTTTTTTTCTGCTCATTCTGTTGGTTTTTGTTTTTTGCCCTTCTCCCCCGTCCCTCTTCTCAGCTGTTTCTCTTTCCCTCTTTCTTTCTCCCCTTCTTTCCCCCAGTCAAGTCTGTCCCGTATTCAGTAAGTGAAAATAAAATAAACAATAAAAGGTGAATCAAATGGACCATTACGGCAAGGCTAGGATGGAATGTGGATGGCCTCATCTAACAACACTGTCCCTGGTGAAATATGGATGGTATTGGTCAGCACCACACACCCTGGTGTAATGGCCTGTATTTATATAGCGCTTTACTAGTCCCTAAGGACCCCAAAGTGCTTTACATATCCAGTCATCCACCCATTCACACACACATTCACACACTGGTGATGGCAAGCTACATTGTAGCCACAGCCACCCTGGGGCGCACTGACAGAGGCGAGGCTGCCGGACACTGGCGCCACCAGGCCCTCTGACCACCACCAGTAGGCAACGGGTGAAGTGTCTTGCCCAAGGACACAACGACCGAGACTGTCCAAGCTGGGGCTCGAACCGGCAACCTTCTGATTACAAGGCGAACTCCCAACTCTTGAGCCACGATCGCCCGTAATGTGAATGGCCTTAGCCAACAACACTTGCCCTGGTGAAACGTGGATGGTATTGGCAAGCAGCACAGGTCGTGGTGTAATGTGAATGTCCTCAGCCAACACCACAGGCCCTGGTGAAATGTAAATGTCCTCAGGCAGTAGCACAGGCCCTGTTGTAATGTGGATGGCCTCATCTATCAACACTGTCCTTGGTTAAATGTGCATTATATCGGTCAGCAGCACAGTCCCTGGTGTAATGTGGATGGCCTCATCTATCAACACTGTCCTTGGTTAAATGTGCATTATATCGGTCAGCACCACACACCCTGGTGTAATGTGAATGGCCTTAGCCAACACCACTTGCCCTGGTGAAATGTGAATGGCATCAGCCAGTATCACAGGCCCTTGTGTTTTGTGGATGTCATCAGCCAGCAACACAATTCCTGGTGAAATGTGGATGGTTTCAGAAAGCACCACAGGCCCGGGTGTAATGTGGATGGCATGAGCCAGCAACGTAGTTCTGGTGAAATGTGGATAGCCTCAGCCAGCAACACTTTTTCTGGTGAAATGTGGATGGTATTGGCCAGCACCACAGGCCCTGGCGTAATGTGCATGTCCCCAGCTAACACCACTGGCCCTGGTGTAATGTGGATGGCATCAGCCAGTATCACAGGCCCTGGTGAAATGTGAATGTCCTCAGCCAACACCACTGGCCCTGGTGTAATGTGAATGGCCTTAGCCAACACCACTGGCCCTGGTGAAATGTGCATGATATCTGTCAGCACCCCAGGCCCAGGTGTAATGTGGATGGCATCAACGAGCAGCAGAGGCCCTGGTGGGGTGAAAATGGCCTCACAGGAAGCATTGTCCCTGGTGTAATGTGAATGGTAGAAGCCGGCATCAAAGACCGTGATGTAATGTGGATGGCCTCAGCCAACAACAGTGGCCCTGGTGAAATGTGGTTGATATTGGCCAGCACCACTGGCCCTGGTGTAATGTGAATGTCCTAAGCCAGTAGCACAGGCCCTTGCGTTTTGTGGATGTCATCAGCCAGCAACACAAGCCCTGGTGAAATGTGGATGGTATCATCGAGTAGCACAGGCCCTGGTGTAATGTGGATGGCCTTATCCAGCACCACAGGCCCTGGTGTGGTGATGATGGCCTCTTAGGAAGAACTGTCCCTGGTGAAATGTGGATGGCTTCATCCAACAGTACGGGCCTTGGTGTGGTGAAGATGGCCTCATCCAGCACCACATGCCCTGGTGTGGTAATGATGGCCTCACAGGAAGCACTGTCCCTGGTGTAATGTGGATGGCCTCATCCAACAACACTGGCCCTGGTGAAATGTGGATGGTATTGGCCAGCACCACAGGCCCTGGCGTAATGTGAAAGTCTTCAGCCAGTAGCACAGGCCCTTGCGTATTGTGGAACGCATCAGCCAGCAACACAAGCCCTGGTGAAATGTGAAAGTCTTCAGACAGTAGCACAGGCCCTTGCGTATTGTGGAACGCATCAGCCTGCAACACAAGCCCTGGTGAAATGTGGATGGTATCATCGAGTAGCACAGTCCCTGGTGTAATGTGCATGGCCTCATCCAGCACCACAGGCCCTCATGTGGTGAAGATGGCCTCACAGGAAGCAGTGGCCCTGATATAATGTGGATGGCATTAGGCACTAGCAAAGACCCTGGTCTGGTGAAGATGTTCTCACAGGTAGCACTGGATCTGGTGTAATGTTGATGGCATCAGGCAGTAGCACAGACCGTGGTCTGGTGAAGATGGTCTCAGACAGAAAGCACAGGCCCTGGTGTGGTGAAGACAGCCTCACAGGGAGCACTGGCCCTGGTGAAACATGGATGGCCTCAGCCAGCACCACAGGCCCTGGTGTGGTGATGATGGCCTCACAGGAAGCCCTGGCAGTTGGTGTAATGTGGATGGTCTCAGCCAACAACACTGACCCTGGTGAAATGTGGATGGCATCATCCAGCACCACATGCCCTGGTGTAATGTGGATGGCATGAGCCAGCAACGCAGGCCCTGGTGAACTCAGGATGGTATCAGCCAGAAGCACAGGCCCTGGTGAAAACAGTGAAGAAGGCGCAGCAGCGCCTCTTCTTTCTCAGGAGACTGAAAAGATTTGGCATGAGCCCCCGCATCCTCAGGACCTTCTATCACTGTGCCATTGAGAGCATCCTCACTGGATGCATCACCACCTGGTATGGCAACAGCACCGCCTACAACTGCAAAGCTGTCCAGCGAGTAGTGCGGTGCTCTGAACGGATAATTGGAGGTGAGCTTCCCTCCCTCCAAGACATCTACAGGAAGCGGTGCCTGAGGAAAGCGGGGAGGATCATCAAGGACTCCAGTCACCCCAGCCATAAACTGTTCAGACTACTTCCCTCAGGAAGGAGGTTCTGCAGCATCCGGTCCCGTACCAGCAGACTGAGAGACAGCTTTTTCCATCAGGCCATCAGACTGCTGAACACGTCATAGACACCTCAGCTTCACTACTGGAACTTCAACATTATGCACTCCATACTGTACAGTAATGCCACTGTTTTGCACATGTCTCAACTCTGTATATTTTTATATATTTTATTTATTGTTTACTCTATTTAATTTGTAAAATAATGTGTACACACACACACACACACACACACACACACACACACACACGTAGAAAAATATTTAGTATACACATCCAGAAATGCATATACTATCATATATTGTACATATATTTATTAGTTTCAGGTGTAGCCATTATTGTATTTTGCTTGTTTACATTATTGCATTTTGCACAACTCTGTTGCTTGTGAAGCTCGCACACAAGAATTTCACTCACATGTGCTGTACCAATGTACCTGCACATGTGATGTGACAATAAAAGTGATTTGATTTGATTTGATTTGATTTGATTTGGTGTGGTGAATATGGCCTCACAGGGAGCAGTGGCCCTGGTGTAATGTGGATGGCCTCAGCCAGCAACGCAGGCCTTTGTATATTGTGGATGGGATCAGCCACCAACACAGGCCCTGGTGAAATGTAGATGTCCTCAGCCAGTAGCACAGGCCCTGTTGTAATGTGGATGGCCTCATCTAACAACACTGTCCTTGGTTAAATGTGCACGATATCGGTCAGCAGCACAGGGCCAGGTGTAATGTGGATGGCATCAATGAGCAGCAGAGGCCCTGGTGGGGTGAAGATGGCCTCACAGGAAGCACTGTCCCTGGTGTAATGTGGATGGTAGAAGTCGGCGTCACAGGGCGTGATGTAATGTGGATGGGATCAGCCAAAAGCACAGGCCCTGGTGTGGTGAAGATGGCCTCAAAGGAAGCACTGTCCCTGGTGTAATGTGAATGTCCTCAGCCAACACCACTGGCCCTGGTGTAATGTGGATGGCATCAGCCAGTAGCACAGGCCCTGTTGTAATGTGGATGGCCTCATCTAACAACACTGTCCCTGGTGAAATGTGGATGGTATTGGCCAGCAGCACAGGCCCTGGTGTAATGTGAATGTCCTCAGCCAACACCACTGGCCCTGGTGTAATGTGAATGGCATCAGCCAGTATCAAAGGCCCTTGTGTTTTGTGGATGTCATTAGCCAGCAACACAATTCCTGGTGAAATGTGGATGGTTTCAGAAAGCACCACAGGCCCGGGTGTAATGTGGATGCCATCAACGAGTAGCACAGGCCCTGATGTAAAGTGGATGGCATGAGCCAGCAACCTAGTTCTGGTGAAATGTGGATAGCCTCAGCCAGCAACGCAGGCCCTGGTGAAATGAGGATGTATCACCCAGAAGCACAGGCGCTGGGGTGGTCAATATGGCCTCACAGGGAGCACTGGCCTTGGTGTAATGTGGATGGCCTCAGCCAACAACACTTTTCCTGGTGAAATGTGGATGGTATTGACCAGCACCAAATGCCCTGGCGTAATGTGCATGTCCCCAGCCAACACCACTGGCCCTGGTGTAATGTGGAGGGCATCAGCCAGTATCACAGGCCCTGGTGAAATGTGGATGTTTTCGGACAGCACCACAGGCCCTGGTGAAATGTGGATGATATTGGCCAGCTCCACAGGCCCTGGTGAAATGTGAATGTCCTCAGCCAACACCACTGGCCCTGGTGAAATGTGGATGGCATCAGCCATGACCACAGGCCCTGGTGAAATGTAGTTGGCCTCAGCCATGACCACAAGCCCTAGTGAAATGTAAATGTCCTCAGCCAGTAGCACAGGCTGTTGTAATGTGGATGGCCTCATTTAACAACACTGTCCCTGGTGAAATATGGATGGTATTGGTCAGCACCACACACCCTGGTGTAATGTGAATGGCCTTAGCCAACACCATTGACCCTGGTGAAATGTGCATGATGTCTGTCAGCACCCCAGGCCCAGGTGTAATGTGGATGGCATCAACGAGCAACAGAGGCCCTGGTGGGGTGAAGATGGCCTCACAGGAAGCACTGTCCCTGGTGTAATGTGGATGGTAGAAGCCGGCATCACAGACCGTGATGTAACGTGGATGGCCCTGGTGAAATGTGGTTGATATTGGCCAGCACCACTGGCCCTGGTGTAATGTGAATGTCCTAAGCCAGTAGCACAGGCCCTTGCGTATTGTGGATGTCATCAGCCAGCAACACAAGCCCTGGTGAAATGTGGATGGTATCATCGAGTAGCACAGGCCCTGGTGTAATGTGGATGGCCTTATCCAGCACCACAGGCCCTGGCTTAATGTGAAAGTCATCAGCCAGACACAAGCCCTGGTGGAATGTGGATGGTATCATCGAGTAGCACAGGCCCTAGTGTAATGTGGATGGCCTTATCCAGCACCACAGGCCCTGGTGTGGTGATGATGGCCTCTTAGGAAGAACTGTCCCTGGTGTAATGTGGATGGCCTCATCCAACAGTATGGGCCTTGGTGTGGTGAAGATGGCCTCATCCAGCACCGCATGCCCTGGTGTGGTGATGATGTTCTCACAGGAAGCATTGTCCCTGGTGTAATGTGGATGGCCTCATCCAACAACACTGGCCCTGGTGAAATCTGGATGGTATTGGCCAGCATCAGAGTCCCTGGCGTAATGTGAAAGTCTTCAGCCAGTAGCACAGGCCCTTGCGTATTGTGGAACGCATCAGCCAGTAACACAAGCCCTGGTGAAATGTGGATGGTATCATCGAGTAGCACAGGCCCTGGTGTAATGTGGATGGCCTCATGCAGCACCACATGCCCTGGTGTGGTGATGATGGCCTCACAGGAAGCACTGTCCCTGGTGTAATGTGGATGGCCTCATCCAACAACACTGGCCCTGGTAAAAATGTGGATGGTAACCGCCAAAACCACAGGCCCTGGTGTAATGTGCATGGCATCAATGAGTAGCACAGGCCCTGGTGAAATTTAATTGGTCTAAGCCAGCAACACAGGCCCTTGTGTAATGTAGATGGCCTCAGAAAACAGTACAGGCCCTGGTGTGGTGAAGATGGCTTCACAGGAAGCAGTGGCCCTGATATAATGTGGATGGAATCAGGCACTAGCAAAGACCCTGGTCTGGTGAAGATGTTCTCACAGGTAGCACTGGATCTGGTGTAATGTTGATGGCATCAGGCAGTAGCACAGACCCTGGTTTGGTGAAGATGGTCTCAGACAGAAAGCACAGGCCCTGGTGTGGTGAAGTCAGCCTCACAGGGAGCACTGTCCCTGGTGAAACATGGACGGCCTCAGCGAGCACCACAGGCCCTGGTGTGGTGATGATGGCCTCGCAGGAAGCACTGACAGTGGTGTAATGTGGATGGTCTCAGCCAACAACACTGACCCTGGTGAAATGTGGGTGGTATTGGCCAGCACAACAGGCCCTGGTGTAATGTGCATGTCCCCAGCCAACACCACTGGCCCTGGTGTAATGTGGATGGCATCAGCCAGTATCACAGGCCCTGGTGAAATGTGGATGTTTTGGGAACAGCACCACAGGCCCTGGTGAAATGTGGATGGTATTGGCAAGCACCACAGGCCCTGGTGAAATGTGAATGTCCTCAGCCAACACCACTGGCCTTGGTGTAATGTGGATGGCATCAAGGTTCAAGGTTATTTGTTTGTCACATGCATAGTTATACAAGTATAAGACACAGTGAAATTTAGCCTGACACGCTCCACGACATGTGCAAAAAAATTGGGGGGGGGGGGGGGGGGGGGTGTAGAGGAAGAACATGATATATATATATATATATATATATATAGTATATACATTGGGTGAATGTGCAGTAGTAGCAGCAAGCAGGTGAATTCTGTACATTAATATGAATAGACATCTGACTATTTTACATGATAGACAATATAAACATATTTAAAATTAAAGGAATTGAAATGTACATTGTGCCTTGGTTTAGTGTCTGGAAGAGTCCTGTCTCAGTCAATTATAGATGATGTGAGAGGGCGGGTGTGTGTGTTTAGGGCACGGATGGCTTGGGGATAGAAGCTCCTCTTGAGTTTCTCTGTCCTTGCCCGGAAGATGTTGAACCTTCTACCAGATTGCAGAAGTTGGAACAGTTTGTTGCCAGGATGGGACGGGTCCTTCAGTATCTGCGCTGCTCTAGTCCGGCATCTCCTGGTGTAGGTGTCCTGAAGCGGGGGGAGAGCAATCCTGCAGCAGCGTTCTGCTGTACGGATCACTCTCTGGAGAGCTTTTTGGTCCTTCACACAGCTGTTCCCAAACCACTATGTCATGTTCTGTGTGAGGATGCTCTCCACAGCCATGACCACAGGCCCTGGTGAAATGTAGTTGGCCTCAGCCATGGCCACAGGCCCTGGTGAAATGTAAATGTCCTCAGCCAGTAGCACAGGCCCTGGTGTAATGTGGATGGCCTCATCTAACAACACTGTCCCTGGTGAAATATGGTTGATATTGGCCAGCACCACTGGCCCTGGTGTAATGTGAATGTCCTAAGCCAGTAGCACAGGCCATTGCGTATTGTGGATGTCATCAGCCAGCAACACAAGCCCTGGTGAAATGTGGATGGCATCATCGAGTAGCACAGGCCCTGGTGTAATGTGGATGGCCTTATCCAGCACCACAGGCCCTGGTGTGGTGATGATGGCCTCTTAGGAAGAACTGTCCCTGGTGTAATGTGGATGGCCTCATCCAACAGTATGGGCCTTGGTGTGGTGAAGATGGCCTCATCCAGCACCGCATGCCCTGGTGTGGTGATGATGTTCTCACAGGAAGCACTGTCCCTGGTGTAATGTGGATGGCCTCATCCAACAACACTGGCCCTGGTAAAAATGTGGATGGTAACCGCCAAAACCACAGGCCCTGGTGTAATGGGGATGGCATCAACGAGTAGCACAGGCCCTGGTGAAATTTAATTGGTCTAAGCCAGCAACACAGGCCCTTGTGTAATGTAGATGGCCGGGGGCGACCGTGGCTCAAGAGTTGGGAGTTCGCCTTGTAATCGGAAGGTTGCCGGTTTGAGCCCCGGCTTGGACAGTCTCGGTCGTTGTGTCCTTGGGCAAGACACTTCACCCGTTGCCTACTGGTGGTGGTCAGAGGGCCCGGTGGCGCCAGTGTCCGGCAGCCTCGCCTCTGTCAGTGCGCCCCAGGGTGGCTGTGGCTACAATGTAGCTTGCCATCACCAGTGTGTGAATGTGTGTGTGAATGGGTGGATGACTGGATGTGTAAAGCGCTTTGGGGTCCTTAGGGACTAGTAAAGCGCTATATAAATACAGGCCATTTACCATTTACCATGGCCTCAGAAAACAGTACAGGCCCTGGTGTGGTGAAGATGGCCTCACAGGAAGCATTGGCCCTTATATAATGTGGATGGCATTAGGCACTAGCAAAGACCCTGGTCTGCTGAAGATGTTCTCACAGGTAGCACTGGATCTGGTGTAATGTTGATGGCATCAGGCAGTAGCACAGGCCCTGGTGTGGTGAAGACAGCCTCACAGGGAGCACTGGCCCTGGTGAAACATGGACGGCCTCAGCCAGCACCACAGGCCCTGGTGTGGTGATGATGGCCTCACAGGAAGCACTGGCAGTGGTGTAATGTGGATGGTCTCAGCCAACAACACTGACCCTGGTGAAATGTGGATGGCATCATCCAGCATCACATGCCCTGGTGTAATATGAATGGCAGGAGCCAGCAACGCAGGCCCTGGTGAAATCAGGATGGTATCAGCAAGAAGCACAGGCCCTGGTGTGGTGAATATGGCCTCACAGGGAGCAGTGGCCCTGGTGCAATGTGGATGGCCTCAGCCAGCAACGCAGGCCTTTGCGTATTGTGGATGGGATCAGCCACCAACACAAGCCCAGGTGAAATGTGGATGGTATCATCGAGTAGCACAGGCCCTGGTGTAATGTGGATGGCCTTATCCACCAACACAGGTCCTGGTGTGGTGATGATGGCCTCTTAGGAAGAACTGTCCCTGGTGTAATTTGGATGGCCTCATCCAACAGTACGGGCCTTGGTGTGGTGAAGATGGCCTCATCCAGCACCACATACCCTGGTGTGGTGATGATGGCCTCACAGGAAGCACTGTCCCTGGTGTAATTTGGATGGTAGAAGTCGGCGTCACAGGCCGTGATGTAATGTGGATGGCATAAGCCAAAAGCACAGGCCCTGGTGTGGTGAAGATGGCCTCAAAGGAAGCACTGTCCCTGGTGTAATGTGAAGGTCCTCAGCCAACACCACTGGCCATGGTGTAATGTGGATGGCATCAGCCAGTAGCACAGGCCCTGGTGTGGTGAAGATGGCCTCACAGGGAGCACTGGCCCTGGTGTAATGTGGACTGCCTCAGCAAACAACACTTTTCCTGGTGAAATGTGGATGGTATTGGCCAGCTCCACAGGCCCTGGTGAAATGTAAATGTCCTCAGCCAGTAGCACAGGCCCTGTTGTAATGTGGATGGCCTCATCTAACAACACTGTCCCTGGTGAAATATGGATGGTATTGGTCAGCACCACACACCACTGGTGTAATGTGAATGGCCTTAGCCAACAACACTTGCTCTGGTGAAATGTGGATGGTATTGGCCAGCAGCACAGGCCCTGGTGTAATGTGAATGTCCTCAGCAAACACCACTGGCCCTGGTGTAATGTGAATGGCATCAGCCAGTATCACAGGCCCTTGTGTTTTTTGTGGATGACATTAGCCAGCAACACAAATTCTGGTGAAATGTGGATGGTTTCAGAAAGCACCACAGGCCCGGGTGTAATGTGGGTGCCATCAACGAGTAGCACAGGCCCTGATGTAAAGTGGATGTCATGAGCCAGCAACGTAGTTCTGGTGAAATGTGGATAGCCTCAGCCAGCAACGCAGGCCGTGGTGAAATGAGGATGTATCACCCAGCAGCACAGGCCTTGGGGTGGTCAATATGGCCTCACAGGGAGCACTGGCCCTGGTGTAATGTGGATGGCCTCAGCCAACAACACTTTTCCTGGTGAAATGTGGATGGTATTGGCCAGCTCCACAGGCCCTGGTGAAATGTAAATGTCCTCAGCCAGTAGCACTGGCCCTGTTGTAATGTGGATGGCCTCATCTAACAACACTGTCCCTGGTGAAATATGGATGGTATTGGTCAGCACCACACACCACTGGTGTAATGTGAATGGCCTTAGCCAACAACACTTGCTCTGGTGAAATGTGGATGGTATTGGCCAGCAGCACAGGCCCTGGTGTAATGTGAATGTCCTCAGCAAACACCACTGGCCCTGGTGTAATGTGAATGGCCTCAGCTAGTATCACAGGCCCTTGTGTTTTGTGGATGTCATCAGCCAGCAACACAATTCCTGGTGAAATGTGGATGGTTTCAGAAAGCACCACACGGCCGGGTGTAATGTGGATGGCATCAACGAGCAGCAGAGGCCCTGGTGGGGTGATGATGGCCTCACAGGAAGCATTGTCCCTGCTGTAATGTGAATGGTAGAAGCCGGCATCAAAGACTGTGATGTAATGTGGATGGCCTCAGCCAACAACAGTGGTCCTGGTGAAATGTGGTTGATATTGGCCAGCACCACTGGCCCTGGTGTAATGTGAATGTGCTAAGCCAGTAGCACAGGCCCTTGCGTATTGTGGATGTCCTCAGCCAGAAAAACAAGCCCTGGTGAAATGTGGATGGTATCATCGAGTAGCACAGGCCCTGGTGTAATGTGGATGGCCTCATCCAGCACCAGAGGCCCTGGTGTGGTGATGATGGCCTCTTAGGAAGAACTGTCCCTGGTGTAATTTGGATGGCCTCATCCAACAGTACGGGCCTTGGTGTGGTGAAGATGGCCTCATCCAGCACCACATGCCCTGGTGAAATGTGGATGGTATTGGCCAGCACCACTGGCCCTGGCGTAATGTGAAAGTCTTCAGCCAGTAGCACAGGCCCTTGCGTATTGTGGAACGCATCAGCCAGCAACACAAGCCCTGGTGAAATTTGGATGGTATTGGCCAGCACCACATGCCCTGGTGTAATGTGCATGTCCCCAGCCAACACCACATGCCCTGGTGTAATGTGCATGTCCCCAGCCAACACCACTGACCCTGGTATAATGTGGATGGCATCAGCCAGTATCACAGGTCCTGGTGAAATGTGGATGGTATTGGCCAGCTCCACAGCCCCTGGTGAAATGTGAATGTCCTCAGCCAACACCACTGGCCATGGTGAAATGTGGATGGCATCAGCCATGACTACAGGCCCTGGTGAAATGTAGTTGGCCTCAGCCATGACCACAGGCCCTGGTGAAATGTAAATGTCCTCAGCCAGTAGCACGGGCCCTGTTGTAATGTGGATGGTATTGGTCAGCACCACACACCCTGGTGTAATTTGAATGGCCTTAGCCAACACCACTGTCCCTGGTGTAATGTGGATGGTAGAAGCCGGCATCACAGACCGTGATGTAATGTGGATGGCCTCATCCAACAACACAAGCCTGGTGAAATGTGGTTGATATTGGCCAGCACCACTGGTCCTGGTGTAATGTGAATGTCCTAAGCCAGTAGTACAGGCCCTTGCGTATTGTGGATGTCATCAGCCAGCAACACAAGCCCTGGTGAAATGTGGATGGTATCATCGAGTAGCACAGGCCCTGGTGTAATGTGGATGGCCTTATCCAGCACCACAGTCCTGGTGTGGTGATGATGGCCTCTTAGGAAGAACTTTCCCTGCTGTAATTTGGATGGCCTCATCCAACAGTACGGGCCTTGGTGTGGTGAAGATGGCCTCATCCAGCACCACATCAATTAATCAATCAAAATTTATTTATATAGCACATTTTTAAAGACCGAAGTACACCAAAGTGCTTTCCAGTAAAATCATGATACAGATAAAAATCACAATATAAAATATAAATTACAGATATAAATAAAGTATAAAATAATTACATAATCTAAATGCAAAGCCAGATGTAAATTACCCTAATTCGCCTTGAATTCCAGGTTAAACAAATACGTTTTTAAACGTGATTTAAAAGAATTCCCTGGTGTGGTGATGATGGCCTCACAGGGAGCACTGTCCCTGGTGTAATGTGGATGGCCTCATCCAACAACACTGGCCCTGGTGAAATGTGGATGGTATTGGCCAGCACCACTGGCCCTGGTGTAATGTGAAAGTCCTCAGCCAGTAGCACAGGCCCTTGCGTGTTGTGGAACGAATCAACCAGCAACACAACCCTGGTGAAATGTGGTTGATATTGGCCAGCACCACTGGCCCAGGTGTAATGTGAATGTCCTAAGCCAGTAGCACAGGCCCTTGCGTATTGTGGATGTCATCAGCCAGCATCACAAGCCCTGGTGAGATGTGCATGATATCTGTCAGCACCTCAGGCCCATGTGTAATGTGGATGGCATCAACGAGCAGCAGAGGCCCTGGTGGGGTGAAGATGGCCTCACAGGAAGCACTGTCCCTGGTGTAATGTGGATGGTAGAAGCCGGCATCTAAGACCGTGATGTAATGTGGATGGCCTCAGCCAACAACAGTGGCCCTGGTGAAATGTGGTTGTTATTGGCCAGCACCACTGGCCTTGGTGTAATGTGAATGTCCTAAGCCAGTAGCACAGGCCCTTGGGTATTGTGGATGTCATCAGCCAGCAAAACAAGACCTGGTGAAATGTGGATGGTATCATCGAGTAGCACAGGCCCTGGTGTAATGTGGATGGCTTTATCCAGCACCACATGCCCTGGTGTGGCGATGATGGCCTCACAGGAAGCACTGTCCCTGGTGTAATGTGGATGGCCTCATCCAACAACACTGGCCCTGGTGAAATGTGGATGGTATATGCCAGCACCACACAAGCCCTGGCGTAATGTGAAAGTCTTCAGCCAGTAGCACAGGCCTTTGTGTATTGTGGATCGCATCAGACAGCAGCACAAACCCCGGTGAAATGTGGATGGTATTGGTCAGCACCACACACCCTGGTGTAATGTGGATGTCCTCAGCCAACACCACTGGCCCTGGTGAAATGTAGTTGGCCTCAGCCAGTAGCACAGGCCCTGGTGTAATGTGGATGGCATGACCCAGCAACGCAGGCCCAGGTGTAATGTGGATGGCCTCATCCAGCACCACATACCCTGGTCTGGTGATGATGATCTCACAGGAAGCACTGGTAGTGGTGTAATGTGTATGGCCTCAGCCAACAACAGTGGCCCTGGTGAAATGTGGATGGTATTGGCCAGCACCACAGGCCCTGGTTTGGTGATGATGGAATCACAGGAAGCACTGTCCCTGGTGTAATGTGGATGTCCTCAGCCAACACCACTGGCCCTGGTGAATTGTGCATGATATTGGTCAGCACCACGCACCCTGGTGTAATGTGGATGTCCTCAGCCAACACCACTGGCCCTGGTGAAATGTAGTTGGCCTCAGCCAGTAGCACAGGCCCTGGTTTAATGTGGATGGCATGACCCAGCAACGCAGGCCCAGGTGTAATGTGGATGGCCTCAGCCAACAACAGTGGCCCTGGTGAAATGTGGATGGTATTGGCCAGCACCACAGGCCCTGGTGTGGTGATGATGGAACCACAGGAAGCACTGTCCCTGGTGTAATGTGGATGGCCTCAGCCAACAACACTGGCCCTGGTGAAATGTCGATGGTATTGGTCAGCACCACATGTCCAGGTGTAATGTGAATAGCCTTAGCCAACACCACTGGCCCTGGTGAATTGTGCATGATATTGGTCAGCACCACAGGCCCTGGTGTAATGTGGATGGCATCAGCAAGTAGCACAGGCCCTGGTGTGGTGAAGATGGCCTCACAGGAAGCACTGTCGCTGGTATAAAGTGTATGGCCTCAGCCAACAACAGTGGCCCTGGTGTAATGTGGATGGCCTCAGCCAGCACCACAGGCCCTGGTGTAATGTGGATAGCCTCATCCAGCACCACAGGCCTTGGTGTGGTGATGATGGCCTCACAGAAAGCACTGGTAGTGGTGTAATGTGGATGGCCTCTGCCACTAACACAGGCAGTGGTGTGGTTAAGATGGCCTCACAGGAAGCACTGTCCATGGTGTAATGTGGATGTCCTCAGCCAACACGACTGGCCCTGGTGAAATGTGGATGGTATTGGCCAGCACCACAGGCCCTTGTGTATTGTGGATGGCATGACCCAGCATCGCAGGCCCAGGTGTAATGTGGATGGCCTCAGCCAACAACAGTGGCCCTGGTGAAATGTGGATGGTATTGGCCAGCACCACAGGCCCTGGTGTAATGTGGATGGCAACTACGAGTAGCACTGTCCCTGGTGTAATGTGGATGGCCTCATCCAGCACCACACGCCCTGGTGTGGTTATGATGGCCTCAGCCAAAAGCACTGTCCCTGGTGTTATGTGTATGGCCTCAGCCAACAACAGTGGCCCTGGTGAAATGTGGATGGTATTGGCCAGCACCACAGGCCCTGGTGTAATGTGGATGTCCTCAACCAACACGACTGGCCCTGGTGAAATGTGCATGATATTGGTCAGCACCACAGGCCCTTGTGTATTGTGGATGGCATCAACGAGCAGCAGAGGCCCTGGTTGGGTGAAGATGTCCTCAAGGGAAGCACTGTCCCTGGTGTAATGTGGATGGCCTCAGCTAAGAACAGTGGCCCTGGTGAGATGTGGATGGTATTGGCCAGCACCACAGGCCCTGGTGTAATGTGTATTGCCTCATCCAAAAGCACACTCCCTGGTGTGGTGAAGATGGCCTCTGTCATGAGGCTGAACTGAGGGTGACACTGGAGACTGAATTGAGGGTGACTCTGGAGACTGAGCTGACAGTGATACTGGTGACTCTGGTGACTGAACTGACAGTGACACTGGTGACTCTGGAGACTGAGCTGAGAGTGGCTACGGGGTCTAAATACACTGGGAAGTAACGAGGAGAATGAGAGGATCCATTTGATGGTTGCGTCGTTCTGTCATGGTTGGCTGTGTGGCAGGCGGGCAAGCAGGAGTGGTGGATCCAAAATGCAGGACTCAGACACAGAAGTTCAACTTAAAGCGCAGCTTTATTGCTGGAAACCCTCTTACTAACTAAAGGCATCAAAAGACAAACAAAAACGCTGGTGGACTAAAACACTGAAGCAGAAGACACTGAACTGGAAACAAAACACTGAACTGGAACTGGAAACAAAACACTGGCAACACGGAGGCAAAACACACACAGCTTGTTGAGGGTACGACGCAACACCGACTCAGAGAAACACAGGGTCTAAATACACTGGGAAGTAACGGGGAGAATGAGACACAGAAGGAGAGCACAGCTGGGGGAAATTAGAACAGACGAGACAAGCAAAGCAGGACACATTCACATAAGTCACGGACCTTCAAAGTAAAACAGGAAGGATCACACAGAGACGCGAACTTGACACCGTGGAGACAGCAACTAAGAAACACAGAGACATAAACCATAAGGCAGAGGACTCTAAGAACCGATAGACACGGAGGGGAACTCAAACATGCAGACACAGACTTACAGAACAGAGGGGACACAGAGAAACGAGAAGGGCAAGGGATCGAAACTAGAAACTATAGAATAACTCACACCAAATACAAAAATCACAAAGAACTAAAACGCTGGGTCAGGAGACCCAGGACCCTGACAGCCTCACAGGAAGCACTGTCCCTGGTGTAATGTGTATGGCCTTGTGATGTAGCATAACTTAAGCAGCAAGGAAGGTGATAAGTAAATAGCATTAGCAGACAATTGAAGTTCTTTTTAAGCATACTTTATTGCTAGCATCTCCCTTTTACCATAAAACAATCAATCAGGCATGCAAAAATCCCACTGGCTTTATACAAGACTTTGCCCACACCTGACCTCGTTAGTCCCTACCATTGAACAAAATAGGTCAAACCAAATAATACAATTCTAAACAAAGAACAGGAATAAAGTCATGCATGAAACTGACAAACTCATTTACTCAACTAAATAGTTTGTAAAGTAAAACACTGCATACAATAAAACTCAAAAGGCTACTTTAAAGAAAACAAACAATACTATACAAAATGAAAAACCCCCCATTTGGTTACACCCAGTGATCCAATCATTGACCTCATGACCCTATATAAACAGAAAGTAGTGGGCGGCCCGTCCCATAAACGGGCACGTAAAGTCTGGACACTGTAACACAGGCCCATTACACAAACAGTTTTTCAAATCCATGAATGCAGCCTCACACTCTGGAATCCATTTAATTTTGTTGGGGCATGATTTACGAGTTAAATCACTAAGAATAGCTGATCTGGTAGAGAAATTAGGGATGAAACGACGATACCAGCCAGCTAAACCCAGGAAGGATCTCAAGTTTTTCTTTGTAGTTAGAGGAGGACAAGAGGCAAGGTTCTCGACCTTACTCACCTGAGGGTGGATGACCCCACCCCCAATGACGTAACCCAGGTACTCCACCTCGGTCTGTGCAATGTGGCACTTCCCAGGGTTGATGACTAGTCCAGCTGTTCTGATGCGTTGCAGGACATCAGCCAGATGTTTCACATGGTCCTCCCATGTCTCGCTGAACACCACAATGTCGTCAATATACGCTGCTGCATAGCCATCAGCTCCTTTCAGAACCAAGTCCACCAGCCTCTGGAACGTGGCTGGAGCTCCATGTAGTCCGAAAGGCATAGTTCTGAAACGATAAAGTCCGCTGGGAACCCTGAATGTAGTTAAATCCCTTGAGGACTCTGTTAGGGGGACTTGCCAATAACAACAACAACAACAATCTTTATTTATAGAGCACATTTAAAAGCCTTGGGCATACCAAAGTGCTTTACATAAAACAATAAAAGGTTCAAACATTGATAACGGATAAAAAAAAATAAAAAATAACGAGTTATGTTCATAGATAAAAGCTACCAATAAGAATGACTACAGCACATGGGTAATAGCAAGATAAAAGCTGTACCACCATAATAAAAGACACCAATAGAAAGATAGGAGGGAATTAATACAAGAGGTCAATAGGTCACAGCAACCAAACAAACAAACAAACCAGCAATTAAAAGGTGGAGAAGGCAAGTTTAAAAAGATATGTTTTAAGCTGTGATTTAAAAGAATGAATAGAATCAGATGCCCGGATGCCAATCGGGAGATTGTTCCACCAATAACCTTTACAAAGGTCGAGTGTTGTGAGGTACTTGGCATTACCCAAGCACTCAATCAATTCATCCACTCTTGGCATAGGATATGCATCAAAAACAGAGACAGCATTAAGTTTTGAGAAGTCAACACAAAATCTCTGTCTTGCATCATTTTTCTTGGGGACGAGTACCACAGGGCTACACCACTCACCTCTAGATGGCTCTATAATCTCTGTTGCAAGCATTTCTTCCACCTCCTGTTTCAATGCTGGCATTAGCTTTGCTGGAACTCTGGAGGTGGTATCCCTGATGGGTGGTTGATTCGAACAACGCAGGTGTATGTCATGCTGAATAAGATGGGTGTAGCCTGGCTTTGTGCTGAAAAGCTCCTGTGGCATTATGGCCGCGAGCTCCTCCTGCTGTTCTGGTGATGAGCCAGTTCCTGAAACTGTTCAAGCTTGTCCCTCATTTTCAACACATAAGAGAGGGAAGAGCACTGTTTTTCAGGGCTAGCTTCCTCCCAAGCTTCCCGAAGTACATCCAGTGGACCTCTGACATTATGGCCGTACAAGAGCTGAAACGGAGAAAATCCAGTTGATGCTTGTGGAACCTCTCTATAGGCGAAAAGCAAAAATGGAAGCCATTGGTCCCAGTATTTTCCCGATTCTCTTACGAACCTCCTCAGCATTGATTTCAGGGTTTTATTAAACCTCTCAACAAGTCCATCAGTTTGTGGATGATAAGGGCTCGTTTTGATTCCGGTAATTCCCAGAAGTTTGTAGACTTCTTTCAACAGGTTGGAAGTGAAGTTTGAGCCTTGGTCTGTCAAGATTTCTTTGGGAATACCCACCCTTGAAAACATCTGTATCAGACAATTAGCTATTTGGCGGGCTTTGACCCTTCTCAATGGGAAAGCTTCAGGATACCTTGTTGCATAGTCACAAATCACTAGAATGTACCTATGCCCTGAACCACTTCTCTCCAATGGGCCGACAATATCCATGGCAACACGAGAAAAGGGGACGTCTATTACAGGCATAGGAATGAGTGGGGCTCTGTCTCCTTTCCTACTTGGGGCTGTCAACTGACACTGTGGACATGATTTGCAAAACTGGGCAGTGTCTGAAAATTGCTGTGGCCAAAACTACCGAGTTACCATTCTGGAAAAGGTTTTAAGATGTCCTAAGTGGCCTGCCCAAGGAACTGAATGAGCCAACTGCAAGACTACAGGCCTTAAGCTTTTGGGAACAACCAACTGGTCACCAACTTTGCTACGACGATATAGTCGTTCATTCTTAACAATGAATACTTTCCGTACTCTGTCTGTAATCTGTGCTGATTCTTGGGTGCTCTTAGCAAACAGGGGTGCTAAAGAGGGGTCCTCCCTTTGGAGTTGGACAATATTGCTCGGGACAACGAGGAGCTCATCGATCTCTGGTTCAGGAAGTGACTCAGCAATTTCTGTCCCCCTCACTTTTTCCTGTCTTCTCTGCATTTTACTTTTCTTTATATGCGGCCTACTTGGTCTGTCAATATCTGGAATTTCACTGTCTGCATAGGGCAACTCACTCAAACCTGGCTCTGACTGAGAAGCTTTATTACCAGACCTAGTGACTACTAGCAGACCTTCACATGCAACATGCAGATTCTTCTCTTCTCTGTCCTTCTCTGTCTTTGCTAATAACTCCCCAAGAATTGGCATGTCCCGGCCCAACACAATCTGGTAGGGAAGTTTATCCATTACTCCAACTGTAAGTACGTACTCCTTTTCATTAACTTGCAGGCAAACATTGGCAATAGGATAATCAACATTATCACCATGAACACACCAGACTTTAACTTTACCACAAAATGTGGTGTCGCTAGGGAGGCAATCTTGCCTGACAAGTGTGCGGCTACTGCCTGAATCCAAGAGGGCAACACACGGTTTTCCCTCAATGAAAACACAGATGGTGTGCTCCTGATCACTGGAGGGTACTAGAGACTCTGTTTCTTCCTCTAGCAAGTCAAAACACTGTGGTGAAAGACACATGTAAGTCTTACTGACTTGCTGACCTGGGCAATCTGCCTTAAAGTGACCTGCTTGACCACAGGCATGACACACCAACGGGCCTCTCTGCTTTAATTCTCTAGCGCGGCTACTGCTAGTGATTGGGGAACTTTGTTTAGGGCTTTTAGCTTTGTACCCATTCCCACCCCCTGACCTACCCACAAAAACATTGGCTGAACTGGATTTTCCTACCATGTACCCTTTTTGTGGGCGTCGGGCTGCAAGAAAAGCCTCTGCCATCTCTGCAGCTTCTTTTGAAGTGGTGGGGTTGCGCTCTTTCACCCAGGTCCTCAGCTCTGGGTTAAGAACTCTGAGAAACTGTTCCATCACTATGACATCTCCTATTTGGTCCTTTGTCTTCTCCTTTGGAAGCATCCACTTTTCATATAGGTCTTTAAGGCGGGTTCGCAGCTCTTTGGGTGTCTCATCGTCCTTCACCGTCATGTTGCGGAATCTGGTTCGGTAAGTCTCAGCACTTATTTCAAATTTTTCAAGAACGGCGGTTTTTACCTTATCATAGTCCATTGTTTCTTCAGTGTCCATAGCAACATATGCCGCACGTGCTTTACCACTAAGAAGTGGAGCCAGATGCAGTGCCCATTCTTCTTGTGGCCACTGACATCCTGTTGCAATCCTCTAAAAAGTGGTTAAATAATGTTCAATATCTTCATCCTCACCATAGGGCTGCATCTTCAGGCCTTTCCAAACGCTTACTCTGCCCAGATTGGATGAATGTGGTGCTGTGGAAGATTCAGGGGGGTTTCCTCGCTGTTGAACAGGTTGCTGCACCTTTTGCCGCACTGAGGAACTCAGAGGCACTCCGGAATCAGCTACTGCACCTTCCCACAGCATCTGATGCTCCCGGCGCTCCGACTGGACCTCCTGTTGCAGTTGGCTGAACTGGTGTTGCCTTCTATGCCACCGTTCATCCTGGCGTTGTCTGTCCTGCTCCCATTTTGCCTCACGGTCAGCATGCTGTTGCATCAGGCCTTTTAATAAAGTTGAGAGCTCTGAGAGACTTTGTGCTTCCGTGCTGTGCTCACCCGTAGCTTCTGGCAGGTTGCCATCATCTTGGGCCTCCTCTGGGGGAAATTCTGTTGGCCCTTGAGGTTTCCTTGACTTGGCTGTTTCTGCATTGCTATAACCTATTGGCCTGGAGCCACTGCTGCCACCATTTGTGATGTAGCATAGCTTAAGCAGCAAGGAAGGTGATAAGTAAATAGCATTAGCAGACAATTGAAGTTCTTTTTACGCATACTTTATTGCTAGCATCTCCCTTTTACCATAAAACAATCAATCAGGCATGCAAAAATCCCACTGGCTTTATACAAGACTTTGCCCACACCTGACCTCGTTAGTCCCTACCATTGAACAAAATAGGTCAAACCAAATAATACAATTCTAAACAAAGAACAGGAATAAAGTCATGCATGAAACTGACAAACTCATTTACGCAACTAAATAGTTTGTAAAGTAAAACACTGGATACAATATAACTCAAAAGGCTACTTTAAAGAAAACAAACAATACTATACAAAATGAAAAACCCTCCATTTGGTTACACCCAGTGATCCAATCATTGACCTCATGACCCTATATAAACAGGAAGTAGTGGGCGGCCCTTCCCATACACCTGTCTCACATATAGGACCTGCAAGCACAACATGGACACCATGGTAAGTATAACCAAAGCAACATAAAGAAACATAATTTACTAGACATGTGCCTGTAAACAGAAGAGAATTCAGATGATCTGATGGTTAGTAGTGTTTGCTTTAAAACACAT
The DNA here is from genome assembly GCF_057382095.1 of Aulonocara sp. 'chitande type north' Nkhata Bay. Lineage (NCBI taxonomy): Eukaryota > Metazoa > Chordata > Actinopteri > Cichliformes > Cichlidae > Aulonocara > Aulonocara sp. 'chitande type north' Nkhata Bay. The sequence continues at coordinate 9,641,015 of NC_141347.1, forward strand.
GCATGGATGTAAAGAATGTAACTACTGCTACCACAAACAAAACCCGGGATATTGTGTGTTAAGAGAAGTTACACCAGCAATGTCTAAATGAAAGCATTATGGCTGACTGTAAAATAACAGAACACAGAATAACAATATACGCAAGTGACAAATGGCAAATGAATTCTGTCCTAGCCACTTTGTCACAGGCCTGAGCTAAAAACAGTGGCCCTGGGGAAATGTGGATGGTATTGGCCAGCACCACAGGCCCTGGTGTGGTGATGATGGACTCACAGGAAGCACTGTCCCTGGTGTAATGTGGATGGCCCCAGCCAACAACACTGGCCCTGGTGAAATGTGGATGGTATTGGTCAGCACCACACACCCTGGTGTAATGTGAATAGCCTTAGCCAACACCACTGGCCCTGGTGAATTGTGCATGATATTGGTCAGCACCACAGGCCCAGGTGTATTGTGGATGGCATCAGCAAATAGCACAGGCCCTGTTGTGGTGATGATGGCCGCACAAGAAGAACTGTCCCTGGTGTAATGTGGATGTCCTCATCCAACAGTACAGGCCCTGGTGTGGTGAAGATGGCCTCACAGGAAGCACTGTGCCTGGTGTAAAGTGTATGGCCTCAGCCAACAACAGTGGCCCTGGTGAAATGTGGATGGTATTGGCCAGCACCACAGGCCCTGGTGTGGTGATGAATGAATCAAAGGAAGCACTGGCCCTGGTGTAATGTGGATGGCCTCAGCCAACAACACTGGCCCTGGAGAAATGTGGATGGTATTGGCCAGCACCACAGGCCCTGGTGTAATGTGAATGGCATCAGCCAAAAGCACAGGCCCTGGTAAAATGTGGATGGTATCAGCCAGCAGCACAGGCCCTGGTGTGGTGAATATGGCCTCGCAGGGAGCATTGGCCCTGTTGTAATTTGGATGACCTCAGCCAACAACACTGGCCCTGGTGAAATGTGGATCGCATCATCCACTAACACAAACCCTGGTGAAATGTCGTTGTTTTCGGCCAACAACACAGTCCCTTGGGTAATTTGGATGGCTAGCAGCACAGGCCCTGGTCTGGTGAAGATGGCCTCACAGGAATCACTGGCCCTGGTGTATTTTCGATGGCATCAGCAAGAAGCACAGACCCTGGTCTAGTGAAGATGGCCTCACGGAAATCACTGGCCCTGGTGTATTGTGGATGGCATCAGCCATCAACACAAGCCCTAGTGAAATATAGGTGGCCTCAGCCAGCAGCACAGGCCCTACTGCAATGTGAATGGCCTCAGCCAGTAACACAGTCCCTGGTGTAATGTGGATGGCATAATCTAACAACACTGGCCCTTGTGAAATGTGGATGGTATTGGTAAAGCACCACACACCCTGGTGTAATGTGGATGGCCTTAGCTTACACCACTGGCCCTGGTGTAATGTGCATGATATCGGCCAGCATCACAGGCCCTAATGTGGATGGCATCAACGAGCATCAAAGGCCCTGGTGGGGTAAAGATGGCCTCACAGGAAGCACAGGCCCTGGTGTAATGTGGATGGTAGAAGCCGGCATCACAGTCTCTGGTGTAATGTTGATGACCTAAGCCAACAACAGTGGCCCTGGTGAAATGTGGATGGTGTTGGCCAGCACCAGAGGCCCTGGTGTAATTTGAATGGCATAGGCCACCAGCACAGGCCCTCGTGTGGTGAAGATGGCCTCACAGGAAGCACTGTCCCTGATGTACCGTATTTTCACGACCATAAGGCGCACTTAAAAGTCTTAGATTTTCTTCAAAAAGTGCGGCGCGCCCTATAGCGCGGTGCGCCCTATGTGTTGTAAGGAGGACGTAGTAGAGAACACCATGAGAACGTTAAAGGGTGAAGTGTGGGCGTTGATCGTATATACCGGGACAATCGCACATACCTGTATAAAAGAACAGGTATGTGCATTATGCAGGACATCGTTGTTTTAACAACCCTGAAAATGACAAAGAGACACGCTTACGAAGCACAGTTTAAACTGAAGGCCATCAGCTACGCGGAGGAACATGGAAATCGAGCAGCGGCGAGAGAATTTAAGATTAACGAATCGATGGTTCGCAAATGGAGGAAGCTGGAAAACAAGCTCCGGCAGGTCAAGAAAACGCAGCTGAGTTTCCGCGGACATAAGGCGAGGTGGCCCGAGTTGGAGGAAAGACTCGAGCGGTGGATCATCGAGCAAAGAGCGAGCGGGAGAAGCGTTTCGACGGTCACCATTCGGCTAAAAGCAGTTTCACTAGCTGAAGAGATGAACATTGAACATTTCCAAGGAGGTCCGTCTTGGTGCTTTCGTTTTATGAAACGGTGCCATTTTTCCATCCGGACCAGGACTACGGTAGCGCAGCAACTTCCAGCGGATTATAAGGAAAAGCTGGCCATCTTCCGCTCCTACTGCAGCAAACACATCGGCGACAAAAACATCCAGCCCAGCCACATCACAAACATGGACGAGGTCCCGCTCACTTTTGACATCCCGGTGAGTCACACTGTGGAGAAGAAGGGGACCAGCACGCTAGCGATACGCACAACGGGGTATGAAAAGTCTTCTTTTACTGTTGTGCTTGGCTGCCATGCTAATGGACAGAAACTGCCGCCTATGGTGATTTTTAAGCGAAAGACTTTGCCTAAAGAGAAGTTTCCAGCAGAAATCATCATTAAGGCAAATGAAAAGGGCTGGATGGATGAGGAAATGATGAAAGAGTGGCTGAGGGAGGTGTATGTAAGGAGACCAGGTGGTTTTTTCCACGCATCACCATCGCTGTTGATCTGTGACTCTATGCGTGCCCATCTCACAGCCGATGTGAAAAAACTTGTGAAGCAAATGAACTGTGAGCTTGCTGTCATTCCGGGAGGCCTGACAAAGGAACTCCAACCGCTGGGCATCGGTGTGAACCGCCCGTTCAAAGTAAGGCTGCGAGCGGCCTGGGAGCGATGGATGACCGGTGAAGACCACAGTTTCACTAAGAGTGGAAGGCAGCGCCGGGCGAGTTACGCCACAATTTGCCAATGGATTGTAGATGCTTGGGCTAACATGTCTGCTGGCACTGTTGTTCGAGCTTTCGCAAAAGCCGGCATCGTTTCCGAGGAGCCGCACGGCACGGAAAGTGACTCTGACGGTGAAGACAGTGAACCTGGCATGTTTGATGGAGATTTAGCGCAGCTGTTCAATTCAGACACAGAGGATGAGGACTTCGATGGGTTTGATTGATGATAAAAATGTGAGTACCAAACTTTGTTTTGCTCCTGCTTTATTTTTAAATACGCATACTTGTATGCTTGTGTGTTGTTGATGATGACAATTATTGGTAATAAAAATGTGAGTACCAAACTCAGTTTTGCTCCTGCTTTATTTTTAAATATGCACACTTGTATGCTTGTGTGTTGTTGATGATGACGATTACCGGCAATAGAAATGTGAGTAAGGTACCAAATTCAGGTTTGCTCCCGCTTTATTTTTAAATACGCATACGGTACTTGTATGCGCCCTATGGTCCAGTGCGCCTTATGTGTGTGTTAAATACAGTAAGGGCACACATAACTGAGACTGCGCCTTTTAGCACAGTGCGCCTTATGGTCGTGAAAATACGGTAATGTGGATGGCCTCAGCAAACAACACTGGCCTTGGTAAAATGTCGATGGTATTTGCCAGCACCACAGGCCCTGGTGTAATGTAGATGGCATCAGCCAGTAAAACAGGCCCTTGAGTATTGTGAATGGCATCAGCCAGCAACACAGGCCCTTGGGTAATATGGAAGGCTAGCAGCACAGGCCCTTGTGTAATGTGGATGGCCTCATCTAACAACTCTGTCGCTGGTGAAATATGGATGGGATTGGTCAGCACCACACATCCTGGTGAAATGTGCATGATATCGGTCAGCACCACAGGCCCAGGTGTAATGTGGATGGCATCAACGAGCAGCAGAGGCCCTGGTGTGGTGAAGATGGCCTCACAGGAAGCACTGTCCCTTGTGTAATGTGTATGGCCTTTGCCAAAAACAGTGGCCCTGGTGAAATGTGGATTATATTGGCCAGCACCACAGGCCCTGGTGTAATGTGAATATCCTCAGCCAGTAGTAAAGGCCCTTGTGTTTTGTGGAACGCATCAGCCAGCAACACATTCCCTGGTGAAATGTGGATGGCCTCATCCAGCACCACAGGCCCTGGTTTGGTGAAGATGGCCTCACAGGAAGCACAGGCCTTGGTGTAATGTGAATGGCCTCAGACAGCAGCCAGGCCCTGGTGAAATGTAGATGGCCTGAGCCGGCAACATGCGCTCTGGTGAAAGGTAGTCTGCCTCAGCCACTAGCACAGGCCCTGTTGTGGTGAAGATGGCCTCACAGGAAAGCACAGGCCCTGGCGTAATGTGAATGTCCTCAGTCAACACCACTGGCCCTGGTGTAATGGGGATGGCATCAGCCAGTAGCACAGGCCCTTGTGTATTTTGGATCGCATCAGCCAGCAACACAAGCCCTGGTGAAATGTGGATGGTTTGGGCCTGCACCACAGGCCCTGGTTTAATGTGGATGGAATCAACGGGCCTGTGGTGCTGGCCAATACCATCCACATTACACCAGAGCCAGTGTTGTTGGATGAGGCCATTCACGTTACACAAGGGCCTGTGGTGCTAGACAATACCATCCACATTACACATTACGCTGAGGCCATACACTTTACATCAGGGACAGTGCTTCCTGTAAGGCCATCATCAGCACACCAGGGCCTGTGGTGCTGGATGATGCCATCCACATTACACCAGGGCCTTTGGTGCTGGCCAATACCATCCACATTTCAACAGGTCCAGTGTTGTTGGCTCAGGCCATCCACATTACACCACTGCCAGTGCTTCCTGTGATGCCATCATCACCAAACCAGGGCCTGTGGTGCTTGCTGAGGCCATCCACATTACACCAGGGCCTGTGCTTCCTTTGAGGCCATCTTCACCACACCAGGGCCTGTACTGTTGGATGAGGCCATCCACATTACACCAGGTACAGTTCTTCCTGTGTGGCAATCATCACCAAACCAGGGCCTGTGGTGCTGGATGAGGCCATCCACATTTCACCAGGGATTGTGTTGCTGGCTGATGCGTTCCACAAAACACAAGGGCCTTTACTACTGGCTGAGGATATTCACATTACACCAGGGCCTGTGGTGCTGGCCAATACCATCCACATTTCACCAGGGCCACTGTTGTTGGCTGAGGCCATACACATTACACAAGGGACAGTGCTTCCTGTGAGGCCATCGTCACCACACCAGGGCCTCTGCTGCTCGTTGATGCCATCCACATTACACCTGGGGCTGTGGTGCTGACCGATATCATGCACATTTCACCAGAGTGTGTGGTGCTGACCAATACCATCCATATTTCACCTGCGACAGAGTTGTTAGATGAGGCCATCCACATTACAACAGGGCCTGTGCTACTGGCTGAGGACATTTACATTTCCCCAGGGCCTGTGGTCATGGCTGAGGCCAATTACATTTCATCAGGGCCTGTGGTCATGGCTGAGGACATTCACATTACACAAGGGCCTGTGGTGCTGGCCAATACCATCCACATTTCACCTGGGCCAGTGTTGGTAGATGAGGCCATCCACATTACAACAGGGCCTGTGGTGCTAGCCAATACCATCCACATTACACCAGGGACAATGGTGTTGGCTGAGGACATCCACATTACAACAGGGCCTGCGGTGCTGGCCAATACCATCCACATTTCACCAGGGCTAGTGTTGTTGGATGAGGCCATTCACATTACACCAGGGCCTGTGGTGCTGGCCAATGCCATCCACTTTACACCAGGGCCAGTGTTTTTGGATGAGCCCATCCAAATTACACCAGGGACAGTGCTTCCTGTGAGGCTATCATCACCACACCAGGGCCTTTGGTGCTGGCTGATACCATCCATATTACACAAGGGCCAGTGGTGTTGGCTGAGGACATTCACATTACTCAAGGGCCTGTGCTGCTGGCTGATGCAATCTACATTAAACCAGGGCCTGTGGTTCTGGCCAATACCACCAACATTTCACCAGGGCCAGTGTTGTTTGCTGAGGCCATCCACATTACACCAGGGACAGTGCTTCCTGTGAGGCCATCTTCACCACACCAGGGACTGTGCTGTTGGCTAAGGCCATCCACATTACACCAAGGTCTGTGGTGCTGGCCATTACCATCCACATTTCACCTGGGCCAGTGTTGGTAGATGAGGCCATCCACATTACAACAGGGCCTTTGCTACTGGCTGAGGCCATCCACATTATACCACGGCATGTGCTCCTTGTGAGGCTATCGTCAACATACCAGGGCCTGTATTGCTGGCTTAGGCCATCCACATTGCACCAGGGCTAGTGCTCCCTCTGAGGCCAACTTCACGACAGCAGGGCCTGCGCTGCTGTCTGAGGTCATCTACATTTCACAAGAGCCTGTTTCTGGCTGATGTGATCCACATTGGAAGGGAGACTCGGCTTCGCACCCTTCATTCACCCGTAGCTAGCCAGGCCCCTGTAACTGGTGCAGCCGAAGATAGCGTAGGCCCCGCTAGCTGTTCCCCGGCAGACCCCAAGCAGCTGGGGAAGGAGCGTGGCTGGGTGACGGTGAGGAGGAAGCATAGTCCTAAACAGTAGCCCCAGGTACACCACCAACCCGTTCATGTGTCTAACTGTTTTTCCCCACTCGGCGACACGCCCGCCGGGGGTCAAACTCTGGTAATTGGTGATTCTGTTCTCAGACATGTGAAGCTAGAGACACCGGCAACCATAGTCAATTGTTTTCCAGGGGCCAGAGCAGGCGACATTGAAGGAAATGCAAAACTGCTGGCTAAGGATAAACGTAAATTCAGTAAAATCATAATTCACGTCGGCAGTAATGACACCCGGTTACGCCAATCGGAGGTCACTAAAAGCAATATTGAATCGGTGTGCAACTTTGCCAAAACAATGTCAGATTCTGTAGTTTTCTCTGGTCCCCTCCCCAATCAGACCAGGAGTGACATGTTTAGCCGCATGTTCTCCTTAAATTGCTGGCTGTCTGAGTGGTGTCCCAGAAACTATGTGGAATTCATAGATAATTGGCAAACCTTCTGGAGGAAACCTGATCTTGTTAGGAGAGACGGCATCCATCCCACTTTGGATGGAGCAGCTCTCATTTCTAGAAATATGGACAGATTTATTAAACCTCCCAAAATATGACTATCCAGAGTTGGGACCAGGAAGCAGAGTTGCAGTCTCACACGCATCTCTGCAGCTTCTCTCCTCCTGCTACCCCCCCCCCCCCCCCCCCCCAAATCTCCTTACACAGAGTTTCTGTCTGATTTCTCAGACTTTTTATCTGATTTAGTGCTCAGCTCAGATAAAATAATTATTGTGGGTGATTTTAACATCCATGTAGATGCTAAAAATGACAGCCTCAACATGGCATTTAATCTGTTATTAGACTCAATTGGCTTTTCATAAAAAGGAAAAGAACCCACCCACCACTTTAATAATCACACTCTAGATCTTGTTTTAACATATGGCATAGAAACTGAACATTTAACAGTGTTTCCTGAAAACCCTCTCCTGTCTGATCATTTCCTGATAACATTTACATTTAAAATAATTGATTACACAACAGTGGAAAGTAGACTTTATCAAAGTAGATGTCTTTCTGAAAGTGCTGTAACTAAGTTTAAGAATATAATCCAACCACTGTTATCATCTTCAATGCCCTGTACCAACATAGAGCAGAGCAGCTATCTGAATACTACTCCAACAGAGGTCGATTATCTTGTTAATAATTTCACCTCCTCACTACATACAACTGTGGCTCAAGAGTTGGGAGTTCGCCTTGTAATCGGAAGGTTGCCGGTTCGAGCCCCGGCTTGGGCAGTCTTGGTCGTCGTGTCCTTGGGCAAGACACTTCACCCGTTGCCTACTGGTGGTGGTCAGAGGGCCCGGTGGCGCCAGTGTCCGTCTGTCAGTGCGCCCCAGGGTGGCTGTGGCTACAATGTAGCTGCCATCACCAGTGTGTGAATGTGTGCGTGAATGGGTGGATGACTGGATATGTAAAGTGCTTTGGGGTCCTTAGGGACTAGTAATGCGCTATATAAATACAGGCCATTTGCCATTTAACTCTGGATACTGTAGCTCCTGTGAAAACTAAGGTCTCAAATCAGAAGTACCTGACTCCGTGGTATAATTCTCAAACACATAGCCTAAAGCAGATGACTCGTAAGCTGGAGAGGAAATGGCGTGTCACAAATTTAGAGGATCATCATTTAGCCTCGAGAAATAGTGTGTTGCTTTATAAGAAAGTCCTCCGCAAAGCCAGAACATCTTACTATTCGTCACTGATTGAAGAAAATAAGTATAACCCCCGGTTTCTCTTCAGCACTGTAGCCAGGCTGACAAAAAGTCAGAGCTCTTTTGAGCCAACCATCCCTTTAACGTTAACTAGTAATGACTTCATTAACTTCTTCACAAATAAAATTTTTATCATTAGAGAAAAAATTACCAATAATCATCCCACAGATGTAATATTATCTACAGCTACTCTTAGTACCATTGATGTTATATTAGACTCTTTTTCTCCAATTGATCTTTCTGAGTTAACTTTAATAATTACTTCCTCCAAACCATCAACGTGTCTTTTAGACCCCATTCCTACAAAACTGCTCAAAGAAGTCCTTCCATTAATTAATTCTTCAATCTTAAATATGATCAACCTATCTCTAATAATCGGCTATGTACCACAGGCCATCAAGCTGGCTGTAGTTAAACCTTTACTCAAAAAGCCATCTCTAGACCCAGCAGTCTTAGCTAATTATAGGCCAATCTCCAACCTTCCTTTCATATCAAAAACCTTGAAAGAGTAGCTGTCAAACAGCTAACAGATCATCTGCAGAGGAATGGCTTATTTGAAGAGTTTCAGTCAGGTTTCAGAGCTCATCACAGCACAGAAACAGCTTTAGTGAAGGTTACAAATGATCTTCTTATGGCCTTTGACAGTGGACTCATCTCTGTGCTTGTCCTGCTAGACCTTAGTGCAGCATTCGATACTGTCGACCATAATATCCTATTAGAGCGATTAGAACATGCTGTAGGTATTACAGGTACTGCACTGCAGTGGTTTGTATCATATCTATCTAATAGACTCCAATTTGTACATGTAAATGGAGAGTCCTCTTCACACACTGAGGTTAATTATAGAGTTCCACAGGTTCAGTGCTAGGACCAATTCTGTTTACACTATACATGCATCCCCTAGGCAGCATCATTAAAAGACATAGCATACAATTTCGCTGCCATGCAGATGACACCCAGCTTTATCTGTCCATGAAGCCAGATAACACACACCAATTAGTTAAACTGCAGGAATGTCTTAAAGACATAAAGACCTGGATGGCCGCTAACTTTCTGCTTCTTAATTCAGATAAAACTGAGGTTATTGTACTCGGCCCTGAAAAGCCTAGAAATATGGTATCTAACCAGATTCTTACTCTGGATGGCATTACCTTGGCCTCCAGTAACGCTGTGAGGAACCTTGGAGTCATTTTTGACCAGGATATGTCCTTCAACGCACGTATTAAACAAATATGTAAGACTGCGTTCTTCCATTTGCGCAACATCTCTAAAGTTAGAAATATCCTGTCTCAGAGTGACGCTGAAAAACTAGTTCATGTTTTTATTACTTCCAGGCTGGACTACTGCAATTCATTATTATCAGGATGTCCAAAAAACTCACTGAAAAGCCTTCAGCTAATCCAAAATGCTGCAGCAAGAGTCCTGACAGGGACTAGAAAGAGAGAGCATATTTCTCCTGTTTTGGCTTCCCTTCAAACCCAGAATTGAATTCAAAATCCTGCTCCTCACATACAAGGTCTTGAATAATCAGGCCCCATCTTATCTTAATGACCTTGTAGTACCATATCACCCCATTAGAGCACTTAGAGCACTGATCCTGCACTGCAAATTATCTGGTGCTTGCCATGATTTAAAATCTTATTTTTAGACAGGCCAGATTATTTGCCTTGTTTTAAAAAAGATTTACTTGTTTCTAAGTCTGGATTTTAGATAATAAACTTAAATCGAGAATAACCATATAATTGTGTCTATATTAGTACAGAAATCCAGAAATGGGAAGAATAACTCTTAAAATAGCCTACATTAGGTCTCTCACCAGATGTCTCTCAAAATATCACTTGTTTCAAGATAGAGTGACAAACTCAATTTGCTTGATTTAGGAAATTCACACAAGGCATCTGTTGAAAATATTATTTATTCAAAATCATGTCTGACTTCAAAGTTGTACATATAAGGGAAAAAAATTAACCACAATTTATGATACAAATCACATTTCAAAGACAGCTGTTTGTCCCAGCATGCCAGCATTATGTGGTACAACATTGACATTGGTTTAGGGAACATTTAATGACTGTCAACTGATATCATCACAAACTACACTAAGCCAATACTTGGTGCAACCCTAATCTTAAGGGTGATTTCTATGGGAAATAATATCAGAAAGACTGTATTTGATTGGAACAAACACACTGTCCTTAAAACTAATAGAAAAGTATGAAGTGTAATCAATGAGCTCATGGGCTAATTCTGTAGCTTGAGCAACAATGGGCACAGTTACTTCATATGCCAATAAGTCTTCATTTAAATTCAAAGTTTCATAGCATTGGTACTCAAAAGCAATAAAAGATGAGTCAATCAAAAAGATATCCTTTATCAGTCCAAACACAGGGAAAGTGCCATCCACATCTGCAATAATCATGGACTTCCCAGCAATGTATTTATTGCCATTTAGAACATACCATTTCACTGAGACAACAGACTGCATGACATCTATTCCAAAAAATTCTTTAATTTTTTTCCTAACATATTCATTATTTTTAACAGCTGATACTGGCCCGGATTCCTTTTCTTTCGCAAAAATAGGATGTTCAGTGCCTATTTCATTTTGACAACACTCAAGAAATTGATTGTGGTTTGCTAGGGATTTACAAACATTTTTAAAATTTAACTTAGAAGCCCACTGTTTAAAATAGGAGTGCTTTGCCTCAAAGCGCATGCACATACTCCTTATTAAAGGTCCAAGGGATAAGATTTGACTGGGAAGATGCAACATATAATGTTGCTTAGGTATTATATTGGCTTCGGGAAAAAGTTGCTTGAACTGATACAGGTGTTCTTCAATCATATTTCTCAGTTGCAATACAGTTTGTAAAGAAATAATGGGAGCAAGAACTATTTGAACTATCATAATTAACTTTCTAATAAATACAACATACTCACTCTCCACACCATACAAAAGAAAAAGTAATATTTTTAAAAGAATTAGCATCTGTCCACAAGACTGTTTCAATTTGTTGTCGTTAGCCGCTAAAGTGCCAAAGCTAATAGGACATGGTTTATCCCGTATTTCAAGAGGTGAGTAAGGAAAATTTTGAATGTCTGAATTAAACTTGTCTAATTCCAATTGTCCTGAGAGAATTAGGTGTTTTAATACAAATTTAACTTCCATTGATGCAACACCTTCAAAAATAACATGCATTATGTCCTGTGGAGTTTGTTTGATCAGGTCAAATGCAGGAACATCAACTAGTCTGCTTCTTCTATTAATTCCATAAGTAGTTTTGAGGGACGCTTTCAATAAATCTGTGCTTGCTTTATCTATTTCAAAACACTGCCTGATATGTTTCTCCAGAGTTCTTTGAACAAACTTCTTCTCCTCAAAAACACTTTGCATATCATCAAAGTTGCATTCACAGTGTCTACATTTGCTATAAGCAAAACCAATCCCTTCTTTAAAGCCAGCAATCTCATGCTGGGCTAGCGTGTCTCCGCAAATGGCTATAACAGCACCAAACAATTCAATTTCACCATTTGACATTTCAATCCTTACACCATTGTAAAGCAGTGATAGATCTTGAAGTATTCTTTTCAGTACAACATCAATACCCCACTGAGAAATGTCACTTGCTTTAGCAATAGCAAGAAGTCGTATTGCAGCTAACTTTGACCTAAATTTTGGATCAATATTTCCTAAAGTATAATAAAACATGACCAATTTGTTTGCAGAAGCATGGGACCCTAAGGGGTTACATATTTCAATTTCATCTGTGTACAGTATTAATTGCAATGCATTTGGCCTCTGAGAAAACAAGGGGTGAGATGTAAAGAGGGACCCGTCTCTAAAATCATAGAAGAATCCCTCTCTGCTTCTTTGTGGTGCAGTGTTCAACATGGTAAAGATTCTCTCATTAGTCATTAACTGCTTTAGACTTTCAATTAATGGTACATAGTAAAAACTTTTGTTCCTTAAGGACATGACCCTTGAAAGACCTTGCTTTACCCAACATATCTTCTGGGATACTACTACTTCCTCGGCGTTGACTGGACAGAACATTTCCCCTATGGCTCTACGCTGTCCATATGCAATGGTGGAGAAAGGATCCATGAATTTATCAAATGTAGCCAAAGCCTCATCTTGAAGCTGAGTGGTTCCCTCGGCATTATCTTCAAACACTGTCTTCATTCTTTCCTTGAGCGTATCCAAAAGAACAGCCTGATACTGTTGCACTCCTGAGATGATATGTTTGACCGTTCTCTGTGAAAACATTTGAAACAAAAGTAACTTATTCTGCATTTATATTAAAAAAAAAATTCTGAATTCCATTATGAACAAGTAAGACATTGATTGCCTTATGTAATGTATTGATCAATTAAGACTATAACATACCTGTGATAAGTGGCACTGTTCTTGAACACTGATAGCAAAAGCTGCAGCAGATCTGGTAATATCGTGTCTGGTAAAGGATGTTTTAGCAACAGCTTCTTCCTTTAGAGCAGAAAAACAAAGTTAGTCCAAACTCCTGGCCAATTATAGAAATTCTTACATAACAGGTATAATCAGTTACACCTAATGATTGGTCCATTAAAAAACAAAGTGCATGACAGTGATTAGTGTTACAGTTGTGAATATTCAATATAATATAAGATAATATAATATTCATTCTTTGGAATAAAGAAAAAAAATGGAAAAGAAATCAAAGACAAAGAAACAATAAAAAAGGGGTTGTCCATTGTTTTGATGAGGCTAGGGATTGGATTCATGAGAATGAGATTTTATCTTTTTAAATAATGAATTTTTGTTCGCACTTAGATATTAGTTTCTTTACATGTTTGTTGTATTTATTAAATTATTTATGTATTTTTAAATCACGTAATTTAGATTTGCACTTAGAATTTATGTTAGTATTAGTATATGGATATATTTTATTGTATGCATTTATTAATTTATTTAATTTTCAAAAAAATCATTCTTATCCATGTTTTGGCAGTATTTCTAGCCAACAGATTTTTTTTACAGTGCTTCCAAATACTCTGTGTCTTACCTGAAACTGTAATTCCTACGAGATACCCAAATTGCTGTCACATTGAACGATTTAAACGCGCTGAGAGTGTCTTTGATGCAAACTTCACCAGGAGACATGCCAGCCGCAGAGTGTGTGCCTTCTCCGGCTGCAGCATAGCCTGTACTATCTACACTGAACTGCTATTCTGTTTATTTGTTTTTCATTTCATCCTGCAGGATGAAATTGTGATTTAAAATCCAACCATGGTGGAAATCGCTTGTAACAGTTTGAAGAACAATATCTAGCGGTATAATATCGCGAGATCTCGTTAAATTTCTCTTGATTAAAAATGGAGAAAATGATTAAAAGTAATATAGGACCAAATACGAGGAGTTAGACATAGCTAAATTTGTCATCAGAAGCCACACTACATTTTATTGTGTGGATGCTTTAAGCATCCACACTATTGAGTTCCTGTTTCTCTTTATTCTTTATTGTGTGGATGCTTTAAGCATCCACACTATTGAGTTCCTGTTTCTCTTTATTCTTTATTGTGTGGATGCTTTAAGCATCCACACTATTGAGTTCCTGTTTCTCTTTATTCTTTATACTTTATTCTAGTTGCTTCCGTACACTTTTCGCCGTTTAACTACTTCCACAATTTTTGTGCTATTTTCACCGTTCAAACTTTAAACTATTCAGCTATTTTTGCTAATTCCTGCTACGATTTTTGCTATTTTTAACTATTATACTTTTTAAAATATTAAGCTTTTTTCCTTTAATTTGTCCCATTGAAATGAATGGGAAACTTCTGCAATTCTGCTAAATTTTGCCTGTTTTTGAAACTTAACTACTTCCTCATATTTTCACCTAGAACAACCATTCAAATTTTAAAATGTTCACAAATTATTTGGCTATTCAGGTATGATTCAGCTTTTTCAAATCTTTTACTGTTTTACTTTTATGCCTCTTAAAGTTTTGAGTTGCAAAATTGTGATTTTTCACAAAATACATGTGTTGTTATGGTTGCTATGCTCTTGGCTTCCAGTGTGCCACTGAAGGTTTTGCAATTTTCACTTCATGTCCGAACAACTTCCTGCTACTTGCTCAATTTTCACTCAACTTCCACAAATTATACATCAAAACGTAGGTATTTTTGCTGGCTTTCAGAAAATGTCACCATCATTGTTGTGGGATTTATAGAATTTTTGCAAATCTCCTCAGACTAACACAAGGTCAGAAAACTCTCCATATAAAGTGAATGGAGAGCTTGTTCAAAATCACCGCTGGATTTCTGTAATGAGAGGCATATTCGAATCGTCATATCTCCTTAACGAAGCAAAGTTAAGACATGAGGCTTGTCCCCGAATATCTTCAGACACCCCTGACGCTCACAATTCAAGAATTTCTTTCTCACCTATTACCGTTCTGAAATGAGTTGGACTTGTTTGAGGGTAGGAAATTCGTCCTTCGCTCAGATTTCTTCAGATTTCAAACTGTGGAAATGAACCACTTTTTTCTCTCGTCATAACTTTTTGTTGGATTTCCACAGAGACCTGAAAATTTCCATGATTGTTCACCAAAGCCTGCTGTCTCTTACGGTGAAAGAATGATATCGATACTCCAAATAGATTTCGAGTTAGAAAGCGTTGTTTGAGGGCAAGTCAAGGCAGTTTTTGCTTCGCTCTACTCAGTTATGGTGCATTACAAGTCAAATATCTTTAATAATTCATATTTTAATGATAAATTGTAAACACTGGAAGATTCCCCCATCTCTTCTGAACAAAACGGTGTAAGAATGACCGCTCTAGCCCCTACGGTTTGGAAATTATGGTCATTTGTTTGAGGGGAGTCCTCACTATGAGAAATAGGCTGCAATAATCCTGTGCCTCTCTGTGCTGCGTGTGTAAAAAGAGGCACATGTTTTGGCGGGAAAAAGTACACAGGCTCTCTGATTGGTGGATTCAAATTCAGCAGCTCCCAGGCTGACCTAGAAACTTACTTCTCTCTCCCTGTGCATTTTTTTGCTGATTTTTTCATTTAACAAGTATATTTGAGGGACCCTCAGCATGTTCAGCATTTTTTCAGCTGTCCATTTTGCTTTTCCAATTTTTCTGTTTAACTTATTACTATTGTGCTAAATAATACTATTTCTGCTATTTTATAAGATTTGTGCCTAATATAGTATTTCTGCTAAATTACAATATTTCTGCTTTTTATACTATTTGTGCTAAAACATAGTATTTCTACTAAATGTAGTATTTATGCTTAATCATACTATTTCTGCTTTTTATGGGATTTGTGCCTAATATAGTATTTCTGCTTTTTATAGTATTTTTGCTCAAACATAGTATTTCTACTAAATGTAGTGTTTATGCTTAATCATCCTATTTCTGCTTTTTATAGGATTTGTGCTTAATATAGTATTTCTGCTAAATTATAGTATTTCTGCTTTTTATAGTATTTGTGCTAAAACATAGTATTTCTACTAAATGTAGTATTTATGCTTAATCATAGTATTTCTATATATTTCTGCCAGGTCCCCAGGCAGCCAATCCTCTGTGAGGACTGAGAAATTCAAATTTTCAAATCAAGGCCTGCACGGCTTCCCAGCCAATCATATATGTGTCCTGAGGCATTCAAATTTGCATATTGGGGCCTTCATGGCTTCTAAGCCAGCCAATCATATCTGAGGGCTGAGGAATTCAAATCCACAAATCAGGGCCTGCACGGCTTCCCAGCCAGCCAATCATATATGTGGTCTCAGGCATTCATATTTGCATATTGGGGAATTCGTGGCTTCTAAGTCAACAAGTCATCCATGTCATATATCTCTAAAAATTCACATTTTAATGATAAATTGTTAACACTGGAAGATTCCCTCATCTCTTCTGAACAAAACAGTGTAAGAATGACCGCTCTAGCCCCTACGGTTAGGAAATTATGGTCATTTGTTTGAGGGGAGTCCTCACTATGAGAAATAGGCTGCAATAATCCTGTGCCTCTCTGTGCTGCTGCGTGTGTAAAAAGATGCACCTGTTTTGGCGGGAAAACGTAAACAGCCACTCTGATTGGTGGATTTAAATTCAGCAGCTCTCTCCCTCTGTGTGTGTGTGTGTGTGTGTGTGTGTGTGTGTGTGTGTGTGTGTGTGTGTGTGTGTGTTTAGTGGGAGAGAGAGGACCCTGCCCTTATTTGGCAGCATGTCATTGTAGGATTTAAATTGAATATAGTTAGACTGGTTGACTGGATTAGAGCCTGTGTTTGTGTGTCCCTCTGTGCATTTGTGTTTCAATAAGTTATTACTATTCTGCTAAATCATAGTATTTCTGGTACTTTTCGGTACTTGTGCTAAATACAGTATTTCTGCTAAATTATAGTATTTCTGCTTTTTATAGGATTTGTGCTTAACATACTATTTCTGCTAAATTATAGTATTTCTGCTTTTTATACTATTTGTTCTAAATTATAGTATTTCTGCTTTTTATAGGATTTGTGCTTAATATAGTATTTCTGCTAAATTATAGTTTTTCTTCTTTTTATAATATTTGTGCTAAAACATAGTATTTCTACTAAATGTAGTATTTATGCTTAATAATAGTATTTCTATATATTTCTGCCAGGTCCCCAGGCAGCCAATCCTCTGTGAGGACTGAGACATTCAAATTTTCAAATCAGGGCCTGCACAGTTTCCCAGCCAATCAAATAAGTGTCCTGAGGCATTCAAATTTGCATATTGGGGCCTTCATGGCTTCTAAGCCAGCCAATCATATCTGAGGGCTGAGGAATTCAAATCCACAAATCAGGGCCTGCACGGCTTCCCAGCCAGCCAATCACATATGTGGTCTCAGGCATTCAAATTTGCATATTGGGGAATTCGTGGCTTCTAAGTCAACAAGTCATCCATGTCATATATCTCTAAAAATTCATATTTTAATATTAAATTGTCAACACTTGAAGATTCCCCCATCTCTTCTGAACAAAACGGTGTAAGAATGACCGTTCTAGCCCCTACGGTTAGGAAATTACGGTCATTTGTTTGAGGGGAGTCGTCACTATGAGAAATAGACTGCAAAAATCCTGTGTCTCTCTGTGCTGCTGCGTGTGTAAACAGATGCACCTGTTTTGGTGGGGAAAAGTGCACAGCCTCTCTGATTGGTGGATTCAAATTCACCAGCTCCCAGGCTGACCTAGAAACTTACTTCTCTCTCCCTGTGTGTGTGTGTGTGTGTGTGTGTGTGTGTGTGTGTGTGTGTGTGTGTTTGTGTGACAGAGAGAGAGAGAGAGAGAGAAAGCCTTTAAATGGGATGATCTCATTGTAAGATTCAAATTCAATATATTTAGACTGGTTGACTGAATTGGATCTTGTGTGTGTGTCTCTCTGTGCATGTGTGTTTCCTCATGTGTACATATTTATAATTGTGTGGCTGTCATAAATTTTTTTGCAGATTTTTGTCATTTAACAAGTATATTTGAGGGAACCTCAGCATGTTCAGCATTTTTTCAGCTGTCCATTTTGCCTTTCCGATTTTTCTGTTTAACTTATTACTATTGTGCTAAATCATACTATTTCTGCTATTTTATAAGATTTGTGCTTAATATACTATTTCTGCTTTTATAGGATTTGTGCTTAATATAGTATTTCTGCTTTTTATAAGATTTGTGCTTAATATAGTATTTCTACTAAATGTAGTATTTATGCTTAATCATAGTATTTCTGCTTTTTATAGGATTTGTGCTTAATATAGTATTTCTGCTTTTTATAAGATTTGTGCTTAATATAGTATTTCTGCTAAATGTAGTATTTATGCTTAATCATACTATTTCTGCTTTTCATAGGATTTGTGCTTAATATAGTATTTCTGCTAAATTTAGTATTTCTGATTAATTATAGTTTTTCTACTAAATCATAGTACAGTATTTCTGCTTTTTATGGGATTTGTGCTAAAACAAAGTATTTCTACTAAATGTAGTATTTATGCTTAATCATACCATTTCTGCTTTTTATAGGATTTGTGCTTAATATAGTAATTCTGCTAAATTATAGTATTTCTGCCAAATTATAATATTTTTGCTAAAACATAGTCTTAATTTAAAATTACAATATTCATAGTTCATCACAGTGTCTCTGGTAAATCACAATATTTCTGCTCTGTTGTACTATTTTTCTAAATCATAGTGTTTCTGTAATGTTTAAGTATTTTTGGCTAAATATATTCTTTCTGTTATCTTATACTATTTCTCCTAAATTCTTGTATTTTTGAGAAGTTATCATGTTTCTGGTAAGTTACAATATTTCTGCTAAATTCTGCTATGCTATTGTATTTCTGCCAAGTATTATGTTTCCTCTAAGATATTGCAGTTCTGCTAAGTTATTCCATTTTAGCAAACTTCTTTTGCTTCTGCAAAGTTTTTACAATTTCTGCAACTTTTCAGCTTTTTCAGCTACTTTTTGCATACAGCTTCAGCTTTAAAGCATCCACACTGCATTTTCGCAGGAAATGCAAATTTTTCTAGTTATTATTCTAGTTGCTTCCGTACACTTTTCGCCGTTTAACTACTTCCACAATTTTTGTGCTATTTTCACCGTTCAAACTTTAAACTATTCAGCTATTTTTGCTAATTCCTGCTACGATTTTTGCTATTTTTAACTATTATACTTTTTAAAATATTAAGCTTTTTTCCTTTAATTTGTCCCATTGAAATGAATGGGAAACTTCTGCAATTCTGCTAAATTTTGCCTGTTTTTGAAACTTAACTACTTCCTCATATTTTCACCTAGAACAACCATTCAAATTTTAAAATGTTCACAAATTATTGGGCTATTCAGGTATGATTCAGCTTTTTCAAATCTTCTACTGTTTTACTTTTATGCCTCTTAAAGTTTTGAGTTGCAAAATTGTGATTTTTCACAAAATACATGTGTTGTTATGGTTGCTATGCTCTTGGCTTCCAGTGTGCCACTGAAGGTTTTGCAATTTTCACTTCATGTCCGAACAACTTCCTGCTACTTGCTCAATTTTCACTCAACTTCCACAAATTATACATCAAAACGTAGGTATTTTTGCTGGCTTTCAGAAAATGTCACCATCATTGTTGTGGGATTTATAGAATTTTTGCAAATCTCCTCAGACTAACACAAGGTCAGAAAACTCTCCATATAAAGTGAATGGAGAGCTTGTTCAAAATCACCGCTGGATTTCTGTAATGAGAGGCATATTCGAATCGTCATATCTCCTTAACGAAGCAAAGTTAAGACATGAGGCTTGTCCCCGAATATCTTCAGACACCCCTGACGCTCACAATTCAAGAATTTCTTTCTCACCTATTACCGTTCTGAAATGAGTTGGACTTGTTTGAGGGTAGGAAATTCGTCCTTCGCTCAGATTTCTTCAGATTTCAAACTGTGGAAATGAACCACTTTTTTCTCTCGTCATAACTTTTTGTTGGATTTCCACAGAGACCTGAAAATTTCCATGATTGTTCACCAAAGCCTGCTGTCTCTTACGGTGAAAGAATGATATCGATACTCCAAATAGATTTCGAGTTAGAAAGCGTTGTTTGAGGGCAAGTCAAGGCAGTTTTTGCTTCGCTCTACTCAGTTATGGTGCATTACAAGTCAAATATCTTTAATAATTCATATTTTAATGATAAATTGTAAACACTGGAAGATTCCCCCATCTCTTCTGAACAAAACGGTGTAAGAATGACCGCTCTAGCCCCTACGGTTTGGAAATTATGGTCATTTGTTTGAGGGGAGTCCTCACTATGAGAAATAGGCTGCAATAATCCTGTGCCTCTCTGTGCTGCGTGTGTAAAAAGAGGCACATGTTTTGGCGGGAAAAAGTACACAGGCTCTCTGATTGGTGGATTCAAATTCAGCAGCTCCCAGGCTGACCTAGAAACTTACTTCTCTCTCCCTGTGCATTTTTTTGCTGATTTTTTCATTTAACAAGTATATTTGAGGGACCCTCAGCATGTTCAGCATTTTTTCAGCTGTCCATTTTGCTTTTCCAATTTTTCTGTTTAACTTATTACTATTGTGCTAAATAATACTATTTCTGCTATTTTATAAGATTTGTGCCTAATATAGTATTTCTGCTAAATTACAATATTTCTGCTTTTTATACTATTTGTGCTAAAACATAGTATTTCTACTAAATGTAGTATTTATGCTTAATCATACTATTTCTGCTTTTTATGGGATTTGTGCCTAATATAGTATTTCTGCTTTTTATAGGATTTTTGCTCAAACATAGTATTTCTACTAAATGTAGTGTTTATGCTTAATCATCCTATTTCTGCTTTTTATAGGATTTGTGCTTAATATAGTATTTCTGCTAAATTATAGTATTTCTGCTTTTTATAGTATTTGTGCTAAAACATAGTATTTCTACTAAATGTAGTATTTATGCTTAATCATAGTATTTCTATATATTTCTGCCAGGTCCCCAGGCAGCCAATCCTCTGTGAGGACTGAGAAATTCAAATTTTCAAATCAGGGCCTGCACGGCTTCCCAGCCAGCCAATCATATATGTGGTCTCAGGCATTCATATTTGCATATTGGGGAATTCGTGGCTTCTAAGTCAACAAGTCATCCATGTCATATATCTCTAAAAATTCACATTTTAATGATAAATTGTTAACACTGGAAGATTCCCCCATCTCTTCTGAACAAAACAGTGTCAGAATGACCGCTCTAGCCCCTACGGTTAGGAAATTATGGTCATTTGTTTGAGGGGAGTCCTCACTATGAGAAATAGGCTGCAATAATCCTGTGCCTCTCTGTGCTGCTGCGTGTGTAAAAAGATGCACCTGTTTTGGCGGGAAAACGTAAACAGCCACTCTGATTGGTGGATTTAAATTCGGCAGCTCTCTCCCTCTGTGTGTGTGTGTGTGTGTGTGTGTGTGTGTTTAGTGGGAGAGAGAGGACCCTGCCCTTATTTGGCAGCATGTCATTGTAGGATATATAGTTAGACTGGTTGACTGGATTAGAGCCTGTGTTTGTGTGTCCCTCTGTGCATTTGTGTTTCAATAAGTTATTACTATTCTGCTAAATCATAGTATTTCTGGTACTTTTCGGTACTTGTGCTAAATACAGTATTTCTGCTAAATCATACTATTTCTGCTTTTCATAGGATTTATGCCTAATATAGTATTTCTGCTAAATTATAGTATTTCTGCTTTTTATAGGATTTGTGCCTAACATAGTATTTCTGCTAAATTATAGTATTTCTGCTTTTTATAGGATTTGTGCTTAATATAGTATTTCTGCTAAATTATAGTTTTTCTTCTTTTTATAATATTTGTGCTAAAACATAGTATTTCTACTAAATGTAGTATTTATGCTTAATAATAGTATTTCTATATATTTCTGCCAGGTCCCCAGGCAGCCAATCCTCTGTGAGGACTGAGACATTCAAATTTTCAAATCAGGGCCTGCACAGTTTCCCAGCCAATCAAATAAGTGTCCTGAGGCATTCAAATTTGCATATTGGGGCCTTCATGGCTTCTAAGCCATCCAATCATATCTGAGGGCTGAGGAATTCAAATCCACAAATCAGGGCCTGCACGGCTTCCCAGGGGCCAATCACATATGTGGTCTCAGGCATTCAAATTTGCATATTGGGGAATTCGTGGCTTCTAAGTCAACAAGTCATCCATGTCATATATCTCTAAAAATTCATATTTTAATATTAAATTGTCAACACTTGAAGATTCCCCCATCTCTTCTGAACAAAACGGTGTAAGAATGACCGTTCTAGCCCCTACGGTTAGGAAATTACGGTCATTTGTTTGAGGGGAGTCCTCACTATGAGAAATAGGCTGCAATAATCCTGTGTCCCTCTGTGCTGCTGCGTGTGTAAACAGATGCACCTGTTTTGGTGGGGAAAAGTGCACAGGCTCTCTGATTGGTGGATTCAAATTCAGCTCCTCCCAGGCTGACCTAGAAACTTACTTCTCTCTCCCTGTGTGTGTGTGTGTGTGTGTGTGTGTGTGTGTGTGTGTGTGTGTGTGTGTGTGTGACAGAGAGAGAGAGAGAGAGAGAGAGAGAAAGGCTTTTAATGGGATGATCTCATTCTAAGATTTAAATTCAATATATTTAGACTGGTTGACTGAATTGGATCTTGTGTGTGGGTCTCTCTGTGCATGTGTGTTTCCTCATGTGTACATATTTGTGATTGTGTGGCTGTAATAAATTTTTTTGCAGATTTTTGTCATTTAACAAGTATATTTGAGGGACCCTCAGCATGTTCAGCATTTTTTCAGCTGTCCATTTTGCTTTTCCAATTTTTCTGTTTAACTTATTACTATTGTGCTAAATCATACTATTTCTGCTATTTTATAAGATTTGTGCTTAATATACTATTTCTGCTTTTATAGGATTTGTGCTTAATATAGTATTTCTGCTAAATGTAGTATTTATGCTTAATCATACTATTTTTGCTTTTTATAGGATTTGTGCTTAATATAGTATTTCTGCTAAATTATAGTATTTCTGCCAAATTATAATATTTGTGCTAAAACATAGTCTCAATTTAAAATTACAATATTCATAGTTCATCACAGTGTCTCTGGTAAATCACAATATTTCTGCTCTGTTGTACTATTTTTCTAAATCATAGTGTTTCTGTAATGTTTAAGTATTTTTGGCTAAATATATTCTTTCTGTTATCTTATACTATTTCTCCTAAATTCTTGTATTTTTGAGAAGTTATCATGTTTCTGGTAAGTTACAATATTTCTGCTAAATTCTGCTATGCTATTGTATTTCTGCCAAGTATTATGTTTCCTCTAAGATATTGCAGTTCTGCTAAGTTATTCCATTTTAGCAAACTTCTTTTGCTTCTGCAAAGTTTTTACAATTTCTGCAACTTTTCAGCTTTTTCAGCTACTTTTTGCATACAGCTTCAGCTTTAAGCATCCACACTGCATTTTCGCAGGAAATGCAAATTTTTCTAGTTGTGTGGATGCTTTAAGCATCCACACTATTGAGTTCCTGTTTCTCTTTATTCTTTATTGTGTGGATGCTTTAAGCATCCACACTATTGAGTTCCTGTTTCTCTTTATTCTTTATTGTGTGGATGCTTTAAGCATCCACACTATTGAGTTCCTGTTTCTCTTTATTCTTTATTATTATTATTCTAGTTGCTTCCGTACACTTTTCGCCGTTTAACTACTTCCACAATTTTTGTGCTATTTTCACCGTTCAAACTTTAAACTATTCAGCTATTTTTGCTAATTCCTGCTACGATTTTTGCTATTTTTAACTATTATACTTTTTAAAATATTAAGCTTTTTTCCTTTAATTTGTCCCATTGAAATGAATGGGAAACTTCTGCAATTCTGCTAAATTTTGCCTGTTTTTGAAACTTAACTACTTCCTCATAATTTCACCTAGAACAACCATTCAAATTTTAAAATGTTCACAAATTATTTGGCTATTCAGGTATGATTCAGCTTTTTCAAATCTTCTACTGTTTTACTTTTATGCCTCTTAAAGTTTTGAGTTGCAAAATTGTGATTTTTCACAAAATACATGTGTTGTTATGGTTGCTATGCTCTTGGCTTCCAGTGTGCCACTGAAGGTTTTGCAATTTTCACTTCATGTCCGAACAACTTCCTGCTACTTGCTCAATTTTCACTCAACTTCCACAAATTATACATCAAAACGTAGGTATTTTTGCTGGCTTTCAGAAAATGTCACCATCATTGTTGTGGGATTTATAGAATTTTTGCAAATCTCCTCAGACTAACACAAGGTCAGAAAACTCTCCATATAAAGTGAATGGAGAGCTTGTTCAAAATCACTGCTGGATTTCTGTAATGAGAGGCATATTCGAATCGTCATATCTCCTTAACGAAGCAAAGTTAAGACATGAGGCTTGTCCCCGAATATCTTCAGACACCCCTGACGCTCACAATTCAAGAATTTCTTTCTCACCTATTACCGTTCTGAAATGAGTTGGACTTGTTTGAGGGTAGGAAATTCGTCCTTCGCTCAGATTTCTTCAGATTTCAAACTGTGGAAATGAACCACTTTTTTCTCTCGTCATAACTTTTTGTTGGATTTCCACAGAGACCTGAAAATTTCCATGATTGTTCACCAAACCCTGCTGTCTCTTACGGTGAAAGAATGATATCGATACTCCAAATAGATTTCGAGTTAGAAAGCGTTGTTTGAGGGCAAGTCAAGGCAGTTTTTGCTTCGCTCTACTCAGTTATGGTGCATTAGAAGTCAAATATCTTTAATAATTCATATTTTAATGATAAATTGTAAACACTGGAAGATTCCCCCATCTCTTCTGAACAAAACGGTGTAAGAATGACCGATCTAGCCCCTACGGTTTGGAAATTATGGTCATTTGTTTGAGGGGAGTCCTCACTATGAGAAATAGGCTGCAATAATCCTGTGCCTCTCTGTGCTGCGTGTGTAAAAAGAGGCACATGTTTTGGCGGGAAAAAGTACACAGGCTCTCTGATTGGTGGATTCAAATTCAGCAGCTCCCAGGCTGACCTAGAAACTTACTTCTCTCTCCCTGTGCATTTTTTTGCTGATTTTTTCATTTAACAAGTATATTTGAGGGACCCTCAGCATGTTCAGCATTTTTTCAGCTGTCCATTTTGCTTTTCCAATTTTTCTGTTTAACTTATTACTATTGTGCTAAATAATACTATTTCTGCTATTTTATAAGATTTGTGCCTAATATAGTATTTCTGCTAAATTACAATATTTCTGCTTTTTATACTATTTGTGCTAAAACATAGTATTTCTACTAAATGTAGTATTTATGCTTAATCATACTATTTCTGCTTTTTATGGGATTTGTGCCTAATATAGTATTTCTGCTTTTTATAGTACTTTTGCTCAAACATAGTA
The DNA here is from genome assembly GCF_057382095.1 of Aulonocara sp. 'chitande type north' Nkhata Bay. Lineage (NCBI taxonomy): Eukaryota > Metazoa > Chordata > Actinopteri > Cichliformes > Cichlidae > Aulonocara > Aulonocara sp. 'chitande type north' Nkhata Bay. The sequence continues at coordinate 9,666,258 of NC_141347.1, forward strand.
TTTCGACTAAATGTAGTGTTTATGCTTAATCATCCTATTTCTGCTTTTTATAGGATTTGTGCTTAATATAGTATTTCTGCTAAATTATAGTATTTCTGCTTTTTATAGTATTTGTGCTAAAACATAGTATTTCTACTAAATGTAGTATTTATGCTTAATCATAGTATTTCTATATATTTCTGCCAGGTCCCCAGGCAGCCAATCCTCTGTGAGGACTGAGAAATTCAAATTTTCAAATCAAGGCCTGCACGGCTTCCCAGCCAATCATATATGTGTCCTGAGGCATTCAAATTTGCATATTGGGGCCTTCATGGCTTCTAAGCCAGCCAATCATATCTGAGGGCTGAGGAATTCAAATCCACAAATCAGGGCCTGCACGGCTTCCCAGCCAGCCAATCATATATGTGGTCTCAGGCATTCATATTTGCATATTGGGGAATTCGTGGCTTCTAAGTCAACAAGTCATCCATGTCATATATCTCTAAAAATTCACATTTTAATGATAAACTGTTAACACTGGAAGATTCCCCCATCTCTTCTGAACAAAACAGTGTAAGAATGACCGCTCTAGCCCCTACGGTTAGGAAATTATGGTCATTTGTTTGAGGGGAGTCCTCACTATGAGAAATAGGCTGCAATAATCCTGTGCCTCTCTGTGCTGCTGCGTGTGTAAAAAGATGCACCTGTTTTGGCGGGAAAACGTAAACAGCCACTCTGATTGGTGGATTTAAATTTTGCAGCTCTCTCCCTCTGTGTGTGTGTGTGTGTGTGTGTGTGTGTGTGTGTGTGTGTGTGTGTGTGTGTGTGTGTGTGTGTGTTTAGTGGGAGAGAGAGGACCCTGCCCTTATTTGGCAGCATGTCATTGTAGGATTTAAATTGAATATAGTTAGACTGGTTGACTGGATTAGAGCCTGTGTTTGTGTGTCCCTCTGTGCATTTGTGTTTCAATAAGTTATTACTATTCTGCTAAATCATAGTATTTCTGGTACTTTTCGGTACTTGTGCTAAATACAGTATTTCTGCTAAATTATAGTATTTCTGCTTTTTATAGGATTTGTGCCTAACATAGTATTTCTGCTAAATTATAGTATTTCTGCTTTTTATAGGATTTGTGCTTAACATAGTATTTCTGCTAAATTATAGTATTTCTGCTTTTTATACTATTTGTTCTAAATTATAGTATTTCTGCTTTTTATAGTACTTTTGCTCAAACATAGTATTTCTACTAAATGTAGTGTTTATGCTTAATCATCCTATTTCTGCTTTTTATAGGATTTGTGCTTAATATAGTATTTCTGCTAAATTATAGTATTTGTGCTAAAACATAGTATTTCTACTAAATGTAGTATTTATGCTTAATCATAGTATTTCTATATATTTCTGCCAGGTCCCCAGGCAGCCAATCCTCTGTGAGGACTGAGAAATTCAAATTTTCAAATCAGGGCCTGCACGGCTTCCCAGCCAATCATATATGTGTCCTGAGGCATTCAAATTTGCATATTGGGGCCTTCATGGCTTCTAAGCCAGCCAATCATATCTGAGGGCTGAGGAATTCAAATCCACAAATCAGGGCCTGCACAGCTTCCCAGCCAGCCAATCATGTATGTGGGCTCCAGGTATTCAAATTTGCATATTGGGGAATTCGTGGCTTCTAAGTCAACAAGTCATCCATGTCATATATCTCTAAAAATTCACATTTTAATGATAAACTGTTAACACTGGAAGATTCCCCCATCTCTTCTGAACAAAACAGTGTAAGAATGACCGCTCTAGCCCCTACGGTTAGGAAATTATGGTCATTTGTTTGAGGGGAGTCCTCACTATGAGAAATAGGCTGCAATAATCCTGTGCCTCTCTGTGCTGCTGCGTGTGTAAAAAGATGCACCTGTTTTGGCGGGAAAACGTAAACAGCCACTCTGATTGGTGGATTTAAATTTGGCAGCTCTCTCCCTCTGTGTGTGTGTGTGTGTGTGTGTGTGTGTGTGTGTGTGTGTGTGTGTGTGTGTGTGTGTGTTTAGTGGGAGAGAGAGGACCCTGCCCTTATTTGGCAGCATGTCATTGTAGGATTTAAATTGAATATAGTTAGACTGGTTGACTGGATTAGAGCCTGTGTTTGTGTGTCCCTCTGTGCATTTGTGTTTCAATAAGTTATTACTATTCTGCTAAATCATAGTATTTCTGGTACTTTTCGGTACTTGTGCTAAATACAGTATTTCTGCTAAATTATAGTATTTCTGCTTTTTATAGGATTTGTGCCTAACATAGTATTTCTGCTAAATTATAGTATTTCTGCTTTTTATAGGATTTGTGCTTAACATAGTATTTCTGCTAAATTATAGTATTTCTGCTTTTTATACTATTTGTTCTAAATTATAGTATTTCTGCTTTTTATAGTACTTTTGCTCAAACATAGTATTTCTACTAAATGTAGTGTTTATGCTTAATCATCCTATTTCTGCTTTTTATAGGATTTGTGCTTAATATAGTATTTCTGCTAAATTATAGTATTTCTGCTTTTTATAGTATTTGTGCTAAAACATAGTATTTCTACTAAATGTAGTATTTATGCTTAATCATAGTATTTCTATATATTTCTGCCAGGTCCCCAGGCAGCCAATCCTCTGTGAGGACTGAGAAATTCAAATTTTCAAATCAGGGCCTGCACGGCTTCCCAGCCAATCATATATGTGTCCTGAGGCATTCAAATTTGCATATTGGGGCCTTCATGGCTTCTAAGCCAGCCAATCATATCTGAGGGCTGAGGAATTCAAATCCACAAATCAGGGCCTGCACGGCTTCCCAGCCAGCCAATCATATATGTGGTCTCAGGCATTCATATTTGCATATTGGGGAATTCGTGGCTTCTAAGTCAACAAGTCATCCATGTCATATATCTCTAAAAATTCATATTTTAATATTAAATTGTCAACACTTGAAGATTCCCCCATCTCTTCTGAACAAAACGGTGTAAGAATGACCGTTCTAGCCCCTACGGTTAGGAAATTACGGTCATTTGTTTGAGGGGAGTCGTCACTATGAGAAATAGACTGCAATAATCCTGTGTCTCTCTGTGCTGCTGCGTGTGTAAACAGATGCACCTGTTTTGGTGGGGAAAAGTGCACAGCCTCTCTGATTGGTGGATTCAAATTCACCAGCTCCCAGGCTGACCTAGAAACTTACTTCTCTCTCCCTGTGTGTGTGTGTGTGTGTGTGTGTGTGTGTGTGTGTGTGTGTGTGAGACAGAGAGAGAGAGAGAGAGAGAGAGAGAAAGGCTTTTAATGGGATGATCTCATTCTAAGATTTAAATTTAATATATTTAGACTGGTTGACTGAATTGGATCTTGTGTGTGGGTCTCTCTGTGCATGTGTGTTTCCTCATGTGTACATATTTGTGATTGTGTGGCTGTAATAAATTTTTTTGCAGATTTTTGTCATTTAACAAGTATATTTGAGGGACCCTCAGCATGTTCAGCATTTTTTCAACTGTCCATTTTGCTTTTCCAATTTTTCTGTTTAACTTATTACTATTGTGCTAAATCATACTATTTCTGCTATTTTATAAGATTTGTGCTTAATATACTATTTCTGCTTTTATAGGATTTGTGCTTAATATAGTATTTCTGCTAAATGTAGTATTTATGCTTAATCATACTATTTCTGCTTTTCATAGTATTTGTGCTTAATATAGTATTTCTGCTAAATTTAGTATTTCTGATTAATTATAGTTTTTCTACTAAATCATAGTACAGTATTTCTGCTTTTTATGGGATTTGTGCTAAAACAAAGTATTTCTACTAAATGTAGTATTTGTGCTTAATCATACCATTTCTGCTTTTTATAGGATTTGTGCTTAATATAGTATTTCTGCTAAATTATAGTATTTCTGCCAAATTATAATATTTGTGCTAAAACATAGTCTCAATTTAAAATTACAATATTCATAGTTCATCACAGTGTCTCTGGTAAATCACAATATTTCTGCTCTGTTGTACTATTTTTCTAAATCATAGTGTTTCTGTAATGTTTAAGTATTTTTGGCTAAATATATTCTTTCTGTTATCTTATACTATTTCTCCTAAATTCTTGTATTTTTGAGAAGTTATCATGTTTCTGGTAAGTTACAATATTTCTGCTAAATTCTGCTATGCTATTGTATTTCTGCCAAGTATTATGTTTCCTCTAAGATATTGCAGTTCTGCTAAGTTATTCCATTTTAGCAAACTTCTTTTGCTTCTGCAAAGTTTTTACAATTTCTGCAACTTTTCAGCTTTTTCAGCTACTTTTTGCATACAGCTTCAGCTTTAAGCATCCACACTGCATTTTCGCAGGAAATGCAAATTTTTCTAGTTATTATTATTATTATTCTAGTTGCTTCCGTACACTTTTCGCCGTTAAACTACTTCCACAATTTTCAGCCGATTTTCACCGTTCAAATTTTAAACTATTCAGCTATTTTTGCTAATTCCTGCTACGATTTTTGCTATTTTTAACTATTATACTTTTTTAAATATTAAGCTTTTTTCCTTTAATTTGTCCCATTGAAATGAATGGGAAACTTCAGCAATTCTGCTAAAATTTGCTTGTTTTTGAAACTTAACTACTTCCTCATATTTTCACCTAGAACAACCATTCAAACTTTAAAATGTTCACAAATTATTGGGCTATTCAGGTATGATTCAGCTTTTTCAAATCTTTTACTGTTTTACTTTTATGCCTCTTAAAGTTTTGAGTTGCAAAATTGTGATTTTTCACAAAATACATGTGTTGTTATGGTTGCTATGCTCTTGGCTTCCAGTGTGCCACTGAAGGTTTTGCAATTTTCACTTCATGTCCGAACAACTGTTTGCTACTTGCTCAATTTTCACTCAACTTCCACAAATTATACATCAAAACGTAGGTATTTTTGCTGGCTTTCAGAAAATGTCACCATCATTGTTGTGGGATTTATAGAATTTTTGCAAATCTCCTCAGACTAACACAAGGTCAGAAAACTCTCCATATAAAGTGAATGGAGAGCTTGTTCAAAATCACCGCTGGATTTCTGTAATGAGAGGCATATTCGAATCGTCATATCTCCTTAACGAAGCAAAGTTAAGACATGAGGCTTGTCCCCGAATATCTTCAGACACCCCTGACGCTCACAATTCAAAAATTTCTTTCTCACCTATTACCGTACTGAAATGAGTTGGACTTGTTTGAGGGTAGGAAATTCGTCCTTCGCTCAGATTTCTTCAGATTTCAAACTGTGGAAATGAACCACTTTTTTCTCTCGTCATAACTTTTTGTTGGATTTCCACAGAGACCTGAAAATTTCCATGATTGTTCACCAAAGCCTGCTGTCTCTTACGGTGAAAGAATGATATCGATACTCCAAATAGATTTCGAGTTAGAAAGCGTTGTTTGAGGGCAAGTCAAGGCAGTTTTTGCTTCGCTCTACTCAGTTATGGTGCATTAGAAGTCAAATATCTTTAATAATTCATATTTTAATGATAAATTGTAAACACTGGAAGATTCCCCCATCTCTTCTGAACAAAACGGTGTAAGAATGACCGCTCTAGCCCCTACGGTTTGGAAATTATGGTCATTTGTTTGAGGGGAGTCCTCACTATGAGAAATAGGCTGCAATAATCCTGTGCCTCTCTGTGCTGCGTGTGTAAAAAGAGGCACATGTTTTGGCGGGAAAAAGTACACAGGCTCTCTGATTGGTGGATTCAAATTCAGCAGCTCCCAGGCTGACCTAGAAACTTACTTCTCTCTCCCTGTGCATTTTTTTGCTGATTTTTTCATTTAACAAGTATATTTGAGGGACCCTCAGCATGTTCAGCATTTTTTCAGCTGTCCATTTTGCTTTTCCAATTTTTCTGTTTAACTTATTACTATTGTGCTAAATAATACTATTTCTGCTATTTTATAAGATTTATGCCTAATATAGTATTTCTGCTAAATTACAATATTTCTGCTTTTTATACTATTTGTGCTAAAACATAGTATTTCTACTAAATGTAGTATTTATGCTTAATCATACTATTTCTGCTTTTTATGGGATTTGTGCCTAATATAGTATTTCTGCTTTTTATAGGATTTTTGCTCAAACATAATATTTCTACTAAATGTAGTGTTTATGCTTAATCATCCTATTTCTGCTTTTTATAGGATTTGTGCTTAATATAGTATTTCTGCTAAATTATAGTATTTCTGCTTTTTATAGTATTTGTGCTAAAACATAGTATTTCTACTAAATGTAGTATTTATGCTTAATCATAGTATTTCTATATATTTCTGCCAGGTCCCCAGGCAGCCAATCCTCTGTGAGGACTGAGAAATTCAAATTTTCAAATCAGGGCCTGCACGGCTTCCCAGCCAATCATATATGTGTCCTGAGGCATTCAAATTTGCATATTGGGGCCTTCATGGCTTCTAAGCCAGCCAATCATATCTGAGGGCTGAGGAATTCAAATCCACAAATCAGGGCCTGCACGGCTTCCCAGCCAGCCAATCATATATGTGGTCTCAGGCATTCATATTTGCATATTGGGGAATTCGTGGCTTCTAAGTCAACAAGTCATCCATGTCATATATCTCTAAAAATTCACATTTTAATGATAAATTGTTAACACTGGAAGATTCCCCCATCTCTTCTGAACAAAACAGTGTAAGAATGACCGCTCTAGCCCCTACGGTTAGGAAATTATGGTCATTTGTTTGAGGGGAGTCCTCACTATGAGAAATAGGCTGCAATAATCCTGTGCCTCTCTGTGCTGCTGCGTGTGTAAAAAGATGCACCTGTTTTGGCGGGAAAACGTAAACAGCCACTCTGATTGGTGGATTTAAATTCGGCAGCTCTCTCCCTCTGTGTGTGTGTGTGTGTGTGTGTGTGTGTGTGTGTGTGTGTGTGTGTGTTTAGTGGGAGAGAGAGGACCCTGCCCTTATTTGGCAGCATGTCATTGTAGGATTTAAATTGAATATAGTTAGACTGGTTGACTGGATTAGAGCCTGTGTTTGTGTGTCCCTCTGTGCATTTGTGTTTCAATAAGTTATTACTATTCTGCTAAATCATAGTATTTCTGGTACTTTTCGGTACTTGTGCTAAATACAGTATTTCTGCTAAATCATACTATTTCTGCTTTTTATAGGATTTATGCCTAATATAGTATTTCTGCTAAATTATAGTATTTCTGCTTTTTATAGGATTTGTGCCTAACATAGTATTTCTGCTAAATTATAGTATTTCTGCTTTTTATAGGATTTGTGCTTAACATAGTATTTCTGCTAAATTATAGTATTTCTGCTTTTTATACTATTTGTTCTAAATTATAGTATTTCTGCTTTTTATACTATTTGTTCTAAATTATAGTATTTCTGCTTTTTATAGGATTTGTGCTTAATATAGTATTTCTGCTAAATTATAGTTTTTCTTCTTTTTATAATATTTGTGCTAAAACATAGTATTTCTACTAAATGTAGTATTTATGCTTAATAATAGTATTTCTATATATTTCTGCCAGGTCCCCAGGCAGCCAATCCTCTGTGAGGACTGAGACATTCAAATTTTCAAATCAGGGCCTGCACAGTTTCCCAGCCAATCAAATAAGTGTCCTGAGGCATTCAAATTTGCATATTGGGGCCTTCGTGGCTTCTAAGCCAGCCAATCATATCTGAGGGCTGAGGAATTCAAATCCACAAATCAGGGCCTGCACGGCTTCCCAGCCAGCCAATCATGTATGTGGGCTCCAGGCATTCAAATTTGCATATTGAGGAATTCGTGGCTTCTAAGTCAACAAGTCATCCATGTCATATATCTCTAAAAATTCATATTTTAATGATAAATTGTCAACACTTGAAGATTCCCCCATCTCTTCTGAACAAAACGGTGTAAGAATGACCGTTCTAGCTCCTACGGTTAGGAAATTATGGTCATTTGTTTGAGGGGAGTCGTCATTATGAGAAATAGACTGCAATGATCCTGTGTCTCTCTGTGCTGCGTGTGTAAAAAGGATGCACCTGTTTTGGAGGGAAAGAGTGCACAGGCTCTCTGATTGGTGGATTCAAATTCAGCAGCTCCCAGGCTGACCTAGAAACTCACTTTTCTCTCCCTGTGTGTGTGTGTGTGTGTGTGTGTGTGTGTGTGTGTGTGACAGAGAGAGAGAGAGAGAGAGAGAAAGGCTTTTAATGGGATGATCTCATTCTAAGATTCAAATTCAATATATTTAGACTGGTTGACTGAATTGGATCTTGTGTGTGTGTCTCTCTGTGCATGTGTGTTTTCTTATGTGTACATATTTGTGATTGTGTGGCTGTTATAGATTTTTTTGCTGATTTTTTTCATTTAACAAGTATAGTTGAGGGACCTTCAGCATGTTCATCATTTTTTCAGCTGTCCATTTTTGCTTTTCCAATTTTTCTGTTTAAGTTATTACTATTGTGCTAAATCATACTATTTCTGCTATTTTATAAGATTTGTGCCAAATACCGTATTTCTGCCAAATATAGTATTTCTGATTAATTATAGTTTTTTCTACCAAATCATAGTACAGTATTTCTGCTTTTTATAGGGTTTGTGCTTAATATAGTATTTCTGCTAAATTATAGTATTTCTGCTTTTTATAGTATTTGTGCTAAATTATAGTATTTCTGCCAAATTATAATATTTGTGCTAAAACATAGTCTTAATTTAAAATTACAATATTCATAGTTCATCACAGTGTCTCTGGTAAATCACAATATTTCTGCTCTGTTGTACTATTTTTCTAAATCATAGTGTTTCTGTAATGTTTAAGTATTTTTGGCTAAATATATTCTTTCTGTTATCTTATACTATTTCTCCTAAATTCTTGTATTTTTGAGAAGTTATCATGTTTCTGGTAAGTTACAATATTTCTGCTAAATTCTGCTATGCTATTGTATCTCTGCCAAGTATTATGTTTCCTCTAAGATATTGCAGTTCTGCTAAGTTATTCCATTTTAGCAAACTTCTTTTGCTTCTGCAAAGTTTTTACAATTTCTGCAACTTTTCAGCTTTTTCAGCTACTTTTTGCATACAGCTTCAGCTTTAAAGCATCCACACTGCATTTTCGCAGGAAATGCAAATTTTTCTAGTTGTGTGGATGCTTTAAGCATCCACACTATTGAGTTCCTGTTTCTCTTTATTGTGTGGATGCTTTAAGCATCCACACTATTGAGTTCCTGTTTCTCTTTATTCTTTATTATTATTATTATTATTATTCTAGTTGCTTCCGTACACTTTTCGCCGTTTAACTACTTCCACAATTTTCAGCCGATTTTCACCGTTCAAATTTTAAACTATTCTGCTATTTTTGCTCTTTCCTGCTACGATTTTTGCTATTTTTAACTATTATACTTTTTAAAATATTCCACTTTTTTCCTTTAATTTGTCCCATTGAAATGAATGGGAAACTTCTGCAATTCTGCTAAAATTTGCTTGTTTTTGAAACTTAACTACTTCCTCATATTTTCACCTAGAACAACCATTCAAATTTTAAAATGTTCACAAATTATTGGGCTATTCAGGTATGATTCAGCTTTTTCAAATCTTCTACTGTTTTACTTTTATGCCTCTTAAAGTTTTGAGTTGCAAAATTGTGATTTTTCACAAAATACATGCGTTGTTATGGTTGCTATGCTCTTGGCTTCCAGTGTGTCACTGAAGGTTTTGCAGTCTTCTCTTCATGTCCGAACAACTGTTTGCTACTTGCTCAATTTTCACTCAACTTCCACAAATTATACATCAAAACGTAGGTATTTTTGCTGGCTTTCAGGAAATGTCACCATCATTGTTGTGGGATTTATAGAATTTTCGCAAATCTCCTCAGACTAACACAAGGTCAGAAAACTCTCCATATAAAGTGAATGGAGAGCTTGTTCAAAATCACCGCTGGATTTCTGTAATGAGAGGCATATTCGAATCGTCATATCTCCTTAACGAAGCAAAGTTAAGACATGAGGCTTGTCCCCGAATATCTTCAGACACCCCTGACGCTCACAATTCAAGAATTTCTTTCTCACCTATTACCGTTCTGAAATGAGTTGGACTTGTTTGAGGGTAGGAAATTCGTCCTTCGCTCAGATTTCTTCAGATTTCAAACTGTGGAAATGAACCACTTTTTTCTCTCGTCATAACTTTTTGTTGGATTTCCACAGAGACCTGAAAATTTCCATGATTGTTCACCAAAGCCTGCTGTCGCTTACGGTGAAAGAATGATATCGATACTCCAAATAGATTTCGAGTTACAAAGCGTTGTTTGAGGGCAAGTCAAGGCAGTTTTTGCTTCGCTCTACTCAGTTATGGTGCATTACAAGTCAAATATCTTTAATAATTCATATTTTAATGATAAATTGTAAACACTGGAAGATTCCCCCATCTCTTCTGAACAAAACGGTGTAAGAATGACCGCTCTAGCCCCTACGGTTTGGAAATTATGGTCATTTGTTTGAGGGGAGTCCTCACTATGAGAAATAGGCTGCAATAATCCTGTGCCTCTCTGTGCTGCGTGTGTAAAAAGAGGCACATGTTTTGGCGGGAAAAAGTACACAGGCTCTCTGATTGGTGGATTCAAATTCAGCAGCTCCCAGGCTGACCTAGAAACTTACTTCTCTCTCCCTGTGCATTTTTTTGCTGATTTTTTTCATTTAACAAGTATATTTGAGGGACCCTCAGCATGTTCAGCATTTTTTCAGCTGTCCATTTTGCTTTTCCAATTTTTCTGTTTAACTTATTACTATTGTGCTAAATAATACTATTTCTGCTATTTTATAAGATTTGTGCCTAATATAGTATTTCTGCTAAATTACAATATTTCTGCTTTTTATACTATTTGTGCTAAAACATAGTATTTCTACTAAATGTAGTATTTATGCTTAATCATACTATTTCTGCTTTTTATGGGATTTGTGCCTAATATAGTATTTCTGCTTTTTATAGGATTTGTGCTCAAACATAGTATTTCTACTAAATGTAGTGTTTATGCTTAATCATCCTATTTCTGCTTTTTATAGGATTTGTGCTTAATATAGTATTTCTGCTAAATTATAGTATTTCTGCTTTTTATAGTATTTGTGCTAAAACATAGTATTTCTACTAAATGTAGTATTTATGCTTAATCATAGTATTTCTATATATTTCTGCCAGGTCCCCAGGCAGCCAATCCTCTGTGAGGACTGAGAAATTCAAATTTTCAAATCAGGGCCTGCACGGCTTCCCAGCCAATCATATATGTGTCCTGAGGCATTCAAATTTGCATATTGGGGCCTTCATGGCTTCTAAGCCAGCCAATCATATCTGAGGGCTGAGGAATTCAAATCCACAAATCAGGGCCTGCACAGCTTCCCAGCCAGCCAATCATGTATGTGGGCTCCAGGTATTCAAATTTGCATATTGGGGAATTCGTGGCTTCTAAGTCAACAAGTCATCCATGTCATATATCTCTAAAAATTCATATTTTAATGATAAATTGTCAACACTTGAAGATTCCCCCATCTCTTCTGAACAAAACGGTGTAAGAATGACCGCTCTAGCCCCTATGGTTAGGAAATTATGGTCATTTGTTTGAGGGGAATCCTCACTATGTGAAATAAACTGAAAGAAGCAGGTCTATGTCTCTGTGCTGCGTGTGTAAAAAGATGCACCTGTTTTGGCGGGAAAACGTAAACAGCCTCTCTGATTGGTGGATTCAAATTCAGCAGCTCCCAGGCTGACCTAGAAACTTAGTCCTCTCTCCCTGTGTGTGTGTGTGTGTGTGTGTGTGTGTGTGTGTGTGTTTAGTGGGAGAGAGAGGACCCTGCCCTTATTTGACAGCATGTCATTGTAGGATTTAAATTGAACATAGTTAGACTGGTTGACTGGATTAGAGCCTGTGTTTGTGTGTCCCTCTGTGCATTTGTGTTTCAATAAGTTATTACTATTCTGCTAAATCATAGTATTTCTGGTACTTTTCGGTACTTGTGCTAAATACAGTATTTCTGCTAAATCATACTATTTCTGCTTTTCATAGGATTTATGCCTAATATAGTATTTCTGCTAAATTATAGTATTTCTGCTTTTTATAGGATTTGTGCCTAACATAGTATTTCTGCTAAATTATAGGATTTCTGCTTTTTATAGGATTTGTGCCTAACATAGTATTTCTGCTAAATTATAGTATTTCTGCTTTTTATACTATTTGTTCTAAATTATAGTATTTCTGCTTTTTATAGGATTTGTGCTTAATATAGTATTTCTGCTAAATTATAGTTTTTCTTCTTTTTATAATATTTGTGCTAAAACATAGTATTTCTACTAAATGTAGTATTTATGCTTAATAATAGTATTTCTATATATTTCTGCCAGGTCCCCAGGCAGCCAATCCTCTGTGAGGACTGAGACATTCAAATTTTCAAATCAGGGCCTGCACAGTTTCCCAGCCAATCAAATAAGTGTCCTGAGGCATTCAAATTTGCATATTGGGGCCTTCGTGGCTTCTAAGCCAGCCAATCATATCTGAGGGCTGAGGAATTCAAATCCACAAATCAGGGCCTGCACGGCTTCCCAGCCAGCCAATCACATATGTGGTCTCAGGCATTCAAATTTGCATATTGGGGAATTCGTGGCTTCTAAGTCAACAAGTCATCCATGTCATATATCTCTAAAAATTCATATTTTAATATTAAATTGTCAACACTTGAAGATTCCCCCATCTCTTCTGAACAAAACGGTGTAAGAATGACCGTTCTAGCCCCTACGGTTAGGAAATTACGGTCATTTGTTTGAGGGGAGTCGTCACTATGAGAAATAGACTGCAAAAATCCTGTGTCTCTCTGTGCTGCTGCGTGTGTAAACAGATGCACCTGTTTTGGTGGGGAAAAGTGCACAGCCTCTCTGATTGGTGGATTCAAATTCACCAGCTCCCAGGCTGACCTAGAAACTTACTTCTCTCTCCCTGTGCATTTTTTTGCTGATTTTTTCATTTAACAAGTATATTTGAGGGACCCTCAGCATGTGCAGCATTTTTTCAGCTGTCCATTTTGCTTTTCCAATTTTTCTGTTTAACTTATTACTATTGTGCTAAATCATACTGTTTCTGCTATTTCATAAGATTTGTGCTTAATATAGTATTTCTGCTTTTAATAGGATTTGTGCTTAATATAGTATTTCTGCTTTTTATAGAATTTGTGCTTAATATAGTATTTCTGCTTTTTATATGATTTGTGCTTAATATGGTATTTCTGCTAAATTATAGTATTTCTGCTTTTTATAGGATTTGTGCTAAAACATAGTATTTCTACTAAATGTAGTATTTATGCTTAATCATACTATTTCTGCTTTTTATAGGATTTGTGCTTAATATAGTATTTCTGCTAAATTATAGTATTTCTGCTTTTTATAGGATTTGTGCTAAAACATAGTATTTCTACTAAATGTAGTATTTATGCTTAATCATAGTATTTCTATATATTTCTGCCTGGTCCCCAGGCAGCCAATCCTCTGTGAGGACTTAGACATTCAAATTTTCAAATCAGGTCCTGCACGGTTTCCCAGCCAATCATATATGTGTCCTGAGGCATTCAAATTTGCATATTGGGGACTTCATGGCTTCTAAGCCAGCCAATCATATCTGAGGGCTGAGGAATTCAAATCCACAAATCAGGGCCTGCACAGCTTCCCAGCCAGCCAATCATGTATGTGGGCTCCAGGTATTCAAATTTGCATATTGGGGAATTCGTGGCTTCTAAGTCAACAAGTCATCCGTGTCATATATCTCTAAAAATTCATATTTTAATGATAAATTGTCAACACTTGAAGATTCCCCCATCTCTTCTGAACAAAACGGTGTAAGAATGACCGTTCTAGCTCCTACGGTTAGGAAATTATGGTCATTTGTTTGAGGGGAGTCGTCATTATGAGAAATAGACTGCAATGATCCTGTGTCTCTCTGTGCTGCGTGTGTAAAAAGGATGCACCTGTTTTGGAGGGAAAGAGTGCACAGGCTCTCTGATTGGTGGATTCAAATTCAGCAGCTCCCAGGCTGACCTAGAAACTCACTTTTCTCTCCCTGTGTGTGTGTGTGTGTGTGTGTGTGTGTGTGTGTGTGTGTGTGTGTGTGTGTGTGTGACAGAGAGAGAGAGAGAGAGAGAGAAAGGCTTTTAATGGGATGATCTTATTCTAAGATTCAAATTCAATATATTTAGACTGGTTGACTGAATTGGATCTTGTGTGTGTGTCTCTCTGTGCATGTGTGTTTTCTTATGTGTACATATTTGTGATTGTGTGGCTGTTATAGATTTTTTTGCTGATTTTTTTCATTTAACAAGTATAGTTGAGGGACCTTCAGCATGTTCATCATTTTTTCAGCTGTCCATTTTTGCTTTTCCAATTTTTCTGTTTAAGTTATTACTATTGTGCTAAATCATACTATTTCTGCTATTTTATAAGATTTGTGCCAAATACCGTATTTCTGCCAAATATAGTATTTCTGATTAATTATAGTTTTTTCTACCAAATCATAGTACAGTATTTCTGCTTTTTATAGGGTTTGTGCTTAATATAGTATTTCTGCTAAATTATAGTATTTCTGCTTTTTATAGTATTTGTGCTAAATTATAGTATTTCTGCCAAATTATAATATTTGTGCTAAAACATAGTCTTAATTTAAAATTACAATATTCATAGTTCATCACAGTGTCTCTGGTAAATCACAATATTTCTGCTCTGTTGTACTATTTTTCTAAATCATAGTGTTTCTGTAATGTTTAAGTATTTTTGGCTAAATATATTCTTTCTGTTATCTTATACTATTTCTCCTAAATTCTTGTATTTTTGAGAAGTTATCATGTTTCTGGTAAGTTACAATATTTCTGCTAAATTCTGCTATGCTATTGTATTTCTGCCAAGTATTATGTTTCTTCTAAGATATTGCAGTTCTGCTAAGTTATTCCATTTTAGCAAACTTCTTTTGCTTCTGCAAAGTTTTTACAATTTCTGCAACTTTTCAGCTTTTTCAGCTACTTTTTGCATACAGCTTCAGCTTTAAGCATCCACACTGCATTTTCGCAGGAAATGCAAATTTTTCTAGTTCTTTATTATTATTATTCCGGGTGTTTCCGTACACTTTTCGCCGTTTAACTACTTCCACAATTTTTGTGCTATTTTCACCGTTCAAACTTTAAACTATTCAGCTATTTTTGCTAATTCCTGCTACGATTTTTGCTATTTTTAACTATTATACTTTTTAAAATATTAAGCTTTTTTCCTTTAATTTGTCCCATTGAAATGAATGGGAAACTTCTGCAATTCTGCTAAATTTTGCCTGTTTTTGAAACTTAACTACTTCCTCATATTTTCACCTAGAACAACCATTCAAATTTTAAAATGTTCACAAATTATTTGGCTATTCAGGTATGATTCAGCTTTTTCAAATCTTCTACTGTTTTACTTTTATGCCTCTTAAAGTTTTGAGTTGCAAAATTGTGATTTTTCACAAAATACATGTGTTGTTATGGTTGCTATGCTCTTGGCTTCCAGTGTGCCACTGAAGGTTTTGCAATTTTCACTTCATGTCCGAACAACTTCCTGCTACTTGCTCAATTTTCACTCAACTTCCACAAATTATACATCAAAACGTAGGTATTTTTGCTGGCTTTCAGAAAATGTCACCATCATTGTTGTGGGATTTATAGAATTTTTGCAAATCTCCTCAGACTAACACAAGGTCAGAAAACTCTCCATATAAAGTGAATGGAGAGCTTGTTCAAAATCACCGCTGGATTTCTGTAATGAGAGGCATATTCGAATCGTCATATCTCCTTAACGAAGCAAAGTTAAGACATGAGGCTTGTCCCCGAATATCTTCAGACACCCCTGACGCTCACAATTCAAGAATTTCTTTCTCACCTATTACCGTTCTGAAATGAGTTGGACTTGTTTGAGGGTAGGAAATTCGTCCTTCGCTCAGATTTCTTCAGATTTCAAACTGTGGAAATGAACCACTTTTTTCTCTCGTCATAACTTTTTGTTGGATTTCCACAGAGACCTGAAAATTTCCATGATTGTTCACCAAAGCCTGCTGTCTCTTACGGTGAAAGAATGATATCGATACTCCAAATAGATTTCGAGTTAGAAAGCGTTGTTTGAGGGCAAGTCAAGGCAGTTTTTGCTTCGCTCTACTCAGTTATGGTGCATTACAAGTCAAATATCTTTAATAATTCATATTTTAATGATAAATTGTAAACACTGGAAGATTCCCCCATCTCTTCTGAACAAAACGGTGTAAGAATGACCGCTCTAGCCCCTACGGTTTGGAAATTATGGTCATTTGTTTGAGGGGAGTCCTCACTATGAGAAATAGGCTGCAATAATCCTGTGCCTCTCTGTGCTGCGTGTGTAAAAAGAGGCACATGTTTTGGCGGGAAAAAGTACACAGGCTCTCTGATTGGTGGATTCAAATTCAGCAGCTCCCAGGCTGACCTAGAAACTTACTTCTCTCTCCCTGTGCATTTTTTTGCTGATTTTTTCATTTAACAAGTATATTTGAGGGACCCTCAGCATGTTCAGCATTTTTTCAGCTGTCCATTTTGCTTTTCCAATTTTTCTGTTTAACTTATTACTATTGTGCTAAATAATACTATTTCTGCTATTTTATAAGATTTGTGCCTAATATAGTATTTCTGCTAAATTACAATATTTCTGCTTTTTATACTATTTGTGCTAAAACATAGTATTTCTACTAAATGTAGTATTTATGCTTAATCATACTATTTCTGCTTTTTATGGGATTTGTGCCTAATATAGTATTTCTGCTTTTTATAGGATTTTTGCTCAAACATAGTATTTCTACTAAATGTAGTGTTTATGCTTAATCATCCTATTTCTGCTTTTTATAGGATTTGTGCTTAATATAGTATTTCTGCTAAATTATAGTATTTCTGCTTTTTATAGTATTTGTGCTAAAACATAGTATTTCTACTAAATGTAGTATTTATGCTTAATCATAGTATTTCTATATATTTCTGCCAGGTCCCCAGGCAGCCAATCCTCTGTGAGGACTGAGAAATTCAAATTTTCAAATCAGGGCCTGCACGGCTTCCCAGCCAATCATATATGTGTCCTGAGGCATTCAAATTTGCATATTGGGGCCTTCATGGCTTCTAAGCCAGCCAATCATATCTGAGGGCTGAGGAATTCAAATCCACAAATCAGGGCCTGCACGGCTTCCCAGCCAGCCAATCATGTATGTGGGCTCCAGGCATTCATATTTGCATATTGGGGAATTCGTGGCTTCTAAGTCAACAAGTCATCCATGTCATATATCTCTAAAAATTCATATTTTAATGATAAATTGTAAACACTGGAAGATTCCCCCATCTCTTCTGAACAAAACGGTGTACGAATGACCGCTCTAGCCCCTACGGTTTGGAAATTATGGTCATTTGTTTGAGGGGAGTCCTCACTATGAGAAATAGGCTGCAATAATCCTGTGCCTCTCTGTGCTGCGTGTGTAAAAAGAGGCACATGTTTTGGCGGGAAAAAGTACACAGGCTCTCTGATTGGTGGATTCAAATTCAGCAGCTCCCAGGCTGACCTAGAAACTTACTTCTCTCTCCCTGTGCATTTTTTTGCTGATTTTTTCATTTAACAAGTATATTTGAGGGACCCTCAGCATGTTCAGCATTTTTTCAGCTGTCCATTTTGCTTTTCCAATTTTTCTGTTTAACTTATTACTATTGTGCTAAATAATACTATTTCTGCTATTTTATAAGATTTGTGCCTAATATAGTATTTCTGCTAAATTACAATATTTCTGCTTTTTATACTATTTGTGCTAAAACATAGTATTTCTACTAAATGTAGTATTTATGCTTAATCATACTATTTCTGCTTTTTATGGGATTTGTGCCTAATATAGTATTTCTGCTTTTTATAGGATTTTTGCTCAAACATAGTATTTCTACTAAATGTAGTGTTTATGCTTAATCATCCTATTTCTGCTTTTTATAGGATTTGTGCTTAATATAGTATTTCTGCTAAATTATAGTATTTCTGCTTTTTATAGTATTTGTGCTAAAACATAGTATTTCTACTAAATGTAGTATTTATGCTTAATCATAGTATTTCTATATATTTCTGCCAGGTCCCCAGGCAGCCAATCCTCTGTGAGGACTGAGAAATTCAAATTTTCAAATCAGGGCCTGCACGGCTTCCCAGCCAATCATATATGTGTCCTGAGGCATTCAAATTTGCATATTGGGGCCTTCATGGCTTCTAAGCCAGCCAATCATATCTGAGGGCTGAGGAATTCAAATCCACAAATCAGGGCCTGCACGGCTTCCCAGCCAGCCAATCATGTATGTGGGCTCCAGGCATTCATATTTGCATATTGGGGAATTCGTGGCTTCTAAGTCAACAAGTCATCCATGTCATATATCTCTAAAAATTCACATTTTAATGATAAATTGTTAACACTGGAAGATTCCCCCATCTCTTCTGAACAAAACAGTGTAAGAATGACCGCTCTAGCCCCTACGGTTAGGAAATTATGGTCATTTGTTTGAGGGGAGTCCTCACTATGAGAAATAGGCTGCAATAATCCTGTGCCTCTCTGTGCTGCTGCGTGTGTAAAAAGATGCACCTGTTTTGGCGGGAAAACGTAAACAGCCACTCTGATTGGTGGATTTAAATTCGGCAGCTCTCTCCCTCTGTGTGTGTGTGTGTGTGTGTGTGTGTGTGTGTGTTTAGTGGGAGAGAGAGGACCCTGCCCTTATTTGGCAGCATGTCATTGTAGGATTTAAATTGAATATAGGTAGACTGGTTGACTGGATTAGAGCCTGTGTTTGTGTGTCCCTCTGTGCATTTGTGTTTCAATAAGTTATTACTATTCTGCTAAATCATAGTATTTCTGGTACTTTTCGGTACTTGTGCTAAATACAGTATTTCTGCTAAATCATACTATTTCTGCTTTTCATAGGATTTATGCCTAATATAGTATTTCTGCTAAATTATAGTATTTCTGCTTTTTATAGGATTTGTGCCTAACATAGTATTTCTGCTATATTATAGTATTTCTGCTTTTTATAGGATTTGTGCTTAATATAGTATTTCTACTAAATTATAGTTTTTCTTCTTTTTATAATATTTGTGCTAAAACATAGTATTTCTACTAAATGTAGTATTTATGCTTAATAATAGTATTTCTATATATTTCTGCCAGGTCCCCAGGCAGCCAATCCTCTGTGAGGACTGAGACATTCAAATTTTCAAATCAGGGCCTGCACAGTTTCCCAGCCAATCAAATAAGTGTCCTGAGGCATTCAAATTTGCATATTGGGGCCTTCGTGGCTTCTAAGCCAGCCAATCATATCTGAGGGCTGAGGAATTCAAATCCACAAATCAGGGCCTGCACGGCTTCCCAGCCAGCCAATCACATATGTGGTCTCAGGCATTCAAATTTGCATATTGGGGAATTCGTGGCTTCTAAGTCAACAAGTCATCCATGTCATATATCTCTAAAAATTCATATTTTAATATTAAATTGTCAACACTTGAAGATTCCCCCATCTCTTCTGAACAAAACGGTGTAAGAATGACCGTTCTAGCCCCTACGGTTAGGAAATTACGGTCATTTGTTTGAGGGGAGTCGTCACTATGAGAAATAGACTGCAAAAATCCTGTGTCTCTCTGTGCTGCTGCGTGTGTAAACAGATGCACCTGTTTTGGTGGGGAAAAGTGCACAGCCTCTCTGATTGGTGGATTCAAATTCACCAGCTCCCAGGCTGACCTAGAAACTTACTTCTCTCTCCCTGTGTGTGTGTGTGTGTGTGTGTGTGACAGAGAGAGAGAGAGAGAGAGAGAGAGAGAGAAAGGCTTTTAATGGGATGATCTCATTCTAAGATTTAAATTCAATATATTTAGACTGGTTGACTGAATTGGATCTTGTGTGTGGGTCTCTCTGTGCATGTGTGTTTCCTCATGTGTACATATTTGTGATTGTGTGGCTGTAATAAATTTTTTTGCAGATTTTTGTCATTTAACAAGTATATTTGAGGGACCCTCAGCATGTTCAGCATTTTTTCAGCTGTCCATTTTGCTTTTCCAATTTTTCTGTTTAACTTATTACTATTGTGCTAAATCATACTATTTCTGCTATTTTATAAGATTTGTGCTTAATATACTATTTCTGCTTTTATAGGATTTGTGCTTAATATAGTATTTCTGCTAAATGTAGTATTTATGCTTAATCATACTATTTCTGCTTTTTATAGTATTTGTGCTTAATATAGTATTTCTGCTAAATTTAGTATTTCTGATTAATTATAGTTTTTCTACTAAATCATAGTACAGTATTTCTGCTTTTTATGGGATTTGTGCTAAAACAAAGTATTTCTACTAAATGTAGTATTTGTGCTTAATCATACCATTTCTGCTTTTTATAGGATTTGTGCTTAATATAGTATTTCTGCTAAATTATAGTATTTCTGCCAAATTATAATATTTGTGCTAAAACATAGTCTCAATTTAAAATTACAATATTCATAGTTCATCACAGTGTCTCTGGTAAATCACAATATTTCTGCTCTGTTGTACTATTTTTCTAAATCATAGTGTTTCTGTAATGTTTAAGTATTTTTGGCTAAATATAATCTTTCTGTTATCTTATACTATTTCTCCTAAATTCTTGTATTTTTGAGAAGTTATCATGTTTCTGGTAAGTTACAATATTTCTGCTAAATTCTGCTATGCTATTGTATTTCTGCCAAGTATTATGTTTCCTCTAAGATATTGCAGTTCTGCTAAGTTATTCCATTTTAGCAAACTTCTTTTGCTTCTGCAAAGTTTTTACAATTTCTGCAACTTTTCAGCTTTTTCAGCTACTTTTTGCATACAGCTTCAGCTTTAAGCATCCACACTGCATTTTCGCAGGAAATGCAAATTTTTCTAGTTGTGTGGATGCTTTAAGCATCCACACTATTGAGTTCCTGTTTCTCTTTATTCTTTATTATTATTATTCCGGGTGTTTCCGTACACTTTTCGCCGTTTAACTACTTCCACAATTTTTGTGCTATTTTCACCGTTCAAACTTTAAACTATTCAGCTATTTTTGCTAATTCCTGCTACGATTTTTGCTATTTTTAACTATTATACTTTTTAAAATATTAAGCTTTTTTCCTTTAATTTGTCCCATTGAAATGAATGGGAAACTTCTGCAATTCTGCTAAATTTTGCCTGTTTTTGAAACTTAACTACTTCCTCATATTTTCACCTAGAACAACCATTCAAATTTTAAAATGTTCACAAATTATTTGGCTATTCAGGTATGATTCAGCTTTTTCAAATCTTCTACTGTTTTACTTTTATGCCTCTTAAAGTTTTGAGTTGCAAAATTGTGATTTTTCACAAAATACATGTGTTGTTATGGTTGCTATGCTCTTGGCTTCCAGTGTGCCACTGAAGGTTTTGCAATTTTCACTTCATGTCCGAACAACTTCCTGCTACTTGCTCAATTTTCACTCAACTTCCACAAATTATACATCAAAACGTAGGTATTTTTACTGGCTTTCAGAAAATGTCACCATCATTGTTGTGGGATTTATAGAATTTTTGCAAATCTCCTCAGACTAACACAAGGTCAGAAAACTCTCCATATAAAGTGAATGGAGAGCTTGTTCAAAATCACCGCTGGATTTCTGTAATGAGAGGCATATTCGAATCGTCATATCTCCTTAACGAAGCAAAGTTAAGACATGAGGCTTGTCCCCGAATATCTTCAGACACCCCTGACGCTCACAATTCAAGAATTTCTTTCTCACCTATTACCGTTCTGAAATGAGTTGGACTTGTTTGAGGGTAGGAAATTCGTCCTTCGCTCAGATTTCTTCAGATTTCAAACTGTGGAAATGAACCACTTTTTTCTCTCGTCATAACTTTTTGTTGGATTTCCACAGAGACCTGAAAATTTCCATGATTGTTCACCAAAGCCTGCTGTCTCTTACGGTGAAAGAATGATATCGATACTCCAAATAGATTTCGAGTTAGAAAGCGTTGTTTGAGGGCAAGTCAAGGCAGTTTTTGCTTCGCTCTACTCAGTTATGGTGCATTACAAGTCAAATATCTTTAATAATTCATATTTTAATGATAAATTGTAAACACTGGAAGATTCCCCCATCTCTTCTGAACAAAACGGTGTAAGAATGACCGCTCTAGCCCCTACGGTTTGGAAATTATGGTCATTTGTTTGAGGGGAGTCCTCACTATGAGAAATAGGCTGCAATAATCCTGTGCCTCTCTGTGCTGCGTGTGTAAAAAGAGGCACATGTTTTGGCGGGAAAAAGTACACAGGCTCTCTGATTGGTGGATTCAAATTCAGCAGCTCCCAGGCTGACCTAGAAACTTACTTCTCTCTCCCTGTGCATTTTTTTGCTGATTTTTTCATTTAACAAGTATATTTGAGGGACCCTCAGCATGTTCAGCATTTTTTCAGCTGTCCATTTTGCTTTTCCAATTTTTCTGTTTAACTTATTACTATTGTGCTAAATAATACTATTTCTGCTATTTTATAAGATTTGTGCCTAATATAGTATTTCTGCTAAATTACAATATTTCTGCTTTTTATACTATTTGTGCTCAAACATAGTATTTCTACTAAATGTAGTGTTTATGCTTAATCATCCTATTTCTGCTTTTTATAGGATTTGTGCTTAATATAGTATTTCTGCTAAATTATAGTATTTCTGCTTTTTATAGTATTTGTGCTAAAACATAGTATTTCTACTAAATGTAGTATTTATGCTTAATCATAGTATTTCTATATATTTCTGCCAGGTCCCCAGGCAGCCAATCCTCTGTGAGGACTGAGAAATTCAAATTTTCAAATCAGGGCCTGCACGGCTTCCCAGCCAATCATATATGTGTCCTGAGGCATTCAAATTTGCATATTGGGGCCTTCATGGCTTCTAAGCCAGCCAATCATATCTGAGGGCTGAGGAATTCAAATCCACAAATCAGGGCCTGCACGGCTTCCCAGCCAGCCAATCATGTATGTGGGCTCCAGGCATTCATATTTGCATATTGGGGAATTCGTGGCTTCTAAGTCAACAAGTCATCCATGTCATATATCTCTAAAAATTCACATTTTAATGATAAATTGTTAACACTGGAAGATTCCCCCATCTCTTCTGAACAAAACAGTGTAAGAATGACCGCTCTAGCCCCTACGGTTAGGAAATTATGGTCATTTGTTTGAGGGGAGTCATCATTATGAGAAATAGACTGCAATGATCCTGTGTCTCTCTGTGCTGCGTGTGTAAAAAGGATGCACCTGTTTTGGAGGGAAAGAGTGCACAGCCTCTCTGATTGGTGGATTCAAATTCAGCAGCTCCCAGGCTGACCTAGAAACTCACTTTTCTCTCCCTGTGTGTGTGTGTGTGTGTGTGTGTGTGTGTGTGTGTGTGTGTGTGTGTGTGTGTGTGTGTGTGAGACAGAGAGAGAGAGAGAGAGAGAGAGAAAGGCTTTTAATGGGATGATCTCATTCTAAGATTCAAATTCAATATATTTAGACTGGTTGACTGAATTGGATCTTGTGTGTGTGTCTCTCTGTGCATGTGTGTTTTCTTATGTGTACATATTTGTGATTGTGTGGCTGTTATAGATTTTTTTGCTGATTTTTTTCATTTAACAAGTATAGTTGAGGGACGTTCAGCATGTTCATCATTTTTTCAGCTGTCCATTTTTGCTTTTCCAATTTTTCTGTTTAAGTTATTACTATTGTGCTAAATCATACCATTTCTGCTATTTTATAAGATTTGTGCCAAATACCGTATTTCTGCCAAATATAGTATTTCTGATTAATTATAGTTTTTTCTACCAAATCATAGTACAGTATTTCTGCTTTTTATAGGGTTTGTGCTTAATAAAGTATTTCTGCTAAATTATACCATTTCTGCTTTTTATAGTATTTGTGCTAAATTATAGTATTTCTGCCAAATTATAATATTTGTGCTAAAACATAGTCTTAATTTAAAATTACAATATTCATAGTTCATCACAGTGTCTCTGGTAAATCACAATATTTCTGCTCTGTTGTACTATTTTTCTAAATCATAGTGTTTCTGTAATGTTTAAGTATTTTTGGCTAAATATATTCTTTCTGTTATCTTATACTATTTCTCCTAAATTCTTGTATTTTTGAGAAGTTATCATATTTCTGGTAAGTTACAATATTTCTGCTAAATTCTGCCATGCTATTGTATTTCTGCCAAGTATTATGTTTCCTCTAAGATATTGCAGTTCTGCTAAGTTATTCCATTTTAGCAAACTTCTTTTGCTTCTGCAAAGTTTTTACAATTTCTGCAACTTTTCAGCTTTTTCAGCTACTTTTTGCATACAGCTTCAGCTTTAAGCATCCACACTGCATTTTCGCAGGAAATGCAAATTTTTCTAGTTATTATTATTATTCCGGGTGTTTCCGTACACTTTTCGCCGTTTAACTACTTCCACAATTTTTGTGCTATTTTCACCGTTCAAACTTTAAACTATTCAGCTATTTTTGCTAATTCCTGCTACGATTTTTGCTATTTTTAACTATTATACTTTTTAAAATATTAAGCTTTTTTCCTTTAATTTGTCCCATTGAAATGAATGGGAAACTTCTGCAATTCTGCTAAATTTTGCCTGTTTTTGAAACTTAACTACTTCCTCATATTTTCACCTAGAACAACCATTCAAACTTTAAAATGTTCACAAATTATTGGGCTATTCAGGTATGATTCAGCTTTTTCAAATGTTTTACTGTTTTACTTTTATGCCTCTTAAAGTTTTGAGTTGCAAAATTGTGATTTTTCACAAAATACATGTGTTGTTATGGTTGCTATGCTCTTGGCTTCCAGTGTGCCACTGAAGGTTTTGCAATTTTCACTTCATGTCCGAACAACTTCCTGCTACTTGCTCAATTTTCACTCAACTTCCACAAATTATATATCAAAACGTAGGTATTTTTGCTGGCTTTCAGAAAATGTCACCATCATTGTTGTGGGATTTATAGAATTTTTGCAAATCTCCTCAGACTAACACAAGGTCAGAAAACTCTCCATATAAAGTGAATGGAGAGCTTGTTCAAAATCACCGCTGGATTTCTGTAATGAGAGGCATATTCGAATCGTCATATCTCCTTAACGAAGCAAAGTTAAGACATGAGGCTTGTCCCCGAATATCTTCAGACACCCCTGACGGTCACAATTCAAGAATTTCTTTCTCACCTATTACCGTTCTGAAATGAGTTGGACTTGTTTGAGGGTAGGAAATTCGTCCTTCGCTCAGATTTCTTCAGATTTCAAACTGTGGAAATGAACCACTTTTTTCTCTCGTCATAACTTTTTGTTGGATTTCCACAGAGACCTGAAAATTTCCATGATTGTTCACCAAAGCCTGCTGTCTCTTACGGTGAAAGAATGATATCGATACTCCAAATAGATTTCGAGTTAGAAAGCGTTGTTTGAGGGCAAGTCAAGGCAGTTTTTGCTTCGCTCTACTCAGTTATGGTGCATTAGAAGTCAAATATCTTTAATAATTCATATTTTAATGATAAATTGTAAACACTGGAAGATTCCCCCATCTCTTCTGAACAAAACGGTGTAAGAATGACCGCTCTAGCCCCTACGGTTTGGAAATTATGGTCATTTGTTTGAGGGGAGTCCTCACTATGAGAAATAGGCTGCAATAATCCTGTGCCTCTCTGTGCTGCGTGTGTAAAAAGAGGCACCTGTTTTGGCGGGAAAAAGTACACAGGCTCTCTGATTGGTGGATTCAAATTCAGCAGCTCCCAGGCTGACCTAGAAACTTACTTCTCTCTCCCTGTGCATTTTTTTGCTGATTTTTTTCATTTAACAAGTATATTTGAGGGACCCTCAGCATGTTCAGCATTTTTTCAGCTGTCCATTTTGCTTTTCCAATTTTTCTGTTTAACTTATTACTATTGTGCTAAATAATACTATTTCTGCTATTTTATAAGATTTGTGCCTAATATAGTATTTCTGCTAAATTACAATATTTCTGCTTTTTATACTATTTGTGCTAAAACATAGTATTTCTACTAAATGTAGTATTTATGCTTAATCATACTATTTCTGCTTTTTATGGGATTTGTGCCTAATATAGTATTTCTGCTTTTTATAGGATTTTTGCTCAAACATAGTATTTCTACTAAATGTAGTGTTTATGCTTAATCATCCTATTTCTGCTTTTTATAGGATTTGTGCTTAATATAGTATTTCTGCTAAATTATAGTATTTCTGCTTTTTATAGTATTTGTGCTAAAACATAGTATTTCTACTAAATGTAGTATTTATGCTTAATCATAGTATTTCTATATATTTCTGCCAGGTCCCCAGGCAGCCAATCCTCTGTGAGGACTGAGAAATTCAAATTTTCAAATCAGGGCCTGCACGGCTTCCCAGCCAATCATATATGTGTCCTGAGGCATTCAAATTTGCATATTGGGGCCTTCATGGCTTCTAAGCCAGCCAATCATATCTGAGTGCTGAGGAATTCAAATCCACAAATCAGGGCCTGCACGGCTTCCCAGCCAGCCAATCATATATGTGGTCTCAGGCATTCATATTTGCATATTGGGGAATTCGTTGCTTCTAAGTCAACAAGTCATCCATGTCATATATCTCTAAAAATTCACATTTTAATGATAAATTGTTAACACTGGAAGATTCCCCCATCTCTTCTGAACAAAACAGTGTAAGAATGACCGCTCTAGCCCCTACGGTTAGGAAATTATGGTCATTTGTTTGAGGGGAGTCCTCACTATGAGAAATAGGCTGCAATAATCCTGTGCCTCTCTGTGCTGCTGCGTGTGTAAAAAGATGCACCTGTTTTGGCGGGAAAACGTAAACAGCCACTCTGATTGGTGGATTTAAATTCGGCAGCTCTCTCCCTCTGTGTGTGTGTGTGTGTGTGTGTGTGTGTGTGTGTGTGTGTGTGTGTGTTTAGTGGGAGAGAGAGGACCCTGCCCTTATTTGGCAGCATGTCATTGTAGGATTTAAATTGAATATAGGTAGACTGGTTGACTGGATTAGAGCCTGTGTTTGTGTGTCCCTCTGTGCATTTGTGTTTCAATAAGTTATTACTATTCTGCTAAATCATAGTATTTCTGGTACTTTTCGGTACTTGTGCTAAATACAGTATTTCTGCTAAATCATACTATTTCTGCTTTTCATAGGATTTATGCCTAATATAGTATTTCTGCTAAATTATAGTATTTCTGCTTTTTATAGGATTTGTGCCTAACATAGTATTTCTGCTAAATTATAGTATTTCTGCTTTTTATAGGATTTGTGCTTAACATAGTATTTCTGCTAAATTATAGTATTTCTGCTTTTTATACTATTTGTTCTAAATTATAGTATTTCTGCTTTTTATAGGATTTGTGCTTAATATAGTATTTCTACTAAATTATAGTTTTTCTTCTTTTTATAATATTTGTGCTAAAACATAGTATTTCTACTAAATGTAGTATTTATGCTTAATAATAGTATTTCTATATATTTCTGCCAGGTCCCCAGGCAGCCAATCCTCTGTGAGGACTGAGACATTCAAATTTTCAAATCAGGGCCTGCACAGTTTCCCAGCCAATCAAATAAGTGTCCTGAGGCATTCAAATTTGCATATTGGGGCCTTCGTGGCTTCTAAGCCAGCCAATCATATCTGAGGGCTGAGGAATTCAAATCCACAAATCAGGGCCTGCACGGCTTCCCAGCCAGCCAATCACATATGTGGTCTCAGGCATTCAAATTTGCATATTGGGGAATTCGTGGCTTCTAAGTCAACAAGTCATCCATGTCATATATCTCTAAAAATTTATATTTTAATATTAAATTGTCAACACTTGAAGATTCCCCCATCTCTTCTGAACAAAACGGTGTAAGAATGACCGTTCTAGCCCCTACGGTTAGGAAATTACGGTCATTTGTTTGAGGGGAGTCGTCACTATGAGAAATAGACTGCAAAAATCCTGTGTCTCTCTGTGCTGCTGCGTGTGTAAACAGATGCACCTGTTTTGGTGGGGAAAAGTGCACAGCCTCTCTGATTGGTGGATTCAAATTCACCAGCTCCCAGGCTGACCTAGAAACTTACTTCTCTCTCCCTGTGTGTGTGTGTGTGTGTGTGTGTGTGTGTGTGTGTGTGTGTGTGACAGAGAGAGAGAGAGAGAGAAAGGCTTTTAATGGGATGATCTCATTCTAAGATTTAAATTCAATATATTTAGACTGGTTGACTGAATTGGATCTTGTGTGTGGGTCTCTCTGTGCATGTGTGTTTCCTCATGTGTACATATTTGTGATTGTGTGGCTGTAATAAATTTTTTTGCAGATTTTTGTCATTTAACAAGTATATTTGAGGGACCCTCAGCATGTTCAGCATTTTTTCACCTGTCCATTTTGCTTTTCCAATTTTTCTGTTTAACTTATTACTATTGTGCTAAATCATACTATTTCTGCTATTTTATAAGATTTGTGCTTAATATAGTATTTCTGCTTTTATAGGATTTGTGCTTAATATAGTATTTCTGCTAAATGTAGTATTTATGCTTAATCATACTATTTCTGCTTTTTATAGTATTTGTGCTTAATATAGTATTTCTGCTAAATTTAGTATTTCTGATTAATTATAGTTTTTCTACTAAATCATAGTACAGTATTTCTGCTTTTTATGGGATTTGTGCTAAAACAAAGTATTTCTACTAAATGTAGTATTTGTGCTTAATCATACCATTTCTGCTTTTTATAGGATTTGTGCTTAATATAGTATTTCTGCTAAATTATAGTATTTCTGCCAAATTATAATATTTGTGCTAAAACATAGTCTCAATTTAAAATTACAATATTCATAGTTCATCACAGTGTCTCTGGTAAATCACAATATTTCTGCTCTGTTGTACTATTTTTCTAAATCATAGTGTTTCTGTAATGTTTAAGTATTTTTGGCTAAATATATTCTTTCTGTTATCTTATACTATTTCTCCTAAATTCTTGTATTTTTGAGAAGTTATCATGTTTCTGGTAAGTTACAATATTTCTGCTAAATTCTGCTATGCTATCGTATTTCTGCCAAGTATTATTGGGTGGATGCCGTAGGCATCCACACTATTGAGATCCTGTTTCTCTTTATTCTTTATCCTTTATTATTCTAGTTGCTCCGTTTCTTTGCCGCTTAACTACTCCCTCAGTTTTCAGCCGATTTTTACCATTCAAACTCTAAACTGTTCTGCTATTTCTGCTTTCGACTGCTATATCTTTTGGTACTTATTACTATTATACTTTTTAAAATATTACACTTTTTTCCTTTAATTTGTCCCATTGAAATGAATGGGAAACTTCTACAATTCTGCTAAAACTTGCTTGTCTTTGAAACTTAACTACTTCCTCATACTTTCACCTAGAAACTCCATTCAAACTTTAAAACGTTCTCAGATGATTGGGCTATTCCTGTGTGATTCAGCTTTTTCATATCTGTTACCGTTTTCATGTAATGACTCTTTAAGTTTTCAGTTACAACTTTGTGATTTTTCAGAAAATACATGTGTTGCTATGGTTGCTATGCAATTAACTCCCACTGCACACTCGTCCGTTCTGAATTTTCTCTTCATGTCTGAACAACTCCTTGCTACTCGCTCAATTTCCACTCAACTTCCACAAATTATACATCAAAACGTAGGTATTTTTGCTGGCTTTAAGACAGTGTCACTATAATTATTGTGAGAGTTACGTTTTTTTCACAATTTGCCTCGAAGTGACACATGGTCTAAAAACTCCCCATTCAAAGTCTATGGGGAGGTTGTGAAACTCAGAGCTGAAATACTGAAACTGAAGGCATTTTCAAATCGTCATATCTCCTTAACGAAGCAAAGTTAAGACATGAGGCTTGTCCCTGTATATCTTCAGACACTCCTGACACTCACAATTCAAGAATTAGTTTCTCACCTATTACCGTTCTGAGATGAGTTAGACTTGTTTGAGGGGTGGAAATCTGTCCTCCTCTCATTTTTCAAATTCCGAAAATGAAGCCGTTTCTTCTCTCGTCATATCTCCGCGACGGAGATACAAAGAGCTATGTAAATCGCAGTCAAAGTACACCAAAGTCCGCTGATT
Organism: Aulonocara sp. 'chitande type north' Nkhata Bay; assembly: GCF_057382095.1. Classification (NCBI taxonomy): domain Eukaryota; kingdom Metazoa; phylum Chordata; class Actinopteri; order Cichliformes; family Cichlidae; genus Aulonocara; species Aulonocara sp. 'chitande type north' Nkhata Bay. The sequence continues at coordinate 9,696,390 of NC_141347.1, forward strand.
CACCCAGTGCAAGAATTATGCTTCTATCCCACCTAGTTTTTGAGTTACACGACGTTTTGTAACTCCAAAAAACGGCGTTTTTCGCGTCTCACCGCGATCTAATTCTGACTCCTCATCACCCTTTTTTTCAAAGCGCCCGCCCCCTTAGAGGTGGCGCGATTGGTAATGACACCGCTCTTCAGACCAGAGGTCGTGGGTTCGATTCCACCTTGGCCCACATGTTTTTTTTTTAACTACAAATTTATACACTATCACAGACCGGTAATTCATATTGATAATTTATTACAATTCTGCAAAGTTTAATGATTTTAGCAGCTTTTCTAATATGGACCTCAGATTCTGGTTAACAGTCTATGGCAGAAATACATACAAGTACACAGCCTGATGAAGCAGACAGAAGCAGTACCTCTGATTGGTTCCGCAGTTTCACCTCTTATCAGCACAAATCTCACCCTCTTCTGCTGTTTTCACCTCTTTTCTGCTAATTTGAGCTTCTGTTCCACAGTGCACTCAGCCTCTTCTGCTGTTTTCATTAGAATTTTAAGCTTTTCCACCTTTTTTCAGTTACGTGAGAACCAGTTTGGCTCAATGAGTAGCTGAAAAATATCAGCCTCTTCTGCTGTTTTAGCAGGATTTCAGAGTTCAGCTTTTTCACTTGTTTTAAGCACAAATTTCAGTTTCTTTACCTCATTTCACAACAAAGTTCTTCCTCTTCACCTCTTTTCTGCTAATTTGAGCTGCTGCTCCACAGTGCACATTTTCCCTCTCATCATATCTTTGCTTGTGACCAGAACTCATTTGGCTCAGAGGGTAGGGCATCTGTCGTGAGACCCGGTGGCAGAGGTTCGAATCCTACCTGTGACAGCTGCTACACATGTTCACTGCTTGCATGCGCTCTGCTTTCTTGACACTCTCCAGTGTGTCATTACACATACAGCCATCTTCAGCAAGCACTTCTGCTTCTACACTTCTTTTCAACTCGGCTTTTTGCTTCTTTACCTCTTTTCAGCAGAAATTATTCCTCTTCACCTCTTTTCTGCTAATTAGAGCTCCTGCTCCACAGTGCACTTAGCCTCTTCTGCTGTTTTCATTAGAATTTTAAGCTTTTCCACCTTTTTTCAGTTACGTGAGAACCAGTTTGGCTCAGTGAGTAGCTGAAAAATATCAGCCTCTACTACTGTTTTAGCAGGATTTCAGAGTTCAGCTTTTTCACTTGTTTTAAGCACAAATTTCAGTTTCTTTACCTCATTTCACAACAAAGTTCTTCCTCTTCACCTCTTTTCTGCTAATTTGAGCTTCTGCTCCACAGTGCACATTTTCTCTCTCATCATATATTTGCTTGAGACCAGAACTCATTTGGCTCAGAGGGTAGGGCAGCTGCCGTGAGACCCGGGGGCAGAGTTTCGAATCCTACCTGTGACAGTTGCTACACATGTTCCCTGCTTGCATGCGCTCTGCTTTCTTGACACTCTCCAGTGTGTCATTACACATACAGCCATCTTCAGCAAGCACTTCTACACCTCTTTTCAACTCATCTTTTTGCTTCTTTACCTCTTTTCAGCAGAACTTCTTCTGATTCACCTCTTTTCTGCTAAATGTTTAGCCTTTTCACCTCTTATTAGCACAATACTAAGCAGCTTCTGCTAATTTCACCAGAATTGTCAGTCTCTCCACCTCTTCTTTGTAAGAATCAGTTTGGTCCAGTAAGGTGAGACGCCGCCTATAGATCAGAAAGGCCAGGTTCGAATCTCGCTCAGGGCAATGTTTTTTGTTTTTTCAACTTTTTCTGCTTTTTTCAGCAGAAATCTTCAGCGTAAGGCATCCACACAGCATTTTCGCAGGAAATGCAATTTTTTCTAGTGTTTCCTCTAAGATATTGCAGTTCTGCTAAGTTATTCCATTTTAGCAAACTTCTTTTGCTTCTGCAAAGTTTTTACAATTTCTGCAACTTTTCAGCTTTTTCAGCTACTTTTTGCATACAGCTTCAGCTTTAAGCATCCACACTGCATTTTCGCAGGAAATGCAAATTTTTCTAGTTATTATTATTGTGTGGATGCTTTAAGCATCCACACTATAGAGTTCCTGTTTCTCTTTATTCTTTATTGTGTGGATGCTTTAAGCATCCACACTATTGAGTTCCTGTTTCTCTTTATTGTGTGGATGCTTTAAGCATCCACACTATTGAGTTCCTGTTTCTCTTTATTCTTTATTATTATTATTGTGTGGATGCTTTAAGCATCCACACTATTGAGTTCCTGTTTCTCTTTATTCTTTATTATTGTGTGGATGCTTTAAGCATCCACACTATTGAGTTCCTGTTTCTCTTTATTCTTTATTGTGTGGATGCTTTAAGCATCCACACTATTGAGTTCCTCTTGGGACTTCCGTACACTTTTTGGCACTTAACTACTTCCACAATTTTCAGCCGATTTTCACCGTTCAAATTTTAAAATATTCTACTATTTCTGCTAATTCCTGCTATGTCTTTTGGTATTTTTCACTATTATACTTTTTAAAATATTAAGCTTAATTTGTCCCATTGAAATGAATGGGAAACTTCTGCAATTTTGCTAAAATTTGCTTGTTTCTGAAACTTAACTACTTCCTCATATTTTCACGTAGAACAACCATTCAAACTTTAAAATGTTCTCAAATTATTGGGCTATTCAGGTACGATTCAGCTTTTTCAAATCTTTTACCGTTTTACCTTTATGCCTCTTAAAGTTTTCAGTTGCAAAATTGTGATTTTTCACAAAATACATGCGTTGTTATGGTTGCTATGCACTTGGCTTCCAGTGTGCCACTGAAGGTTTTGCAGTCTTCTCTTCATGTCCGAACAACTTCTTGCTACTTGCTCAATCTTCACTCAACTTCCACAAATTATACATCAAAACATAGGTATTTTTGCTGGGTTTCCGAAAATGTCACTATCATTGTTGTGGTATTCATAGAACTTTCGCAAATCTCCTCAGACCAACACAATGTCGGAAAACTCTCCATATAAAGTCAATGGAGAGTTTGTTCAAAATCACCGCTGCATTTCTGTAATGAGAGGCATATTCGAATCGTCATATCTCCTTAACGAAGCAAAGTTAAGACATGAGGCTTGTCCCGGTATATCTTCAGACACTCGTGACGCTCACAATTCAAGAATTTCTTTCTCACGTATTACCGTTCTGAAATGAGTTGGACTTGTTTGAGGGTAGGAAATTCGTCCGTCGCTCAGATTTCTTCAAATTTCAAACCCTGGAAATGAACCACTTTTTTCTCTCGTCATAACTTTTTGTTGGATTTCCACAGAGACCTGAAAATTTCCATGACTGTTCACCAAAGCCTGCTGTCTCTTACGGTGAAAGAATGATATCGATACTCCAAATAGATTTCGAGTTACAAAGCGTTGTTTGAGGGCAAGTCAAGCCAGTTTTTGCTTCGCTCTACTCAGTTATGGTGCATTAGAAGTCAAATATCTTTAATAATTCACATTTTAATGATAAATTGTCAACACTGGAAGATTCCCCCATCTCTTCTGAACAAAACGGTGTAAGAATGACCGCTCTAGCCCCTACGGTTAGGAAATTATGGTCATTTGTTTGAGGGGAGTCGTCATTATGAGAAATAGGCTGCAATAATCCTGTGCCTCTCTGTGCTGCGTGTGTAAATAGATGCACCTGTTTTGGCGGGAAAAAGTACACAGGCTCTCTGATTGGTGGATTCAAATTCAGCAGCTCCCAGGCTGACCTAGAAACTTACTTCTCTCTCCCTGTGCATTTTTTTGCTGATTTTTTCATTTAACAAGTATATTTGAGGGACCCTCAGCATGTTCAGCATTTTTTCAGCTGTCCATTTTGCTTTTCCAATTTTTCTGTTTAACTTATTACTATTGTGCTAAATCATACTATTTCTGCTATTTTATAAGATTTGTGCAAAATATAGTATTTCTGCCAAATATAGTATTTCTGATTATTTATAGTTTTTCTACTAAATCATAGTACAGTATTTCTGCTTTTTATAGGATTTGTGCTAAAACATAGTATTTCTACTAAATGTAGTATTTATGCTTAATCATACTATTTCTGCTTTTCATAGAATTTGTGCCTAATATAGTATTTCTGCTAAATTACAGTATTTATGCTTTTTATACTATTTGTGCTAAAACATAGTATTTCTACTAAATGTAGTATTTATGCTTAATCATACTATTTCTGCTTTTTATAGGATTTGTGCCTAATATAGTATTTCTGCTTTTTATAGGATTTTTGCTCAAACATAGTATTTCTACTAAATGTAGTGTTTATGCTTAATCATACTATTTCTGCTTTTTATAGGATTTGTGCTTAATATAGTATTTCTGCTAAATTATAGTATTTCTGCTTTTTATAGTATTTGTGCTAAAACATAGTATTTCTACTAAATGTAGTATTTATGCTTAATCATAGTATTTCTATATATTTCTGCCAGGTCCCCAGGCAGCCAATCCTCTGTGAGGACTGAGACATTCAAATTTTCAAATCAGGGCCTGCATGGCTTCCCAGCCAATCATATATGTGTCCTGAGGCATTCAAATTTGCATATTGGGGCCTTCATGGCTTCTAAGCCAGCCAATCATATCTGAGGGCTGAGGAATTCAAATCCACAAATCAGGGCCTGCACGGCTTCCCAGCCAGCCAATCATATATGTGGTCTGAGGCATTCAAATTTGCATATTGGGGAATTCGTGGCTTCTAAGTCAACAAGTCATCCATGTCATATATCTCTAAAAATTCATATTTTAATGATAAATTGTCAACACTTGAAGATTCCCCCATCTCTTCTGAACAAAACGGTGTAAGAATGACCGCTCTAGCCCCTACGGTTAGGAAATTATGGTCATTTGTTTGAGGGGAGTCGTCATTATGAGAAATAGACTGCAATCCGGTTGTTCAGTGATGACGCGACGAATCCTACTTCCGGGTCTAAAGTAGTCTGCGTTTAATATGGCATTTGTATTGTTAACATGTTTAATGTTATGTATTTTCTTCTATTTGATCTCAAAAAGCTCCTAAAACAGTCAGCGATCACTGTTGACCTCCCTCGGCTTTTATTACCGCTAATCATTTATTTAAGCTCAGTTTTTAAAACCTTAGGATGTAACTACAGCCCAGCCCATGCAGCAGTATATGAATGACTAACCTCGTATTGTGGATGGATTATCTCAGTTGTTCTCCTGGCTGAAGTTTGGTCCGTTTACAGCATCCTGCCATGCAATTACATTTGTTCCTGACCACCGAGAACACTCACGGTAACTTTTATCAAGTGGAAAAAAAGTTAGCTTGTTTATATTATGCTAACATAGCTGTGTCGCTAGCGGTCACGTAGCACATCATTATATACCAGCTAGCCAAACTTCAGTAACCCTACAAACGTCACTGCTGTTTAGCTTTCTGTCTTCATTTATGTTGGAAGTGATAACAGAGCTGTACGTTTTAATTTGTTTCCAAAACCCCGCAGTCAGGACATGCTATATTGTATTTAGATAGAAGCTAGCGAGCTAACTCCCTGCTAACTTCTAACTCCGTTAAATGTCATAAATTCTGTTTTCATGGATGCCTGGATGTTAAACTCAATTGTTACACCTGGTAGAGCAGAACGCTGATCATTTTATTAAAGATGAAAGACTTTAGACAGTTTTTCAACTCACAGTAATGCCATAGTGATCGTTTGATATATGGACCTGCAGCGGAGTTTAGACCCAGACATGGCTAGTGACGTCAGACTGAACAACCGGATAATCCTGTGTCTCTCTGTGCTGCGTGTGTAAATAGATGCACCTGTTTTGGCGGGAAAAAGTGCACAGGCTCTCTGATTGGTGGATTCAAATTCAGCAGCTCCCAGGCTGACTGAGCTAGAAACTTACTTCTCTCTCCCTGTGTGTGTGTGTGTGTGTGTGTGTGTGTGTGTGTGTGTGTGTGTGTGTGTGTGTGTGTGTGTGACAGAGAGAGAGAGAGAGAGAGAAGGCCTTTTAATGGGATGATCTCATTCTAAGATTCAAATTCAATATATTTAGACTGGTTGACTGAATTGGATCTTGTGTGTGTGTCTCTCTGTGCATGTGTGTTTCCTTATGTGTACATATTTCTGATTGTGTGGCTGTTATATATTTTTTTGCTGATTTTTTTCATTTAACAAGTATATTTGAGGGACCCTCAGCATGTTCAGCATTTCTTCAGCTGTCCATTTTGCTTTTCCAATTTTTCTGTTTAACTTATTACTATTGTGCTAAATCATACTATTTCTGCTATTTTATAAGATTTGTGCTTAATATACTATTTCTGCTTTTAATAGGATTTGTGCTTAATATAGTATTTCTGCTTTTTATAGGATTTGTGCTTAATATACTATTTCAGCTTTTTATAGGATTTGTGCTTAATATAGTATTTCTGCTAAATGTAGTATTTATGCTTAATCATACTATTTCTATATATTTCTGCCAGGCAGCCAATCCTCTGTGCGGACTCAGACACATATCACATATCAGGGCCTGCACGGCTTCCCAGCCAGCCAATCATGTCTGAGGTCTTCCGTTTCCTCTCTCGTCATATCTCAGCGACGGTTGTACAAAGAGCAATGAAAATCGCAGTTAAAGTACACCAAAGTCCGCTGATTCACCCAGTACAAGAATTATGCCTCTAGTCCACCTAGTTTTTGAGTTACACAACGTTTTGTAACTCCAAAAAACGGCGTTTTTCGCCTCTCACCGGGATCTAATTCTGACTGCTCATCACCCTGTTTTTCAAAACGGCTCCTCTCTTTCCCAGTGGCGCAGTTGGTAATGACACGGGTCTGCAAGCCAAAGATCGTGGGTTCGATTCCACCTTGGTCAACATGTTTTTTTCCCTACAAATTAATACACTGTCACAGACCAGTAATTCATATTCATCATTTATTACAATTCTGCAAACTTTTATGATTTTACCAGCTTTTCTAATATGGACCTCACATTCTTAACACTCCATGGCACAAATACTCTTCCCTTTAGGCTCTGTGTATGTGTGTGTGTGTATCAATATTTCTCCCATTTTAAAGTATTACTCCTCCATAATTGTATTTCTGTTAAATCAAAGTACTTTTACTACATCTTAGTACTTCTGCTCAATCATAGTATTTCTGCTAAATCATTGTTATTATGCTATATTGTAGTATTTCTGCTCAATCATACTATTTCTACTATATTATATTTTTCTTTCTAAATATAACATTTCTGCTATATAATTGTATTTCTGCTATGTTATAATATTTGTGCTAAACCAGAGTATTTGTGCTGTATCATAGTATTTCTGCCAAATTATAATATTTGTGCTAAAACAGTCTTAATTTAAAATTACAATATTCATAGTTCATCACAGTGTCTCTGGTAAATCACAGTATTTCTGCTATGTTGTACTATTTTTCTAAATCATAGTGTTTCTGTAATGCTTAAGTATTTTTGTCTAAATATATTCTTTCTGTTATCTTATACTATTTCTCCTAAATTCTTGTATTTTTGAGAAGTTATGTTTCTGGTAAGTTACAATATTTCTGCTAAGTTCTGCTATGCTATTGTATTTCTGCCAAGTATTATGTTTCCTCTAAGATATTGCAGTTCTGCTAAGTTATTCCATTTTAGCAAAGTTCCTTTGCTTCTGCAAAGTTTTTACAATTTCTGCAACTTTTCAGCTTTTTCAGCTACTTTTTGCATACAGCTTCAGCTTTAAAGCATCCACACTGCATTTTCGCAGGAAATGCAAATTTTTCTAGTTATTATTATTATTCTAGTTGCTTCCGTACACTTTTCGCCGTTAAACTACTTCCACAATTTTCAGCCGATTTTCACCGTTCAAATTTTAAACTATTCAGCTATTTTTGCTAATTCCTGCTACGATTTTTGCTATTTTTAACTATTATACTTTTTAAAATATTAAGCTTTTTTCCTTTAATTTGTCCCATTGAAATGAATGGGAAACTTCAGCAATTCTGCTAAAATTTGCTTGTTTTTGAAACTTAACTACTTCCTCATATTTTCACCTAGAACAACCATTCAAACTTTAAAATGTTCACAAATTATTGGGCTATTCAGGTATGATTCAGCTTTTTCAAATCTTTTACTGTTTTACTTTTATGCCTCTTAAAGTTTTGAGTTGCAAAATTGTGATTTTTCACAAAATACATGTGTTGTTATGGTTGCTATGCTCTTGGCTTCCAGTGTGCCACTGAAGGTTTTGCAATTTTCACTTCATGTCCGAACAACTTCCTGCTACTTGCTCAATTTTCACTCAACTTCCACAAATTATACATCAAAACGTAGGTATTTTTGCTGGCTTTCAGAAAATGTCACCATCATTGTTGTGGGATTTATAGAATTTTTGCAAATCTCCTCAGACTAACACAAGGTCAGAAAACTCTCCATATAAAGTGAATGGAGAGCTTGTTCAAAATCACCGCTGGATTTCTGTAATGAGAGGCATATTCGAATCGTCATATCTCCTTAACGAAGCAAAGTTAAGACATGAGGCTTGTCCCCGAATATCTTCAGACACCCCTGACGCTCACAATTCAAGAATTTCTTTCTCACCTATTACCGTTCTGAAATGAGTTGGACTTGTTTGAGGGTAGGAAATTCGTCCTTCGCTCAGATTTCTTCAGATTTCAAACTGTGGAAATGAACCACTTTTTTCTCTTGTCATAACTTTTTGTTGGATATCCACAGAGACCTGAAAATTTCCATGATTGTTCACCAAAGCCTGCTGTCTCTTACGGTGAAAGAATGATATCGATACTCCAAATAGATTTCGAGTTAGAAAGCGTTGTTTGAGGGCAAGTCAAGGCAGTTTTTGCTTCGCTCTACTCAGTTATGGTGCATTACAAGTCAAATATCTTTAATAATTCATATTTTAATGATAAATTGTAAACACTGGAAGATTCCCCCATCTCTTCTGAACAAAACAGTGTAAGAATGACCGCTCTAGCCCCTACGGTTAGGAAATTATGGTCATTTGTTTGAGGGGAGTCCTCACTATGAGAAATAGGCTGCAATAATCCTGTGCCTCTCTGTGCTGCTGCGTGTGTAAAAAGATGCACCTGTTTTGGCGGGAAAACGTAAACAGCCACTCTGATTGGTGGATTTAAATTCGGCAGCTCTCTCCCTCTGTGTGTGTGTGTGTGTGTGTGTGTGTGTGTGTGTGTGTGTGTGTGTGTGTGTTTAGTGGGAGAGAGAGGACCCTGCCCTTATTTGGCAGCATGTCATTGTAGGATTTAAATTGAATATAGTTAGACTGGTTGACTGGATTAGAGCCTGTGTTTGTGTGTCCCTCTGTGCATTTGTGTTTCAATAAGTTATTACTATTCTGCTAAATCATAGTATTTCTGGTACTTTTCGGTACTTGTGCTAAATACAGTATTTCTGCTAAATTATAGTATTTCTGCTTTTTATAGGATTTGTGCCTAACATAGTATTTCTGCTAAATTATAGTATTTCTGCTTTTTATAGGATTTGTGCTTAACATAGTATTTCTGCTAAATTATAGTATTTCTGCTTTTTATACTATTTGTTCTAAATTATAGTATTTCTGCTTTTTATAGGATTTGTGCTTAATATAGTATTTCTGCTAAATTATAGTTTTTCTTCTTTTTATAATATTTGTGCTAAAACATAATATTTCTACTAAATGTAGTATTTATGCTTAATAATAGTATTTCTATATATTTCTGCCAGGTCCCCAGGCAGCCAATCCTCTGTGAGGACTGAGACATTCAAATTTTCAAATCAGGGCCTGCACAGTTTCCCAGCCAATCAAATAAGTGTCCTGAGGCATTCAAATTTGCATATTGGGGCCTTCGTGGCTTCTAAGCCAGCCAATCATATCTGAGGGCTGAGGAATTCAAATCCACAAATCAGGGCCTGCACGGCTTCCCAGCCAGCCAATCACATATGTGGTCTCAGGCATTCAAATTTGCATATTGGGGAATTCGTGGCTTCTAAGTCAACAAGTCATCCATGTCATATATCTCTAAAAATTCATATTTTAATGATAAATTGTCAACACTTGAAGATTCCCCCATCTCTTTTGAACAAAACGGTGTAAGAATGACCGCTCTAGCTCCTACGGTTAGGAAATTATGGTCATTTGTTTGAGGGGAGTCGTCATTATGAGAAATAGACTGCAATGATCCTGTGTCTCTCTGTGCTAAGTGTGTAAAAAGGATGCACCTGTTTTGGAGGGAAAGAGTGCACAGGCTCTCTGATTGGTGGATTCAAATTCAGCAGCTCCCAGGCTGACCTAGAAACTCACTTTTCTCTCCCTGTGTGTGTGTGTGTGTGTGTGTGTGTGTGTGTGTGTGTGTGTGTGACAGAGAGAGAGAGAGAGAGAGAGAGAGAGAGAGAGAAAGGCTTTTAATGGGATGATCTCATTCTAAGATTCAAATTCAATATATTTAGACTGGTTGACTGAATTGGATCTTGTGTGTGTGTCTCTCTGTGCATGTGTGTTTTCTTATGTGTACATATTTGTGATTGTGTGGCTGTTATAGATTTTTTTGCTGATTTTTTTCATTTAACAAGTATAGTTGAGGGACCTTCAGCATGTTCATCATTTTTTCAGCTGTCCATTTTTGCTTTTCCAATTTTTCTGTTTAAGTTATTACTATTGTGCTAAATCATACTATTTCTGCTATTTTATAAGATTTGTGCCAAATACCGTATTTCTGCCAAATATAGTATTTCTGATTAATTATAGTTTTTTCTACCAAATCATAGTACAGTATTTCTGCTTTTTATAGGGTTTGTGCTTAATATAGTATTTCTGCTAAATTATAGTATTTCTGCTTTTTATAGTATTTGTGCTAAATTATAGTATTTCTGCCAAATTATAATATTTGTGCTAAAACATAGTCTTAATTTAAAATTACAATATTCATAGTTCATCACAGTGTCTCTGGTAAATCACAATATTTCTGCTCTGTTGTACTATTTTTCTAAATCATAGTGTTTCTGTAATGTTTAAGTATTTTTGGCTAAATATATTCTTTCTGTTATCTTATACTATTTCTCCTAAATTCTTGTATTTTTGAGAAGTTATCATGTTTCTGGTAAGTTACAATATTTCTGCTAAATTCTGCTATGCTATTGTATCTCTGCCAAGTATTATGTTTCCTCTAAGATATTGCAGTTCTGCTAAGTTATTCCATTTTAGCAAACTTCTTTTGCTTCTGCAAAGTTTTTACAATTTCTGCAACTTTTCAGCTTTTTCAGCTACTTTTTGCATACAGCTTCAGCTTTAAAGCATCCACACTGCATTTTCGCAGGAAATGCAAATTTTTCTAGTTGTGTGGATGCTTTAAGCATCCACACTATTGAGTTCCTGTTTCTCTTTATTCTTTATTATTATTATTATTCCGGGTGTTTCCGTACACTTTTCGCCGTTTAACTACTTCCACAATTTTTGTGCTATTTTCACCGTTCAAACTTTAAACTATTCAGCTATTTTTGCTAATTCCTGCTACGATTTTTGCTATTTTTAACTATTATACTTTTTAAAATATTAAGCTTTTTTCCTTTAATTTGTCCCATTGAAATGAATGGGAAACTTCTGCAATTCTGCTAAATTTTGCCTGTTTTTGAAACTTAACTACTTCCTCATATTTTCACCTAGAACAACCATTCAAATTTTAAAATGTTCACAAATTATTTGGCTATTCAGGTATGATTCAGCTTTTTCAAATCTTCTACTGTTTTACTTTTATGCCTCTTAAAGTTTTGAGTTGCAAAATTGTGATTTTTCACAAAATACATGTGTTGTTATGGTTGCTATGCTCTTGGCTTCCAGTGTGCCACTGAAGGTTTTGCAATTTTCACTTCATGTCCGAACAACTTCCTGCTACTTGCTCAATTTTCACTCAACTTCCACAAATTATACATCAAAACGTAGGTATTTTTGCTGGCTTTCAGAAAATGTCACCATCATTGTTGTGGGATTTATAGAATTTTTGCAAATCTCCTCAGACTAACACAAGGTCAGAAAACTCTCCATATAAAGTGAATGGAGAGCTTGTTCAAAATCACCGCTGGATTTCTGTAATGAGAGGCATATTCGAATCGTCATATCTCCTTAACGAAGCAAAGTTAAGACATGAGGCTTGTCCCCGAATATCTTCAGACACCCCTGACGCTCACAATTCAAGAATTTCTTTCTCACCTATTACCGTTCTGAAATGAGTTGGACTTGTTTGAGGGTAGGAAATTCGTCCTTCGCTCAGATTTCTTCAGATTTCAAACTGTGGAAATGAACCACTTTTTTCTCTCGTCATAACTTTTTGTTGGATTTCCACAGAGACCTGAAAATTTCCATGATTGTTCACCAAAGCCTGCTGTCTCTTACGGTGAAAGAATGATATCGATACTCCAAATAGATTTCGAGTTAGAAAGCGTTGTTTGAGGGCAAGTCAAGGCAGTTTTTGCTTCGCTCTACTCAGTTATGGTGCATTACAAGTCAAATATCTTTAATAATTCATATTTTAATGATAAATTGTAAACACTGGAAGATTCCCCCATCTCTTCTGAACAAAACGGTGTAAGAATGACCGCTCTAGCCCCTACGGTTTGGAAATTATGGTCATTTGTTTGAGGGGAGTCCTCACTATGAGAAATAGGCTGCAATAATCCTGTGCCTCTCTGTGCTGCGTGTGTAAAAAGAGGCACATGTTTTGGCGGGAAAAAGTACACAGGCTCTCTGATTGGTGGATTCAAATTCAGCAGCTCCCAGGCTGACCTAGAAACTTACTTCTCTCTCCCTGTGCATTTTTTTGCTGATTTTTTCATTTAACAAGTATATTTGAGGGACCCTCAGCATGTTCAGCATTTTTTCAGCTGTCCATTTTGCTTTTCCAATTTTTCTGTTTAACTTATTACTATTGTGCTAAATAATACTATTTCTGCTATTTTATAAGATTTGTGCCTAATATAGTATTTCTGCTAAATTATAGTATTTCTGCTTTATTATACTATTTGTGCTAAAACATAGTATTTCTACTAAATGTAGTATTTCTGCTTTTTATACTATTTGTGCTAAATTATAATATTTCTGCTTTTTATACTATTTGTGCTAAATTATAATATTTCTGCTTTTTATACTATTTGTGCTAAAACATAGTATTTCTACTAAATGTAGTATTTCTGCTTTTTATACTATTTGTGCTAAATTATAATATTTCTGCTTTTTATACTATTTGTGCTAAATTATAATATTTCTGCTTTTTATACTATTTGTGCTAAATTATAATATTTCTGCTTTTTATACTATTTGTGCTAAATTATAATATTTCTGCTTTTTATACTATTTGTGCTAAATTATAATATTTCTGCTTTTTATACTATTTGTGCTAAAACATAGTATTTCTACTAAATGTAGTATTTCTGCTTTTTATACTATTTGTGCTAAATTATAATATTTCTGCTTTTTATACTATTTGTGCTAAATTATAATATTTCTGCTTTTTATACTATTTGTGCTAAAACATAGTATTTCTACTAAATGTAGTATTTCTGCTTTTTATACTATTTGTGCTAAATTATAATATTTCTGCTTTTTATACTATTTGTGCTAAATTATAATATTTCTGCTTTTTATACTATTTGTGCTAAATTATAATATTTCTGCTTTTTATAGTATTTGTGCTAAAACATAGTATTTCTACTAAATGTAGTATTTATGCTTAATCATAGTATTTCTATATATATCTGCCAGGTCCCCAGGCAGCCAATCCTCTGTGAGGACTGAGAAATTCAAATTTTCAAATCAGGGCCTGCACGGCTTCCCAGCCAATCATATATGTGTCCTGAGGCATTCAAATTTGCATATTGGGGCCTTCATGGCTTCTAAGCCAGCCAATCATATCTGAGGGCTGAGGAATTCAAATCCACAAATCAGGGCCTGCACAGCTTCCCAGCCAGCCAATCATGTATGTGGGCTCCAGGTATTTAAATTTGCATATTGGGGAATTCGTGGCTTCTAAGTCAACAAGTCATCCATGTCATATATCTCTAAAAATTCATATTTTAATGATAAATTGTCAACACTTGAAGATTCCCCCATCTCTTCTGAACAAAACGGTGTAAGAATGACCGCTCTAGCCCCTATGGTTAGGAAATTATGGTCATTTGTTTGAGGGGAATCCTCACTATGTGAAATAAACTGAAAGAAGCAGGTCTATGTCTCTGTGCTGCGTGTGTAAAAAGATGCACCTTTTTTGGCGGGAAAACGTAAACAGCCTCTCTGATTGGTGGATTCAAATTCAGCAGCTCCCAGGCTGACCTAGAAACTTAGTCCTCTCTCCCTGTGTGTGTGTGTGTGTGTGTGTGTGTGTGTGTGTGTGTGTGTGTGTGTGTGTGTTTGTGTGTGTGTTTAGTGGGAGAGAGAGGACCCTGCCCTTATTTGACAGCATGTCATTGTAGGATTTAAATTGAACATAGTTAGACTGGTTGACTGGATTAGAGCCTGTGTTTGTGTGTCCCTCTGTGCATTTGTGTTTCAATAAGTTATTACTATTCTGCTAAATCATAGTATTTCTGGTACTTTTCGGTACTTGTGCTAAATACAGTATTTCTGCTAAATCATACTATTTCTGCTTTTCATAGGATTTATGCCTAATATAGTATTTCTGCTAAATTATAATATTTCTGCTTTTTATAGGATTTGTGCCTAACATAGTATTTCTGCTAAATTATAGTATTTCTGCTTTTTATAGGATTTGTGCTTAACATAGTATTTCTGCTAAATTATAGTATTTCTGCTTTTTATAGGATTTGTGCTTAATATAGTATTTCTGCTAAATTATAGTTTTTCTTCTTTTTATAATATTTGTGCTAAAACATAGTATTTCTACTAAATGTAGTATTTATGCTTAATAATAGTATTTCTATATATTTCTGCCAGGTCCCCAGGCAGCCAATCCTCTGTGAGGACTGAGACATTCAAATTTTCAAATCAGGGCCTGCACAGTTTCCCAGCCAATCAAATAAGTGTCCTGAGGCATTCAAATTTGCATATTGGGGCCTTCGTGGCTTCTAAGCCAGCCAATCATATCTGAGGGCTGAGGAATTCAAACCCACAAATCAGGGCCTGCACGGCTTCCCAGCCAGCCAATCACATATGTGGTCTCAGGCATTCAAATTTGCATATTGGGGAATTCGTGGCTTCTAAGTCAACAAGTCATCCATGTCATATATCTCTAAAAATTCATATTTTAATATTAAATTGTCAACACTTGAAGATTCCCCCATCTCTTCTGAACAAAACGGTGTAAGAATGACCGTTCTAGCCCCTACGGTTTGGAAATTATGGTCATTTGTTTGAGGGGAGTCCTCACTATGAGAAATAGGCTGCAATAATCCTGTGCCTCTCTCTGCTGCGTGTGTAAAAAGATGCACCTGTTTTGGCGGGAAAAAGTACACAGGCTCTCTGATTGGTGGATTCAAATTCAGCAGCTCCCAGGCTGACCTAGAAACTTACTTCTCTCTCCCTGTGTGTGTGTGTGTGTGTGTGTGTGTGTGTGTGTGTGTGTGTGTGTGTGTGACAGAGAGAGAGAGAGAGAGAGAGAGAGAGAGAGAAAGGCTTTTAATGGGATGATCTCATTCTAAGATTTAAATTCAATATATTTAGACTGGTTGACTAAATTGGATCTTGTGTGTGGGTCTCTCTGTGCATGTGTGTTTCCTCATGTGTACATATTTGTGATTGTGTGGCTGTAATAAATTTTTTTGCAGATTTTTGTCATTTAACAAGTATATTTGAGGGACCCTCAGCATGTTCAGCATTTTTTCAGCTGTCCATTTTGCTTTTCCAATTTTTCTGTTTAACTTATTACTATTGTGCTAAATCATACTATTTCTGCTATTTTATAAGATTTGTGCTTAATATACTATTTCTGCTTTTATAGGATTTGTGCTTAATATAGTATTTCTGCTTTTTATAAGATTTGTGCTTAATATAGTATTTCTGCTAAATGTAGTATTTATGCTTAATCATACTATTTCTGCTTTTCATAGGATTTGTGCTTAATATAGTATTTCTGCTAAATTTAGTATTTCTGATTAATTATAGTCTTTCTACTAAATCATAGTACAGTATTTCTGCTTTTTATGGGATTTGTGCTAAAACAAAGTATTTCTACTAAATGTAGTATTTATGCTTAATCATACCATTTCTGCTTTTATAGGATTTGTGCTTAATATAGTATTTCTGCTAAATTATAGTATTTCTGCCAAATTATAATATTTGTGCTAAAACATAGTCTTAATTTAAAATTACAATATTCATAGTTCATCACAGTGTCTCTGGTAAATCACAATATTTCTGCTCTGTTGTACTATTTTTCTAAATCATAGTGTTTCTGTAATGTTTAAGTATTTTTGGCTAAATATATTCTTTCTGTTATCTTATACTATTTCTCCTAAATTCTTGTATTTTTGAGAAGTTATCATGTTTCTGGTAAGTTACAATATTTCTGCTAAATTCTGCTATGCTATTGTATTTCTGCCAAGTATTATGTTTCCTCTAAGATATTGCAGTTCTGCTAAGTTATTCCATTTTAGCAAACTTCTTTTGCTTCTGCAAAGTTTTTACAATTTCTGCAACTTTTCAGCTTTTTCAGCTACTTTTTGCATACAGCTTCAGCTTTAAAGCATCCACACTGCATTTTCGCAGGAAATGCAAATTTTTCTAGTTGTGTGGATGCTTTAAGCATCCACACTATTGAGTTCCTGTTTCTCTTTATTCTTTATTATTATTGTGTGGATGCTTAAGCATCCACACTATTGAGTTCCTGTTTCTCTTTATTGTGTGGATGCTTTAAGCATCCACACTATTGAGTTCCTGTTTCTCTTTATTCTTTATTATTATTATTATTCCGGGTGTTTCCGTACACTTTTCGCCGTTTAACTACTTCCACAATTTTTGTGCTATTTTCACCGTTCAAACTTTAAACTATTCAGCTATTTTTGCTAATTCCTGCTACGATTTTTGCTATTTTTAACTATTATACTTTTTAAAATATTAAGCTTTTTTCCTTTAATTTGTCCCATTGAAATGAATGGGAAACTTCTGCAATTCTGCTAAATTTTGCCTGTTTTTGAAACTTAACTACTTCCTCATATTTTCACCTAGAACAACCATTCAAATTTTAAAATGTTCACAAATTATTTGGCTATTCAGGTATGATTCAGCTTTTTCAAATCTTCTACTGTTTTACTTTTATGCCTCTTAAAGTTTTGAGTTGCAAAATTGTGATTTTTCACAAAATACATGTGTTGTTATGGTTGCTATGCTCTTGGCTTCCAGTGTGCCACTGAAGGTTTTGCAATTTTCACTTCATGTCCGAACAACTTCCTGCTACTTGCTCAATTTTCACTCAACTTCCACAAATTATACATCAAAACGTAGGTATTTTTGCTGGCTTTCAGAAAATGTCACCATCATTGTTGTGGGATTTATAGAATTTTTGCAAATCTCCTCAGACTAACACAAGGTCAGAAAACTCTCCATATAAAGTGAATGGAGAGCTTGTTCAAAATCACCGCTGGATTTCTGTAATGAGAGGCATATTCGAATCGTCATATCTCCTTAACGAAGCAAAGTTAAGACATGAGGCTTGTCCCCGAATATCTTCAGACACCCCTGACGCTCACAATTCAAGAATTTCTTTCTCACCTATTACCGTTTTGAAATGAGTTGGACTTGTTTGAGGGTAGGAAATTCGTCCTTCGCTCAGATTTCTTCAGATTTCAAACTGTGGAAATGAACCACTTTTTTCTCTCGTCATAACTTTTTGTTGGATTTCCACAGAGACCTGAAAATTTCCATGATTGTTCACCAAAGCCTGCTGTCTCTTACGGTGAAAGAATGATATCGATGCTCCAAATAGATTTCGAGTTAGAAAGCGTTGTTTGAGGGCAAGTCAAGGCAGTTTTTGCTTTGCTCTACTCAGTTATGGTGCATTACAAGTCAAATATCTTTAATAATTCATATTTTAATGATAAATTGTAAACACTGGAAGATTCCCCCATCTCTTCTGAACAAAACGGTGTAAGAATGACCGCTCTAGCCCCTACGGTTTGGAAATTATGGTCATTTGTTTGAGGGGAGTCCTCACTATGAGAAATAGGCTGCAATAATCCTGTGCCTCTCTGTGCTGCGTGTGTAAAAAGAGGCACATGTTTTGGCGGGAAAAAGTACACAGGCTCTCTGATTGGTGGATTCAAATTCAGCAGCTCCCAGGCTGACCTAGAAACTTACTTCTCTCTCCCTGTGCATTTTTTTGCTGATTTTTTCATTTAACAAGTATATTTGAGGGACCCTCAGCATGTTCAGCATTTTTTCAGCTGTCCATTTTGCTTTTCCAATTTTTCTGTTTAACTTATTACTATTGTGCTAAATAATACTATTTCTGCTATTTTATAAGATTTGTGCCTAATATAGTATTTCTGCTAAATTACAATATTTCTGCTTTTTATACTATTTGTGCTAAAACATAGTATTTCTACTAAATGTAGTATTTATGCTTAATCATACTATTTCTGCTTTTTATGGGATTTGTGCCTAATATAGTATTTCTGCTTTTTATAGGATTTTTGCTCAAACATAGTATTTCTACTAAATGTAGTGTTTATGCTTAATCATCCTATTTCTGCTTTTTATAGGATTTGTGCTTAATATAGTATTTCTGCTAAATTATAGTATTTCTGCTTTTTATAGTATTTGTGCTAAAACATAGTATTTCTACTAAATGTAGTATTTATGCTTAATCATAGTATTTCTATATATTTCTGCCAGGTCCCCAGACAGCCAATCCTCTGTGAGGACTGAGAAATTCAAATTTTCAAATCAGGGCCTGCACGGCTTCCCAGCCAATCATATATGTGTCCTGAGGCATTCAAATTTGCATATTGGGGCCTTCATGGCTTCTAAGCCAGCCAATCATATCTGAGGGCTGAGGAATTCAAATCCACAAATCAGGGCCTGCACGGCTTCCCAGCCAGCCAATCATATATGTGGTCTCAGGCATTCATATTTGCATATTGGGGAATTCGTGGCTTCTAAGTCAACAAGTCATCCATGTCATATATCTCTAAAAATTCACATTTTAATGATAAATTGTTAACACTGGAAGATTCCCCCATCTCTTCTGAACCAAACAGTGTAAGAATGACCGCTCTAGCCCCTACGGTTAGGAAATTATGGTCATTTGTTTGAGGGGAGTCCTCACTATGAGAAATAGGCTGCAATAATCCTGTGCCTCTCTGTGCTGCTGCGTGTGTAAAAAGATGCACCTGTTTTGGCGGGAAAACGTAAACAGCCACTCTGATTGGTGGATTTAAATTCGGCAGCTCTCTCCCTCTGTGTGTGTGTGTGTGTGTGTGTGTGTGTGTGTGTGTGTGTGTGTGTGTGTGTGTGTGTGTGTGTGTGTTTAGTGGGAGAGAGAGGACCCTGCCCTTATTTGGCAGCATGTCATTGTAGGATTTAAATTGAATATAGTTAGACTGATTGACTGGATTAGAGCCTGTGTTTGTGTGTCCCTCTCTGCATTTCTGTTTCAATATGCCTCCATATTTGTAATTTTGTAAGTTATTGCTATTCTGCTAAATCATAGTATTTCTGGTACTTTTTGGTACTTGTGCTAAATACAGTATTTCTGCTAAATTATAGTATTTCTGCTTTATTATACTATTTGTGCTAAAACATAGTATTTCTACTAAATGTAGTATTTCTGCTTTTTATACTATTTGTGCTAAATTATAATATTTCTGCTTTTTATACTATTTGTGCTAAATTATAATATTTCTGCTTTTTATACTATTTGTGCTAAAACATAGTATTTCTACTAAATGTAGTATTTCTGCTTTTTATACTATTTGTGCTAAATTATAATATTTCTGCTTTTTATACTATTTGTGCTAAATTATAATATTTCTGCTTTTTATACTATTTGTGCTAAATTATAATATTTCTGCTTTTTATACTATTTGTGCTAAATTATAATATTTCTGCTTTTTATACTATTTGTGCTAAATTATAATATTTCTGCTTTTTATACTATTTGTGCTAAAACATAGTATTTCTACTAAATGTAGTATTTCTGCTTTTTATACTATTTGTGCTAAATTATAATATTTCTGCTTTTTATACTATTTGTGCTAAATTATAATATTTCTGCTTTTTATACTATTTGTGCTAAAACATAGTATTTCTACTAAATGTAGTATTTCTGCTTTTTATACTATTTGTGCTAAATTATAATATTTCTGCTTTTTATACTATTTGTGCTAAATTATAATATTTCTGCTTTTTATACTATTTGTGCTAAATTATAATATTTCTGCTTTTTATAGTATTTGTGCTAAAACATAGTATTTCTACTAAATGTAGTATTTATGCTTAATCATAGTATTTCTATATATATCTGCCAGGTCCCCAGGCAGCCAATCCTCTGTGAGGACTGAGAAATTCAAATTTTCAAATCAGGGCCTGCACGGCTTCCCAGCCAATCATATATGTGTCCTGAGGCATTCAAATTTGCATATTGGGGCCTTCATGGCTTCTAAGCCAGCCAATCATATCTGAGGGCTGAGGAATTCAAATCCACAAATCAGGGCCTGCACAGCTTCCCAGCCAGCCAATCATGTATGTGGGCTCCAGGCATTTAAATTTGCATATTGGGGAATTCGTGGCTTCTAAGTCAACAAGTCATCCATGTCATATATCTCTAAAAATTCATATTTTAATGATAAATTGTCAACACTTGAAGATTCCCCCATCTCTTCTGAACAAAACGGTGTAAGAATGACCGCTCTAGCCCCTATGGTTAGGAAATTATGGTCATTTGTTTGAGGGGAATCCTCACTATGTGAAATAAACTGAAAGAAGCAGGTCTATGTCTCTGTGCTGCGTGTGTAAAAAGATGCACCTTTTTTGGCGGGAAAACGTAAACAGCCTCTCTGATTGGTGGATTCAAATTCAGCAGCTCCCAGGCTGACCTAGAAACTTAGTCCTCTCTCCCTGTGTGTGTGTGTGTGTGTGTGTGTGTGTGTGTGTGTGTGTGTGTGTGTGTGTGTGTTTGTGTGTGTGTTTAGTGGGAGAGAGAGGACCCTGCCCTTATTTGACAGCATGTCATTGTAGGATTTAAATTGAACATAGTTAGACTGGTTGACTGGATTAGAGCCTGTGTTTGTGTGTCCCTCTGTGCATTTGTGTTTCAATAAGTTATTACTATTCTGCTAAATCATAGTATTTCTGGTACTTTTCGGTACTTGTGCTAAATACAGTATTTCTGCTAAATCATACTATTTCTGCTTTTCATAGGATTTATGCCTAATATAGTATTTCTGCTAAATTATAGTATTTCTGCTTTTTATAGGATTTGTGCCTAACATAGTATTTCTGCTAAATTATAGTATTTCTGCTTTTTATACTATTTGTTCTAAATTATAGTATTTCTGCTTTTTATAGGATTTGTGCTTAATATAGTATTTCTGCTAAATTATAGTTTTTCTTCTTTTTATAATATTTGTGCTAAAACATAGTATTTCTACTAAATGTAGTATTTATGCTTAATAATAGTATTTCTATATATTTCTGCCAGGTCCCCAGGCAGCCAATCCTCTGTGAGGACTGAGACATTCAAATTTTCAAATCAGGGCCTGCACAGTTTCCCAGCCAATCAAATAAGTGTCCTGAGGCATTCAAATTTGCATATTGGGGCCTTCGTGGCTTCTAAGCCAGCCAATCATATCTGAGGGCTGAGGAATTCAAACCCACAAATCAGGGCCTGCACGGCTTCCCAGCCAGCCAATCACATATGTGGTCTCAGGCATTCAAATTTGCATATTGGGGAATTCGTGGCTTCTAAGTCAACAAGTCATCCATGTCATATATCTCTAAAAATTCATATTTTAATATTAAATTGTCAACACTTGAAGATTCCCCCATCTCTTCTGAACAAAACGGTGTAAGAATGACCGTTCTAGCCCCTACGGTTTGGAAATTATGGTCATTTGTTTGAGGGGAGTCCTCACTATGAGAAATAGGCTGCAATAATCCTGTGCCTCTCTCTGCTGCGTGTGTAAAAAGATGCACCTGTTTTGGCGGGAAAAAGTACACAGGCTCTCTGATTGGTGGATTCAAATTCAGCAGCTCCCAGGCTGACCTAGAAACTTACTTCTCTCTCCCTGTGTGTGTGTGTGTGTGTGTGTGTGTGTGTGTGTGACAGAGAGAGAGAGAGAGAGAGAGAGAGAGAGAAAGGCTTTTAATGGGATGATCTCATTCTAAGATTTAAATTCAATATATTTAGACTGGTTGACTGAATTGGATCTTGTGTGTGGGTCTCTCTGTGCATGTGTGTTTCCTCATGTGTACATATTTGTGATTGTGTGGCTGTAATAAATTTTTTTGCAGATTTTTGTCATTTAACAAGTATATTTGAGGGACCCTCAGCATGTTCAGCATTTTTTCAGCTGTCCATTTTGCTTTTCCAATTTTTCTGTTTAACTTATTACTATTGTGCTAAATCATACTATTTCTGCTATTTTATAAGATTTGTGCTTAATATGCTATTTCTGCTTTTATAGGATTTGTGCTTAATATAGTATTTCTGCTAAATTTAGTATTTCTGATTAATTATAGTTTTTCTACTAAATCATAGTACAGTATTTCTGCTTTTTATAGGATTTGTGCTTAATATAGTATTTCTGCTAAATTATAGTATTTCTGCCAAATTATAATATTTGTGCTAAAACATAGTCTCAATTTAAAATTACAATATTCATAGTTCATCACAGTGTCTCTGGTAAATCACAATATTTCTGCTCTGTTGTACTATTTTTCTAAATCATAGTGTTTCTGTAATGTTTAAGTATTTTTGGCTAAATATATTCTTTCTGTTATCTTATACTATTTCTCCTAAATTCTTGTATTTTTGAGAAGTTATCATGTTTCTGGTAAGTTACAATATTTCTGCTAAATTCTGCTATGCTATTGTATTTCTGCCAAGTATTATGTTTCCTCTAAGATATTGCAGTTCTGCTAAGTTATTCCATTTTAGCAAACTTCTTTTGCTTCTGCAAAGTTTTTACAATTTCTGCAACTTTTCAGCTTTTTCAGCTACTTTTTGCATACAGCTTTAGCTTTAAGCATCCACACTGCATTTTCGCAGGAAATGCAAATTTTTCTAGTTCTTTATTATTATTATTATTCTAGTTGCTTCCGTACACTTTTCGCCGTTAAACTACTTCCACAATTTTCAGCCGATTTTCACCGTTCAAATTTTAAACTATTCAGCTATTTTTGCTAATTCCTGCTATGATTTTTGCTATTTTTAACTATTATACTTTTTAAAATATTCCACTTTTTTCCTTTAATTTGTCCCATTGAAATGAATGGGAAACTTCAACAATTCTGCTAAAATTTGCTTGTTTTTGAAACTTAACTACTTCCTCATATTTTCACCTAGAACAACCATTCAAACTTTAAAATGTTCACAAATTATTGGGCTATTCAGGTATGATTCAGCTTTTTCAAATCTTTTACTGTTTTACTTTTATGCCTCTTAAAGTTTTGAGTTGCAAAATTGTGATTTTTCACAAAATACATGTGTTGTTATGGTTGCTATGCTCTTGGCTTCCAGTGTGCCACTGAAGGTTTTGCAATTTTCACTTCATGTCCGAACAACTTCCTGCTACTTGCTCAATTTTCACTCAACTTCCACAAATTATACATCAAAACGTAGGTATTTTTGCTGGCTTTCAGAAAATGTCACCATCATTGTTGTGGGATTTATAGAATTTTTGCAAATCTCCTCAGACTAACACAAGGTCAGAAAACTCTCCATATAAAGTCAATGGAGAGCTTGTTCAAAATCACCGCTGGATTTCTGTAATGAGAGGCATATTCGAATCGTCATATCTCCTTAACGAAGCGACTTTAAGACATGAGGCTTGTCCCCGAATATCTTCAGACACCCCTGACGCTCACAATTCAAGAATTTCTTTCTCACCTATTACCGTTCTGAAATGAGTTGGACTTGTTTGAGGGTAGGAAATTCGTCCTTCGCTCAGATTTCTTCAGATTTAAAACTGTGGAAATGAACCACTTTTTTCTCTCGTCATAACTTTTTGTTGGATTTCCACAGAGACCTGAAAATTTCCATGATTGTTCACCAAAGCCTGCTGTCTCTTACGGTGAAAGAATGATATCGATACTCCAAATAGATTTCGAGTTACAAAGCGTTGTTTGAGGGCAAGTCAAGGCAGTTTTTGCTTCGCTCTACTCAGTTATGGTGCATTAGAAGTCAAATATCTTTAATAATTCATATTTTAATGATAAATTGTAAACACTGGAAGATTCCCCCATCTCTTCTGAACAAAACGGTGTAAGAATGACCGCTCTAGCCCCTACGGTTTGGAAATTATGGTCATTTGTTTGAGG
The DNA here is from genome assembly GCF_057382095.1 of Aulonocara sp. 'chitande type north' Nkhata Bay. Classification (NCBI taxonomy): domain Eukaryota; kingdom Metazoa; phylum Chordata; class Actinopteri; order Cichliformes; family Cichlidae; genus Aulonocara; species Aulonocara sp. 'chitande type north' Nkhata Bay. The sequence continues at coordinate 9,720,872 of NC_141347.1, forward strand.
GGAGTCCTCACTATGAGAAATAGGCTGCAATAATCCTGTGCCTCTCTGTGCTGCGTGTGTAAAAAGAGGCACATGTTTTGGCGGGAAAAAGTACACAGGCTCTCTGATTGGTGGATTCAAATTCAGCAGCTCCCAGGCTGACCTAGAAACTTACTTCTCTCTCCCTGTGCATTTTTTTGCTGATTTTTTCATTTAACAAGTATATTTGAGGGACCCTCAGCATGTTCAGCATTTTTTCAGCTGTCCATTTTGCTTTTCCAATTTTTCTGTTTAACTTATTACTATTGTGCTAAATAATACTATTTCTGCTATTTTATAAGATTTGTGCCTAATATAGTATTTCTGCTAAATTACAATATTTCTGCTTTTTATACTATTTGTGCTAAAACATAGTATTTCTACTAAATGTAGTATTTATGCTTAATCATACTATTTCTGCTTTTTATGGGATTTGTGCCTAATATAGTATTTCTGCTTTTTATAGGATTTTTGCTCAAACATAGTATTTCTACTAAATGTAGTGTTTATGCTTAATCATCCTATTTCTGCTTTTTATAGGATTTGTGCTTAATATAGTATTTCTGCTAAATTATAGTTTTTCTTCTTTTTATAGTATTTGTGCTAAAACATAGTATTTGTACTAAATGTAGTATTTATGCTTAATAATAGTATTTCTATATATTTCTGCCAGGTCCCCAGGCAGCCAATCCTCTGTGAGGACTGAGAAATTCAAATTTTCAAATCAGGGCCTGCACGGCTTCCCAGCCAATCATATATGTGTCCTGAGGCATTCAAATTTGCATATTGGGGCCTTCATGGCTTCTAAGCCAGCCAATCATATCTGAGGGCTGAGGAATTCAAATCCACAAATCAGGGCCTGCACAGCTTCCCAGCCAGCCAATCATGTATGTGGGCTCCAGGTATTCAAATTTGCATATTGGGGAATTCGTGGCTTCTAAGTCAACAAGTCATCCATGTCATATATCTCTAAAAATTCATATTTTAATGATAAATTGTAAACACTTGAAGATTCCCCCATCTCTTCTGAACAAAACGGTGTAAGAATGACCGCTCTAGCCCCTATGGTTAGGAAATTATGGTCATTTGTTTGAGGGGAATCCTCACTATGTGAAATAAACTGAAAGAAGCAGGTCTATGTCTCTGTGCTGCGTGTGTAAAAAGATGCACCTGTTTTGGCGGGAAAACGTAAACAGCCTCTCTGATTGGTGGATTCAAATTCAGCAGCTCCCAGGCTGACCTAGAAACTTAGTCCTCTCTCCCTGTGTGTGTGTGTGTGTGTGTGTGTGTGTGTGTGTGTGTGTGTGTGTGTGTGTGTGTGTGTTTAGTGGGAGAGAGAGGACCCTGCCCTTATTTGACAGCATGTCATTGTAGGATTTAAATTGAACATAGTTAGACTGGTTGACTGGATTAGAGCCTGTGTTTGTGTGTCCCTCTGTGCATTTGTGTTTCAATAAGTTATTACTATTCTGCTAAATCATAGTATTTCTGGTACTTTTCGGTACTTGTGCTAAATACAGTATTTCTGCTAAATTATAGTATTTATTATTTTTATAGGATTTGTGCCAAACATAGTATTTCTGCTAAATTATAGTATTTCTGCTTTTTATACTATTTGTGCCTAATATAGTATTTCTGCTTTTTATAGGATTTGTGCCTAATATAGTATTTCTGCTTTTTATAGGATTTGTACCTAATATAGTATTTCTGCTTTTTATAGGATTTGTGCTTAATATAGTATTTCTGCTAAATTATAGTATTTCTGCTTTTTATAGTATTTGTGCTAAAACATAGTATTTCTACTAAATGTAGTATTTATGCTTAATCATAGTATTTCTATATATATATCTGCCAGGTCCCCAGGCAGCCAATCCTCTGTGAGGACTGAGAAATTCAAATTTTCAAATCAGGGCCTGCACGGCTTCCCAGCCAATCATATATGTGTCCTGAGGCATTCAAATTTGCATATTGGGGCCTTCATGGCTTCTAAGCCAGCCAATCATATCTGAGGGCTGAGGAATTCAAATCCACAAATCAGGGCCTGCACAGCTTCCCAGCCAGCCAATCATGTATGTGGGCTCCAGGTATTCAAATTTGCATATTGGGGAATTCGTGGCTTCTAAGTCAACAAGTCATCCATGTCATATATCTCTAAAAATTCATATTTTAATGATAAATTGTCAACACTTGAAGATTCCCCCATCTCTTCTGAACAAAACGGTGTAAGAATGACCGTTCTAGCCCCTACGGTTAGGAAATTACGGTCATTTGTTTGAGGGGAGTCGTCACTATGAGAAATAGACTGCAAAGATCCTGTGTCTCTCTGTGCTGCTGCGTGTGTAAACAGATGCACCTGTTTTGGTGGGGAAAAGTGCACAGCCTCTCTGATTGGTGGATTCAAATTCACCAGCTCCCAGGCTGACCTAGAAACTTACTTCTCTCTCCCTGTGTGTGTGTGTGTGTGTGACAGAGAGAGAGAGAGAGAGAGAGAGAGAGAGAGAGAAAGGCTTTTAATGGGATGATCTCATTCTAAGATTTAAATTCAATATATTTAGACTGGTTGACTGAATTGGATCTTGTGTGTGGGTCTCTCTGTGCATGTGTGTTTCCTCATGTGTACATATTTGTGATTGTGTGGCTGTAATAAATTTTTTTGCAGATTTTTGTCATTTAACAAGTATATTTGAGGGACCCTCAGCATGTTCAGCATTTTTTCAGCTGTCCATTTTGCTTTTCCAATTTTTCTGTTTAACTTATTACTATTGTGCTAAATCATACTATTTCTGCTATTTTATAAGATTTGTGCTTAATATACTATTTCTGCTTTTATAGGATTTGTGCTTAATATAGTATTTCTGCTAAATGTAGTATTTATGCTTAATCATACTATTTCTGCTTTTCATAGTATTTGTGCTTAATATAGTATTTCTGCTAAATTTAGTATTTCTGATTAATTATAGTTTTTCTACTAAATCATAGTACAGTATTTCTGCTTTTTATGGGATTTGTGCTAAAACAAAGTATTTCTACTAAATGTAGTATTTGTGCTTAATCATACCATTTCTGCTTTTTATAGGATTTGTGCTTAATATAGTATTTCTGCTAAATTATAGTATTTCTGCCAAATTATAATATTTGTGCTAAAACATAGTCTCAATTTAAAATTACAATATTCATAGTTCATCACAGTGTCTCTGGTAAATCACAATATTTCTGCTCTGTTGTACTATTTTTCTAAATCATAGTGTTTCTGTAATGTTTAAGTATTTTTGGCTAAATATATTCTTTCTGTTATCTTATACTATTTCTCCTAAATTCTTGTATTTTTGAGAAGTTATCATGTTTCTGGTAAGTTACAATATTTCTGCTAAATTCTGCTATGCTATTGTATTTCTGCCAAGTATTATGTTTCCTCTAAGATATTGCAGTTCTGCTAAGTTATTCCATTTTAGCAAACTTCTTTTGCTTCTGCAAAGTTTTTACAATTTCTGCAACTTTTCAGCTTTTTCAGCTACTTTTTGCATACAGCTTCAGCTTTAAGCATCCACACTGCATTTTCGCAGGAAATGCAAATTTTTCTAGTTGTGTGGATGCTTTAAGCATCCACACTATTGAGTTCCTGTTTCTCTTTATTCTTTATTATTCTTAGGACTTCCGTACACTTTTCGCCGTTTAACTACTTCCACAGTTTTTGTGCTATTTTCACCGTTCAAACTTTAAACTATTCAGCTATTTTTGCTAATTCCTGCTATATCTTTTGGTATTTTTAACTATTATACTTTTTAAAATATTAAGCTTTTTTCCTTTAATTTGTCCCATTGAAATGAATGGGAAACTTCAGCAATTCTGCTAAAATTTGCTTGTTTTTGAAACTTAACTACTTCCTCATACTTTCACCTAGAACAACCATTCAAATTTTAAAATGTTCACAAATTATTGGGCTATTCAGGTATGATTCAGCTTTTTCAAATGTTTTACTGTTTTACTTTTATGCCTCTTAAAGTTTTGAGTTGCAAAATTGTGATTTTTCACAAAATACATGTGTTGTTATGGTTGCTATGCTCTTGGCTTCCAGTGTGCCACTGAAGGTTTTGCAATTTTCGCTTCATGTCCGAACAACTGTTTGCTACTTGCTCAATATTCACTCAACTTCCACAAATTATACATCAAAACGTAGGTATTTTTTCTGGCTTTCAGAAAATGTCACTATCATTGTTGTGGTATTCATAGAACTTTCGCAAATCTCCTCAGACTAACACAAGGTCAGAAAACTCTCCATATAAAGTCAATGGAGAGTTTGTTCAAAATCACCGCTGCATTTCTGTAATGAGAGGCATATTCGAATCGTCATATCTCCTTAACGAAGCAAAGTTAAGACATGAGGCTTGTCCCGGCATATCTTCAGACACTCCTGACGCTCACAATTCAAGAATTTCTTTCTCAACTATTACCGTTCTGAAATGAGTTGGACTTGTTTGAGGGTAGGAAATTCGTCCTTCGCTCAGATTTCTTCAGATTTCAAAGTCTGGAAATGAACCACTTTTTTCTCTCGTCATAACTTTTTGTTGGATTTCCACAGAGACCTGAAAATTTCCATGATTGTTCGCCAAAGCCTGCTGTCTCTTACGGTGAAAGAATGATATCGATACTCCAAATAGATTTCAAGTTACAAAGTGTTGTTTGAGGGCAAGTCAAGGCAGTTTTTGCTTCGCTCTACTCAGTTATGGTGCATTAGAAGTCAAATATCTTTAATAATTCATATTTTAATGATAAATTGTAAACACTGGAAGATTCCCCCATGTCTTCTGAACAAAACGGTGTAAGAATGACCGCTCTAGCCCCTACGGTTAGGAAATTATGGTCATTTGTTTGAGGGGAGTCCTCACTATGAGAAATAGACTGCAATAATCCTGTGCCTCTCTCTGCTGCGTGTGTAAAACGATGCACCTTTTTTGGCGGGAAAACATAAACAGCCACTCTGATTGGTGGATTTAAATTCGGCAGCTCTCTCCCTCTGTGTGTGTGTGTGTGTGTGTGTGTGTGTGTGTGTGTGTGTGTTTGTGTTTAGTGGGAGAGAGAGAACCCTACCCTTATTTGGCAGCATGTCATTGTAGGATTTAAATTGAATATAGTTAGACTGATTGACGGGATTAGAGCCTGTGTTTGTGTGTCCCTCTGTGCATTTGTGTTTCAATATGCCTCCATATTTGTAATTTTGTAAGTTATTGCTATTCTGCTAAATCATAGTATTTCTGGTACTTTTCGGTACTTGTGCTAAATACAGTATTTCTGCTAAATTATAGTATTTCTGCTTTATTTTGCTATTTGTGCTAAAACATAGTATTTCTACTAAATGTAGTATTTCTGCTTTTTATACTATTTGTGCTAAATTATAATATTTCTGCTTTTTATACTATTTGTGCTAAATTATAATATTTCTGCTTTTTATACTATTTGTGCTAAAACATAGTATTTCTACTAAATGTAGTATTTATGCTTAATCATACTATTTCTGCTTTTTATAGGATTTGTGCCTAATATAGTATTTCTGCTTTTTATAGGATTTGTGCTTAATATAGTATTTCTGCTAAATTATAGTATTTCTGCTTTTTATAGTATTTGTGCTAAAACATAGTATTTCTACTAAATGTAGTATTTATGCTTAATCATAGTATTTCTATATATTTCTGCCAGGTCCCCAGGCAGCCAATCCTCTGTGAGGACTTAGACATTCAAATTTTCAAATCAGGGCCTGCACGGTTTCCCAGCCAATCATATATGTGTCCTGAGGCATTCAAATTTGCATATTGGGGCCTTCATGGCTTCTAAGCCAGCCAATCATATCTGAGGGCTGAGGAATTCAAATCCACAAATCAGGGCCTGCACGGCTTCCCAGGCAGCCAATCATATATGTGGCCTCAGGCATTCAAATTTGCATATTGGGGGAATTCGTGGCTTCTAAGTCAACAAGTCATCCATGTCGTATATCTCTAAAAATTCACATTTTAATGATAAATTGTTAACACTGGAAGATTCCCCCATCTCTTCTGAACAAAACGGTGTAAGAATGACCGCTCTAGCCCCTACGGTTAGGAAATTATGGTCATTTGTTTGAGGGGAGTCCTCACTATGAGAAATAGCCTGCAATAATCCTGTGCCTCTCTCTGCTGCGTGTGTAAAAAGATGCACCTGTTTTGGCGGGAAAAAGTACACAGGCTCTCTGATTGGTGGATTCAAATTCAGCAGCTCCCAGGCTGACCTAGAAACTTACTTCTCTCTCCCTGTGCATTTTTATGCTGATTTTTTCATTTAACAAGTATATTTGAGGGACCCTCAGCATGTTCAGCATTTTTTCAGCTGTCCATTTTGCTTTTCCAATTTTTCTGTTTAACTTATTACTATTGTGCTAAATCATACTGTTTCTGCTATTTCATAAGATTTGTGCTTAATATAGTATTTCTGCTTTTAATAGGATTTGTGCTTAATATAGTATTTCTGCTTTTTATAGAATTTGTGCTTAATATAGTATTTCTGCTTTTTATATGATTTGTGCTTAATATGGTATTTCTGCTAAATTATAGTATTTCTGCTTTTTATAGTATTTGTGCTAAAACATAGTATTTCTACTAAATGTAGTATTTATGCTTAATCATACTATTTCTATATATTTCTGCCAGGTCCCCAGGCAGCCAATCCTCTGTGAGGACTGAGACATTCAAATTTTCAAATCAGGGCCTGCACGGTTTCCCAGCCAATCATATAAGTGTCCTGAGGCATTCAAATTTGCATATTGGTGCCTTCATGGCTTCTAAGCCAGCCAATCATATCTGAGGGCTGAGGAATTCAAATCCACAAATCAGGGCCTGCACAGCTTCCCAGCCAGCCAATCATATATGTGGCCTCAGGCATTCAAATTTGCATATTGGGGAATTCGTGGCTTCTAAGTCAACAAGTCATCCATGTCATATAGCTCTAAAAATTCATATTTTAATGATAAATTGTCAACACTTGAAGATTCCCCCATCTCTTCTGAACAAAACGGTGTAAGAATGATCGTTCTAGCCCCTACGGTTAGGAAATTATGGTCATTTGTTTGAGGGGAGTCGTCACTATGAGAAATAGACTGCAATAATCCTGTGTCTCTCTCTGTGCTGCGTGTGTAAACAGAAGCACCCGTTTTGGTGGGGAAAAGTGCACAGCCTCTCTGATTGGTGGATTCAAATTCAGCAGCTCCCAGGCTGACCTAGAAACTTACTTCTCTCTCCCTGTGTGTGTGTGTGTGTGTCTGTGTGTGACAGGGGGAGAGAGAGAGAGAGAGAGAGAGAGAGAGAGAGAGAGAGAGAGAGAGAGAGAGAGCCTTTTAATGGGATGATCTCATTGTAAGATTCAAATTCAATATATTTAGACTGGGTGACTGAATTTGATCTTGTGTGTGTGTCTCTCTGTGCATGTGTGTTTCCTTATGTGTAGATATTTGTGATTGTGTGGCTGTTATAGATTTTTTTGCTGATTTTTTTCATTTAACAAGTATAGTTGAGGGACCTTCAGCACGTTCAGCATTTTTTCAGCTGTCCATTTTGCTTTTCCAATTTTTCTGTTTAAGTTATTACTATTGTGCTAAATCATACTATTTCTGCTATTTTATAAGATTTGTGCCAAATACCGTATTTCTGCCAAATATAGTATTTCTGATTAATTATAGTTTTTTCTACCAAATCATAGTACAGTATTTCTGCTTTTTATAGGGTTTGTGCTTAATATAGTATTTCTGCTAAATTATAGTATTTCTGCTTTTTATAGTATTTGTGCTAAATTATAGTATTTCTGCCAAATTATAATATTTGTGCTAAAACAGTCTTAATTTAAAATTACAATATTCATAGTTCATCACAGTGTCTCTGGTAAATCACAATATTTCTGCTCTGTTGTACTATTTTTCTAAATCATAGTGTTTCTGTAATGTTTAAGTATTTTTGGCTAAATATATTCTTTCTGTTATCTTATACTATTTCTCCTAAATTCTTGTATTTTTGAGAAGTTATCATGTTTCTGGTAAGTTACAATATTTCTGCTAAATTCTGCTATGCTATTGTATTTCTGCCAAGTATTATGTTTCCTCTAAGATATTGCAGTTCTGCTAAGTTATTCCATTTTAGCAAACTTCTTTTGCTTCTGCAAAGTTTTTACAATTTCTGCAACTTTTCAGCTTTTTCAGCTAGTTTTTGCATACAGCTTCAGCTTTAAGCATCCACACTGCATTTTCGCAGGAAATGCAAATTTTTCTAGTTATTATTCTAGTTGCTTCCGTACACTTTTCGCCGTTAAACTACTTCCACAATTTTCAGCCGATTTTCACCGTTCAAATTTTAAACTATTCAGCTATTTTTGCTAATTCCTGCTATGATTTTTGCTATTTTTAACTATTATACTTTTTAAAATATTCCACTTTTTTCCTTTAATTTGTCCCATTGAAATGAATGGGAAACTTCAGCAATTCTGCTAAAATTTGCTTGTTTTTGAAACTTAACTACTTCCTCATATTTTCACCTAGAACAACCATTCAAACTTTAAAATGTTCACAAATTATTGGGCTATTCAGGTATGATTCAGCTTTTTCAAATCTTTTACTGTTTTACTTTTATGCCTCTTAAAGTTTTGAGTTGCAAAATTGTGATTTTTCACAAAATACATGCGTTGTTATGGTTGCTATGCTCTTGGCTTCCAGTGTGCCACTGAAGGTTTTGCAATTTTCACTTCATGTCCGAACAACTTCCTGCTACTTGCTCAATTTTCACTCAACTTCCACAAATTATACATCAAAACGTAGGTATTTTTGCTGGCTTTCAGAAAATGTCACCATCATTGTTGTGGGATTTATAGAATTTTTGCAAATCTCCTCAGACTAACACAAGGTCAGAAAACTCTCCATATAAAGTGAATGGAGAGCTTGTTCAAAATCACCGCTGGATTTCTGTAATGAGAGGCATATTCGAATCGTCATATCTCCTTAACGAAGCAAAGTTAAGACATGAGGCTTGTCCCCGAATATCTTCAGACACCCCTGACGCTCACAATTGAAGAATTTCTTTCTCACCTATTACCGTTCTGAAATGAGTTGGACTTGTTTGAGGGTAGGAAATTCGTCCTTCGCTCAGATTTCTTCAGATTTCAAACTGTGGAAATGAACCACTTTTTTCTCTCGTCATAACTTTTTTTTGGATTTCCACAGAGACCTGAAAATTTCCAAGATTGTTCACCAAAGCCTGCTGTCTCTTACGGTGAAAGAATGATATCGATACTCCAAATAGATTTCGAGTTAGAAAGCGTTGTTTGAGGGCAAGTCAAGGCAGTTTTTGCTTCGCTCTACTCAGTTATGGTGCATTAGAAGTCAAATATCTTTAATAATTCATATTTTAATGATAAATTGTAAACACTGGAAGATTCCCCCATCTCTTCTGAACAAAACGGTGTAAGAATGACCGCTCTAGCCCCTACGGTTTGGAAATTATGGTCATTTGTTTGAGGGGAGTCCTCACTATGAGAAATAGGCTGCAATAATCCTGTGCCTCTCTGTGCTGCGTGTGTAAAAAGAGGCACATGTTTTGGCGGGAAAAAGTACACAGGCTCTCTGATTGGTGGATTCAAATTCAGCAGCTCCCAGGCTGACCTAGAAACTTACTTCTCTCTCCCTGTGCATTTTTTTGCTGATTTTTTCATTTAACAAGTATATTTGAGGGACCCTCAGCATGTTCAGCATTTTTTCAGCTGTCCATTTTGCTTTTCCAATTTTTCTGTTTAACTTATTACTATTGTGCTAAATAATACTATTTCTGCTATTTTATAAGATTTGTGCCTAATATAGTATTTCTGCTAAATTACAATATTTCTGCTTTTTATACTATTTGTGCTAAAACATAGTATTTCTACTAAATGTAGTATTTATGCTTAATCATACTATTTCTGCTTTTTATGGGATTTGTGCCTAATATAGTATTTCTGCTTTTTATAGGATTTTTGCTCAAACATAGTATTTCTACTAAATGTAGTGTTTATGCTTAATCATCCTATTTCTGCTTTTTATAGGATTTGTGCTTAATATAGTATTTCTGCTAAATTATAGTATTTCTGCTTTTTATAGTATTTGTGCTAAAACATAGTATTTCTACTAAATGTAGTATTTATGCTTAATCATAGTATTTCTATATATTTCTGCCAGGTCCCCAGGCAGCCAATCCTCTGTGAGGACTGAGAAATTCAAATTTTCAAATCAGGGCCTGCACGGCTTCCCAGCCAATCATATATGTGTCCTGAGGCATTCAAATTTGCATATTGGGGCCTTCATGGCTTCTAAGCCAGCCAATCATATCTGAGGGCTGAGGAATTCAAATCCACAAATCAGGAACTGCACAGCTTCCCAGCCAGCCAATCATGTATGTGGGCTCCAGGTATTCAAATTTGCATATTGGGGAATTCGTGGTTTCTAAGTCAACAAGTCATCCATGTCATATATCTCTAAAAATTCATATTTTAATGATAAATTGTCAACACGTGAAGATTCCCCCATCTCTTCTGAACAAAACGGTGTAAGAATGACCGCTCTAGCCCCTATGGTTAGGAAATTATGGTCATTTGTTTGAGGGGAATCCTCACTATGTGAAATAAACTGAAAGAAGCAGGTCTATGTCTCTGTGCTGCGTGTGTAAAAAGATGCACCTGTTTTGGCGGGAAAACGTAAACAGCCTCTCTGATTGGTGGATTCAAATTCAGCAGCTCCCAGGCTGACCTAGAAACTTAGTCCTCTCTCCCTGTGTGTGTGTGTGTGTGTGTGTGTGTGTGTGTGTGTGTGTGTGTGTGTGTGTGTGTGTGTTTAGTGGGAGAGAGAGGACCCTGCCCTTATTTGACAGCATGTCATTGTAGGATTTAAATTGAACATAGTTAGACTGGTTGACTGGATTAGAGCCTGTGTTTGTGTGTCCCTCTGTGCATTTGTGTTTCAATAAGTTATTACTATTCTGCTAAATCATAGTATTTCTGGTACTTTTCGGTACTTGTGCTAAACACAGTATTTCTGCTAAATCATAATATTTCTGCTTTTCATAGGATTTATGCCTAATATAGTATTTCTGCTAAATTATAGTATTTCTGCTTTTTATAGGATTTGTGCCTAACATAGTATTTCTGCTAAATTATAGTATTTCTGCTTTTTATACTATTTGTTCTAAATTATAGTATTTCTGCTTTTTATAGGATTTGTGCTTAATATAGTATTTCTGCTAAATTATAGTTTTTCTTCTTTTTATAATATTTGTGCTAAAACATAGTATTTCTACTAAATGTAGTATTTATGCTTAATAATAGTATTTCTATATATTTCTGCCAGGTCCCCAGGCAGCCAATCCTCTGTGAGGACTGAGACATTCAAATTTTCTAATCAGGGCCTGCACAGTTTCCCAGCCAATCAAATAAGTGTCCTGAGGCATTCAAATTTGCATATTGGGGCCTTCGTGGCTTCTAAGCCAGCCAATCATATCTGAGGGCTGAGGAATTCAAATCCACAAATCAGGGCCTGCACGGCTTCCCAGCCAGCCAATCACATATGTGGTCTCAGGCATTCAAATTTGCATATTGGGGAATTCGTGGCTTCTAAGTCAACAAGTCATCCATGTCATATATCTCTAAAAATTCATATTTTAATATTAAATTGTCAACACTTGAAGATTCCCCCATCTCTTCTGAACAAAACGGTGTAAGAATGACCGTTCTAGCCCCTACGGTTAGGAAATTACGGTCATTTGTTTGAGGGGAGTCGTCACTATGAGAAATAGACTGCAAAAATCCTGTGTCTCTCTGTGCTGCTGCGTGTGTAAACAGATGCACCTGTTTTGGCGGGAAAAGTGCACAGCCTCTCTGATTGGTGGATTCAAATTCACCAGCTCCCAGGCTGACCTAGAAACTTACTTCTCTCTCCCTGTGTGTGTGTGTGTGTGTGTGTGTGTGTGTGTGTGTGTGTGTGTGTGTGTGACAGAGAGAGAGAGAGGGAGGGAGAGAGAGAGAAAGGCTTTTAATGGGATGATCTCATTCTAAGATTTAAATTCAATATATTTAGACTGGTTGACTGAATTGGATCTTGTGTGTGGGTCTCTCTGTGCATGTGTGTTTCCTCATGTGTACATATTTGTGATTGTGTGGCTGTAATAAATTTTTTTGCAGATTTTTGTTATTTAACAAGTATATTTGAGGGACCCTCAGCATGTTCAGCATTTTTTCAGCTGTCCATTTTGCTTTTCCAATTTTTCTGTTTAACTTATTACTATTGTGCTAAATCATACTATTTCTGCTATTTTATAAGATTTGTGCTTAACCCTCTGATGCATAGTGGTCACTGGAGTGGACAGCTACTAAAACGTACATATCTCTTTAATGCATTGGTTTCTATGGTGGAACTGCATATTAGCCTTTAGAGTGCTCTCTGCTGCCATGCTCCATTGAGGTCAATTCAGTGTTCAGTTAGTGCAACTGCAAGTAAATTTCCTCTGAATCAAAGATGGCAGACAAACTGTCACCCCTGCCGACCACTGCTGGCATATCCTGTCAATCCTTCTATGCTAAAAGAGCCCAACAGGTAAAAAAAATATGATGATATGCAGTAACATCTAGGGAAGGATATTATCTGTTTGGAATAAGAAATTGTTATGTCTAATATGTAGAAAACTACGATTAACCATGTGTCCACTGTAGTGGACATCATGCATTACCCACTATATTTTTTTAACATAAGTCATAAATTGTCTCACTGTTTTTTGGGACTGTTTTGGTTATAAGTAAGCATATAATTGTTACATTTATAAGCTACTCATTTAAAATATATATTTCTGTGCAGATCAGCTGTAGTTTGAGTTACTATAATAATTATTTTATCATATTTTGTAGACTTCAAATGCAGCAAAGAATAAGGCAGCGTACAGAATAGTCCAGGAAATTCCATCCAGCTCCAGTGATGATGATTTCATTGATGAGTGCAGTGATGATGAGTTCAGTGATAAGTCCAGTGATGATGAGAGTGGCTGCCAGAGCAGAACAGAGACATAGGAACTACGGACAGCCTAGGTGTGATGAACACAGAAGTGTTTGGAGATGCAGAGACTAAGATGTCAGTTTGTGTTTTCTTCCAGCATGCTACTAAGGGCTTGGTAATACTGTCCTGCATCGTTATAGAACTGTGTAGACTCAAAAATGTTTCTCTTGTTGGAGATAGTTTGCCATATTCAGGTGTAGGATTCACAGCTAGGACTGTTGATTGGTTTTGTTATTTACGTCTAAACATTGGGGCCTTATGAGTTGAAAGTTCCAAAAAAATTGCTGAGATGTTTTTCAAAGGATACAAGCAAACAAGTGTTTGTATATTTACAATAGAACACAAGGTAATTAATTTTTATAGTAAATTCACAGTATTTCATGCTAAGTGCTCAGGCGCATGTAGTCCACTGGAGTGGACAAGTTTATAACTTTATAAAAAAACATATTTTTGGGAAAAAAAGAGTTGAACATTTTTTTTCATGTCCTGAGAAGAATAAAAGCACTTAAGAAAAAAATCTTGACCAAGGCTTTCATAATTCATGCATCAGAGGGTTAGTATACTATTTCTGCTTTTATAGGATTTGTGCTTAATATAGTATTTCTGCTAAATTTAGTATTTCTGATTAATTATAGTTTTTCTACTAAATCATAGTACAGTATTTCTGCTTTTTATGGGATTTGTGCTAAAACAAAGTATTTCTACTAAATGTAGTATTTGTGCTTAATCATACCATTTCTGCTTTTTATAGGATTTGTGCTTAATATAGTATTTCTGCTAAATTATAGTATTTCTGCCAAATTATAATATTTGTGCTAAAACATAGTCTCAATTTAAAATTACAATATTCATAGTTCATCACAGTGTCTCTGGTAAATCACAATATTTCTGCTCTGTTGTACTATTTTTCTAAATCATAGTGTTTCTGTAATGTTTAAGTATTTTTGGCTAAATATATTCTTTCTGTTATCTTATACTATTTCTCCTAAATTCTTGTATTTTTGAGAAGTTATCATGTTTCTGGTAAGTTACAATATTTCTGCTAAATTCTGCTATGCTATTGTATTTCTGCCAAGTATTATGTTTCCTCTAAGATATTGCAGTTCTGCTAAGTTATTCCATTTTAGCAAACTTCTTTTGCTTCTGCAAAGTTTTTACAATTTCTGCAACTTTTCAGCTTTTTCAGCTACTTTTTGCATACAGCTTCAGCTTTAAGCATCCACACTGCATTTTCGCAGGAAATGCAAATTTTTCTAGTTGTGTGGATGCTTTAAGCATCCACACTATTGAGTTCCTGTTTCTCTTTATTCTTTATTATTATTATTCCGGGTGTTTCCGTACACTTTTCGCCGTTTAACTACTTCCACAATTTTTGTGCTATTTTCACCGTTCAAACTTTAAACTATTCAGCTATTTTTGCTAATTCCTGCTACGATTTTTGCTATTTTTAACTATTATACTTTTTAAAATATTAAGCTTTTTTCCTTTAATTTGTCCCATTGAAATGAATGGGAAACTTCTGCAATTCTGCTAAATTTTGCCTGTTTTTGAAACTTAACTACTTCCTCATATTTTCACCTAGAACAACCATTCAAATTTTAAAATGTTCACAAATTATTTGGCTATTCAGGTATGATTCAGCTTTTTCAAATCTTCTACTGTTTTACTTTTATGCCTCTTAAAGTTTTGAGTTGCAAAATTGTGATTTTTCACAAAATACATGTGTTGTTATGGTTGCTATGCTCTTGGCTTCCAGTGTGCCACTGAAGGTTTTGCAATTTTCACTTCATGTCCGAACAACTTCCTGCTACTTGCTCAATTTTCACTCAACTTCCACAAATTATACATCAAAACGTAGGTATTTTTGCTGGCTTTCAGAAAATGTCACCATCATTGTTGTGGGATTTATAGAATTTTTGCAAATCTCCTCAGACTAACACAAGGTCAGAAAACTCTCCATATAAAGTGAATGGAGAGCTTGTTCAAAATCACCGCTGGATTTCTGTAATGAGAGGCATATTCGAATCGTCATATCTCCTTAACGAAGCAAAGTTAAGACATGAGGCTTGTCCCCGAATATCTTCAGACACCCCTGACGCTCACAATTCAAGAATTTCTTTCTCACCTATTACCGTTCTGAAATGAGTTGGACTTGTTTGAGGGTAGGAAATTCGTCCTTCGCTCAGATTTCTTCAGATTTCAAACTGTGGAAATGAACCACTTTTTTCTCTCGTCATAACTTTTTGTTGGATTTCCACAGAGACCTGAAAATTTCCATGATTGTTCACCAAAGCCTGCTGTCTCTTACGGTGAAAGAATGATATCGATACTCCAAATAGATTTCGAGTTAGAAAGCGTTGTTTGAGGGCAAGTCAAGGCAGTTTTTGCTTCGCTCTACTCAGTTATGGTGCATTACAAGTCAAATATCTTTAATAATTCATATTTTAATGATAAATTGTAAACACTGGAAGATTCCCCCATCTCTTCTGAACAAAACGGTGTAAGAATGACCGCTCTAGCCCCTACGGTTTGGAAATTATGGTCATTTGTTTGAGGGGAGTCCTCACTATGAGAAATAGGCTGCAATAATCCTGTGCCTCTCTGTGCTGCGTGTGTAAAAAGAGGCACATGTTTTGGCGGGAAAAAGTACACAGGCTCTCTGATTGGTGGATTCAAATTCAGCAGCTCCCAGGCTGACCTAGAAACTTACTTCTCTCTCCCTGTGCATTTTTTTGCTGATTTTTTCATTTAACAAGTATATTTGAGGGACCCTCAGCATGTTCAGCATTTTTTCAGCTGTCCATTTTGCTTTTCCAATTTTTCTGTTTAACTTATTACTATTGTGCTAAATAATACTATTTCTGCTATTTTATAAGATTTGTGCCTAATATAGTATTTCTGCTAAATTACAATATTTCTGCTTTTTATACTATTTGTGCTAAAACATAGTATTTCTACTAAATGTAGTATTTATGCTTAATCATACTATTTCTGCTTTTTATGGGATTTGTGCCTAATATAGTATTTCTGCTTTTTATAGGATTTTTGCTCAAACATAGTATTTCTACTAAATGTAGTGTTTATGCTTAATCATCCTATTTCTGCTTTTTATAGGATTTGTGCTTAATATAGTATTTCTGCTAAATTATAGTATTTCTGCTTTTTATAGTATTTGTGCTAAAACATAGTATTTCTACTAAATGTAGTATTTATGCTTAATCATAGTATTTCTATATATTTCTGCCAGGTCCCCAGGCAGCCAATCCTCTGTGAGGACTGAGAAATTCAAATTTTCAAATCAGGGCCTGCACGGCTTCCCAGCCAATCATATATGTGTCCTGAGGCATTCAAATTTGCATATTGGGGCCTTCATGGCTTCTAAGCCAGCCAATCATATCTGAGGGCTGAGGAATTCAAATCCACAAATCAGGGCCTGCACGGCTTCCCAGCCAGCCAATCATGTATGTGGGCTCCAGGCATTCATATTTGCATATTGGGGAATTCGTGGCTTCTAAGTCAACAAGTCATCCATGTCATATATCTCTAAAAATTCACATTTTAATGATAAATTGTTAACACTGGAAGATTCCCCCATCTCTTCTGAACAAAACAGTGTAAGAATGACCGCTCTAGCCCCTACGGTTAGGAAATTATGGTCATTTGTTTGAGGGGAGTCCTCACTATGAGAAATAGGCTGCAATAATCCTGTGCCTCTCTGTGCTGCTGCGTGTGTAAAAAGAGGCACCTGTTTTGGCGGGAAAACGTAAACAGCCACTCTGATTGGTGGATTCAAATTCGGCAGCTCTCTCCCTCTGTGTGTGTGTGTGTGTGTGTGTGTGTGTGTGTGTGTGTGTTTAGTGGGAGAGAGAGGACCCTGCCCTTATTTGGCAGCATGTCATTGTAGGATTTAAATTGAATATAGTTAGACTGGTTGACTGGATTAGAGCCTGTGTTTGTGTGTCCCTCTGTGCATTTGTGTTTCAATATGCCTTCATATTTGTAATTTTGTAAGTTATTACTATTCTGCTAAATCATAGTATTTCTGGTACTTTTCGGTACTTGTGCTAAATACAGTATTTCTGCTAAATCATACTATTTCTGCTTTTCATAAGATTTGTGCCTAATATAGTATTTCTGCTAAATTATAGTATTTATTATTTTTATAGGATTTGTGCCAAACATAGTATTTCTGCTAAATTATAGTATTTCTGCTTTTTATACTATTTGTGCCTAATATATTATTTCTGCTTTTTATAGGATTTGTGCCTAATATAGTATTTCTGCTTTTTATAGGATTTGTACCTAATATAGTATTTCTGCTTTTTATAGGATTTGTGCTTAATATAGTATTTCTGCTAAATTATAGTATTTCTGCTTTTTATAGTATTTGTGCTAAAACATAGTATTTCTACTAAATGTAGTATTTATGCTTAATAATAGTATTTCTATATATTTCTGCCAGGTCCCCAGGCAGCCAATCCTCTGTGAGGACTGAGACATTCAAATTTTCAAATCAGGGCCTGCACAGTTTCCCAGCCAATCAAATAAGTGTCCTGAGGCATTCAAATTTGCATATTGGGGCCTTCGTGGCTTCTAAGCCAGCCAATCATATCTGAGGGCTGAGGAATTCAAATCCACAAATCAGGGCCTGCACGGCTTCCCAGCCAGCCAATCACATATGTGGTCTCAGGCATTCAAATTTGCATATTGGGGAATTCGTGGCTTCTAAGTCAACAAGTCATCCATGTCATATATCTCTAAAAATTCATATTTTAATGATAAATTGTCAACACTTGAAGATTCCCCCATCTCTTCTGAACAAAACGGTGTAAGAATGACCGTTCTAGCTCCTACGGTTAGAAAATTATGGTCATTTGTTTGAGGGGAGTCGTCATTATGAGAAATAGACTGCAATGATCCTGTGTCTCTCTGTGCTGCGTGTGTAAAAAGGATGCACCTGTTTTGGAGGGAAAGAGTGCACAGGCTCTCTGATTGGTGGATTCAAATTCAGCAGCTCCCAGGCTGACCTAGAAACTCACTTTTCTCTCCCTGTGTGTGTGTGTGTGTGTGTGTGTGTGTGTGTGTGTGTGTGTGTGTGTGTGACAGAGAGAGAGAGAGAGAGAGAGAGAGAAAGGCTTTTAATGGGATGATCTCATTCTAAGATTCAAATTCAATATATTTAGACTGGTTGACTGAATTGGATCTTGTGTGTGTGTCTCTCTGTGCATGTGTGTTTTCTTATGTGTACATATTTGTGATTGTGTGGCTGTTATAGATTTTTTTGCTGATTTTTTTCATTTAACAAGTATAGTTGAGGGACCTTCAGCATGTTCATCATTTTTTCTGTTTAAGTTATTACTATTGTGCTAAATCATACTATTTCTGCTATTTTATAAGATTTGTGCCAAATACCGTATTTCTGCCAAATATAGTATTTCTGATTAATTATAGTTTTTTCTACCAAATCATAGTACAGTATTTCTGCTTTTTATAGGGTTTGTGCTTAATATAGTATTTCTGCTAAATTATAGTATTTCTGCTTTTTATAGTATTTGTGCTAAATTATAGTATTTCTGCCAAATTATAATATTTGTGCTAAAACATAGTCTTAATTTAAAATTACAATATTCATAGTTCATCACAGTGTCTCTGGTAAATCACAATATTTCTGCTCTGTTGTACTATTTTTCTAAATCATAGTGTTTCTGTAATGTTTAAGTATTTTTGACTAAATATATTCTTTCTGTTATCTTATACTATTTCTCCTAAATTCTTGTATTTTTGAGAAGTTATCATGTTTCTGGTAATTTACAATATTTCTGCTAAATTCTGCTATGCTATTGTATCTCTGCCAAGTATTATGTTTCCTCTAAGATATTGCAGTTCTGCTAAGTTATTCCATTTTAGCAAACTTCTTTTGCTTCTGCAAAGTTTTTACAATTTCTGCAACTTTTCAGCTTTTTCAGCTACTTTTTGCATACAGCTTCAGCTTTAAGCATCCACACTGCATTTTCGCAGGAAATGCAAATTTTTCTAGTTATTATTATTATTCTAGTTGCTTCCGTACACTTTTCGCCGTTAAACTACTTCCACAATTTTCAGCCGATTTTCACCGTTCAAATTTTAAACTATTCAGCTATTTTTGCTAATTCCTGCTACGATTTTTGCTATTTTTAACTATTATACTTTTTAAAATATTAAGCTTTTTTCCTTTAATTTGTCCCATTGAAATGAATGGGAAACTTCTGCAATTCTGCTAAAATTTGCTTGTTTTTGAAACTTAACTACTTCCTCATATTTTCACCTAGAACAACCATTCAAATTTTAAAATGTTCACAAATTATTGGGCTATTCAGGTATGATTCAGCTTTTTCAAATCTTTTACTGTTTTACTTTTATGCCTCTTAAAGTTTTGAGTTGCAAAATTGTGATTTTTCACAAAATACATGTGTTGTTATGGTTGCTATGCTCTTGGCTTCCAGTGTGCCACTGAAGGTTTTGCAATTTTCACTTCATGTCCGAACAACTTCCTGCTACTTGCTCAATTTTCACTCAACTTCCACAAATTATACATCAAAACGTAGGTATTTTTGCTGGCTTTCAGAAAATGTCACCATCATTGTTGTGGGATTTATAGAATTTTTGCAAATCTCCTCAGACTAACACAAGGTCAGAAAACTCTCCATATAAAGTGAATGGAGAGCTTGTTCAAAATCACCGCTGGATTTCTGTAATGAGAGGCATATTCGAATCGTCATATCTCCTTAACGAAGCAAAGTTAAGACATGAGGCTTGTCCCCGAATATCTTCAGACACCCCTGACGCTCACAATTCAAGAATTTCTTTCTCACCTATTACCGTTCTGAAATGAGTTGGACTTGTTTGAGGGTAGGAAATTCGTCCTTCGCTCAGATTTCTTCAGATTTCAAACTGTGGAAATGAACCACTTTTTTCTCTCGTCATAACTTTTTGTTGGATTTCCACAGAGACCTGAAAATTTCCATGATTGTTCACCAAAGCCTGCTGTCTCTTACGGTGAAAGAATGATATCGATACTCCAAATAGATTTCGAGTTAGAAAGCGTTGTTTGAGGGCAAGTCAAGGCAGTTTTTGCTTCGCTCTACTCAGTTATGGTGCATTACAAGTCAAATATCTTTAATAATTCATATTTTAATGATAAATTGTAAACACTGGAAGATTCCCCCATCTCTTCTGAACAAAACGGTGTAAGAATGACCGCTCTAGCCCCTACGGTTTGGAAATTATGGTCATTTGTTTGAGGGGAGTCCTCACTATGAGAAATAGGCTGCAATAATCCTGTGCCTCTCTGTGCTGCGTGTGTAAAAAGAGGCACATGTTTTGGCGGGAAAAAGTACACAGGCTCTCTGATTGGTGGATTCAAATTCAGCAGCTCCCAGGCTGACCTAGAAACTTACTTCTCTCTCCCTGTGCATTTTTTTGCTGATTTTTTCATTTAACAAGTATATTTGAGGGACCCTCAGCATGTTCAGCATTTTTTCAGCTGTCCATTTTGCTTTTCCAATTTTTCTGTTTAACTTATTACTATTGTGCTAAATAATACTATTTCTGCTATTTTATAAGATTTGTGCCTAATATAGTATTTCTGCTAAATTACAATATTTCTGCTTTTTATACTATTTGTGCTAAAACATAGTATTTCTACTAAATGTAGTATTTATGCTTAATCATACTATTTCTGCTTTTTATGGGATTTGTGCCTAATATAGTATTTCTGCTTTTTATAGTATTTTTGCTCAAACATAGTATTTCTACTAAATGTAGTGTTTATGCTTAATCATCCTATTTCTGCTTTTTATAGGATTTGTGCTTAATATAGTATTTCTGCTAAATTATAGTATTTCTGCTTTTTATAGTATTTGTGCTAAAACATAGTATTTCTACTAAATGTAGTATTTATGCTTAATCATAGTATTTCTATATATTTCTGCCAGGTCCCCAGGCAGCCAATCCTCTGTGAGGACTGAGAAATTCAAATTTTCAAATCAAGGCCTGCACGGCTTCCCAGCCAATCATATATGTGTCCTGAGGCATTCAAATTTGCATATTGGGGCCTTCATGGCTTCTAAGCCAGCCAATCATATCTGAGGGCTGAGGAATTCAAATCCACAAATCAGGGCCTGCACGGCTTCCCAGCCAGCCAATCATATATGTGGTCTCAGGCATTCATATTTGCATATTGGGGAATTCGTGGCTTCTAAGTCAACAAGTCATCCATGTCATATATCTCTAAAAATTCACATTTTAATGATAAATTGTTAACACTGGAAGATTCCCCCATCTCTTCTGAACAAAACAGTGTAAGAATGACCGCTCTAGCCCCTACGGTTAGGAAATTATGGTCATTTGTTTGAGGGGAGTCCTCACTATGAGAAATAGGCTGCAATAATCCTGTGCCTCTCTGTGCTGCTGCGTGTGTAAAAAGATGCACCTGTTTTGGCGGGAAAACGTAAACAGCCACTCTGATTGGTGGATTTAAATTCGGCAGCTCTCTCCCTCTGTGTGTGTGTGTGTGTGTGTGTGTGTGTGTGTGTGTGTGTGTTTAGTGGGAGAGAGAGGACCCTGCCCTTATTTGACAGCATGTCATTGTAGGATTTAAATTGAATATAGTTAGACTGGTTGACTGGATTAGAGCCTGTGTTTGTGTGTCCCTCTGTGCATTTGTGTTTCAATAAGTTATTACTATTCTGCTAAATCATAGTATTTCTGGTACTTTTCGGTACTTGTGCTAAATACAGTATTTCTGCTAAATCATACTATTTCTGCTTTTCATAGGATTTATGCCTAATATAGTATTTCTGCTAAATTATAGTATTTCTGCTTTTTATAGGATTTGTGCCTAACATAGTATTTCTGCTAAATTATAGTATTTCTGCTTTTTATAGGATTTGTGCCTAACATAGTATTTCTGCTAAATTATAGTATTTCTGCTTTTTATACTATTTGTTCTAAATTATAGTATTTCTGCTTTTTATAGGATTTGTGCTTAATATAGTATTTCTGCTAAATTATAGTATTTCTGCTTTTTATAGTATTTGTGCTAAAACATAGTATTTCTACTAAATGTAGTATTTATGCTTAATAATAGTATTTCTATATATTTCTGCCAGCTCCCCAGGCAGCCAATCCTCTGTGAGGACTGAGACATTCAAATTTTCAAATCAGGGCCTGCACAGTTTCCCAGCCAATCAAATAAGTGTCCTGAGGCATTCAAATTTGCATATTGGGGCCTTCGTGGCTTCTAAGCCAGCCAATCATATCTGAGGGCTGAGGAATTCAAATCCACAAATCAGGGCCTGCACGGCTTCCCAGCCAGCCAATCACATATGTGGTCTCAGGCATTCAAATTTGCATATTGGGGAATTCGTGGCTTCTAAGTCAACAAGTCATCCATGTCATATATCTCTAAAAATTCATATTTTAATATTAAATTGTCAACACTTGAAGATTCCCCCATCTCTTCTGAACAAAACGGTGTAAGAATGACCGTTCTAGCCCCTACGGTTAGGAAATTACGGTCATTTGTTTGAGGGGAGTCATCACTATGAGAAATAGACTGCAAAAATCCTGTGTCTCTCTGTGCTGCTGCGTGTGTAAACAGATGCACCTGTTTTGGTGGGGAAAAGTGCACAGCCTCTCTGATTGGTGGATTCAAATTCAGCAGCTCCCAGGCTGACCTAGAAACTTACTTCTCTCTCCCTGTGTGTGTGTGTGTGTGTGTGTGTGTGTGTGTGTGTGTGTGTGTGTGTGTGTGTGTGTGTGACAGAGAGAGAGAGAGAGAGAGAGAGAGAGAAAGGCTTTTAATGGGATGATCTCATTCTAAGATTTAAATTCAATATATTTAGACTGGTTGACTGAATTGGATCTTGTGTGTGGGTCTCTCTGTGCATGTGTGTTTCCTCATGTGTACATATTTGTGATTGTGTGGCTGTAATAAATTTTTTTGCAGATTTTTGTCATTTAACAAGTATATTTGAGGGACCCTCAGCATGTTCAGCATTTTTTCAGCTGTCCATTTTGCTTTTCCAATTTTTCTGTTTAACTTATTACTATTGTGCTAAATCATACTATTTCTGCTATTTTATAAGATTTGTGCTTAATATACTATTTCTGCTTTTATAGGATTTGTGCTTAATATAGTATTTCTGCTAAATGTAGTATTTATGCTTAATCATACTATTTCTGCTTTTTATAGTATTTGTGCTTAATATAGTATTTCTGCTAAATTTAGTATTTCTGATTAATTATAGTTTTTCTACTAAATCATAGTACAGTATTTCTGCTTTTTATGGGATTTGTGCTAAAACAAAGTATTTCTACTAAATGTAGTATTTGTGCTTAATCATACCATTTCTGCTTTTTATAGGATTTGTGCTTAATATAGTATTTCTGCTAAATTATAGTATTTCTGCCAAATTATAATATTTGTGCTAAAACATAGTCTCAATTTAAAATTACAATATTCATAGTTCATCACAGTGTCTCTGGTAAATCACAATATTTCTGCTCTGTTGTACTATTTTTCTAAATCATAGTGTTTCTGTAATGTTTAAGTATTTTTGGCTAAATATATTCTTTCTGTTATCTTATACTATTTCTCCTAAATTCTTGTATTTTTGAGAAGTTATCATGTTTCTGGTAAGTTACAATATTTCTGCTAAATTCTGCTATGCTATTGTATTTCTGCCAAGTATTATGTTTCCTCTAAGATATTGCAGTTCTGCTAAGTTATTCCATTTTAGCAAACTTCTTTTGCTTCTGCAAAGTTTTTACAATTTCTGCAACTTTTCAGCTTTTTCAGCTACTTTTTGCATACAGCTTTAGCTTTAAGCATCCACACTGCATTTTCGCAGGAAATGCAAATTTTTCTAGTTCTAGTTGCTTCCGTACACTTTTCGCCGTTTAACTACTTCCACAATTTTCAGCCGATTTTCACCGTTCAAATTTTAAACTATTCTGCTATTTTTGCTAATTCCTGCTACGATTTTTGCTATTTTTAACTATTATACTTTTTAAAATATTAAGCTTTTTTCCTTTAATTTGTCCCATTGAAATGAATGGGAAACTTCTGCAATTCTGCTAAATTTTGCTTGTTTTTGAAACTTAACTACTTCCTCATACTTTCACCTAGAACAACCATTCAAATTTTAAAATGTTCACAAATTATTGGGCTATTCAGGTATGATTCAGCTTTTTCAAATGTTTTACTGTTTTACTTTTATGCCTCTTAAAGTTTTGAGTTGCAAAATTGTGATTTTTCACAAAATACATGTGTTGTTATGGTTGCTATGCTCTTGGCTTCCAGTGTGCCACTGAAGGTTTTGCAATTTTCACTTCATGTCCGAACAACTTCCTGCTACTTGCTCAATTTTCACTCAACTTCCACAAATTATACATCAAAACGTAGGTATTTTTGCTGGCTTTCAGAAAATGTCACCATCATTGTTGTGGGATTTATAGAATTTTGGCAAATCTCCTCAGACTAACACAAGGTCAGAAAACTCTCCATATAAAGTGAATGGAGAGCTTGTTCAAAATCATCGCTACATTTCTGTAATGAGAGGCATATTCGAATCGTCATATCTCCTTAACGAAGCAAAGTTAAGACATGAGGCTTGTCCCCGTATATCTTCAGACACTCCTGACGCTCACAATTCAAGAATTTCTTTCTCACCTATTACCGTTCTGAAATGAGTTGGACTTGTTTGAGGGTAGGAAATTTGTCCTTCGCTCAGATTTCTTCAGATTTCAAACTGTGGAAATGAACCACTTTTTTCTCTCGTCATAACTTTTTGTTGGATTTCCACAGACACCTGAAAATTTCTATGACTGTTCACCAAAGCCTGCTGTCTCTTACGGTGAAAGAATGATATCGATACTCCAAATAGATTTAGAGTTAGAAAGCGTTGTTTGAGGGCAAGTCAAGGCAGTTTTTGCTTCGCTCTGCTCAGTTATGGTGCATTAGAAGTCTAATATCTTTAATAATTCATATTTTAATGATAAATTGTTAACACTGGAAGATTCCCCCATCTCTTCTGAACAAAACGGTGTAAGAATGACCGCTCTAGCCCCTACGGTTAGGAAATTATGGTCATTTGTTTGAGGGGAGTCCTCACTATGAGAAATAGGCTGCAATAATCCTGTGCCTCTCTGTCCTGCGTGTGTAAAAAGATGCACCTGTTTTGGCGGGAAAACGTAAACAGCCACTCTGATTGGTGGATTTAAATTCGGCAGCTCTCTCCCTCTGTGTCTGTCTGTGTGTGTGTGTGTGTGTGTGTGTTTAGTGGGAGAGAGAGGACCCTGCCCTTATTTGGCAGCATATCATTGTAGGATTTAAATTGAATATAGTTAGACTGGTTGACTGGATTAGAGCCTGTGTTTGTGTGTCCCTCTGTGCATTTGTGTTCCAATATGCCTCCATATTTGTAATTTTGTAAGTTATTACTATTCTGCTAAATATAGTATTTCTGCTTTTTATAGGATTTGTGCCTAATATAGTATTTCTGCTTTTTATAGGATTTGTGCCTAATATAGTATTTCTGCTTTTTATAGGATTTGTGCTTAATATAGTATTTCTACTAAATTATAGTATTTCTGCTTTTTATAGTATTTGTGCTAAAACATAGTATTTCTACTAAATATAGTATTTCTGCTTTTTATACTATTTGTGCTAAATTATAATATTTCTGCTTTTTATACTATTTGTGCTAAATTATAATATTTCTGCTATTTTATAAGATTTGTGCCTAATATAGTATTTCTGCTAAATTACAATATTTCTGCTTTTTATACTATTTGTGCTAAAACATAGTATTTCTACTAAATGTAGTATTTATGCTTAATCATACTATTTCTGCTTTTTATGGGATTTGTGCCTAATATAGTATTTCTGCTTTTTATAGGATTTTTGCTCAAACATAGTAGTTCTACTAAATGTAGTGTTTATGCTTAATCATCCTATTTCTGCTTTTTATAGGATTTGTGCTTAATATAGTATTTCTGCTAAATTATAGTATTTCTGATTTTTATAGTATTTGTGCTAAAACATAGTATTTCTACTAAATGTAGTATTTATGCTTAATCATAGTATTTCTATATATTTCTGCCAGGTCCCCAGGCAGCCAATCCTCTGTGAGGACTTAGACATTCAAATTTTCAAATCAGGGCCTGCACGGTTTCCCAGCCAATCATATATGTGTCCTGAGGCATTCAAATTTGCATATTGGGTCCTTCATGGCTTCTAAGCCAGCCAATCATATCTGAGGGCTGAGGAATTCAAATCCACAAATCAGGGCCTGCACGGCTTCCCAGCCAGCCAATCATATATGTGGCCTCAGGCATTCAAATTTGCATATTGGGGGAATTCGTGGCTTCTAAGTCAACAAGTCATCCATGTCGTATATCTCTAAAAATTCACATTTTAATGATAAATTGTTAACACTGGAAGATTCCCCCATCTCTTCTGAACAAAACGGTGTAAGAATGACCGCTCTAGCCCCTATGGTTTAGAAATTATGGTCATTTGTTTGAGGGGAGTCCTCACTATGAGAAATAGGCTGCAATAATCCTGTGCCTCTCTCTGCTGCGTGTGTAAAAAGATGCACCTGTTTTGGCGGGAAAAAGTACACAGGCTCTCTGATTGGTGGATTCAAATTCAGCAGCTCCCAGGCTGACCTAGAAACTTACTTCTCTCTCCCTGTGCATTTTTTTGCTGATTTTTTCATTTAACAAGTATATTTGAGGGACCCTCAGCATGTTCAGCATTTTTTCAGCTGTCCATTTTGCTTTTCCAATTTTTCTGTTTAACTTATTACTATTGTGCTAAATCATACTTTTTCTTCTATTTTATAAGATTTGTGCTTAATATAGTATTTCTGCTTTTAATAGGATTTGTGCTTAATATAGTATTTCTGCTTTTTATAGAATTTGTGCTTAATATAGTATTTCTGCTTTTTATAGAATTTGTGCTTAATATAGTATTTCTGCTTTTTATAGGATTTGTGCTTAATATAGTATTTCTGCTAAATTATAGTATTTCTGCTTTTTATAGTATTTGTGCTAAAACATAGTATTTCTACTAAATGTAGTATTTATGCTTAATCATAGTATTTCTATATATTTCTGCCAGGTCCCCAGGCAGCCAATCCTCTGTGAGGACTTAGACATTCAAATTTTCAAATCAGGGCCTGCACGGTTTCCCAGCCAATCATATATGTGTCCTGAGGCATTCAAATTTGCATATTGGGGCCTTCATGGCTTCTAAGCCAGCCAATCATATCTGAGGGCTGAGGAATTCAAATCCACAAATCAGGGCCTGCACGGCTTCCCAGGCAGCCAATCATATATGTGGCCTCAGGCATTCAAATTTGCATATTGGGGGAATTCGTGGCTTCTAAGTCAACAAGTCATCCATGTCATATATCTCTAAAAATTCACATTCTAATGATAAATTGTTAACACTGGAAGATTCCCCCATCTCTTCTGAACAAAACGGTGTAAGAATGACCGCTCTAGCCCCTACGGTTAGGAAATTATGGTCATTTGTTTGAGGGGAGTCGTCACTATGAGAAATAGACTGCAATAATCCTGTGCCTCTCTGTGCTGCGTGTGTAAAAAGGATGCACCTGTTTTGGCGGGAAAAAGTAAACAGCCACTCTGATTGGTGGCAGCTCTCTCCCTCTGTGTCTGTCTGTGTCTGTGTGTGTGTGTGTGTGTGAGAGAGAGAGAGAGAGAGAGAGAGAGAGAGAGAGAGAGAGGCTTTTAATGGGATGATCTCATTCTAAGATTCTAATTTAATATATTTAGACTGGGTGACTGAATCTCTCTGTGCATGTGTGTTTCCTTATGTGTACATATTTGTGATTTTGTGGCTGTTATAGATTTTTTTGCTGATTTTTTTCATTTAACAAGTATATTTGAGGGACCCTCAGCATGTTCAGCATTTTTTCAGCTGTCCATTTTGCTTTTCCAGTTTTTCTGTTTAAGTTATTACTATTGTGCTAAATCATACTGTTTCTGCTATTTCATAAGATTTGTGCAAAATATAGTATTTCTGCCAAATATAGTATTTCTGATTAATTATAGTTTTTCTACTAAATCATAGTACAGTATTTCTGCTTTTTATAGGATTTGTGCTAAAACATAGTATTTCTACTAAATGTAGTATTTATGCTTAATCATACTATTTCTATATATTTCTGCCAAGTCCCCAGGCAGCCAATCCTCTGTGAGGACTTAGACATTCAAATTTTCAAATCAGGCCCTGCACGGTTTCCCAGCCAATCATATATGTGTCCTGAGGCATTCAAATTTGCATATTGGGGACTTCATGGCTTCTAAGCCAGCCAATCATATCTGAGGGCTGAGGAATTGAAATCCACAAATCAGGGCCTGCACAGCTTCCCAGCCAGCCAATCATGTATGTGGGCTCCAGGTATTCAAATTTGCATATTGGGGAATTCGTGGCTTCTAAGTCAACAAGTCATCCGTGTCATATATCTCTAAAAATTCATATTTTAATGATAAATTGTCAACACTTGAAGATTCCCCCATCTCTTCTGAACAAAACGGTGTAAGAATGACCGTTCTAGCTCCTACGGTTAGGAAATTATGGTCATTTGTTTGAGGGGAGTCGTCATTATGAGAAATAGACTGCAATGATCCTGTGTCTCTCTGTGCTGCGTGTGTAAAAAGGATGCACCTGTTTTGGAGGGAAAGAGTGCACAGGCTCTCTGATTGGTGGATTCAAATTCAGCAGCTCCCAGGCTGACCTAGAAACTCACTTTTCTCTCCCTGTGTGTGTGTGTGTGTGTGTGTGTGTGTGTGTGTGTGTGTGTGTGTGTGTGTGTGACAGAGAGAGAGAGAGAGAGAAAGGCTTTTAATGGGATGATCTCATTCTAAGATTCAAATTCAATATATTTAGACTGGTTGACTGAATTGGATCTTGTGTGTGTGTCTCTCTGTGCATGTGTGTTTCCTCATGTGTACATATTTGTGATTGTGTGGCTGTTATAGATTTTTTTGCTGATTTTTTTCATTTAACAAGTATAGTTGAGGGACCTTCAGCATGTTCAGCATTTTTTTCAGCTGTCCATTTTTGCTTTTCCAATTTTTCTGTTTAAGTTATTACTATTGTGCTAAATCATACTATTTCTGCTATTTTATAAGATTTGTGCCAAATACCGTATTTCTGCCAAATATAGTATTTCTGATTAATTATAGTTTTTTCTACCAAATCATAGTACAGTATTTCTGCTTTTTATAGGGTTTGTGTTTAATATAGTATTTCTGCTAAATTATAGTATTTCTGCTTTTTATAGTATTTGTGCTAAATTATAGTATTTCTGCCAAATTATAATATTTGTGCTAAAACATAGTCTTAATTTAAAATTACAATATTCATAGTTCATCACAGTGTCTCTGGTAAATCACAATATTTCTGCTCTGTTGTACTATTTTTCTAAATCATAGTGTTTCTGTAATGTTTAAGTATTTTTGGCTAAATATATTCTTTCTGTTATCTTATACTATTTCTCCTAAATTCTTGTATTTTTGAGAAGTTATCATGTTTCTGGTAAGTTACAATATTTCTGCTAAATTCTGCTATGCTATTGTATTTCTGCCAAGTATTATGTTTCCTCTAAGATATTGCAGTTCTGCTAAGTTATTCCATTTTAGCAAACTTCTTTTGCTTCTGCAAAGTTTTTACAATTTCTGCAACTTTTCAGCTTTTTCAGCTAGTTTTTGCATACAGCTTCAGCTTAAAGCATCCACACTGCATTTTCGCAGGAAATGCAAATTTTTCTAGTTCTTTATTGTGTGGATGCTTTAAGCATCCACACTATTGAGTTCCTCTTGGGACTTCCGTACACTTTTTGGCACTTAACTACTTCCGCAATTTTCAGCCGATTTTCACCGTTCAAATTTTAAAATATTCTGCTATTTCTGCTAATTCCTGCTATGTCTTTTGGTATTTTTCACTATTATACTTTTTAAAATATTAAGCTTAATTTGTCCCATTGAAATGAATGGGAAACTTCTGCAATTCTGCTAAAATTTGCTTGTTTCTGAAACTTAACTACTTCCTCATATTTTCACGTAGAACAACCATTCAAACTTTAAAATGTTCTCAAATTATTGGGCTATTCAGGTATGATTCAGCTTTTTCAAATCTTTTACCGTTTTACTTTTATGCCTCTTAAAGTTTTCAGTTGCAAAATTGTGATTTTTCACAAAATACATGCGTTGTTATGGTTGCTATGCACTTGGCTTCCAGTGTGCCACTGAAGGTTTTGCAGTCTTCTCTTCATGTCCGAACAACTTCTTGCTACTTGCTCAATTTTCACTCAACTTCCACAAATTATACATCACAACGTAGGTATTTTTGCTGGGTTTCCGAAAATGTCACTATCATTGTTGTGGGATTTATAGAATTTTGGCAAATCTCCTCAGACCAACACAAAGTCGCAAAACTCTCCATAGAAAGTCAATGGAGAGCTTGTTCAAAATCACCACTTGATTTCTGTAATGAGAGGCATATTCGAATCGTCATATCTCCTTAACGAAGCAAAGTTAAGACATAAGGCTTGTCCCAGTATATCTTCAGACACTCCTGACGCTCACAATTCAAGAATTATTTTCTCACCTATTACCGTTCTGAAATGAGTTAGACTTGTTTGAGGGTAGGAAATTTGTCCTTCGCTCAGATTTCTTCAGATTTCAAACTCTGGAAATGAACCACTTTTTTCTCTCGTCATATCTTTTTAATGGATTTCCACAGAGACCTGAAAATTTCCATGATTGTTCACCAAAGCCTGCTGTCTCTTACGGTGAAAGAATGATATTGATACTCCAAATAGATTTAGAGTTAGAAAGTGTTGTTTGAGGGCAAGTCAAGGCAGTTTTTGCTTTGCTCTACTCAGTTATGGTGCATTAGAAGTAAATTATCTTTAATAATTCATATTTTAATGATAAATTGTCAACACTTTAAGATTCCCCCATCTCTTCTGAACAAAACGGTGTAAGAATGACCGTTCTAGCCCCTACAGTTAGGAAATTATGGTCATTTGTTTGAGGGGAGTTGTCATTATGAGAAATAGACTGCAAAAATCCTGTGTCTCTCTGTGCTGCGTGCACCTGTTTTGGCGGGAAAAAGTGCACAGGCTCTCTGATTGGTGGATTCAAATTCAGCAGCTCCAAGGCTGCTTGACTGAGCTAGAAACTTACTTCTCTCTTCGTGTGTGTGTGTGTGTGTGTGTGTGTGTGTGTGTGTGTGTGTGTGTGTGTGTGTGTGTGTGTGTGACAGAGAGAGAGAGAGAGAGAGAGAGAGAAAGGCTTTTAATGGGATGACCTCATTCTAAGCTTCAAATTCAATATATTTAGACTGGTTGACTGAATTGGATCTTGTGTGTGTGTCTCTCTGTGCATGTGTGTTTCCTTATGTGTACATATTTCTGATTGTGTGGCTGTTATATATTTTTTTTGCTGATTTTTTTCATTTAACAAGTATATTTGAGGGACCCTCAGCATGTTCAGCATTTTTTCAGCTGTCCATTTTGCTTTTCCGATTTTTCTGTTTAACTTATTACTATTGTGCTAAATCATACTATTTCTGCTTTTAATAGGATTTGTGCCAAATATAGTATTTCTGCTTTTTATAGGATTTGTGCTTAATATACTATTTCTGCTTTTTATAGGATTTGTGCTTAATATAGTATTTCTGCTAAATGTAGTGTTTATGCTTAATCATACTATTTCTATATATTTCTGCCAGGCAGCCAATCCTCTGTGAGGACTCAGACATTCAAATATACAGATCAGGGCCTGCAGCCAGCCAATCATATCTGAGGTTTTCCGTTTCCTCTCTCGTCATATCTCAGCGACGGATGTACATAGAGCAATGAAAATCGCAGTTAAAGTACACCAAAGTCCGCTGATTCACCCAGTACAAGAATTATGCTTCTAGTCCACCTAGTTTTTGAGTTACACAACGTTTTGTAACTCCAAAAAACGGCGTTTTTCGCCTCTCACCGCGATCTAATTCTGACTCCTCATCACCCTGTTTTTCAAAACGGCTGCTCTCTTTCCCAGTGGCGCAGTTGGTAATGACACGGGTCTGCAAGCCAAAGATCGTGGGTTCGATTCCACCTTGGTCAACATGTTTTTTTCCCTACAAATTAATACACTGTCACAGACCAGTAATTCATATTCATCATTTATTACAATTCTGCAAACTTTTATGATTTTACCAGCTTTTCTAATATGGACCTCACATTCTTGTTAACACTCCATGGCACAAATACTCTTCCCTTTAGGCTATTTCTCCCATTTTAAAGTATTACTCCTCCATAATTGTAATTCTGTTAAATCAAAGTACTTTTACTACATCTTAGTACTTCTGCTCAATCATAGTATTTCTGCTAAATCATAGTATTTCTGCTACTTTTTGGTACTTGTGCTAAATACAGTATTTCTGCTAAATCATACTATTTCTACTATATTATATTTTTCTTTCTAAATATAGCATTTCTGCTATATAATTGTATTTCTGCCAAGTATTATGTTTCCTCTAAGATATTGCAGTTCTGCTAAGTTATTCCATTTTAGCAAAGTTCTTTTGCTTCTGAAAAGCTTTTACAATTTCTGCAACTTTTCAGCTTTTTCAGCTGGTTTTTGCATGCAGCTTCAGCTTTAAGCATCCACACTGCATTTTCGCAGGAAATGCAAATTTTTCTAGTTGTGTGGATGCTTTAAGCATCCACACTATTGAGTTCCTGTTTCTCTTTATTCTTTATTGTGTGGATGCTTTAAGCATCCACACTATTGAGTTCCTGTTTCTCTTTATTCTTTATTATTATTATTATTATTATTCTTAGGACTTCCGTACACTTTTCGCCGTTAAACTACTTCCACAATTTTCAGCCGATTTTCACCGTTCAAATTTTAAACTATTCAGCTATTTTTGCTATTTCCGGCTATGACTTTTGCTATTTTTAACTATTATACTTTTTAAAATATTCCACTTTTTTCCTTTAATTTGTCCCATTGAAATGAATGGGAAACTTCAGCAATTCTGCTAAAATTTGCTTGTTTTTGAAACTTAACTACTTCCTCATATTTTCACCTAGAACAACCATTCAAATTTTAAAATGTTCACAAATTATTGGGCTATTCAGGTATGATTCAGCTTTTTCAAATCTTTTACTGTTTTACTTTTATGCCTCTTAAAGTTTTGAGTTGCAAAATTGTGATTTTTCACAAAATACATGTGTTGTTATGGTTGCTATGCTCTTGGCTTCCAGTGTGCCACTGAAGGTTTTGCAATTTTCACTTCATGTCCGAACAACTTCCTGCTACTTGCTCAATTTTCACTCAACTTCCACAAATTATACATCAAAACGTAGGTATTTTTGCTGGCTTTCAGAAAATGTCACCATCATTGTTGTGGGATTTATAGAATTTTGGCAAATCTCCTCAGACTAACACAAGGTCAGAAAACTCTCCATATAAAGTCAATGGAGAGCTTGTTCAAAATCACCGCTGGATTTCTGTAATGAGAGGCATATTCGAATCGTCATATCTCCTTAACGAAGCAAAGTTAAGACATGAGGCTTGTCCCGGTATATCTTCAGACACTCCTGACGCTCACAATTCAAGAATTTCTTTCTCACCTATTACCGTTCTGAAATGAGTTGGACTTGTTTGAGGGTAGGAAATTCGTCCTTCGCTCAGATTTCTTCAGATTTCAAACTGTGGAAATGAACCACTTTTTTCTCTCGTCATAACTTTTTGTTGGATTTCCACAGAGACCTGAAAATTTCCATGATTGTTCACCAAAGCCTGCTGTCTCTTACGGTGAAAGAATGATATCGATACTCCAAATAGATTTAGAGTTAGAAAGCGTTGTTTGAGGGCAAGTCAAGGCAGTTTTTGCTTCGCTCTACTCAGTTATGGTGCATTAGAAGTCAAATATCTTTAATAATTCATATTTTAATGATAAATTGTAAACACTGGAAGATTCCCCCATCTCTTCTGAACAAAACGGTGTAAGAATGACCGCTCTAGCCCCTACGGTTTGGAAATTATGGTCATTTGTTTGAGGGGAGTCCTCACTATGAGAAATAGGCTGCAATAATCCTGTGCCTCTCTGTGCTGCGTGTGTAAAAAGAGGCACATGTTTTGGCGGGAAAAAGTACACAGGCTCTCTGATTGGTGGATTCAAATTCAGCAGCTCCCAGGCTGACCTAGAAACTTACTTCTCTCTCCCTGTGCATTTTTTTGCTGATTTTTTCATTTAACAAGTATATTTGAGGGACCCTCAGCATGTTCAGCATTTTTTCAGCTGTCCATTTTGCTTTTCCAATTTTTCTGTTTAACTTATTACTATTGTGCTAAATAATACTATTTCTGCTATTTTATAAGATTTGTGCCTAATATAGTATTTCTGCTAAATTACAATATTTCTGCTTTTTATACTATTTGTGCTAAAACATAGTATTTCTACTAAATGTAGTATTTATGCTTAATCATACTATTTCTGCTTTTTATGGGATTTGTGCCTAATATAGGATTTCTGCTTTTTATAGGATTTTTGCTCAAACATAGTATTTCTACTAAATGTAGTGTTTATGCTTAATCATCCTATTTCTGCTTTTTATAGGATTTGTGCTTAATATAGTATTTCTGCTAAATTATAGTATTTCTGCTTTTTATAGTATTTGTGCTAAAACATAGTATTTCTACTAAATGTAGTATTTATGCTTAATCATAGTATTTCTATATATTTCTGCCAGGTCCCCAGGCAGCCAATCCTCTGTGAGGACTGAGAAATTCAAATTTTCAAATCAGGGACTGCACGGCTTCCCAGCCAATCATATATGTGTCCTGAGGCATTCAAATTTGCATATTGGGGCCTTCATGGCTTCTAAGCCAGCCAATCATATCTGAGGGCTGAGGAATTCAAATCCACAAATCAGGGCCTGCACAGCTTCCCAGCCAGCCAATCATGTATGTGGGCTCCAGGTATTCAAATTTGCATATTGGGGAATTCGTGGCTTCTAAGTCAACAAGTCATCCATGTCATATATCTCTAAAAATTCATATTTTAATGATAAATTGTCAACACTTGAAGATTCCCCCATCTCTTCTGAACAAAACGGTGTAAGAATGACCACTCTAGCCCCTATGGTTAGGAAATTATGGTCATTTGTTTGAGGGGAATCCTCACTATGTGAAATAAACTGAAAGAAGCAGGTCTATGTCTCTGTGCTGCGTGTGTAAAAAGATGCACCTGTTTTGGCGGGAAAACGTAAACAGCCTCTCTGATTGGTGGATTCAAATTCAGCAGCTCCCAGGCTGACCTAGAAACTTAGTCCTCTCTCCCTGTGTGTGTGTGTGTGTGTGTGTGTGTGTGTGTGTGTGTGTGTGTTTAGTGGGAGAGAGAGGACCCTGCCCTTATTTGACAGCATGTCATTGTAGGATTTAAATTGAACATAGTTAGACTGGTTGACTGGATTAGAGCCTGTGTTTGTGTGTCCCTCTGTGCATTTGTGTTTCAATAAGTTATTACTATTCTGCTAAATCATAGTATTTCTGGTACTTTTCGGTACTTGTGCTAAATACAGTATTTCTGCTAAATTATTGAGTTCCTGCTTTTTATAGGATTTGTGCCTAACATAGTATTTCTGCTAAATTATAGTATTTCTGCTTTTTATAGGATTTGTGCCTAACATAGTATTTCTGCTAAATTATAGTATTTCTGCTTTTTATACTATTTGTTCTAAATTATAGTATTTCTGCTTTTTATAGGATTTGTGCTTAATATAGTATTTCTGCTAAATTATAGTTTTTCTTCTTTTTATAGTATTTGTGCTAAAACATAGTAGTTCTACTAAATGTAGTATTTATGCTTAATAATAGTATTTCTATATATTTCTGCCAGGTCCCCAGGCAGCCAATCCTCTGTGAGGACTGAGACATTCAAATTTTCAAATCAGGGCCTGCACAGTTTCCCAGCCAATCAAATAAGTGTCCTGAGGCATTCAAATTTGCATATTGGGGCCTTCGTGGCTTCTAAGCCAGCCAATCATATCTGAGGGCTGAGGAATTCAAATCCACAAATCAGGGCCTGCACGGCTTCCCAGCCAGCCAATCACATATGTGGTCTCAGGCATTCAAATTTGCATATTGGGGAATTCGTGGCTTCTAAGTCAACAAGTCATCCATGTCATATATCTCTAAAAATTCATATTTTAATATTAAATTGTCAACACTTGAAGATTCCCCCATCTCTTCTGAACAAAACGGTGTAAGAATGACCCTTCTAGCCCCTACGGTTAGGAAATTACGGTCATTTGTTTGAGGGGAGTCGTCACTATGAGAAATAGACTGCAAAAATCCTGTGTCTCTCTGTGCTGCTGCGTGTGTAAACAGATGCACCTGTTTTGGTGGGGAAAAGTGCACAGCCTCTCTGATTGGTGGATTCAAATTCACCAGCTCCCAGGCTGACCTAGAAACTTACTTCTCTCTCCCTGTGTGTGTGTGTGTGTGTGTGTGTGTGTGTGTGTGTGTGTGTGTGTGTGTGTGTGTGTGTGTGTGACAGAGAGAGAGAGAGAGAGAGAAAGGCTTTTAATGGGATGATCTCATTCTAAGATTTAAATTCAATATATTTAGACTGGTTGACTGAATTGGATCTTGTGTGTGGGTCTCTCTGTGCATGTGTGTTTCCTCATGTGTACATATTTGTGATTGTGTGGCTGTAATAAATTTTTTTGCAGATTTTTGTCATTTAACAAGTATATTTGAGGGACCCTCAGCATGTTCAGCATTTTTTCAGCTGTCCATTTTGCTTTTCCAATTTTTCTGTTTAACTTATTACTATTGTGCTAAATCATACTATTTCTGCTATTTTATAAGATTTGTGCTTAATATACTATTTCTGCTTTTATAGGATTTGTGCTTAATATAGTATTTCTGCTAAATGTAGTATTTATGCTTAATCATACTATTTCTGCTTTTCATAGTATTTCTGCTTAATATAGTATTTCTGCTAAATTTAGTATTTCTGATTAATTATAGTTTTTCTACTAAATCATAGTACAGTATTTCTGCTTTTTATGGGATTTGTGCTAAAACAAAGTATTTCTACTAAATGTAGTATTTGTGCTTAATCATACCATTTCTGCTTTTTATAGGATTTGTGCTTAATATAATATTTCTGCTAAATTATAGTATTTCTGCCAAATTATAATATTTGTGCTAAAACATAGTCTCAATTTAAAATTACAATATTCATAGTTCATCACAGTGTCTCTGGTAAATCACAATATTTCTGCTCTGTTGTACTATTTTTCTAAATCATAGTGTTTCTGTAATGTTTAAGTATTTTTGGCTAAATATATTCTTTCTGTTATCTTATACTATTTCTCCTAAATTCTTGTATTTTTGAGAAGTTATCATGTTTCTGGTAAGTTACAATATTTCTGCTAAATTCTGCTATGCTATTGTATTTCTGCCAAGTATTATGTTTCCTCTAAGATATTGCAGTTCTGCTAAGTTATTCCATTTTAGCAAACTTCTTTTGCTTCTGCAAAGTTTTTACAATTTCTGCAACTTTTCAGCTTTTTCAGCTAGTTTTTGCATACAGCTTCAGCTTTAAGCATCCACACTGCATTTTCGCAGGAAATGCAAATTTTTCTAGTTATTATTATTATTCTAGTTGCTTCCGTACACTTTTCGCCGTTAAACTACTTCCACAATTTTCAGCCGATTTTCACCGTTCAAATTTTAAACTATTCAGCTATTTTTGCTAATTCCTGCTACGATTTTTGCTATTTTTAACTATTATACTTTTTAAAATATTAAGCTTTTTTCCTTTAATTTGTCCCATTGAAATGAATGGGAAACTTCAGCAATTCTACTAAAATTTGCTTGTTTTTGAAACTTAACTACTTCCTCATATTTTCACCTAGAACAACCATTCAAACTTTAAAATGTTCACAAATTATTGGGCTATTCAGGTATGATTCAGCTTTTTCAAATCTTTAACTGTTTTACTTTTATGCCTCTTAAAGTTTTGAGTTGCAAAATTGTGATTTTTCACAAAATACATGTGTTGTTATGGTTGCTATGCTCTTGGCTTCCAGTGTGCCACTGAAGGTTTTGCAATTTTCACTTCATGTCCGAACAACTTCCTGCTACTTGCTCAATTTTCACTCAACTTCCACAAATTATACATCAAAACGTAGGTATTTTTGCTGGCTTTCAGAAAATGTCACCATCATTGTTGTGGGATTTATAGAATTTTTGCAAATCTCCTCAGACTAACACAAGGTCAGAAAACTCTCCATATAAAGTGAATGGAGAGCTTGTTCAAAATCACCGCTGGATTTCTGTAATGAGAGGCATATTCGAATCGTCATATCTCCTTAACGAAGCAAAGTTAAGACATGAGGCTTGTCCCCGAATATCTTCAGACACCCCTGACGCTCACAATTCAAGAATTTCTTTCTCACCTATTACCGTTCTGAAATGAGTTGGACTTGTTTGAGGGTAGGAAATTCGTCCTTCGCTCAGATTTCTTCAGATTTCAAACTGTGGAAATGAACCACTTTTTTCTCTCGTCATAACTTTTTGTTGGATTTCCACAGAGACCTGAAAATTTCCATGATTGTTCACCAAAACCTGCTGTCTCTTACGGTGAAAGAATGATATCGATACTCCAAATAGATTTCGAGTTAGAAAGCGTTGTTTGAGGGCAAGTCAAGGCAGTTTTTGCTTCGCTCTACTCAGTTATGGTGCATTACAAGTCAAATATCTTTAATAATTCATATTTTAATGATAAATTGTAAACACTGGAAGATTCCCCCATCTCTTCTGAACAAAACGGTGTAAGAATGACCGCTCTAGCCCCTACGGTTTGGAAATTATGGTCATTTGTTTGAGGGGAGTCCTCACTATGAGAAATAGGCTGCAATAATCCTGTGCCTCTCTGTGCTGCGTGTGTAAAAAGAGGCACATGTTTTGGCGGGAAAAAGTACACAGGCTCTCTGATTGGTGGATTCAAATTCAGCAGCTCCCAGGCTGACCTAGAAACTTACTTCTCTCTCCCTGTGCATTTTTTTGCTGATTTTTTTTCATTTAACAAGTATATTTGAGGGACCCTCAGCATGTTCAGCATTTTTTCAGCTGTCCATTTTGCTTTTCCAATTTTTCTGTTTAACTTATTACTATTGTGCTAAATAATACTATTTCTGCTATTTTATAAGATTTGTGCCTAATATAGTATTTCTGCTTTTAATACAATATTTCTGCTTTTTATACTATTTGTGCTAAAACATAGTATTTCTACTAAATGTAGTATTTATGCTTAATCATACTATTTCTGCTTTTTATGGGATTTGTGCCTAATATAGTATTTCTGCTTTTTATAGGATTTTTGCTCAAACATAGTATTTCTACTAAATGTAGTGTTTATGCTTAATCATCCTATTTCTGCTATTTTATAAGATTTGTGCTTAATATAGTATTTCTGCTTTTAATAGGATTTGTGCTTAATATAGTATTTCTGCTTTTTATAGAATTTGTGCTTAATATAGTATTTCTGCTTTTTATAGAATTTGTGCTTAATATAGTATTTCTGCTTTTTATAGGATTTGTGCTTAATATAGTATTTCTGCTAAATTATAGTATTTCTGCTTTTTATAGTATTTGTGCTAAAACATAGTATTTCTACTAAATGTAGTATTTATGCTTAATCATAGTATTTCTATATATTTCTGCCAGGTCCCCAGGCAGCCAATCCTCTGTGAGGACTTAGACATTCAAATTTTCAAATCAGGGCCTGCACAGTTTCCCAGCCAATCATATATGTGTCCTGAGGCATTCAAATTTGCATATTGGGGCCTTCATGGCTTCTAAGCCAGCCAATCATATCTGAGGGCTGAGGAATTCAAATCCACAAATCAGGGCCTGCACGGCTTCCCAGGCAGCCAATCATGTATGTGGCCTCAGGCATTCAAATTTGCATATTGGGGGAATTCGTGGCTTCTAAGTCAACAAGTCATCCATGTCGTATATCTCTAAAGATTCACATTTTAATGATAAATTGTTAACACTGGAAGATTCCCCCATCTCTTCTGAACAAAACGGTATAAGAATGACCGCTCTAGCCCCTACGGTTTGGAAATTATGGTCATTTGTTTGAGGGGAGTCCTCACTATGAGAAATAGGCTGCAATAATCCTGTGCCTCTCTGTGCTGCGTGTGTAAAAAGAGGCACCTGTTTTGGCGGGAAAAAGTACACAGGCTCTCTAATTGGTGGATTCAAATTCAGCAGCTCCCAGGCTGACCTAGAAACTTACTTCTCTCTCCCTGTGCATTTTTTTGCTGATTTTTTCATTTAACAAGTATATTTGAGGGACCCTCAGCATGTTCAGCATTTTTTCAGCTGTCCATTTTGCTTTTCCAATTTTTCTGTTTAACTTAGTACTATTGTGCTAAATCATACTGTTTCTGCTATTTCATAAGATTTGTGCTTAATATAGTATTTCTGCTTTTAATAGGATTTGTGCTTAATATAGTATTTCTGCTTTTTATAGAATTTGTGCTTAATATAGTATTTCTGCTTTTTATAGGATTTGTGCTTAATATAGTATTTCTGCTAAATTATAGTATTTCTGCTTTTTATAGTATTTGTGCTAAAACATAGTATTTCTACTAAATGTAGTATTTATGCTTAATCATAGTATTTCTATATATTTCTGCCAGGTCCCCAGGCAGCCAATCCTCTGTGAGGACTTAGACATTCAAATTTTCAAATCAGGGCCTGCACGGTTTCCCAGCCAATCATATATGTGTCCTGAGGCATTCAAATTTGCATATTGGGGCCTTCATGGCTTCTAAGCCAGCCAATCATATCTGAGGGCTGAGGAATTCAAATCCACAAATCAGGGCCTGCACAGCTTCCCAGCCAGCCAATCATGTATGTGGGCTCCAGGTATTCAAATTTGCATATTGGGGAATTCGTGGCTTCTAAGTCAACAAGTCATCCATGTCATATATCTCTAAAAATTCATATTTTAATGATAAATTGTCAACACTTGAAGATTCCCCCATCTCTTCTGAACAAAACGGTGTAAGAATGACCGTTCTAGCCCCTACGGTTAGGAAATTATGGTCATTTGTTTGAGGGGAGTCGTCACTATGAGAAATAGGCTGCAATAATCCTGTGTCTCTCTGTGCTGCTGCGTGTGTAAACAGAAGCACCTGTTTTGGTGGGGAAAAGTGCACAGCCTCTCTGATTGGTGGATTCAAATTCACCAGCTCCCAGGCTGACCTAGAAACTTACTTCTCTCTCCCTGTGTGTGTGTGTGTGTGTGTGTGTGTGTGTGTGTGTGTGTGTGTGTGTGTGTGTGTGTGAGACAGAGAGAGAGAGGGAGAGAGAGAGAGAGAG
Organism: Aulonocara sp. 'chitande type north' Nkhata Bay; assembly: GCF_057382095.1. Classification (NCBI taxonomy): domain Eukaryota; kingdom Metazoa; phylum Chordata; class Actinopteri; order Cichliformes; family Cichlidae; genus Aulonocara; species Aulonocara sp. 'chitande type north' Nkhata Bay. Next base: position 9,762,453 of record NC_141347.1, read on the forward strand.
AGAGAGAGAAAGGCTTTTAATGGGATGATCTCATTCTAAGATTTAAATTCAATATATTTAGACTGGTTGACTGAATTGGATCTTGTGTGTGGGTCTCTCTGTGCATGTGTGTTTCCTCATGTGTACATATTTGTGATTGTGTGGCTGTAATAAATGTTTTTGCAGATTTTTGTCATTTAACAAGTATATTTGAGGGACCCTCAGCATGTTCAGCATTTTTTCAGCTGTCCATTTTGCTTTTCCAATTTTTCTGTTTAACTTATTACTATTGTGCTAAATCATACTATTTCTGCTATTTTACAAGATTTGTGCTTAATATACTATTTCTGCTTTTATAGGATTTGTGCTTAATATAGTATTTCTGCTAAATGTAGTATTTATGCTTAATCATACTATTTCTGCTTTTCATAGTATTTCTGCTAAATTTAGTATTTCTGATTAATTATAGTTTTTCTACTAAATCATAGTACAGTATTTCTGCTTTTTATGGGATTTGTGCTAAAACAAAGTATTTCTACTAAATGTAGTATTTGTGCTTAATCATACCATTTCTGCTTTTTATAGGATTTGTGCTTAATATAGTATTTCTGCTAAATTATAGTATTTCTGCCAAATTATAATATTTGTGCTAAAACATAGTCTCAATTTAAAATTACAATATTCATAGTTCATCACAGTGTCTCTGGTAAATCACAATATTTCTGCTCTGTTGTACTATTTTTCTAAATCATAGTGTTTCTGTAATGTTTAAGTATTTTTGGCTAAATATATTCTTTCTGTTATCTTATACTATTTCTCCTAAATTCTTGTATTTTTGAGAAGTTATCATGTTTCTGGTAAGTTACAATATTTCTGCTAAATTCTGCTATGCTATTGTATCTCTGCCAAGTATTATGTTTCCTCTAAGATATTGCAGTTCTGCTAAGTTATTCCATTTTAGCAAACTTCTTTTGCTTCTGCAAAGTTTTTACAATTTCTGCAACTTTTCAGCTTTTTCAGCTACTTTTTGCATACAGCTTCAGCTTTAAGCATCCACACTGCATTTTCGCAGGAAATGCAAATTTTTCTAGTTATTATTGTGTGGATGCTTAAGCATCCACACTATTGAGTTCCTGTTTCTCTTTATTCTTTATTGTGTGGATGCTTTAAGCATCCACACTATTGAGTTCCTGTTTCTCTTTATTCTTTATTATTCTTAGGACTTCCGTACACTTTTCGCCGTTTAACTACTTCCACAGTTTTTGTGCTATTTTCACCGTTCAAACTTTAAACTATTCAGCTATTTTTGCTAATTCCTGCTATATCTTTTGGTATTTTTAACTATTATACTTTTTAAAATATTCCACTTTTTTCCTTTAATTTGTCCCATTGAAATGAATGGGAAACTTCAGCAATTCTGCTAAAATTTGCTTGTTTTTGAAACTTAACTACTTCCTCATATTTTCACCTAGAACAACCATTCAAACTTTAAAATGTTCACAAATTATTGGGCTATTCAGGTATGATTCAGCTTTTTCAAATCTTTTACTGTTTTACTTTTATGCCTCTTACAGTTTTGAGTTGCAAAATTGTGATTTTTCACAAAATACATGTGTTGTTATGGTTGCTATGCTCTTGGCTTCCAGTGTGCCACTGAAGGTTTTGCAATTTTCACTTCATGTCCGAACAACTTCCTGCTACTTGCTCAATTTTCACTCAACTTCCACAAATTATACATCAAAACGTAGGTATTTTTGCTGGCTTTCAGAAAATGTCACCATCATTGTTGTGGGATTTATAGAATTTTTGCAAATCTCCTCAGACTAACACAAGGTCAGAAAACTCTCCATATAAAGTGAATGGAGAGCTTGTTCAAAATCACCGCTGGATTTCTGTAATGAGAGGCATATTCGAATCGTCATATCTCCTTAACGAAGCAAAGTTAAGACATGAGGCTTGTCCCCGAATATCTTCAGACACCCCTGACGCTCACAATTCAAGAATTTCTTTCTCACCTATTACCGTTCTGAAATGAGTTGGACTTGTTTGAGGGTAGGAAATTCGTCCTTCGCTCAGATTTCTTCAGATTTCAAACTGTGGAAATGAACCACTTTTTTCTCTCGTCATAACTTTTTGTTGGATTTCCACAGAGACCTGAAAATTTCCATGATTGTTCACCAAAGCCTGCTGTCTCTTACGGTGAAAGAATGATATCGATACTCCAAATAGATTTCAAGTCACAAAGCGTTGTTTGAGGGCAAGTCAAGGCAGTTTTTGCTTCGCTCTACTCAGTTATGGTGCATTACAAGTCAAATATCTTTAATAATTCATATTTTAATGATAAATTGTAAACACTGGAAGATTCCCCCATCTCTTCTGAACAAAACGGTGTAAGAATGACCGCTCTAGCCCCTACGGTTTGGAAATTATGGTCATTTGTTTGAGGGGAGTCGTCACTATGAGAAATAGGCTGCAATAATCCTGTGCCTCTCTGTGCTGCGTGTGTAAAAAGAGGCACATGTTTTGGCGGGAAAAAGTACACAGGCTCTCTGATTGGTGGATTCAAATTCAGCAGCTCCCAGGCTGACCTAGAAACTTACTTCTCTCTCCCTGTGCATTTTTTTGCTGATTTTTTCATTTAACAAGTATATTTGAGGGACCCTCAGCATGTTCAGCATTTTTTCAGCTGTCCATTTTGCTTTTCCAATTTTTCTGTTTAACTTATTACTATTGTGCTAAATAATACTATTTCTGCTATTTTATAAGATTTGTGCCTAATATAGTATTTCTGCTAAATTACAATATTTCTGCTTTTTATACTATTTGTGCTAAAACATAGTATTTCTACTAAATGTAGTATTTATGCTTAATCATACTATTTCTGCTTTTTATGGGATTTGTGCCTAATATAGTATTTCTGCTTTTTATAGGATTTTTGCTCAAACATAGTATTTCTACTAAATGTAGTGTTTATGCTTAATCATCCTATTTCTGCTTTTTATAGGATTTGTGCTTAATATAGTATTTCTGCTAAATTATAGTATTTCTGCTTTTTATAGTATTTGTGCCTAACATAGTATTTCTGCTAAATTATAGTATTTCTGCTTTTTATAGGATTTGTGCTTAACATAGTATTTCTGCTAAATTATAGTTTTTCTTCTTTTTATAATATTTGTGCTAAAACATAGTATTTCTACTAAATGTAGTATTTATGCTTAATAATAGTATTTCTATATATTTCTGCCAGGTCCCCAGGCAGCCAATCCTCTGTGAGGACTGAGACATTCAAATTTTCAAATCAGGGCCTGCACAGTTTCCCAGCCAATCAAATAAGTGTCCTGAGGCATTCAAATTTGCATATTGGGGCCTTCGTGGCTTCTAAGCCAGCCAATCATATCTGAGGGCTGAGGAATTCAAATCCACAAATCAGGGCCTGCACGGCTTCCCAGCCAGCCAATCACATATGTGGTCTCAGGCATTCAAATTTGCATATTGGGGAATTCGTGGCTTCTAAGTCAACAAGTCATCCATGTCATATATCTCTAAAAATTCATATTTTAATATTAAATTGTCAACACTTGAAGATTCCCCCATCTCTTCTGAACAAAACGGTGTAAGAATGACCGTTCTAGCCCCTACGGTTAGGAAATTACGGTCATTTGTTTGAGGGGAGTCGTCACTATGAGAAATAGACTGCAAAAATCCTGTGTCTCTCTGTGCTGCTGCGTGTGTAAACAGATGCACCTGTTTTGGTGGGGAAAAGTGCACAGCCTCTCTGATTGGTGGATTCAAATTCACCAGCTCCCAGGCTGACCTAGAAACTTACTTCTCTCTCCCTGTGTGTGTGTGTGTGTGTGTGTGTGTGTGTGTGTGTGTGTGTGACAGAGAGAGAGAGAGAGAGAGAGAGAGAAAGGCTTTTAATGGGATGATCTCATTCTAAGATTTAAATTCAATATATTTAGACTGGTTGACTGAATTGGATCTTGTGTGTGGGTCTCTCTGTGCATGTGTGTTTCCTCATGTGTACATATTTGTGATTGTGTGGCTGTAATAAATTTTTTTGCAGATTTTTGTCATTTAACAAGTATATTTGAGGGACCCTCAGCATGTTCAGCATATTTTCAGCTGTCCATTTTGCTTTTCCAATTTTTCTGTTTAAGTTATTACTATTGTGCTAAATCATACTATTTCTGCTATTTTATAAGATTTGTGCTTAATATACTATTTCTGCTTTTATAGGATTTGTGCTTAATATAGTGTTTCTGCTAAATGTAGTATTTATGCTTAATCATACTATTTTTGCTTTTCATAGTATTTGTGCTTAATATAGTATTTCTGCTAAATTTAGTATTTCTGATTAATTATAGTTTTTCTACTAAATCATAGTACAGTATTTCTGCTTTTTATGGGATTTGTGCTAAAACAAAGTATTTCTACTAAATGTAGTATTTGTGCTTAATCATACCATTTCTGCTTTTTATAGGATTTGTGCTTAATATAGTATTTCTGCTAAATTATAGTATTTCTGCCAAATTATAATATTTGTGCTAAAACATAGTCTTAATTTAAAATTACAATATTCATAGTTCATCACAGTGTCTCTGGTAAATCACAATATTTCTGCTCTGTTGTACTATTTTTCTAAATCATAGTGTTTCTGTAATGTTTAAGTATTTTTGGCTAAATATATTCTTTCTGTTATCTTATACTATTTCTCCTAAATTCTTGTATTTTTGAGAAGTTATCATGTTTCTGGTAAGTTACAATATTTCTGCTAAATTCTGCTATGCTATTGTATTTCTGCCAAGTATTATGTTTCCTCTAAGATATTGCAGTTCTGCTAAGTTATTCCATTTTAGCAAACTTCTTTTGCTTCTGCAAAGTTTTTACAATTTCTGCAACTTTTCAGCTTTTTCAGCTACTTTTTGCATACAGCTTCAGCTTTAAGCATCCACACTGCATTTTCGCAGGAAATGCAAATTTTTCTAGTTATTATTCTAGTTGCTTCCGTACACTTTTCGCCGTTAAACTACTTCCACAATTTTCAGCCGATTTTCACCGTTCAAATTTTAAACTATTCAGCTATTTTTGCTAATTCCTGCTATGATTTTTGCTATTTTTAACTATTATACTTTTTAAAATATTAAGCTTTTTTCCTTTAATTTGTCCCATTGAAATGAATGGGAAACTTCAGCAATTCTGCTAAAATTTGCTTGTTTTTGAAACTTAACTACTTCCTCATATTTTCACCTAGAACAACCATTCAAACTTTAAAATGTTCACAAATTATTGGGCTATTCAGGTATGATTCAGCTTTTTCAAATCTTTTACTGTTTTACTTTTATGCCTCTTAAAGTTTTGAGTTGCAAAATTGTGATTTTTCACAAAATACATGCGTTGTTATGGTTGCTATGCTCTTGGCTTCCAGTGTGCCACTGAAGGTTTTGCAATTTTCACTTCATGTCCGAACAACTGTTTGCTACTTGCTCAATTTTCACTCAACTTCCACAAATTATACATCAAAACGTAGGTATTTTTGCTGGCTTTCAGAAAATGTCACCATCATTGTTGTGGGATTTATAGAATTTTTGCAAATCTCCTCAGACTAACACAAGGTCAGAAAACTCTCCATATAAAGTGAATGGAGAGCTTGTTCAAAATCACCGCTGGATTTCTGTAATGAGAGGCATATTCAAATCGTCATATCTCCTTAACGAAGCAAAGTTAAGACATGAGGCTTGTCCCCGAATATCTTCAGACACCCCTGACGCTCACAATTCAAGAATTTCTTTCTCACCTATTACCGTTCTGAAATGAGTTGGACTTGTTTGAGGGTAGGAAATTCGTCCTTCGCTCAGATTTCTTCAGATTTCAAACTGTGGAAATGAACCACTTTTTTCTCTCGTCATAACTTTTTGTTGGATTTCCACAGAGACCTGAAAATTTCCAAGATTGTTCACCAAAGCCTGCTGTCTCTTACGGTGAAAGAATGATATCGATACTCCAAATAGATTTCGAGTTAGAAAGCGTTGTTTGAGGGCAAGTCAAGGCAGTTTTTGCTTCGCTCTACTCAGTTATGGTGCATTACAAGTCAAATATCTTTAATAATTCATATTTTAATGATAAATTGTAAACACTGGAAGATTCCCCCATCTCTTCTGAACAAAACGGTGTAAGAATGACCGCTCTAGCCCCTACGGTTTGGAAATTATGGTCATTTGTTTGAGGGGAGTCCTCACTATGAGAAATAGGCTGCAATAATCCTGTGCCTCTCTGTGCTGCGTGTGTAAAAAGAGGCACATGTTTTGGCGGGAAAAAGTACACAGGCTCTCTGATTGGTGGATTCAAATTCAGCAGCTCCCAGGCTGACCTAGAAACTTACTTCTCTCTCCCTGTGCATTTTTTTGCTGATTTTTTCATTTAACAAGTATATTTGAGGGACCCTCAGCATGTTCAGCATTTTTTCAGCTGTCCATTTTGCTTTTCCAATTTTTCTGTTTAACTTATTACTATTGTGCTAAATAATACTATTTCTGCTATTTTATAAGATTTGTGCCTAATATAGTATTTCTGCTAAATTACAATATTTCTGCTTTTTATACTATTTGTGCTAAAACATAGTATTTCTACTAAATGTAGTGTTTATGCTTAATCATCCTATTTCTGCTTTTTATAGGATTTGTGCTTAATATAGTATTTCTGCTAAATTATAGTATTTCTGCTTTTTATAGTATTTGTGCTAAAACATAGTATTTCTACTAAATGTAGTATTTATGCTTAATCATAGTATTTCTATATATTTCTGCCAGGTCCCCAGACAGCCAATCCTCTGTGAGGACTGAGAAATTCAAATTTTCAAATCAGGGCCTGCACGGCTTCCCAGCCAATCATATATGTGTCCTGAGGCATTCAAATTTGCATATTGGGGCCTTCATGGCTTCTAAGCCAGCCAATCATATCTGAGGGCTGAGGAATTCAAATCCACAAATCAGGGCCTGCACAGCTTCCCAGCCAGCCAATCATGTATGTGGGCTCCAGGTATTCAAATTTGCATATTGGGGAATTCGTGGCTTCTAAGTCAACAAGTCATCCGTGTCATATATCTCTAAAAATTCATATTTTAATGATAAATTGTCAACACTTGAAGATTCCCCCATCTCTTCTGAACAAAACGGTGTAAGAATGACCGCTCTAGCCCCTATGGTTAGGAAATTATGGTCATTTGTTTGAGGGGAATCCTCACTATGTGAAATAAACTGAAAGAAGCAGGTCTATGTCTCTGTGCTGCGTGTGTAAAAAGATGCACCTGTTTTGGCGGGAAAACGTAAACAGCCTCTCTGATTGGTGGATTCAAATTCAGCAGCTCCCAGGCTGACCTAGAAACTTAGTCCTCTCTCCCTGTGTGTGTGTGTGTGTGTGTGTGTGTGTGTGTGTGTGTGTGTGTGTGTGTGTTTAGTGGGAGAGAGAGGACCCTGCCCTTATTTGACAGCATGTCATTGTAGGATTTAAATTGAACATAGTTAGACTGGTTGACTGGATTAGAGCCTGTGTTTGTGTGTCCCTCTGTGCATTTGTGTTTCAATAAGTTATTACTATTCTGCTAAATCATAGTATTTCTGGTACTTTTCGGTACTTGTGCTAAATACAGTATTTCTGCTAAATCATACTATTTCTGCTTTTCATAGGATTTATGCCTAATATAGTATTTCTGCTAAATTATAGTATTTCTGCTTTTTATAGGATTTGTGCCTAACATAGTATTTCTGCTAAATTATAGTATTTCTGCTTTTTATAGGATTTGTGCCTAACATAGTATTTCTGCTAAATTATAGTATTTCTGCTTTTTATACTATTTGTTCTAAATTATAGTATTTCTGCTTTTTATAGGATTTGTGCTTAATATAGTATTTCTGCTAAATTATAGTTTTTCTTCTTTTTATAATATTTGTGCTAAAACATAGTATTTCTACTAAATGTAGTATTTATGCTTAATAATAGTATTTCTATATATTTCTGCCAGGTCCCCAGGCAGCCAATCCTCTGTGAGGACTGAGACATTCAAATTTTCAAATCAGGGCCTGCACAGTTTCCCAGCCAATCAAATAAGTGTCCTGAGGCATTCAAATTTGCATATTGGGGCCTTCATGGCTTCTAAGCCAGCCAATCATATCTGAGGGCTGAGGAATTCAAATCCACAAATCAGGGCCTGCACGGCTTCCCAGCCAGCCAATCACATATGTGGTCTCAGGCATTCAAATTTGCATATTGGGGAATTCGTGGCTTCTAAGTCAACAAGTCATCCATGTCATATATCTCTAAAAATTCATATTTTAATATTAAATTGTCAACACTTGAAGATTCCCCCATCTCTTCTGAACAAAACGGTGTAAGAATGACCGTTCTAGCCCCTACGGTTAGGAAATTACGGTCATTTGTTTGAGGGGAGTCGTCACTATGAGAAATAGACTGCAAAAATCCTGTGTCTCTCTGTGCTGCTGCGTGTGTAAACAGATGCACCTGTTTTGGTGGGGAAAAGTGCACAGCCTCTCTGATTGGTGGATTCAAATTCACCAGCTCCCAGGCTGACCTAGAAACTTTTTTTGCAGATTTTTGTCATTTAACAAGTATATTTGAGGGACCCTCAGCATGTTCAGCATTTTTTCAGCTGTCCATTTTGCTTTTCCAATTTTTCTGTTTAACTTATTACTATTGTGCTAAATCATACTATTTCTGCTATTTTATAAGATTTGTGCTTAATATACTATTTCTGCTTTTATAGGATTTGTGCTTAATATAGTATTTCTGCTAAATGTAGTATTTATGCTTAATCATACTATTTCTGCTTTTCATAGTATTTGTGCTTAATATAGTATTTCTGCTAAATTTAGTATTTCTGATTAATTATAGTTTTTCTACTAAATCATAGTACAGTATTTCTGCTTTTTATGGGATTTGTGCTAAAACAAAGTACTTCTACTAAATGTAGTATTTGTGCTTAATCATACCATTTCTGCTTTTTATAGGATTTGTGCTTAATATAGTATTTCTGCTAAATTATAGTATTTCTGCCAAATTATAATATTTGTGCTAAAACATAGTCTCAATTTAAAATTACAATATTCATAGTTCATCACAGTGTCTCTGGTAAATCACAATATTTCTGCTCTGTTGTACTATTTTTCTAAATCATAGTGTTTCTGTAATGTTTAAGTATTTTTGGCTAAATATATTCTTTCTGTTATCTTATACTATTTCTCCTAAATTCTTGTATTTTTGAGAAGTTATCATGTTTCTGGTCAGTTACAATATTTCTGCTAAATTCTGCTATGCTATTGTATTTCTGCCAAGTATTATGTTTCCTCTAAGATATTGCAGTTCTGCTAAGTTATTCCATTTTAGCAAACTTCTTTTGCTTCTGCAAAGTTTTTACAATTTCTGCAACTTTTCAGCTTTTTCAGCTACTTTTTGCATACAGCTTCAGCTTTAAGCATCCACACTGCATTTTCGCAGGAAATGCAAATTTTTCTAGTTTAGTTTAACACTCACCGCGCTCGGGCTGTCAACAACCTGAGGCTCCTGCACTTCAGGCCAAGATCCACCAGTTGATATTTCCACGGTGCTGGTTGTTGTTGCAGTACTACAGTTGGCAAAGACTGAAACACCAAAATTTTCCGATCCTAAAGAGTGGGATGTTGGGGGGATCCTCCATCCTCTTGGTGGGCTTCCATTCGTCAAATACAGAGGGTGCGTCCGTTTAATGTGGCGAAAGAATGAGTTAAAAACTCTGAAATCTTGTTCACAGCCATCTATTCCACAGTAAACCCAAAAATCCTGCCTTCGACCATGAGCTGCATTTATGTGGCTAAGGAGCACCTTCAGAGTTAAAGAAACAAAGATAAAACAGATCATACATCTCCAGAGCGCCATGGTGAACTGTTTTCGCGCAGTAGCAATGCAGCTTTACTTTACCGCTCTCCACTGAAGGCCACAGATGAGAGTGTGGGACCATGGGAAAGGTAGGCAATTTTAAAAATATATGCATCCTTAATTATCCAATTTTTCAGGTTTAAATTACATCAGTTATATTTATTTTTAGGCAATAAGTGTTTAAGACTGAATTTATATTTTTATTTTCTTTTTTTTTACTTAAAAAAAATTAAATATAAATAATTTTCTGCATGCGCATTCTCAGTTCCTGTCGTGACGTTACTTTCACGCGGGACAAACTCTTTTCCCCTGCTTTGTTAACCATCAGGACCGTTAGGAAGATCAAAATTATTTATCTAAACAAAGTGAACAGTAATTTAAGGTTGGTAACATTAAGTTGATTTGAAAAATACTATGGTACAACGGTGTTATTAAGATAAAGTCGTGTTTTGTGAGGGCTGCTAGTTAGCAATCTAGCTAATGTGTTAACTTTAGCTAAATGATCTTATTTAAGCTGTAGGATATTTCCAGGCACTGTGAGTGGAGGCTTTGGAACCGAACTAGAGAACTGCTGTCACGGCATGGACAACTTTGACGATGCCATACTGTCTGTGTTGCAGGGTAAGTCTTATTTTTCAGTTATTTTGGTACGTTAGCTAAGCAGCCTTAGCATCTGTTAGCATCATTTCTGAAACTTGGAGCTAGGATTGCACTCTACTCTGAACTTTATCCACATTATAGCCTTGAGCTGTCTTTGCCAAAATAGACTTGGAACATCATTCTTGAAGACAGCCAAAAATAGTTTTATTGCATTCCCAAATATTTGATAAACTGTTTTAAGTTTGACATTTTATCCTGTTAATATTACTTATTGCTAAAATACATTTATTGACAAAAAAAATGACCTCAATCTGTAATAAGCCACGCCCAGGAAAAGAGAAATAAATATCACTTTTGAAGTTGTTTTTCTCTTTTACAGCTGCGAATATTGATGAGGAAACTTTGAGGAGCTTTACCCGGGATGACCTAAAGGATCTTTTTCCGGGCCATGAAAATTTCTTCCGTAGAAAGAAGATTTGGGATTTTATCAGCCAAAAGGTAAATACACATTATACCACTAAGAAGATGATTACTGTCCATATTGTCTAGCATTAATTTGCCTAATTGTGTATTTTTGTTTATATCCCACAACTGTTATAGTTTAAGAGTACTGACCAAGATGCCAACACTTTCCATCGAAGCGAGAGTAACCCCTTAGGCTTTGATGTGTCACAATGTCAGCCTCAAACTTCCACTCCCATTTCCTACACTGCTGACAAAAAAATGAAAATGCCAGACCCACCAGAGTATGTGGTGTATACAGATTCAGAGTTGGACATGGTGCGCAGTCAGTACTTTGCATTGCTCCACAGTGGAAAGGAAAAGGACTGTAGGATGTCGAAGGAGCTATGTTGCAGACTTGTAAGGAACACCGTCACCAGCATGGTTGCAATCCTCCGTGCTAGTCCCATGGGGAAAGAAGTAACATACCCCTCCAAACTCGAAATGAGAGCAATGTCGCAGAAGATTGTCGACTATTACCCCATGTTACGTGATGCTGACACACACATGCCATACGTAAGTCATTCTTTACTCACTACAATATCTAAAATTGAGCGAGATAAAAAAAAGAATGTACAAATATATATTATTTTACCACAGCTGACCATCTACACCAAACTGTACAAACGACTCCAAAATATGAAGTCTCCAAGGAAGAGGCAGGGCTCCATGCCACAACGAGGCAGGCCCAGGAAGACTCTTTTCAGCTCAGATGACACAGACAACGGGACTGAAGGTGACCTAAGTGGTGAAGCAAGTGGTTCAAGTGACTATACCATACTTCTTGAGAGCAATGATGACCTCAGTGAGGATAACTCAAATGCAGGTGTGTACTTTGGTCTGCTGTACTAATGACTTTTGGACATCTAAAACTTCAAAGAGACCACCTGCCCTCAGTTTTCTGTTCAGAGTGCATCACAAGATTTATACAGTGTTGAGTATTTTCCTTAACTTTCTAGCTATTCCCTGTTATTACATTCTGTTCATCTTCTGTTTTTTCCTCAGAGAAAGAATCCCAATTGCCGCTACCCTCCACTGTACCAACTACGTCAAACAATACTACCCTGGCTTTACCACTATTATCCAAGTCAGCCTCATGCTCTGCACCCAGGGCTGATATAGGTCCTTCAACTGCACCTCCAGATGATGTTGTTGGTAAGTCCACCATCACCCTTATCTACCTCTGTCTGACTGTGGTTCCTCTTACAGCTCTTTCCAAAATATGGTTGCAGCAATGAACCCCGTTCTAAGTGTTTATTCCATAAATCATAGTGGTTTGGCATTAACTCGAGTTGGTGTGTAAAATCAACATATGATAGATCCCTCATTCCAGTTTGCCAGTTAGCCATAGTAAGTATTTTAACACTTTGTGTTGTAATGGGTGTTACTCAGTGCTGATTATTTACACATGTAAATCCTCATGCTGGTCACATCTATCATGCCTTATCACAGTGTTTCTGTCATAGATCAAATTACCTAAAATATTTTTATCCATCAGCTCATAATCACTGTTCACACTGATGTGAACGATATACACAGTAAACAACCTTTACCTTATTTTCACCACAGCTTTATTCACGGGCATCTTAAACTGTCGTTTTAATATTTGATTCTGTTCAAACTAACAATTAACATAAATCCATGATCATTATAAGAAAAGGACACAAAGGGAAATGATCAGGACATATAGGGTCAGTTCATTACTCAAACATATTTAACCTAAACATTAATTCTCAGAAATATTATACTTAAAAACAACCATGCAACTAGAAATGACTGATTAGAAAAATCTGAATTTTGTGAAGTCTAGTTACACCATGTCTTACAATTGCTCTTTGCTTTCCCTAGCAGACCATGACAGCCTGAAGATGCAGGCAAGACATTACAAAACCTTGAGCAACATGTACAGGAAACCCAATGCAAAACCCAACCAAAGTGACGTTGCTCAAATTTTGGACCTGGAGTTTGAGGCCAGACGAACTTTTATTGACGCAGATATTACAAGGGAAGAAGACAGGCCCAGAAAAATATTTGAAGCATACCCGTGCTTCAAAGACATACAAAATGTAAGTTCAACTACCTTCAGTTAAATTCCTTGCTTTCTCTGGATAGGTTTAGTTAGTTCTTGACTAACTGAGCACAACTTTGTCATAGGCGATGGATGAACTGCGTCGCATCATTGGTGGCTCCAACTGCAAATACATAGATCAAATGAAGGGTCGATGGGCAGAGTTTTGTTCGAAAGTGCAGTTCTATGGCATTTGGAAGAAGGTCCTGAAACCTCCTCTCCCCTTGGATGTACGTGGAGGTAAGTGGCCTTTTCATACATTAAATCCACACATCAGATATGTTCGGATTGCTTTGTTGAGATACTTTTCTCTGTTCACAGTGGATTTTACTGTCACTCTCTTCAATGCACTTCCATCTCTTTTTCCTTCAAAAACTACACCACCAAAGCGGCTGGGAAGTGCCAGTGAGGCTCTCCTTCATATCCTCAAGGTGAGAACAGCTGCAATACCAGCCACTGTAACTTGTACTCCATTTACTTGTATTGTTATTATTAATATTATTATTTTGCTTTTCCTGCTTAATAAGAGTAGGTCGAAGTTCAATTCAGCAGGGATTAAATTACTCCTTATTCAGGATTTCTTAATTGTTATTCAAAACCTACTCCAGAGAGGCAGCACAGAGCAAAAGCACATTGCAGTTAGGATACAAGTAGAAGCAGTAAAATGATATATTTAAAAAGGCCTTCAAAAACTAGAATATGTAACAAAGTTAAAAGAAATTGTTTTAAAAAACAAATGAGAAAAAAAGCACAAATAGACATGATAAAAATGCTGCAAATTAGAGAAAATTCATGCTCAGAATTAATACATTTCCAAAATTTCATATTTATGTAAGTCAGATATTTTATATTTATTTCTTCTATTCCAACAGTAAATCAGTTGGAGCATTCTAAACTCTTGATATTGCTATTTGTGTCTTAAGCTGTTTGGATGCACAGCAACCCTTTCATTTAAAATCTTGAAGAATTTGTCCTTTTTTTGTGCTTCTTCTAGCCAGGTGAAGATGCAATGCTATACCTGGAGAAGCGGCCTCTCTCCTCCCCAGTGCTGCTTTTTGATGGAACAACCAGCATTGTTGCTGTAGGAAACATACCAGTGACCACTCTCCCCTTGGAGGATTTCTGGGAAGGAATGTTGGTGTTGATGGCATATTACTACACCTTGCACTTAACATACCCAAAATGTGTTGCAACGGTCCTCTCTGTCATACAAACTGAGGTAATCACTGATGCCATCCATGATCAAGATGCCACTAGTGCATATAAGAAAGCAATAGCTGAGTGGAAGTCGTTCTTTGAAAAATAGGTGAATACCAAGCAGGATTTTATCAGGTCATTTGCAGTTTGTTTAGTTTTGTAGTACGTTTGTACAACTTTGTTCCTAATTTGCCTAGCAATGTCCTGAGAAACGGCTTTACTTAAGATGCTTTACAAATGAAAGTTGTTGTTTTTTTTTCTTAGTGACACTTTACCTGAGGCATGTAAAGTTTTAAGTCAGTAATGCCATTATTTATAACATTGTGAGACTATGTGACTGTCACAAAAGTTTAAGGCCAAAACTGTAATTTTTTTTCTGTGTTTAGGCCTTTTAAAGGGTTGATTTAGACTTTTAGGGATTGTGCAGCAGCCCTATTTTGTTTAAAAAAAAGGATTTTGTTCTCATGAGAGAAATATATCACTCTTGTCCTGGTTGTGATTTCAGTAGAAGCCAAGGAGTAGGAAAAAGGTCTGTTTTAAGGTTTTTTTGCCTGGATTTAATATTGATTCGGCTCTATTTTAAGATAAGCCAACCTGAATCAAGAAACAAATTAATCATATTTCACTAATATTGAGTAGTTTTTCATAGTATTAGAACTATTTTTCTCGTTGCAGTGCATTCATTTGCTGCAAGTAAGAATTCAAAACATAAAAAAAGACTGTAATTTAGCATATTTAACTAATATTTGGGACTTGATATCAAGTAATTTTATCTTAAATTGAGCTCTTTAAAGCTTATTTTAACCCTCTTCAATTCTCAAATGTGTTCTTTTATTTCTGGATTAAAAAATCTTATTTCAAGATTTCTTATTAAGTAAAATAAACTTGCTGCATGGACAGATAATTTCACTTGTTTTAAGTGCTTTTTGTATCAAATGTAGTATTTTTTTCCTAAATATAGACTAGCCATTTTTGCAGTGTGAATCCTCCCGTAGTTATGCTGCGATAGACGTAGGCTGCCGGGGATTCCCATGATGCATTGAGTTTTTCCTTTCCAGTCACCTTTCTCACTCACTATGTATTAATACAGCGGTCCCCAACCCCCGGGCCTCGGTACCGGTCCGTGAGTCGTTTGGTACCGGGCCACGAGAGTTGAGAGTTGAGGCTCAGGTGTGAAATGTATGGTTTTCAGGATTTTTATCGTTTTTTTAGTGTTATTTTGTTATCGTTTTTATCGTTAACTCGGTTTTCCTGGGTCTTTTCACGTGTGTTATGAATAAATCTTCTTTTTTTACGGTACCGGTACTAGGCCGGTCCGTAAAAATATTGTCGGGCATGAACCGGTCCGTGGCGCTTAGGGACCGCTGTGTTAATAGACCTCTCTGCATTGAATCATATCTGTTATTAACCTCTGGCTCTCTTCCACAGCATGTCTTTTATCCTGTCTTCCTTCTCTCACCCCAACCGGTCGCAGCAAATGGCCCTGCCCCTCCCTGAGCCTGATTCTGCTGGAGGTTTCTTCCTGTTAACCCTTGTATGGTGTTCGGGTCTGTGAGACCCGTGTTCAGTTTTTTTCAAAAGAAAAATTAAACAATTAATTATTTTTTCACGTGTAAATGTGTTGTCTTTCCACTCACTCCACTTGATTATAACTGATTTATTTATAACATTTTATATAAAAGAAAAACGAGAAGCACATTAATTCATAAATGTGATCTAACAAAGGTAAAGGGAAAAAATTAACCATGTTTGCTGTTCATATGTCTTGTAATTGGGATGAAGTAAACATCTGTTGAGTAATTTAACATAAAATTGTTTGATAGTGTTAATTTGGAAAGCCAAAACTCTAGCGGGTCCACCAGACCCATGAACACTGGCTGAGTAACAAAAATACGAACACCACACAAGGGTTAAAAGGGAGTTTTTCCTTCCCACTGTCACCAAAGTGCTTGCTCATAGGGGGTCATATGATTGTTGGGTTTTTCTCTGTATCTATGAAGCCCCTTGAGGCGACTTTTGTTGTGATTTGGCGCTATATAAATAAAATTGAATTGAATTGAATTACGGACTAAACCTGGGACATTTGTGGCCCCAGTGCATGTGCCCTATCTGCCTTGTTGGTGTCCTTGATTTTTAAAAGTAAAATGTCTTATTATGCTATAAATAAAGCCAGAGAGTGAAATCTGTGCTGATCCTAATACAAATACCTGAAGACAAAGTGCCTTGGTTGTTTTCGATTGTTCTTTTCATCAGACATAACTACTCAGATCTCCTGGACTTCTTTCTTTCTTTCTTTCTTTCTTTCTTTTCATTCCTGAAGACATGCACATCTTCAGGAACAAAGCTACAACCCAGATGACATTGTCAAAAGTGTCTTTAACTGAGCTTTGAGAAAAGGTGGACTGCTGAATGAAAGTAAGATTTGCATTTGGTTTGGAAATCAAACTCCTTGACCAATACTTAATATTCCTTTTCCATATTTTCTAACACACACACACACACCAACAGATATTGTGTATATATAAATGGTGAATGCTCATATCGAACATGGGCCAAGTTTCAAATAATGAGGTCAGTATATGTACAAGTAATCCCTGCTCCAAGCACAGAAGTACCACCCACCTGCTATTCAAAACTTCTGAGGAGCAGCCAATAAGACAAAGGTTGGCTCAAAGAGAGGACAGCTAAACTGGCATATTTCAAATGGAAGATAAATTGAAGGACTGCACCAAGACTCAGTATAGGATAAATAAGCATATTTTCAGCAATGAATCACACAAATTTGCTGTAGTGCACAAATTAAAGTATGGAGCTGGAAACAAAGATAATTAGCTCTCTTTAAGGGACTAAAACATCTCTAGATTGTATTTTGAATAGATCATGAGTGGTCCATTTTTTTTGTCATTTGCTATAATAAAATCCCCCTCATAATGTAGTGAAGAGTTGCCAAGGCCATCTATCTGCAGCCGTGGTTTTTAAGATGCGGTACTTTTTAAAATACACACAGTGGGACACTGCCATAGACTGGTGACCTGTACAGGGTGTACCTTGCTCAGTCTGTGACAGCTGCTCCAGCCCTTCATGACCCTGAATCAGATACACCATTAAAAAGGGGGTGGATGGATTGACAGGGGATCAGAGGTATGGTGGACTGTAACTAAATAACTAAATAGAAAAAAATTAACTGTAACAATAAATCTGTTAGGGTGCCTGGGTTCGTTGACCCAAAATTTTGAGTTTTACATTATTATTGAACTTTGATTTTGCCATTATTTATCATTTCTAGTCTTTTGGTTTCTTAGAGTTCTGTCTTCTGGTTTCTGTCTCTGTGTTACATAGTTGTTCTGTCTCCCCCTGTCTGCTGTATCCCCTCGTCAAGTCCGCGTTGTCTGTGTTATGTTTCCTGTTTTACTTTGAAAGTCCATGTCTCATGTTAATGTATCTGGATTTGCTTCCCTTGTCTCGCTACCCTTATTTGTCCCAGCTGGGTTTCTCTGTTGTCTCCCATTCCCTGATGGCTCTCTCTGGGTATGTAAGCCCTGAGTTTTCTTTGGTCTTTGTTGCGATCTCCCTCATCCTATGCTGTGTGTTCTGTTTGGCTGCCTGTGTAAGTTTCTTTTGGTATTCTTGCTTTTGTTATATTTGTGTTTAGCGTTAAAGCTGTTTTGAGTTCACACTTTTACCTCCAAGTGTCTGCACATTGGGTCCACAGTTCCTGCCTGCACACAGCACATGACAAAATCATTGTGTAAAAACAAAACAAAATGCTGTCTTCTTTATTGACCATTTACCGTCAAACACATTTCAACTATAAGCTTTCATCAGTGCAAACCAAAGCCACATCCCCAGATATAGAACCATGGGAGGTTTAAACACTAATTGGTGTGAATGCTTGAAAAGTTAAATCAGAAGAGCAGGCTGTCTTTACACTGTCACCACGTCCATATAATAAACTCCACAGGCATGAAAAATGAGAATTCTGTAGACATGACATATGTGAGTGAAGTTGGCCCCCCCACCTTCTTCAAATCCAACAAAAGTGGTATCAAACGTTTGTGCTGGTTTGTGCTGCTATCATTTTAAAGATATTAATCAAAATTTCTAGAGGTCATCAGAGGTCAACCAGCCCCCCCACATTAATCAAATCAAACAAAATGGGTGTCAATCAACTGTGCTACGTTTGTGCTGGTTTGTGCGGCTTCTGTTTTAAAGATATTAATGAAAATGTAAAGGTCAACCAGCCCCCCCCCCCCCCCCCCCCCCCAAACACACACACACACACATTAATGGAATTGAACAAAATTGATGTCAAACATTTGTGCTGGTTTGTTCTGCAAAAATTGTCGTTTGTGCTGCTATCATTTTAAAGATATTCAAGAAAATTTGTAGAGGTCATCAGAGGTCAACCAGCCCCCCCACATTAATGGAATCAAACAAAACTGGTGTCAATCAACTGTGCTGTGTTTGTGCTGGTTTGTGCTGCTAAAATTGTCGTTTGTGCTGCCTCTGTTTTAAAGATATTAATGAAAATGCAAACGTCAAAAGGTCAACCAGCCCCCCCACATCACCCAAATCAAACAAAAGTTGATGTCACAGGTTTGTGCTGCAAAAAATTTTGTTTGTGGTGCTATTATTTTAAAGATATTAATAAAATTCCATCCATCCATCCATTTGCTTATCCTTTTAAGGGTCGCAGGGGGTGCTGGAATCTATCCCAGCTGTCATAGGGCAAGAGGCAGGGTTGCCAGTCTGTCACAGGGCCAACACACAGGGACAGACAACCATTTGCACTCACATTCACACCTATGGGCAATTCGGATTAACCAATTAACCTATCACCACAAGCTGCATGTCTTTGGAGAGAGCCCGGAGAGAGCCCACGCAAACATGACGAGAGAACCTGCAAACTCCACACAGAAAGACCCTGGCGTGATGGTGGAATTGAACTCAGGACCTTCTTGCTGTGCGGCAACAGTGCTAACCACCGTGCTGCCGTAATAATAACATTAAATAACATTTATGAAGAAATTAAAAGGGGCATGCCAGTAGGTGCGTATCAGTTTATAATTGCATAAGGTGTTTTGAGCCATTAAGCATGTGAGTGAAGTTGGCCCCACCACCTTCTTCAAATCCAACAAAAGTGGTATCAAACGTTTGTGCTGCTAAAATTATCATTTGTGCTGCCTCTGTTTTAAAGATATTAATGAAAATGTAAAGGTCAAAAGGTCAACCAGCCCCCCCACATTAATGGAATCAAACAAAACTGGTGTCAATCAACTGTGCTACGTTTGTGCTGGTTTGTGCTGCTAAAATTGTCGTTTGTGCTGCCTCTGTTTTAAAGATATTAATGAAAATGTAAAGGTCAAAAGGTCAACCAGCCCCCCCACATTAATGGAATCAAACAAAACTGGTGTCAATCAACTGTGCTATGTTTGTGCTGGTTTGTGCTGCTAAAATTGTCATTTGTGCTGCCTCTGTTTTAAAGATATTAATGAAAATGTAAAGGTCAAAAGGTCAACCAGCCCCCCCATATTAATGGAATCGAACAAAATTGATGTCAAACATTTGTGCTGGTTTGTGCTGCAAAAATTTACGTTTGTGCCGCTATCATTTTAAAGATATTCAAGAAAATTTGTAGAGGTCATCAGAGGTCAACCAGCCCCCCCACATTAATGGAATCAAACAAAACTGGTGTCAATCAACTGTGCTACGTTTGTGCTGGTTTGTGCTGCTAAAATTGTCGTTTGTGCTGCCTCTGTTTTAAAGATATTAATGAAAATGTAAAGGTCAAAAGGTCAACCAGCCCCCCCACATTAATGGAATCGAACAAAATTGATGTCAAACATTTGTGCTACGTTTGTGCTGGTTTGTGCTGCAAAAATTTACGTTTGTGCCGCTATCATTTTAAAGATATTCAAGAAAATTTGTAGAGGTCATCAGAGGTCAACCAGCCCCCCCACATTAATGGAATCAAACAAAACTGGTGTCAATCAACTGTGCTACGTTTGTGCTGGTTTGTGCTGCCTCTGTTTTAAAGATATTAATGAAAATGTAAAGGTCAAAAGGTCAACCAGCCCCCCCACATTAATGGAATCAAACAAAACTGGTGTCAATCAACTGTGCTACGTTTGTGCTGGTTTGTGCTGCTAAAATTGTCGTTTGTGCTGCCTCTGTTTTAAAGATATTAATGAAAATGTAAAGGTCAAAAGGTCAACCAGCCCCCCCACATTAATGGAATCGAACAAAATTGATGTCAAACATTTGTGCTACGTTTGTGCTGGTTTGTGCTGCAAAAATTTACGTTTGTGCCGCTATCATTTTAAAGATATTCAAGAAAATTTGTAGAGGTCATCAGAGGTCAACCAGCCCCCCCACATTAATGGAATCAAACAAAACTGGTGTCAATCAACTGTGCTACGTTTGTGCTGGTTTGTGCTGCCTCTGTTTTAAAGATATTAATGAAAATGTAAAGGTCAAAAGGTCAACCAGCCCCCCCACATTAATGGAATCAAACAAAACTGGTGTCAATCAACTGTGCTACGTTTGTGCTGGTTTGTGCTGCTAAAATTGTCGTTTGTGCTGCCTCTGTTTTAAAGATATTAATGAAAATGTAAAGGTCAAAAGGTCAACCAGCCCCCCCACATTAATGGAATCGAACAAAATTGATGTCAAACATTTGTGCTACGTTTGTGCTGGTTTGTGCTGCAAAAATTTACGTTTGTGCCGCTATCATTTTAAAGATATTCAAGAAAATTTGTAGAGGTCATCAGAGGTCAACCAGCCCCCCCACATTAATGGAATCAAACAAAACTGGTGTCAATCAACTGTGCTACGTTTGTGCTGTTTGTGCTGCCTCTGTTTTAAAGATATTAATGAAAATGTAAAGGTCAAAAGGTCAACCAGCCCCCCCACAGTAATGGAATCGAATAAAAGCCTTCAGTTTTCAGGCCCCTCTTCTGTGGAACCAGCTTCCAGTTTGGATTCAGGAGATGGACACTATCTCTACTTTCAAGATTAGGCTTAAAACTTTCCTTTTTGCTAAAGCATATAGTTAGGGCTGGACCAGGTGACCCTGAATCCTCCCTTAGTTATGCTGCAATAGACGTAGGCTGCCGGGGGATTCCCATGATGCATTGAGTTTTTCCTTTCCAGTCACCTTTCTCACTCACTATGTATTAACACACCTCTCTGCATTGAATTATATCTGTTATTAACCTCTGTCTCTCTTCCACAGCATGTCTTTTATCCTGTCTTCCTTCTCTCACCCCAACCGGTCGCAGCAGATGGCCGCCCCTCCCTGAGCCTGGTTCTGCCGGAGGTTTCTTCCTGTTAAAAGGGAGTTTTTCCTTCCCACTGTTGCCAAAGTGCTTGCTCATAGGGGGTCATATGATTGTTGGGTTTTTCTCTGTATCTATGAAGTGCCTTGAGGCGACTTATGTTGTGATTTGGCGCTATATAAATAAAATTGAATTGAATTGAATGTTTCATTAGAGTGGATGTGACACACTTATTCAAAATGATTTGCCAGTGGGACTGTTTGAGAAAAAAGCCTCATCGGGTGAGGGATTTCTACGTGCGATCAATGGCACAACTTGTCAAGTCCCAATCCTTGGAAGAAGCAAAGGTCCTAATAGCATTGCTATTGTGGCATTAAGTGAGACAGAAGGCTGTGACAGTTTTGGAAACCCCATTATGTCAGAAGTGTCCAAATCAAATCTGAAAAGAAAAATTGCAGATGAGACTATATATATAGGGTGGCTGTAGCTCAGGTGGCAGAGCAGGTCAGCCACTAATCAGAAGGTCGGTGGTTCGATCCCAGGCTGCCTCCTCGCTGCATGCCAAATATCCTTGGGCAAGATACTAACCCCGTGTTTGCCTACTGGTGGTGGTCAGAGGGCCCGGTGGCGCCAGTGTCCGGCAGCCTCGCCTCTGTCAGTGCGCCCCAGGGCAGCTGTGGCTACAATGTAGCTTGCCATCGCCAGTGTGTGAATGTGTGTGTGAATGGGTGGATGACTGAATGTAGTGTAAAGCGCTTTGGGGTCCTTAGGGACTAGAAAAGCGCTATACAAATGCAGGCCATTTACCATATATCTGTTTCTGATGACAAGGAAGAAGAAGACATTAGATTGGATCCATGCACAGAAATAAACACCGACTTAAGGCAGTGGGTGGCAGATATTTGTGAGGGGAGCAGGTGCCATGCTGAAGATCATGGTTATCGAGACAATATGCACTATCTACCTGAGCTCGTCCCACACCTAATTAGATTGGGAGGATACCTACCACTCTGGACTGGAGAAATGGTTCCCCTATTTCAGAGCGAAAAACTCACTGCAACTTCAGCTAATGTTGAAGCAGAGTTCAAGAACATTAAACATGGTCTGTTCAAGCATGAAAATCTCCCAATAAGGATAGATAAATTCATTGCACGTCATCTTGGTTTTATTGAAGGGAACATGCGGATCTGTTCTGCAAAACAAATACGAAAAGAAGCAGAGGTTGCCAGACAGGATGGTACAGTGAAGCGTCAGTATCCACACAAAGCCTTTGTGGAGCAGGAAGTGGATGATAACCCCTCTCAGGAGCCCAAAATTGACACAGACATAGACATACAGGAAGGGCACGAAGTACTGCAGTGCGTTTCACGTTGATATCAGGCGCCTCCTAAAAAGGGAAAAGAAAAGTTCATTTAACGCAAAGTTTTCAGGTGTCATTCTTTGGGAAGAATACATGTTTATGAAACTGCATGACATCAGACTCTACCAAATTTTGGAGACTTTTCTTTTAAGATACAACCTTTCTGTCTCTTGTGACAGAGAGTCTGTTTCTTAATCATTTGACAAAAACCCTACACAGTATTTTAAAATAGTGTTCTCCAGATCAGAGCTGTAATCTATATAGAACATGGGGTTTAAAGCAAGGAAAAATTGTGTGTTTATCAGTGAAACCTTTAATTTGTGTTAATTTTATCATTATCAATATATGAAATCTTCACCTTAAGGGACTTAATGAATGGTTTCTTCTAAAAATTAGAAATGATTGAGTCATTTCACATCATATGAAAATATTAATTTTTAATACAAATTTGGCCCTACAAAAATGGAAACTCAGTAACAAAGATAATGGAGATTCTCTAAACACGAGCAAATATCACAGTAAAATTGTTGATTGTGATTTACCCATTGGATGTATCCTCAGTGATTTGGTACAATTATACAACATTTTATAAGAACTGAACAACTGATGAAACTAATTATAGGCCAATCTCCAACCTTCCTTTCATATCAAAAATCCTTGAAAGAGTAGTTGTCAAACAGCTAACAGATCATCTGCAGAGGAATGGTTTATTTGAAGAGTTTCAGTCAGGTTTCAGAGTTCATCACGGCACAGAAACAGCTTTAGTGAAGGTTACAAATGATCTTCTTATGGCCTCTGATAGTGAACTCATCTCTGTGCTTGTCCTGCTAGACCTTAGTGCAGCATTCGATACTGTCGACCATAATATCCTATTAGAGCGATTAGAACATGCTGTAGGTATTACAGGTACTGCACTGCAGTGGTTTGTATCATATCTATCTAATAGACTCCAGTTTGTTCACGTAAATGGAGAGTCCTCTTCACACACTGAGGTTAATTATGGAGTTCCACAGGGTTCAGTGCTAGGACCAATTCTGTTTACATTATACATGTGTTACACCCCGGCCTAGGCAACCGGGGTGCAACGCAGAAAAATAAAAATAAGGAAAATAAAAACCACGAAGGCCCTCCACCAAAATCCCAAAACGAAAATATCCCATGACGAAAGTATTTACAACAGACTATTTATTTACAACAAAACACCAAACTATTTACAACTCGGGGGAGATCGCGACCATGACACACTGAAACACAGGGTTTAAATACATAGAGGGAGCAATCAGGGAATGGACCACAGGAGGGAAACACAGCTGGGGCAAATTAGAACTGACGAGACAGGGAAAACGTAAACTGAACACACTAAGATAAGACAGACTTTCAAAGTAAAGCAGGAAACACATGACAGTCACGCAAAAACAAAACACTGACACACCAAAACGTAACATTTCCCCCTTCCCAAAAATCAAACATGTAACCCCAAGTGAAATGTTTGATTCAGACAAACGAAGGCTGAAACGAAGGCAGACGAAGCTGATGGAGGCTGGAGCGGTCCCACTGACCCTCCAGCAGACGACGAAGGCTGGAGCGGTCCCACGGACCCTCCAGCGAAGGCGGATGAAGGCTGGAGCGGTCCCACGGACCCTCCAGCGAAGGCGGATGAAGGCTGGAGCGGTCCCACGGACCCTCCAGCGACGACAAAGGCTGGGGCGGTCCCACGGACCCTCCCCCCAGCGAAGGCGGATGAAAGCAGACGAAGCTGATGGAGGCTGGAGCGGTCCCACGGACCCTCCAGCAGAGGCGGATGAAGGCTGGAGCGGTCCCTCGGACGCTCCAGCGAAGGCGAATGAGCAGCTCACCAGCTGCACACATGGACCCGCAGCCCACCAGCTGCACACACGGACACGCAGCCCACCAGCTGCACACACGGACACGCAGCCCACCAGCTGCACAAGGCTGGAGCGGTCCCTCGGATCCTCCAGCGAAGGCGGATGAAGGCTGGAGCGGTCCCCGGGCCCTCCAGCGAAGACAAACGGAGGCTGAAGCGGTCCTCGGACCCTCCAGCGAAGACAGAAGGCCGAAGCTGTCCCTCCTTCGGACCCCACAGCGATCCCGGACGAGCCCCCATATGTTACACCCCGGCCTAGGCAACCGGGGTGCAACGCAGAAAAACAAAGATAAGGAAAATAAAAACCACGAAGGCCCTCCACCAAAATCCCAAAACGAAAATATCCCATGACGAAAGTATTTACAACAGACTATTTATTTACAACAAAACACCAAACTATTTACAACTCGGGGGAGATCGCGACCATGACACACTGAAACACAGGGTTTAAATACATAGAGGGAGCAATCAGGGAATGGACCACAGGAGGGAAACACAGCTGGGGCAAATTAGAACTGACGAGACAGGGAAAACGTAAACTGAACACACTAAGATAAGACAGACTTTCAAAGTAAAGCAGGAAACACATGACAGTCACGCAAAAACAAAACACTGACACACCAAAACGTAACATTTCCCCCTTCCCAAAAATCAAACATGTAACCCCAAGTGAAATGTTTGATTCAGACAAACGAAGGCTGAAACGAAGGCAGACGAAGCTGATGGAGGCTGGAGCGGTCCCACTGACCCTCCAGCAGACGACGAAGGCTGGAGCGGTCCCACGGACCCTCCAGCGAAGGCGGATGAAGGCTGGAGCGGTCCCACGGACCCTCCAGCGACGACAAAGGCTGGGGCGGTCCCACGGACCCTCCCCCCAGCGAAGGCGGATGAAAGCAGACGAAGCTGATGGAGGCTGGAGCGGTCCCACGGACCCTCCAGCAGAGGCGGATGAAGGCTGGAGCGGTCCCTCGGACGCTCCAGCGAAGGCGAATGAGCAGCTCACCAGCTGCACACACGGACCCGCAGCCCACCAGCTGCACACACGGACACGCAGCCCACCAGCTGCACACACGGACACGCAGCCCACCAGCTGCACAAGGCTGGAGCGGTCCCTCGGATCCTCCAGCGAAGGCGGATGAAGGCTGGAGCGGTCCCCGGGCCCTCCAGCGAAGACAAACGGAGGCTGAAGCGGTCCTCGGACCCTCCAGCGAAGACAGAAGGCCGAAGCTGTCCCTCCTTCGGACCCCACAGCGATCCCGGACGAGCCCCCATATGTTACACCCCGGCCTAGGCAACCGGGGTGCAACGCAGAAAAACAAAGATAAGGAAAATAAAAACCACGAAGGCCCTCCACCAAAATCCCAAAACGAAAATATCCCATGACGAAAGTATTTACAACAGACTATTTATTTACAACAAAACACCAAACTATTTACAACTCGGGGGAGATCGCGACCATGACACACTGAAACACAGGGTTTAAATACATAGAGGGAGCAATCAGGGAATGGACCACAGGAGGGAAACACAGCTGGGGCAAATTAGAACTGACGAGACAGGGAAAACGTAAACTGAACACACTAAGATAAGACAGACTTTCAAAGTAAAGCAGGAAACACATGACAGTCACGCAAAAACAAAACACTGACACACCAAAACGTAACACATGCTTCCCTTAGGCAGCATCATTAGAAGACATAGCATACATTTTCACTGCCATGCAGATGACACCCAGCTCTATCTGTCCATGAAGCCAGATAACACACACCAATTAGTTAAACTGCAGGAATGTCTTAAAGACATAAAGACCTGGATGGCCGCTAACTTTCTGCTTCTTAATTCAGATAAAACTGAGGTTATTGTACTCGGCCCTGAAAAGCCTAGAAATATGGTATCTAACCAGATTCTTACTCTGGATGGCATTACCTTGGCCTCCAGTAACGCTGTGAGGAACCTTGGAGTCATTTTTGACCAGGACATGTCCTTCAATGCACATATTAAACAAATATGTAAGACTGCGTTCTTCCATTTGCGCAACATCTCTAAAGTTAGAAATATCCTGTCTCAGAGTGACGCTGAAAAACTAGTTCACGCATTTATTACTTCCAGGCTGGACTACTGTAATTCATTATTATCAGGATGTCCAAAAAACTCACTGAAAAGCCTTCAGCTAATCCAAAATGCTGCAGCAAGAGTACTGACAGGGACTAGAAAGAGAGAGCATATTTCTCCTGTTTTGGCTTCCCTTTATTGGCTTCCTGTTAAATCCAGAATTGAATTCAAAATCCTGCTCCTCACATACAAGGTCTTAAATAATCAGGCCCCATCTTATCTTAATGACCTTGTAGTACCATATCACCCCATTAGAGCACTTCGCTCTCGCTCTGCAGGCCTACTTGTTGTTCCTAGAGTATTTAAAAGTAGAATGGGAGGGAGAGCCTTCAGTTTTCAGGCCCCTCTTCTGTGGAACCAGCTTCTAGTTTGGATTCAGGGGACAGACACTATCTCTACTTTCAAGATTAGGCTTAAAACTTTCCTTTTTGCTAAAGCATATAGTTAGGGCTGGACCAGGTGACCCTGAATCCTCCCTTAGTTATGCTGCAATAGACATAGGCTGCCGGGGGATTCCCATGATGCATTGAGTTTTTCCTTTCCAGTCACCTTTCTCACTCACTATGTATTAACACACCTCTCTGCATTGAATTATATCTGTTATTAACCTCTGTCTCTCTTCCACAGCATGTCTTTTATCCTGTCTTCCTTCTCTCACCCCAACCGGTCGCAGCAGATGGCCGCCCCTCCCTGAGCCTGGTTCTGCCGGAGGTTTCTTCCTGTTAAAAGGGAGTTTTTCCTTCCCACTGTTGCCAAAATGCTTGCTCATAGGGGGTCATATGATTGTTGGGTTTTTCTCTGTATCTATGAAGCGCCTTGAGGCGACTTGTGTTGTGATTTGGCGCTATATAAATAAAATTGAATTGAATTGGGTCCAACTCCTGCCTGCCGCACAGCGATTCATGACACGGGTCTTTTAACCTAAAAATGTTTTAATGGCCATGAAGAAAGGACTCTTCAATAGATCTTTCAACTCACCTGTGTTTACTGTCTCCACCTGAAATTAATTGCAGTCTGAATTTTTTTTTTCTTCTGTCCTTTTACTCAAAAATCATAATTAAGAAAGCAGTATTTACTCTTAACTTCTAAGCCATGTACAATTATAACTGTTTAAATCGTTAACAGAACAAAAGTTTTAAGTTGTTTCAACTTTGAGGAATTTCAATTGTTATATCCACAAACTTTATATGTCAGGTAGACTGTTGGGCTTTACAGTGCAGTAAAACTTGGCAAAGGACAATACTGTGTCATGAACACCTGTGCCTTTGATGCCTTCTGTCAAAGTCTGTGCTGCGCTTACTGTGACAGTCGTACTGCTCAAAACATGTTGAATAGTTCAGAGGAGAACAAAGTATTCCAGCTTGTGAAATCCCTTGCTTCAAAGGGTGTCACTCAACATGCGTATTCATTGAGGGCAGAGGTGCTGAGCTCAATATTCTGCCCTGTTCAGTTGAAGACTGGTGTTCATCGTGTTGATGCACAGTGCCATGTGTCCACAGTAATTAAAAAAACAATGACGGAAAATCCAAGTGTTCACTTCACAAGACAGTGTTCCTCCCAGTACTGCAAACTTTACACACCAAACACAAGGCAAATACCTTTTGTTTCCATTGATCTGTCAGTCCTCTCAGCTTCTGGCATAGCTCACCTTCAGTCTGCTGTTGAACAAGGGCTCAACCTTCCAGCATCGCCATGCCTAAGACCAATCGAAAGTCCTGATGCATCTCCAACAGCATTTAAAACAGATTCATCAGGAAAGCAACTTTGCACAGGGACTGTTTGTCACAGTTTCACCCTGAGAGAGCTTGTATGGATTGACACAGACCTTGGAAAATGCTCTACAGAAACTCTGGAGCACAGTTTTCACAGTCCAAAAAGGTTTTTGCTTACTTCAAGGAGAGAAATTCACACTGAAAGCAGTCATTACATTTCAGGAGGGCCCAACACCAGAAACACTCGGGCATTATCTGACATTCTGTAACAGGACCCCGTACATCTGGGAGCTGTATGATGACCTAAGAAAGGATATAACCATAGCATCTGAAAACACCAGCGTATGTCCGCACACTGTGCTCTACACAAAGGAATGATGGCAAGATCTCATGAAAGAAAGTCCTTTTCTAGTTTGTGAGTTAGATGATGGAAATAGCTGTTATTTTTCAGTTATTGTATTAGACTTGTGAGGCTCAGACAGTTCAATGTATTTACCTTTTCTAACAGGAAACATATATACTACATTGTTCTCGTAGTTTTGTATTTTGTTACCAGCAAATAAAGTTTTTTTCTCTAACCGAATGCATTAATTATTTTAAATGCTATATTTAACCTAGTTTTTAAATAAGTTATTGCAGTTTGATTACTAGGTTTAAGAGTGTGATCATAAGAAAAAAATATCCAATGCTGGTTAATATCTCTCAATTTCTTTACGGTAAAGAAAGTGGCTGGTTGAGCTTTAGAAACTTTTGGTAATATCTTTAAAATGAAAGCGTCACAAAGGACAATTTTAGCAGCACAAACCAGCACAAACGTAGCACAAACGTTTGACACCAGTTTTGTTTGATTCCATTACTGTGGGGGGGCTGGTTGACCTCTGATGACCTCTAGAAATTTTTATCAATATCTTTAAAATGAAAGCGGCACAAACGACAATTTTAGCAGCACAAACCAGCACAAACGTAGCACAAACATTTGACATCAATTTTGTTCGATTCCATTAATGTGGGGGGGCTGGTTGACCTTTTGACCTTTACATTTTCATTAATATCTTTAAAATGAAAGCGGCACAAACGACAATTTTAGCAGCACAAACGTAGCACAAACGTTTGATACCACTTTTGTTGGATTTGGGTAATGTGGGGGGGCTGGTTGACCTCTGATGACCTCTAGAAATTTTGATTAAAATCTTTAAAATGATAGTAGCACAAATGAAAATTTTTGCAGCACAAACCAGCACAAACGTAGCACAAACGTTTGATACCACTTTTGTTGGATTTGAAGAAGGTGGGGGGGCCAACTTCACTCACATGACTTTTCTGTTCATTTTAAGCAGCAGAAGTGAGGCGCATGTCTGTGTGCATGTGTATGGAGCCATTGGGTGCAGTCACTATAGCAACCAGGCTCACACCTGCCTGCTTAACTAGCTCTGTCTCTCACTCTGCCAAGATTCATCTTAAACACTTCTCTTTCAACTGCTGCTGTGTCCTCAGTGTTTGCTCTACAGGTATGATTTTACCCTCAAAACGTTGCCATCGTTGTTCTCTTTCCAACACCTTGTCTTTCAAAGCTCAGACATTTAAAATTTTTAAACTGTGTGGATCCAAGTGGAGGGATCACATTTTAGTCATTCAGTGACTCAAAGAATATGAACTTTTAATATTCATTCAGAGGTTTTCTGACTCTAAATTTTCTTTTCTCATTTCTAAGGTTTTTCTAATTTACAATTAAAACATTTTCAGCTTTTTTCCAACTTCTTCTTCTGTGTAAACGTCAGCTTTTAGCACTTCAGCACTTTTGTTTTCAGATTAAATTCTTTTTCTTTTTATCTCATTAAAACTTTTTAACTTAAAATTCAGCAATTAATTCATTTCAATGCATACATTCAGATTCAAGCATTCACACTGCAGTTTCTTCAGAAAATGCTGCAGTTTCTTCAGAAAATGCACTTTCTAGTTGACAACTAGAATACATACTTACATCATGTATGGACCAATGAAGAGGAAGCCATGAATCAAGCCAAAGTTAGAAACTTAAGAAAAAACTTTTTTTTTCCTTTTCTTTTTTTTTTTTTTACCAATGTTTGTAATTAGGGTGTAGATAGGTACACAAAGCTACATCATCTGGGGCTGGAAAAGAAAAGCAGCACTGAGGTGCTGAAAGATGCAGTTCCAATAGTGGCCACTTGAGGCTGGGAATCATGGGTGTCCCATGTTAAAATGTCCAACTTTAAACATGGATAGTTTCTGTCTATGATAACTGAACTCTTTCTCAGAACTAAACTGCTTCAGTTTTGCTGAGGCTTAAAGTTTGGGTACATGTCCTCTTTGATGAACTCTTTGGCTTCCACTAATACACTGTGGCTGAACTGAACCTCTCAACTGTGTTTGTGCTCATGGTGCCTTTTGGAGTATTTTTTTTTATGACAAATAGTCTGGCCTGCTAACTGCTACAAACCATCCACAAACCATCCACTTCAGTTTTGCTGAGTAAAATGCTAGTATTTTATTCATCTGTTTCTTTGCTTTAAAAGAGTCTTCACGTGACATCAGAGCTACTGGGACATGCACACATGAAAGTCAAAACAGTAGTGCAGTCCTTTGCTCTCCAGCCATCTTATGAACGTCTTTGAGTTTAGCCAAAATGCCGGATAGCTGCTGCCTTTTCGTGTTTCTTTACAGCGGCCAGAAGGGCGTAGAATATGGCACCAACATGTGAACACACCCCTCCTGACCCTGCCTTACAGGTCAAATCACGCCAATCCCTGCATTTCCACAGTAACCTAGTCTGTCAATGGAGGCTCATTTAAACTGTAGGACTGATTCACTGTAAAATTCCAAGTCAACAAAATATAAGATTTACACGTGATCATTCATTTCAGCAAACAACAATTTCTTGTTCTTCACCTCTCTGATGACAACCATATTTACCCATCCAGATCGAAAACGCATGTAGATGTCCGTACTTTGAAAGCTTTGATCTTGGTACCAGTGTAAGGTGATCGAGCCATATAAGACGGCACCGAACTGGAGCTCTGGGAGAGACATTGATTTAATTTAAATGTAGATAAAGCTGCCAGCGAAAAGTATGGCTCACAAGTCCCAAAATCCATAGTTTCTCTGAATGCAGCTTGCTAACGTTAGCCCAGATTTGTGACTCCAAAAATCCAACATGGTGGCCATGTTGTTTTCTTTGCAGGTCCTGAAATCAGTGTGAGATGTCCATGTGGCTACAAACACATCATAGTCTATGAATGATAGAAAATAAAATCTAAACCATAGCAACATTACATTACACCTGTGATATCTTTAGCATTGAAGGTGTCTTTATTTGGTATTCTTTTTTTTTTTTTTTTTTTTTTTTTTTTTTTTTACCAAAGAAGCTCTCCAATCCATCATTCTAAGAAAGTTTAACTACATATGAACTACGCATTGTAAAAGAAAATAGACATTTTTATTGTAGGTGGTGAAAAAATGGGAAATGTTGTGTCATATAATTGTTTATTTATCACTTAAGTACTTTGCTAGTATTACTAGCATTGGGAGAGCTCTTCATCAATAGGAAAAGCTGCCAAACAAAATTTTATTCCCAGTGTAGAGACCTTGATCAGTCGATTCTGGAGCCGGGCCTTGTGTTTGACACACCTGCCTTTAAAGAAACACTGTTAAAATTTTATTTTGGCAATGATTAAAAATTGCAACTTAGCTTAAAGACCAGAAACTGTGGAAACTACGTGACGGGTGCTGGCTGCACCTGTTAAACTCACCAAGTAAAGCACAACGTGTCTCTGTCAGACTTACTGACTGACTGAATAAGCAACGGAGTTTCAAAATGTTAAATTCATTTTAGCTGGGTTGCTTGGTGCCCTTTAATTACTTTTACAGTGCAGCTTTTTTTTTTTTTTTTTTTTTTTTTTTTTAATTTGGTATTCAGTAAATGTATCTCCTCATCTTTGTTAATGCTACATTTTTTTTAACTACCATTTGTTGTTACCATGGCAATGATTCCCTTCAATAAAGATTGTTGTTGTTGTTGTTGTTGTTGTTGTTGTTGGCATCATCCAGCACCACAGGCCCTGGTGTGCTGATGATGGCCTGACAGGAAGCACTGTCCCTGATGTAAAGTATATGGCCTCAGCCAACAACAGTGGCCCTGCTGAAATGTGGATGGTATCATCGAGTAGCACAGGCCCTGGTGTAATGTGGATGGAATCATCCAACAGTACAGTCCCTGGTGTGGTGAAGATCGCCTCACAGGAAGCACTGTCCCTGGTGTAATGTGTATTTCCTCAGGCAACAACACTGGCCCTGGTGAAATGTGGATGGTATTGGCCAACACCACAGGCCCTGGCGTAATGTGAATGTCCTCAGCCAACACCACTGGCCCTGGTGTAATGGGGATGGCATCAGCCAGTAGCACAGGCCCTTGTGTATTGTGGATCGCATCAGCCAGCAACACAAGCCCTCGTGAAATATAGGTGGCCTCAGACAGCAGCGTAGGCCCTGCTGTCGTGAAGTGGGCCTCAGAGGGAGCACTAGCTATGGTATAATGTGGATGGCCTCATTCAGTAGCACAGGCCCTGTTGTAATGTGGATGGCCTTATCTACCAACACTGTCCCAGGTGAAATGTGGATGGTAATGGCCAGCACCACAGACCTTGGTGTAATATGGATGGCCTTAGCCAACACCACTGGCCCTGGTGAAATGTGGATGACATCGGCAAGGACCAATGGCCCTGATGTAATGTGGATGGTTTCAGCCAACAGCACAGTCCCTGGTGTGGTGAAGATGGCCTCACAGGAAGCACTGTCCCTGGTGTAATGTGGATGGCCTCAGCAAACAACACTGGCCCTGGTGAAATGTGGATGGTATTAGCCAGCACCACAGGCCTTGGTTTAATGTGAATGTCCTCAGCCAGTAGCACAGGCCCTTGTGTATTGTTGATCACATCAGCCAGCTACACAGGCTCTAGTGAAATGTAGATGACCTCAGACAGCAGCACAGGCCATGTTGTCGTGAAGTTGGCCTCAGAGGGAGCACTAGCCCTGGTGCAATGTGGATGGTCTAAGCCAGCAATACAGGCCCTGGTGTGGTGACGATAGCCTCACAGGGAGCACATGCCGTGGTATAATGTGGATGGCCTCAGCCAGTAGCACAGGTCCTGTTGTAATGTGGATGGCCTCATCTACCAACACTGGCCTAGGTGAAATGTGGATGGTAATGGCCAGAACCACAGACCTTGGTGTAATGTGGATGGCCTTAGCCAACACCACACACCCTGGTGAAATGTGGATGACATCGGCAAGGACCAATGGCTCTGATGTAATGTGGATGGTTTCAGCCAACAGCACAGTCCCTGGTGTGGTGAAGATGGCCTCACAGGAAGCACTGTCCCCGGTGTAATGTGGATGGCCTCAGCAAACAACACTGGCCCTGGTGAAATGTCGGTGGTATTGGCCAGCACCACAGGCCCTGGTGTAATATAGATGGCATCATCCAACAACACTGGCCCTGGTGAAATGTGGATGGCACTGGCCAACACCAAAGGCCCTGGCGTAATATGAATGTCCTCAGCCAACACCACTGGCCCTGGTGTAATGAGGATGGCATCAGCCAGTAGCACAGGCCCTTGTGTATTGTGGATCGCATCAGCCAGCAACACAAGCCCTGGTGAAATGTGGATGGTTTCGGCCTGCACCACAGGCCCTGGTTTAATGTGGATGGCATCAAAAAGTAGCACAGGTCCTTGTGTAATGTGGATCACATCAGCCAGCAACACAGGCTATGGTGAAATGTAGATGACCTCAGACAGCAGCGCAGGCCCTGCTGTCGTGAAGTTGGCCTCAGAGGGAGCACTAGCCCTGTTGTAATGTGGATGGCCTAAGCCAGCAATACAGGCCCTGGTGTGGTGACGATAGCCTCACAGGGAGCACATGCCGTGGTATAATGTGGATGGCCTCAGCCAGTAGCACAGGCCCTGTTGTAATGTGGATGGCCTCATCTACCAACACTGGCCCAGGTGAAATGTGGATGGTATTGGCCAGCACCACAGGCCCTGGTGTAATGTGAATGTCCTCAGCCATGACCACAGGCCCTGATGAAATGTAGTTGGCCTCAGCCATGACCACAAGCCCTGTTGAAATGTAAATGTCCTCAGCCAGTAGCACAGGCCCTGTTGTAATGTGGATGGCCTCATCTAACAACTCTTTCCCTGGTGAAATATGGATGGTATTGGTCAGCACCACACACCCTGGTGTAATGTGAATGGCCTTACCCAACACCACTGGCCCTGGTGAAATGTGCATGATATCGGTCAGCACCAGAGGCCCAGGTGTAATGTGGACCGCATCAATGAGCAGCAGAGGCCCTGGTGGGGTGAGGATGGCCTCACAGCAATCACTGTCGCTGGTGTAATGCGGATGGTAGAAGCCGACATCACAGGGCGTGATGTAATGTGGATCGCCTCAGCCAGAAGCACAGGACCTTGTGTCGTGAAGATGGCCTCACAGGAAGCACTGTCCCTTGTGTAATGTGTATGGCCTCAGCCAACAACAGTGGCCCTGGTGAAATGTGGATTATATTGGCCAGCACCAGAGGCCCTGGTGTAATGTGAATATCCTCAGCCAGTAGTAAAGGCCCTTGCGTTTTCTGGAACGCATCAGCCGGCAACACAATCCCTGGTGAAATGTGGATGGTATCATCGAGTAGCAGAGGCCCTGGTGTAATGTGGATTATATTGGCCACCACCACAGGCCCTGGTGTAATGTGAATATCCTCAGCCAGTAGTAAAGGCCCTTGTGTTTTGTGGAACGAATCAGCCAGCAACAGAATCCCTGGTGAAATGTGGATGGCCTAATCCAGCACCACAGGCCCTGGTTTGGTGATGAGTGCCACACAGGAAGAACTGTACCTGGTGTAATGAGGATGGCCTCATCCAACAGTACAGGCCCTAGTGTTGTGAAGATGGCCTCACAGGAAGCACAGGCCATGGTGTAATGTGGATGGCCTCAGACAGCAGCCAGGCCCTGGTGAAATGTAGATGGCCACAGCCGGCAACATGCGCTCTGGTGAAATGTAGTCTGCCTCAGCCAGTAGCACAGGCCCTGTTGTGGTGAAGATGGCCTCACAGGAAGCACTGTCCCTGGTGTAATGTGTATTTCCTCAGGCAACAACACTGGCCCTGGTGAAATGTGGATGGTATTGGCCAACACAACAGGCCCTGGCGTAATGTGAATGTCCTCAGCCAACACCACTGGCCCTGGTGTAATGGGGATGGCATCAGCCAGTAGCACAGGCCTTTGTGTATTGTGGATCGCATCAGCCAGCAACACAAGCCCTTGTGAAATATAGGTGGCCTCAGACAGCAGCGCAGGCCCTGCTGTCGTGAAGTGGGCCTCAGAGGGAGCACTAGCTATGGTATAATGTGGATGGCCTCATTCAGTAGCACAGGCCCTGTTGTAATGTGGATGGCCTCATCTACCAACACTGTCCCAGGTGAAATGTGGATGGTAATGGCCAGCACCACAGACCTTGGTGTAATGTGAATGGCCTTAGCCAACACCACTGGCCCTGGTGAAATGTGGATGGTATTGGCCAGCACCAGAGGACCTGGTGTAATATGAATGGCTTCAGCCAGCAGCACATGCCCTCGTGTGGTGAAGATGGCCTCACAGGAAGCACTCTCCCTGGTGTAATGTGGATGGCCTCAGGAAACAACACTGGCCTTGGTGAAATGTCGATGGTATTGGCCAGCACCACAGGCCCTTCTGTAATGTAGATGGCATCAGCCAGTAGCACATGCCCTTGAGTATTGTGAATGGCATCAGCCAGCAACACAGGCCCTTGGTGTAATGTGGAAGGCTAGCAGCACTGTCCCTGGTGTAATGTGTAATTCCTCAGCCAACAACACTGGCCCAGGTGAAATGTGGATGGTATTGGCCAACACCACAGGCCCTGGCGTAATGTGAATGTCCTCAGCCAACACCACTGGCCCTGGTGTAATTGGGATGGCATCAGCAAGTAGCACAGGCCCTTGTGTATTGTGGATCGCATCAGCCAGCAACACGGGCTCTGGTGAAATGTAGCACAGGCCCTGCAGTCGTGAAGTTGGCCTCAGAGGGCGCACTAGCCCTGGTGCAATTTGGATGGCCTAAGCCAGCAATACAGCCCCTGGTGTGGTGACGATAGCCTCACAGGGAACACATGTCGTGGTATAATGTGGATGGCCTCATCTACCAACACTGGCCCAGGTGAAATGTGGATGGTTTCGGTCAGCCACACAGGCCCTTGGGTAATGTGGAAGGCTAGCAGCACTGGCCCTTGTGTAATGTGGATGGTATCAGCCAGCACCACAAGCCCTGGTGTAATTTGAATGGCCTCAGCCAGCAACACAGTCCCTGGTGTAATGTTAATGTCCTCATCCAACCCCATGGCCCCGTTGCAATGTGGATGGCCTCAGCCAGCAGCACAGGACCTGGTGTAATGTGGATGGCATAATCTAACAACACTGGCCCTTGTGAAATATGGATGGTATTGGTAAGCACAACACACCCTGGTGTGATGGCCTTAGCTTACAGCACTGGCCCTGGTGTAATGTCCATGATATCGGCCAGCATCACAGGCCCTAATGTGGATGGCATCAACGAGCATGAAAGGCCCTGGTGGGGTAAAGATGGCCTAACAGGAAGCACAGGCCCTGGTGTAATGTGGATGGTAGAAGCCGACATCACAGTCTCTGGTGTAAGGTGGATGGACTAAGCCAGCAACAGTGGCCCTGGTGAAATGTGGATGGTATTGTCCAGCACCAGAGGCCCCGGTGTAATTTGAATGGCTTCAGCCAGTAGCACAGGCCCTTGGGTATTGTGGAACGCATCAGCCAGCAACACAAGCCCTGGTGAAATGTGGATGGTATCATCGAGTAGCACAGTCCCTGGTGTAATGTGGATGGCCTCATCCAGCACCACAGGCCCTGGTGTGGTGATGATGGCCTCACAGGAAGCACTGTCCCTGGTGTAATGTGGATGGTAGAAGTCGGCATCACAGGCCCTGATGTAATGCGGATGGCCTCAGCCAAAAGCACGGTCACTGGATTGGTGAAGATGGCCTCACAGGAAGCACTGTCTCTGGTGTAATGTGAATGGCCTTAGCCAACACCACTGGCCCTGGGAAAGGTGCATGATATCGGTCCGCACCACAGGCCCAGGTGTAATGTGGATCGCCTCAGCCCAGGGCAAAGGCCCTTGTGTGGTGAAGATCGCCTCACAGGAAGCATTCTCCCTGATGTAAAATGTATGGCCTCAGGCAACAACAGTGGCCCTGGTGTAATGTGGGTGGCC
This sequence comes from Aulonocara sp. 'chitande type north' Nkhata Bay, assembly GCF_057382095.1. Lineage (NCBI taxonomy): Eukaryota > Metazoa > Chordata > Actinopteri > Cichliformes > Cichlidae > Aulonocara > Aulonocara sp. 'chitande type north' Nkhata Bay. The sequence continues at coordinate 9,800,407 of NC_141347.1, forward strand.
TCAGCCAGTAGTAAAGAAACCTTCTATATTGTGGATCGCATCAGAAAGCAACACAAGCCCTGGCGTGGTGATGATGGCCTCACAGGAAGCACTGGCAGTGGTGTAATGTGGATGGCCTAAGCCAACAACACTGGCACTGGTGAAATGTGGATGGTATTGGCCAGCACCAAAGGCCCAGGTGTAATGTGAATGTCCTCAGCCAAAACCACTGGCCCTGGCGTAATGTGGATGGCATCAACGAATAGCACAGGCCCCGGTGTAAAGTGGATGGCATGAGCAAGCAACGCAGGCCCTGGTGTGGTGAATATGGCATCACAGGGAGCATTAGCCCTGGTGCAATGTGGATGGCCTCAGCCAGCAACACAGGCCCTGGTGTAATGTGGATGGCATTAGCCAGTAGCACAGGCCTTTTTATATTGAGGATGGAATCAGCCACCAAAACAGGCCCTGGTGAAATGTACTTGACCTCAGCCAAGATCACACACCCTGGTGTAATGTAAATGTGAAAATGTGGATGGTATTGGCCACCAACAAAGGCCTTGGTATGATGTGGATGGCCTCAGCCAACAGTACAGGCCCTGGTGTGGTGAAGATGCCCTCAAAGGAAGCACTCTCCCTGATGTAAAGTTTATGCCTCAGCCAACAACAGTGGCTCTGGTGAAATATCGATGGTATTGGCCAGCACCACAGGCCCTGGTGTAATGTGAATGTCTTCAGCCAGTAGCAGAGGCCCTTGTGTATTGTGGATCGCATCAGCCAGCAAGACAAGCCCTGGTGAAATGTGGATGGTATCAACGAGTAGCACAGGCCCTGATGTGGTGATGATGGCATCACAGGAAGCACTGGCAGTGGTGTAATCTGGATGACCTCAGCCAACAACACTGGCCCTTGTGAAATGTGGATGGTATTGGCCAGCACCAACGGCCCTGGTGTAATGTGAATGGAATAAACGAGTAGCACAGGCACTGGTGTAATGTGGATGGCCTCATCCAACAACACTGGCCCTGGTGAAATGTGGATGGTATTGGCAAAGGCCCTGGTGTAATGTGAATGTCCTCAGCCAACACCACTGGCCCTGGTTTAATGTGGATGGCATTAGCCAGTATCACAGGCCATTGTGTTTTATGAGTGTCATCAGCCAGCAACACTAGCCCTGGTGAAATCTGGATGGTTTCGGACAGCAAAACAGGCCCGGGTGTAATGTGGATGCAATCAACGAGTAGCACAGTCCCTGGTCAAATGTAGTTGGCCTCAGCCAGCAACGCAGGCTCGGGTGAAAGGAGAATGGTATAAGCCAGCAGCACAGGCCCTGGTGTGGTGAATATGGTCTGACAGGGAGCACTGGCCCTGGAGTAATGTGGATGGGATCAGCCAGTAGCACAGGCCTTTGTATATTGTGGATGGGATCAGCCACCAAGACAGGGACTGGTGAAATGTACTTGGCCTCAGCCAGTAGAAAAGGCCCTGTTGTAATGTTGATGGCCTCATCTAACAATACTGTCGCATGGTGAAATATGGATGGTATTGGTCAGCATCACACACCCTGGTGTAGTGTGAATGGCCTTACCCAACACCACTGGCCCTGGCGAAATGTGCTTGATTTCCAGCACCACACGCCCAGGTTTAATGTGGTTGGCATCAACGAGAAGGAGAGGCCCTGGTGGCGTGAAGATTGCCTCAAGGGAAGCACTGTCCCTGGTGTAACTTATCCACATTACACCAGGATACATTACACCAGGCTTCTACCGGCCTGTGATACCGGTAGAAGTCGGCATCAAAGGCCCAGGTGTAATGTGGATGGCATCAACGAGTAGCAGAGGCCCTGGTTGGGTGAAGATGGCCTCACAGGAAGCACTGTCCCTGGTGTAATGTGGATGGTAGAAGCCGGCATCACAAGCCCTGGTGTAATGTGGATGGCCTCAGCCCAAAGCAAAGGCCCTGGTGTGGTGAAGATGGCCTCACTGTCCCTGGTGTAATGTGGATGGTAGAAGCCGGCATCACAGTCCCTGGTGTAATGTGGATGGCCTCATCCAACAACACTGGCCCTGGTGAAATGTAGATTGTATTGGCCAGCATCACAGGCCCTGGTGTGGTGATGATGGCATCATCCAGCACCACAGGCCCTGGTGTGGTGATGATGGCCTGAAAGGAAGCACTGTCCCTGGTGTAATGCGGATGGGCTCATTCAACAACACTGGCCCTGGTGAAATTTGGATGGCCTCATCCAACAACACTGGCCCTGGTGAAATGTGGTTGATATTGGCCAGCACCACTCTCCCTGGTTTAATGTGGATGGCATCAACGAGTAGCACAGGCCCTTGTGTAATGTGGATCACATCAGCCAGCAACACAGGCTCTGGTGAAATGTAGATGACCTCAAACAGCAGCGCAAGCCCTGCTGTCGTGAAGCTGGCCTCAGAGGGAGCACTAGCCTTGGTGCAATGTGGATGGCCTAAGCAAGCAATACAGGCCCTGGTGTGGTGACGATGGCCTCACAGGGAGCACATGCCGTGGTATAATGTGGATGGCCTCAGCCAGTAGCACAGGCCCTGTTGTAATGTGGATGGCCTCATCTACCAACACTGGCCCAGGTGAAATGTGGATGGTATTGGCCAGCACCACTGGCCCTGGTGTAATGTGAATGTCCTCAGCCATGACCACAGGCCATGATGAAATGTAGTTGTCCTCAGCCATGACCACAGGCACTGGGGAAATGCAAATGTCCTCAGCCAGCAGCACAGGCCCTTTTGTATTGTGGATGGCCTCATCTAACAATCCTGTCCCTGGTGAAATATGGATGGTATTGGTCAGCACCACACACCCTGGTGTAATGTGAATGGCCTTACCCAACACCACTGGCCCTGGTGAAATGTGCATGATATCGGTCAGCACCACAGGCCCAGGTGTAATGTGGATGGCATCAACGAGCAGCAGAGGCCCTGGTGGGGTGAAGATGGCCACACAGCAATCACTGTCACTGGTGTAATGTGGATGGTAGAAGCCGGCATTACAGGCCGTGATGTAATGTGGATGGCATCAGCCAAAAGCACAGGACCTGGTGAAATGTGAATATCCTCAGCCAGTAGTAAAGGCCCTTGTGGTTTCTGGAACGCATCAGCCAGCAACACAATCCCTGGTGAAATGTGAATGGTATCATCGAGTAGCAGAGGCCCTGGTGTAATGTGGATGGCCTCATCCAACAGCACAGTCCTTGGGGTGGTGAAGATCGCCTCACAGGAAGCAGTGTCCCTGGTGTAAAGTGTATGGCCTCAGCCAACAACAGTGGCCCTGGTGAAATATCGATGGTATTGGCCAGCTCCACAGGCCCTGGTGTAATGTGAATGTCCTCAGCCAGAAGCACAGGCCCTTGTGTATTGTGGATCGTATCAGCCAGCAACACAAGCCCTGGTGAAATGTTGTTGGTATCAACAAGTACCACAGGCCCTGGTGTAATGTGGATGGCCTCAGCCAGCACAACAGGCCCTGGTGTGGTGATGATGGCCTGACAGGAAGCACTGTCCCTGGTGTAATGCGGATGGCCTCATCCAACAACACTGACCCTGGTGAAATGTGGATGGTATTGGCCAGCACCACAGGCCGTTGTGTAATATGAATGGCCTCAGCCAACACCACTGGCCCTGGTGTAGTATGGATGGCATCAGCCAGCAAAACAAGCCCTGGTGAAATGTGGATGGTATTGGCCAGCACCACAGGCCCTGGTGTAATGTAAATGGCATCAGCCAGTAGCACAGGCCCTTGTGTAATGTGGATGGTATCAGCCAGCACCACAGGCCCTGGTGTGGTGATTATGGCCTCACAGGAAGCACTGTCCTTGGTGTAATTTGGATGGCCTCATCCAACAACAGTGGCCCTGGTGAAATGTGGATGGTATTGGCCAGGACCACAGGCCCTGGTGTAATGTGAATGTCCTCAGCCAACACCATTGGCCCTGGTGTAATGTGGATGGTATTGGCTAGCACCACAGGCCCTGGTGTAACGTGAATTGCCTCATCCAACAACACTGGCCCTGGTGAAATGTGGATGGTATTGGCCAGCACCACTGGCCCTGGTGTAATGTGAATGTCCTCAGCCATGACCACAGGCCCTGATGAAATGTAGTTGGCCTCAGACATGACCACAGGCCCTGGTGAAATGTAGTTGGCCTCAGACATGACCACAGGCCCTGGTGAAATATAAATGTCCTCAGACATGACCACAGGCCCTGGTGAAATATAAATGTCCTCAGCCAGTAGCACAGGCCCTGTTGTAATGTAGTTGGCCTCATCTAACAACTCTGTCGCTGGTGAAATATGGATGGTATTGGTCAGCACCACACACCCTGTTGAAATTTGCATGATATTGGTCAGCACCACAGGCCCATGTGTGATGCGGATGGCATCAACGAGCAGCAGAGGCCCTGATGTGGTGAAGATGGCCTCACAGGAGGCACTGTCCCTTGTGTAATGTGTATGGCCTCAGCCAACAACAAGTGGCCCTGGTGAAATGTGGATTATATTGGCCAGCACCACAGGCTCTGGTGTAATGTAAATATCCTCAGCCAGTAGTAAAGGCCCTTGTGTTTTGTGGAACGCATCGGGCAGCAACACAATCCCTGACGAAATGTGGATGGCCTCATCCAGCACCACAGGCCCTGGTTTGGTGATGATTGCCACACAGGAAGAACTGTACCTGGTGTAATGTGGATGGCCTCATCCAACAGTACAGGCCCTGGTGTGGTGAAGATGGCCTCACAGGAAGCACAGGCCATGGTGTAATGTGGATGGCCTCAGACAGCAGCCAGGCCCTGGTGAAATTTAGATGGCCTCAGGCGGCAACATGCGCTCTGGTGAAATGTAGTCTGCCTCAGCCAGTAGCACAGGCCCTGTTGTGGTGAAGATGGCCTTACAGGAAGCACTGTCCCTGATGTAAAGCGTATGGCCTCAGCCAACAACAGTGGCCCTGATGAAATGTAGATGGTATTGGCAAGCACAACAGGCCATGTTGTAATGTGAATGTCTTCAGCCAGTCGCACAGGCCCTTGTGTACTGTGGATTGCATCAGCCAGCAACACAAGCCCTGGAGAAATGTGGATGGTATCAACGTGTAGCAAAGGCCCTGGTGTAATGTCGATGGCCTCATTCAGCAACACCACAGGCCCTGGTGAAATGGGGTTGTTTTCGGCCAGCACCACAGGCCCTTGGGTAATTTGGATAGCTAGCAGCACAGGCCCTGGTCTGGTGAAGATGGCCTCACAGGAATCACTGGCCCTGGTGTATTTTCGATGGCATCAGCAAGCAGCACAGACCCTGGTCTAGTGAAGATGGCCAAACAGAAATCACTGGCCCTGGTGTATTGTGGATGGCATCAGCCATCAACACAGGCCCTCGTGAAATACAGGTGGCCTCAGCCAGTAACACAGTCGCTGGTGTAATGTTAATGTCCTCATCCAACCCCATGGCCCCGATGCAATGTGGATGGCCTCAGCCAGCAGCACAGGACCAGGTGTAATGTGGGTGGCATAATCTAACAACACTGGTGTAGCCCAGTGGCAAACAGATGGAATTAGAGACTGTTTATTGTAATTATTATTAATGGTGTTTTATTCTGTTCAGTTAAAAACACTCATGATTGGAGAGAGACTCTAAAGAAAAAAATCCAAATTATTTTGTATGGATCTGCATTATTTGTGTTATTCATTTATTTTTGTTTCTCAAACGTTATTTTTTGACCTGGATACTAATGCAGTCCAACCAATGGGATTGTTTGTCCCGCCTTGTTTTTTCATGTTTGGTTGCGCTGCTAAGGCTGCTTAGACCACACGCGCCATAGCTGTACCTGTGGGGAAAACGTGGTAGCTGTTGAAACAGCGAAGCTGTTGGTGTCTGCTTGATTAGCCGCCAGATTTGGATAGCCGAAGCTAGTTTTATGAATACGAAGTGCTTTGCACTGGTGAGTAACGAAACTGTTATAGCCGCTGATCGGCATCCTGAAATGTTAATGTTGTTTGCTTCAAAAAAACAAACGCTAATGGTGACGGTACTATGCAAGTAGCTAGCGAGTGTGCTAGTAGCTAGCGAGTGTGCTAAACGCTCACGCCCGTTGTTAAGCATTAGTTGAGAACTTATTAGCTGTTGTTAGGTTAAGGAAAAAACAGTATGTCTATCTGTTGTATTGAAATGTTTTATTGTGTTACTTTTTATTCATCACTGTTGTTACTTGACCGTGAGCAGAGTATATTGAGTTTGCTGCTTTTAATGAGCAGTGTGAATTGCTTTAATGATTGGTGATAGCTACATTGCCATGTAATGAAAACGTTTAGAATTTGATTTGTTGTACAACATTAGAAATTGAAACACATTTTGTTCATGATTTATACTTTAAACAGAAGTGTTAGTTAAGTGTGAACCATGTTCATTTGAAGTAATTCTGACCTCACTCTTAGGTCAGGTTTTTTGAGTTGGAGAAAGGAGCCGAGACTCCTCGGAGAACATTGGATTACAGACTTTGTGAAAATCCGCAGAAGAATAATAATTTTCCATTGCAATGGATGGCGAGCCACAGCCCATTTGGAATTGAATCTTGAAGTCTGGTTGCCTGAACTGTGGTAGGACAAAACAGTGCAAACCATACATCGATCGTGGACTGAACTCACACCAATAACTCACCAGATCACCAAACAGGCCTGATCTGGATCCTAATGACACTTTAAAAGACCCGGGTCTAACATTCTTTTCTTTTTTATTTTGGGTATCTGTGCGCGCACACACAATTTTGGTTGTTATTGTAAAGGCAATACAGTGCACAAATTTCAAATACAGTTGAACTATTGCTTCATCATTTGCAGTTGTGTTTTCATTGTGGTTACCCATCCTCTGGGCTCGTGTCGTTCCTGAAATCTTCTGATTTGCCCATTGTTTATGTTGTGGCCATTTTTGTTGAATGTTTATAAAATGCAATTTGTATTCATTTTTATTTTTTCTTTAAAGGTGTAAGAATATTCTGACCTGGTTTTGTTCTGTAAATTTGTAATTAATTTTATTGGAGAAGCTTTTGGAAAGTGATTGGTTTATTAGCTTATGGACCCTCCCATTAATCAAGAGATTAAGAGCACCCTGGATGGGTGTGGTAAAGAGGTTTTTCGTTTGCCAAATGTCAGATGGGAAGACGGGAGGGTTAGAAAATGATTTTTTGACCACTTTTGAAGTTGTTAAAGCAAATTAAGTTAACTTTCGTTTAATTTTAAGTTTTAAGAAGTTATTTGGTTGATTTTTGTTTATAATTTTGCACGAAATAAACCACATATGATTTTTAAACAATGGAGTCAGAAGTGCGTTCTAAAACAAACCTCCCGTTGCCACCCATGGCCTTTTCTTGGACTTTTTTGGTGTTTGGAAAGTAAAAGGCCGCGACATTTAAGTCAAAAAATCATTTTGACTGGCTTGGATGTCAACTTGGAAGATGGAAAAGCTTGCAAGATTGGACTTGGAAGATTGGATCTTCGCAGAATGGACTGAAAAAATGACGCAAAGTTCGTGAGTAAATGCGAAACTTTGTTTGGATCAACCGAGATGCTGAGCTGCAACTTGAAACATTTGTATTAAACAATTATCTTTTGGACCTTGTGAAACGAATTTTCTGGTTAAAATGGAGGAACAAGAAAGAGAGCTTTTTAATTTACCGTATATTCACGACCATAAGGCACACTTAAAAGTCTTAGATTTTCTTCAAAAAGTATGGCGCGCCCTATAGCGCAGTGCGCCCTGTGTGTTGTAAGGAGGACGTAGTAGAGAACACCATGAGAACGCTAAAGGGTGAAGGGTGGGCGCAACCCTGAAAATGGCAAAGAGACACGCTTATGAAGCACAGTTTAAACTGAAGGCCATCAGCTACGCGGAGGAACATGGAAATCGAGCAGCGGCGAGAGAATTTAAGATTAACGAATTGATGGTTCGCAAATGGAGGAAGCTAGAAAACAAGCTCCGGCAGGTCAAGAAAACGCAGCTGAGTTTCCGCGGACATAAGGCGAGGTGGCCCGAGTTGGAGGAAAGACTCGAGCGGTGGATCATCGAGCAAAGAACGAGCGGGAGAAGCGTTTCGACGGTCACCATTCGGCTAAAAGCAGTTTCACTTTCACTTTTTATGAAACGGTGCCATTTTTCCATCCGAACCAGGACTACAGCAACTTCCAGCGGATTATAAGGAAAAGCTGGCCATCTTCCGCTCCTACTGCAGCAAACACATCGGCGACAAAAACATCCAGCCCAGCCACATCACAAACATGGACGAGGTCCCGCTCACTTTTGACATCCCGGTGAGTCACACTGTGGAGAAGAAGGGGACCAGCACGCTAGCGATACGCACAACGGGGTATGAAAAGTCTTCTTTTACTGTTGTGCTTGGCTGCCATGCTAATGGACAGAAACTGCCGCCTATGGTGATTTTTAAGAGAAAGACTTTGCCTAAAGAGAAGTTTCCAGCAGGAATCATCATTAAGGCAAATGAAAAGGGCTGGATAGATGAGGAAATGATGAAAGAGTGGCTGAGGGAGGTGTATGTAAGGAGACCAGGCGGGTTTTTTTCCACGCATCACCATCGCTCTTAATCTGTGACTCTATGCGTGCCCATCTCGCAGCCGATGTGAAAAAACTAGTGAAACAAATGAACTGTGAGCTTGCTGTCATTCCGGGAGGCCTGACAAAGGAACTCCAACCGCTGGACATCGGTGTGAACCGCCCGTTCAAAGTAAGGCTGCGAGCGGCCTGGGAGCGATGGATGACCGATGGAGACCACAGTTTCACCAAGAGTGGAAGGCAGCGCCGGGCGAGTTACGCCACAATTTGCCAATGGATTGTAGATGCTTGGGCTAACATGTCTGCTGGCACTGTTGTTCGAGCTTTCGCAAAAGCCGGCATCATTTCCGAGGAGCCGCACGGCACGGAAAGTGACTCTGACAGTGAAGAAAGTGAACTTGGCATGTTTGATGGAGATTTAGCGCAGCTGTTCAATTCAGACACAGAGGATGAGGACTTCGATGGGTTTGATTGATGATAAAAATGTGAGTACCAAACTTTGTTTTGCTCCTGCTTTATTTTTAAATATGCACACTTGTATGCTTGTGTGTTGTTGATGATGACGATTACTGGTAATAAAAATGTGAGTAAGGTACCGAACTCAGGTTTGCTCCCGCTTTATTTTTAAATACGCATACGGTACTTGTATGCGCCCTATAATCCAGTGCGCCTTATGTGTGTGTTAAATACAGTAATGGCACACATAACTGAGACTGCGCCTTTTAGTACAGTGCATCTTATGGTCGTGAAAATACGGTAATTAAAAAACGCAGAGCGAAGCTTGGCGTTCTGACAAGAAAACGAAATGACATTAATGCTCTCATTGATGCTGGAGAATCAAAAGCCTCCATAGATGAACACATGAGAACATTTAATGATTATTTGGGAGAGTTTATGGACTTACAGACTTCAGTTCAAAAATTGCTGAACGATGATGAAAAAGAAACAGATCACAGCGATTGGTATGAACCTAAGCTGATCGGTTTTAAAGACTTTCTGCATGAAATCGACACTTGGATAAATGCAGACCCTGATCCACAAAATGATGAAGTTGTAGCCTCTAATGTTGAATCAAAGGTAGCATCTCATGACAGTGACATTGCGCCGCATGATAGTGTCTCACAAGTAGCGCAAGAAGCGAGCGACATGATTTCTGAACGAGCTGCTAAACCTGGCAGAAAGAGCTCTAGTAAAGCGCCCAGTAATGTTACTGCAGCCTTAAGTTTAAGGAGTAAAAGCTCGCGTGCGGCTTCAATTGCGCTGATGGAAGCGGAAGTGGAAAGATCCGCTTTAAAAGCGGAGGTGGACGCACTGCAAGAAAAACATGCGCTCGAACTGGAAGAAGTTCAATTAAAAGCAAGAAAAGAAGCATTGGCTCTAAGAACTAAGTTGATTAAGGCTGATGCAAAAAGGCAAATTCTCACCTCTGCTCAGGATCGGCAGAGCCTTGCATCCAGGGCTGAGGTTGAATCAGAAGGCGGGATTACAGCGCCTTCTGGAACATCTACTGAGTTCATACCTGCTGCTACAGCTCGAAAGGCTCCAAGAACAAAGAAAGCCCCTTTAGTTCATTCTCCTTTGCCAATGCCCCTAGAGACACATGCACCTGCTAAGGTCAAACCAGAAGGGGAAAGCCCAAGGCCAATCTCTTCACAGGTTGATGTTCACAGCAGTGCCCTAATAGAGATTATGACAAAGCAAAATGAAATTACTCAGATGCTTGTAAACCAACAGAGGTTGTCACTGCTTCCAGCTATAGACATTCCTGTTTTTGGTGGTGATCCTTTGCGTTTTAGATCCTTTCTTAAGGCTTTTGAACAAGGAATAGAGACTAAAACTGATAATATGCAGGATAGGCTTTATTATTTAGAACAGTTTACTACAGGACAGCCCAGAATTTTAGTGAGAAGTTGTATGCACGTGAGTCCACAGACAGCTTATGTTGAGGCAAAAAGGCAGCTTGAGTGGAACTTTGGTAACAGAGCAAAGATAACGTCTGCATTTATAGACAAGGCTCTTAACTGGTCAGTTTTAAAGTCTGATGATGCTTCAGCATTACGTGCTTACACATTCTTTCTAAGAAGCTGCTTCAACACAATGGATGAAGCTGGGTTTCTTGATGAGCTGGAAAATTCAACCAATATGAGGATTCTTGTTTCAAAGTTGCCTTTTAGACTTCGTGATAAATGGCGACTAATAATCGTTGATATAACAGAAAAGTGCGATCGCAGAGCAGGGTTTAAAGATCTTCTTGATTTTCTTGAAAAGCAAACAAGAGCTGCATTAGATGTTTTTGGAGAGAGTCAAAACACAAAAGAAAAGATGGCTTCAAAACCATCAAAGACACCGCTTAAAACTAAAAGCAGTAGCTTTGCTACTTCTGTTGCTGTAGTTTCAGAACAGAACAATGACAAACCGGAATGGATTCAGATAAACCATGAAGATAAAGGGTTAGATCAAACTCGGTGCTTGTTTTGTGACCAAACTCATTTTTTGGACGTATGTGACTCATTCAAACTAAAAGCCAACAAAGAAAAGGTGACATTCCTTAAGAGTAAAGGTTTATGCTTTGGTTGCTTACAGAGAGGCCACATGAGTAAAGCTTGTCCACATCGTTTGACGTGCCACACCTGTAACAAAAATCACCCTACTGTTCTTCACATAGACTCAAAAGAACGGCAGTGGCAAGCAGCTAAAGCTGAATGTAAAGAATCATCAGTCTCAAATGCTCTTGTTTCTTTGAACTTTGGTAGCCATACTGGGGCCGGGTCTAATGAATGTGCCTTGTCAGTTGTTCCAGTAAAAGTGAAGTTGGAAAATGGGACGAAGGTTGTGGAGACGTACGCCTTTCTTGATCCCGGCAGCTCTGCAACTTTTTGCACTGAGGCATTGATGATGCAGTTAAATGCATCTGGAAAGAAAGTGGAAATCATGTTAAAGACTATGGGTCAGGAAAGGCCAGTAAGTAGCTATAAACTTTTTGGTATGGAAGTAGCTGCTTTGAAACAGAATGAGTATTTGAGGTTGCCTGTTGTGTACACCCAAAAGTTTATTCCTGTCACTAAAGAAAATATCCCTAAAGAAGAAAACTTAAGAAAATGGCCTTACTTAAAGGATGTTGAGTTGACACCGATAAATGCTGGCATTGGGCTGCTTATTGGTGTAAATTCTCCCAAAGCGCTGGAACCTTGGAGAATCATTAACAGTGAGGGTAATGGACCCTATGCTGTGCTAACTTGTCTTGGTTGGGTTGTCAATGGGCCGCTCAATCAGGGTAGTGAAAAGGATGAGCATGATGCTAGTTTTGTCCAGGTAAACCGCATTTCTATAAGTAGTTTAGAGGAAATGCTGGTTAAGCAGTATAATCAAGATTTTGTGGAGAACCAGTGTAATGAGCGTGCAGAAATGTCTGTAGAAGATAAACAGTTCATGAACATAATGTCAGAGTCAGCTGTACTTAAGGATGGCCATTATTACTTGAAATTACCCTTTCGTAAACCTGAAGTAAGAATGCCAAACAACAAGCAGGTGGCTCAGCAGAGGGCGCAATATCTACTAAGACGGTTTCAGAAGGATCAGTTATTCTTTGAAGAATACAAAGAATTCATGCACAATGTTAGTATGGAGGGACATTCAGAAATCATACCACAAGAACAGTTGAAGAATGAGGAAGGAAAGGTGTGGTATATACCTCATCATGGGGTCTACCACCCCCGCAAGAAAACACTGCGCGTTGTGTATGATTGTGCTTCAACATTTTCTGGAACATCACTGAACAAAGAGCTATTACAAGGCCCAGATCTGACTAGCACTTTATTAGGTGTGCTGATTCGCTTTCGGCAGGGTCCAATAGCGCTTATGACAGACATTAAAGGGATGTTTCATCAGGTCAGAGTAGCTGAGGAACACGTAAACTTTTTACGTTTTCTCTGGTGACATCACAAAACAGCTGGTGGAATATAGAATGCTAGTCCATTTTTGGTGCAGTATCCTCCCCCAGCTGTGCCACCTATGCACTACTAAAGACTGCTGATGACAACCAACATCTGTACCCAGAGGAGGTTATACATACAATCAGGCATAGTTTTTATGTAGATGACTGTCTTAAATCTACTCAGTCTGTTGAGCAGGCCATCTCACTTTATCAGCAGTTTACTGAAGTGTGTGCCAAGGGGGGATTTAAGCTCAATAAGTGGGTATGTAGTGATCGCTCTGTCCTCTGTCAGATCCCGGAGGAAAATAGAGCCACAGGTGTAAAGATGCTGGACCTTAGTCGGGATCAGCTACCCACAGAAAGAGCTCTCGGTGTGCAATGGGATATTGAACGTGATGTTTTCACATTCAGTATTGTGAACAAGAACAAACCACTTACAAGACGTGGTATTCTGTCCAATGTCAGCTCCATTTACGACCCTTTGGGTTTCTTAGCTCCAGTCATTCTGCCTGCAAAACAAATTCTGCAACATCTATGTAAACTGAGGTTTGGCTGGGATGAGATAATACCAGCAGAAATGGCACAAACTTGGCAAAAATGGGTTGAGGATTTAGTTCTTCTTAACAAGTTTAGTATTAGTAGATGTGTCACACCCAAAGGATTTGGGGAGATAAAAAGTGCTCAGCTGCATCACTTTTGTGATGCCAGTGAAACTGGGTATGGTGCTGTATCATATCTTAGGCTATCTAATAGCAAGCAGGAAGTGTGTGTTTCCTTTATTATTGGTAAAGCAAGGGTGGCGCCATTAAAACAAGTCACCATCCCACGTCTTGAGCTGGCTGCTGCAGTTTTAGCTGTGCACTTGGACAAAATGCTATCAGTTGAACTCAATCTTAATCTGAGTGAGTCAGTCTTTTGGTCTGACAGCACAACTGTGCTACAGTACATTGCAAACACAACCACACGGTTCAAAACGTATGTCGCTAATAGAGTTTCCACCATTCATGCTTTGACAAAAGTTGAGCAGTGGAGGTACATCAGTTCAAAGCTGAATCCAGCTGATGCAGCCTCTCGAGGAATGACAGTTGGCTGTTTCCTGAAATCTTCCACCTGGATCAATGGTCCAGAATTTCTCAGTAAACCTGTTGTTCACTGGCCTGTAGGCATGAATTGTGTATCTGTCCATTTGGAAGCTGACCCAGAAGTAAAAGTGTTGTGTGCAGCTGTGCTGAAAGAAGATGTGTGTCCCACTACTAAGCTGCTGTTGTACTTCTCCAGCTGGACAAAATTAAAAAGGTGTGTGGCATGGATCCTGAAAGTAAAAGAAAGACTTAAACTGCAAACAAGGAAAAGACAGAAGTTGCTGGGCACGCACTGTGGAAGTCAAATATGTGTTAAGCAAGAGGATAAATGGAACACTCTGCTCAAAACTGAGGATTTGTCCAAGGCTGAGGAAGCTATAGTGAGCTTTGTGCAGAGAAAACATTTTGCTGATGAAATGACTGCCCTAAACTCTGGCACTGTAAGGAAGTCAAGTCATCTGTATAAGCTTGATCCTGTAGGTGTCTTGAGAGTGCGTGGAAGACTGAGCAAAGCAGATTTACCTGAGGAAACAAAACATCCTGCAATTTTGCCAAAAGAAAGCCATGTTTCAAAGCGTATTCTTCAGCATATTCACGAAAAGATTGGTCACAGAGGAAGAAATCACATGCTTTCAACACTTCGCCGTCAGTACTGGATTCCTCATGCTAATTCAGCAGCTAGAAAAATAATCAGAGATTGCATAGTGTGTCAAAGACAACGGCAAAAGCCAGGTGAGCAGAAAATGTCTGATCTTCCTATTGACAGAATCTCAGCTGATCTTCCACCATTTACTTATGTTGGTGTTGATTATTTTGGACCAATAGAAGTAAAGAGAGGCAGGAGTCTTGTTAAGAGATATGGAGTTCTCTTCACATGCCTAACCTGTCGTGCAGTCCACCTTGAGGTGGCACATTCTCTTGATACAGGCTCCTGCATTAATGCCATCAGGAGATTCATCTGCCGCAGAGGACAGGTCAAAGAAATTCGGTCAGACAATGGAACCAACTTTGTCAGCTCAAATCGTGAGTTAAAACAAGCTATGTTGGAGCTAAACCAAAGTAAAATCCAAAAAGGTTTAGCACAGGATGGCATAAAGTGGACCTTTAACCCGCCCTATGGGGCCCATCATGGTGGAGTATGGGAGCGATTCGTGCAAGAAATAAAGAGAATATTATACTCTATCACAACCCAGCAAGTACTAGATGATGAAACCTTGCATACAGTTTTTTGTGAAGTGGAGGCTATACTGAATGACCGCCCAATCACACCTTCTGACGATCCCAATGATGTAGAAGCTCTTACTCCAAATCACTTGCTCCAGTTAAAAGGCAAACCTGTGCTGCCACCAGGTTTATTTAAAAAAGAGGATCTGTATCTGCGAAGACGATGGAAACAAGCCCAGTATATTGTGGATCTATTCTGGAAAAGGTGGGTGAAAGAATACCTTCCTATGTTGCAGGAACGACAGAAATGGAACAAGATTCGTAGGAACTTTTGCATTGGTGATGTTGTGCTTGTTGTTGATGGAGCTGCACCAAGAAATTCTTGGCCCATTGGCCGCATCACTGAAACCATGGCCGATGCACACGGAGTAGTTCGCCGTGTTAGAGTTAAGACACGAACAAATGAGCTGGAGAGGCCAATCAACAAAATATGTCTCCTGGTGGAGGCCATCTAGAGGAAACAATGAATGTTTACCTCCAACTGAGCCAAGTTCTGGAACCTCTGGCTCTACATTTACACTGACACTCACTTTGCTCTACACTCCATTATGCAACATACACCTTTTTTGAATACACACAAAGCAAACACATGAACAGCAGAGACTTGAAATCATAGAACATTGACCTTTCCTTTTGTTTGGTTTTTAAGAAGACTTATACGGATGGACTACTGAAGAAAATTATTGGTATTGCATTTTGTGATGGCCACTTAGACAGATATAATTCATGTTACACAGGAATTAGGGGCCGGAATGTTGTGGCCATTTTTGTTGAATGTTTATAAAATGCAATTTGTATTCATTTTTGTTTTTTCTTTAAAGGTGTAAGAATATTCTGACCTGGTTTTGTTCTGTAAATTTGTAATTAATTTTATTGGAGAAGCTTTTGGAAAGTGATTGATTTATTAGCTTATGGACCGTCCCATTAATCAAGAGATTAAGAGCACCCTGGATGGGTGTGGTAAAGAGGTTTTTCGTTTTTTGTTTGCCAAATGTCAGATGGGAAGACGGGAGGGTTAGAAAATGATTTTTTGACCACTATTGAAGTTGTTAAAGCAAATTAAGTTAACTTTCGTTTAATTTTAAGTTTTAAGAAGTTATTTGGTTGATTTTTGTTTATAATTTTGCACGAAATAAACCACATATAATTTTTAAACAATGGAGTCAGAAGTGCGTTCTAAAACAAACCTCCCGTTGCCACCCACGGCCTTTTCTTGGACTTTTTTGGTGTTTGGAAAGTAAAAGGCCGCGACAGTTTATATATTTTGTTACATACTGGTTACACTGGCCCTTGTGAAATATGGATGGTATTGGTAAGCACCACACACCCTGGTGTAATGTGGATGGCCTTAGCTTACACCACTGGCCCTGGTGTAATGTGCATGATATCAGCCAACAACACAGGCCCTAATGTGGATGGCATCAACGAGCATCAAAGACCCTGGTGGGGTAAAGATGGCCTCAACGGAAGCACAGTCTCTGGTGTAATGTGGATGGCCTAAGCCAACAACAGTGGCCCTGGTGAAATGTGGATGGTATTGGCCAGCACCAGAGGCCTTGGTGTAATTTGAATTGCTTCAGCCAGCAGCAGAGGCCCTCGTGTGGTGAAGATGGCCTCACAAGAAGCACTGTCCCTGGTGTAATGTGGATGGCCTCAGCAAACAACACTGGCCTTGGTGAAATGTCGATGGTATTTGCCAGCACCAAAGGCCCTACTGTAATGTAGATGGCATCAGCCAGTAGCACAGGCCCTTGAGTATTGTGAATGGCATCAGCCAGCAACACAGGACCTTGTGTAATGTGGAAGGCTAGCAGCACAGGCCCTTGTGTAATGTGGATGGTATCAGCCAGCACCACAGGCCCTGGTGTGGTGATGATGGCCTCACAGGAAGCACTGTCCCTGGTGTAATTTGGATGGCCTCATCCAACAACACTGGCCCTGGTGAAATGTGGATCGTATTGGCCAACACCACAGGCCCTGGTGTAATGTGAATGTCCTCAGCCAACACCATTGGCCCTGGTGTAATGTGGATGGTATTGGCTAGCAGCACAGGCCCTGGTGTAACGTGAATGGCCTTATCCAACAACACTGGCCCTGGTGAAATGAGAATGGTATTGGCCAGCACCAGAGGCCCTGGTGTAATGTGAATGTCCTCAGCCAACACCATTGGCTCTGGTGTAATGTGGATGGTATTGGCTAGCAGCACAGGCCCTGGTGTAACGTGAATGGCCTTATCCAACAACACTGGCCCTGGTGAAATGAGGATGGTATTGGCCAGCACCAGAGGCCCTGGTGTAATGTGAATGTCCTCAGCCAACACCATTGGCTCTGGTGTAATGTGGATGGTATTGGCTAGCAGCACAGTCCCTGGTGTAACGTGAATGGCCTCATCTAACAACTCTGTCGCTGGTGAAATATGGATGGTATTGGTCAGCACCACACACCCTGGTGAAATTTGCATGATATCTGTCAGCACCACAGGCCCAGGTGTAATGTGGATGGCATCAACGAGCAGCAGAGGCCCTGGTGTGTTGAAGATCGCCTCACAGGAAGCACTGTCCCTTGTGTAATGTGTATGGCCTCAGCCAACAACAAGTGGCCCTGGTGAAATGTGGATTATATTGGCCATCACCACAGGCCCTGGTGTAATGTGAATATCCTCAGCCAGTAGTAAAGGCCCTTGTGTTTTGTGGAACGCATCAGCCAGCAACACAATCCCCGGTGAAATGTGGATGGCCTCATCCAGCACCACAGGCCCTGGTTTGGTGATGATTGCCACACAGGAAGAACTGTCTCTTGTGTAATGTGTATGGCCTCAGACAGCAGCCAGGACCTGGTGAAATGTGGATGGCCTCATTTACCAACACTGACCCAGGTGAAATGTGGATGGTAATGGCCAGCACCACAAACCTTGGTGTAATGTGGATGGCCTTAGCCAACACCACTGGCCCTGGTGAAATGTGGATGACATCGGCAAGGACCAATGGCCCTGATGTAATGTGGATGGTTTCAGCCAACAGCACAGTCCCTGGTGTGGTGAGGATGGCCTCACAGGAAGCAGTGTCCCTGGTGTAAAGTGTATGGCCTCAGCAAGAGGCACAGGCCCTTGTGTATTGTGGATCGCATCAGCCAGCAACACAAGCCCTGGTGAAATGTGGTTGGTATCAACGAGTAGCAATGGCCCTGGTGTAATATGGATGGCCTCAGCCATGACCACAGGCCCTGATGAAATGTAGTTGTCTTCAGCCATGACCACAGGCCTTGGTGAAATGTAAATGTCCTCAGCCAGCAGCACAGGCCCTTTTGTAATGTGGATGGCCTCATCTAACAATCCTGTCCCTGGTGAAATATGTATGGTATTGGTCAGCACCACACACCCTGGTGTAATGTGAATGGGCTTACCCAACACCACTGGCCCTGGTGAAATGTGCATGATATCGTTCAGCACCAGAGGCCGAGGTGTAATGTGGATGGCATCAACGAGCAGCAGAGGCCCTGGTGGGGTGAAGATGGCCACACAGCAATCACTGTCGCTGGTGTAATGTGGACGGTAGAAGCCGGCATCACAGGCCGTGATGTAATGTGGATCGCCTCAGCCAAAAGCATAGGACCTGGTGTGGTGAAGATGGCCTCACAGGAATCACTGTCCCTTGTGTAATGTGTATGGCCTCATCCAACAACAGTGGCCCTGGTGAAATGTGGATTATATTGGCCAGCACAACAGGCCTTGGTGTAATGTGAATATCCTCAGCCATTAGTAAAGGCCCTTGTGTTTTCTGGAACGCATCAGCTGGCAACACAATCCCTGGTGAAATGTGAATGGTATCATCGAGTAGCAGAGGCCCTGGTGTAATGTGGATGGCCTCATCCAACAGCACAGTCCCTGGTGTGGTGAAGATCGCCTCACAGGAAGCACTGTCCCTGGTGTAATGTGGATGGCCTCATCCACCAACACTGGCCCTGGTGAAATGTGGATGGTATGGGCCAGCACCACAGGCCCTGGCGTAATGTGAAAGTCTTCAGCCAGTAGCACAGGCCCTTGCGTATTGTGGATGGCCTCATCCAACAACACTGGCCCTGGTAAAAATGTGGATGGTAACCGCCAAAACCACAGGCCCTGGTGTAATGTGCATGGCATCAACGACTAGCACAGGCCCTGGTGAAGTTTAATTGGTCTAAGCCAGCAACACAGGCCCTTGTGTAATGTAGATGGCCTCAGAAAGCAGTACAGGCCCTGGTGTGGTGAAGATGGCCTCAGAAAGAAAGCACAGGCTCTGGTGTGGTGATGATGGCCTCACAGGAAGCACTGGCAGTGGTGTAATGTGGATGGCCTCGGCCAACAACACTGACCTTGGTGAAATGTGAATGGCTTCATCCAGCAACGCAGGCCTTTGTATATTGTGGATGGGATCAGCCACCATCACAGGCCCTGGTGTAATGTGGATGGCCTCATCTAAAAACACTGTCCCTGGTTAAATGTGCATGATATCGGTCAGCAGCACAGGGACCTGGTGTAATGTGGATGGCATCAATGAGTAGCAGAGGCCCTGGTGGGGTGAAGATGGCCTCACAGGAAGCACTATCCCTGGTGTAATGTGAATGTCCTCAGCCTACACCACTGGCCCTGGTGAAATGTGGATGGCCTCATCTAACAACACTTTCCCTGGTGAAATATGGATGGTATTGGGCAGCACCACACACCCTGGTGTAATGTGAATGGCCTTAGCCAACAACACTTGCCCTGGTGTAATGTGAAACTCTTCAGCCAGTATCACAGGCCCTTGTGTTTTGTGGATGGCATCAGCCAGCAACACAAGCCCAGGTGACATGTGGATGGTATCATCGAGTAGCACAGGCCCTGGTGTAATGTGGATGGCCTCATCCAGCACCACATGCCCTGGTGTGGTGATGATGGCCTCACAGGAAGCACTGTCCCTGGTGTAATGTGGATGGCCTCATGCAACAACACTGGCCCTGGTAAAAATGTGGATGGTAACAGCCAAAACCACAGGCCCTGGTGTAATGTGCATGGCATCAACGAGTAGCACAGGCCGTGGTGAAGTTTAATTGGTCTAAACCAGCAACACAGGCCCTTGTGTAATGTAGATGACCTCAGAAAGCAGTACAGGCCCTGGTGTGGTGAAGATGGCCTCAAAGGAAGCAGTGGCCCTGATATAATGTGGAAGGCATCAGGCACTAGCAAATACCCTGGTCTGGTGAAGATGTTCTCACAGGTAGCACTGGATCTGGTGTAATGTTGATGGCATCAGGCAGTTGCACAGACCCTGGTCTGGTGAAGATGGTCTCAGACAGAAAGCACAAGCCCTGGTGTGGTTAAGACAGCGTCACAGGAAGCACTGGCAGTGGTGTAATGTGGATGGCCTCAGCCAACAACACTGACCCTGGTGAAATGTGGATGGCATCATCCAGCAACACAAGCCCTGGTGAAATGTGGATGGTTTCGGACAGCACCACATTCCCTGCTGTAATATGGATGGCATGAGCCAGCAACGCAGGCCCTGGTGAAATCAGGATGGTATCAGCCAGAAGCACAGGCCCTGGTGTGGAGAATATCGCCTCACAGGGAGCAGTGGCCCTGTTGCAATGTGACGATGGCTCCAGCCAGCAACGCAGGCCTTTGTATATTGTGGATGGGATCAGCCACCAACACAGGCCCTGGTGAAATGTGAATGTCCTCAGCCAGTTGCACAGGCCCTGGTGTAATGTGGATGGCCTCATCTAACAACACTGTCCCTGGTGTAATGTGGATGGCATCAGCCAACACCACTGGCCCTGGTGTAATGTGGATGGCATCAGCCAGTAGCACAGGCCCTGTTGTAATGTGGATGGCCTCATCTAAGAACACTGTCCCTGGTGAAATGTGGATGGTATTGGCCAGCAGCACAGGCCCTGGTGTAATGTGAATGTCCTCAGCCAACACCACTGGCCCTGGTGTAATGTGAATGGCATCAGCCAGTATCACAGGCCCTTGTGTTTTGTGGATGTCATTAGCCAGCAACACAATTCCTGGTGAAATGTGGATGGTTTCAGAAAGCACCACAGGCCCGGGTGTAATGTGGATGCCATCAACGAGTCGCACAGGCCCTGATGTAAAGTGGATGGCATGAGACAGCAACCTAGTTCTGGTGAAATGTGGATAGCCTCAGCCAGCAACGCAGGCCCTGGTGAAATGAGGATGTATCACCCAGAAGCACAGGCGCTGGGGTGGTCAATATGGCCTCACAGGGAGCACTGGCCTTGGTGTAATGTGGATGGCATCAAGGTTCAAGGTTCTTTGTTTGTCACATGCACAGTTATACAAGTATAAGACACAGTGAAATGTAGCCTGACACGCTCCTCGACATGTGCAAAAAAATTGGGGGGGGGGGGGGGGGGGGTGTAGAGGAAGAACATGATATATATATATATATATATATATATATATATATATATATATATATATATATATATATTATATACATTGGGTGAATGTGCAGTAGTAGCAGCAAGCAGGTGAATTCTGTACATTGATATGAATAGACATCTGACTATTTTACATGATAGACAATATCAACATATTTAAAATTAAAGGAATTGAAATGTACATTGTGCCTTGGTTTAGTGTCTGGAAGAGTCCTGTCTCAGTCAATTATAGATGATGTGAGAGGGCGGGTGTGTGTGTTTAGGGCACGGATGGCTTGGGGATAGAAGCTCCTCTTGAGTCTCTCTGTCCTTGCCCGGAAGATGCGGAACCTTCTACCAGATTGCAGAAGTTGGAACAGTTTGTTGCCAGGATGGGACAGGTCCTTCAGTATCTGCGCTGCTCTAGTCCGGCATCTCCTGGTGTAGGTGTCCTGAAGCGGGGGGAGAGCAATACCGGCAGCAGCGTTCTGCTATACGGATCACTCTCTGGAGAGCTTTTTGGTCCTTCACACAGCTGTTCCCAAACCACTATGTCATGTTCTGTGTGAGGATGCTCTCCACAGCCATGACCACAGGCCCTGGTGAAATGTAGTTGGCCTCAGCCATGGCCACAGGCCCTGGTGAAATGTAAATGTCCTCAGCCAGTAGCACAGGCCCTTGCGTATTGTGGAACGCATCAGCCAGCAACACAAGCCCTGGTGAAATGTGGATGGTATTGGCCAGCACCACATGCCCTGGCGTAATGTGCATGTCCCCAGCCAACACCACTGACTCTGGTATAATGTGGATGGCATCAGCCAGTATCACAGGTCCTGGTGAAATGTGGATGGTATTGGCCAGCTCCACAGCCCCTGGTGAAATGTGAATGTCCTCAGCCAACACCACTGGCCATGGTGAAATGTGGATGGCATCAGCCATGACCACAGGCCCTGGTGAAATGTAGTTGGCCTCAGCCATGACCACAGGCCCTGGTGAAATGTAAATGTCCTCAGCCAGTAGCACAGGCCCTGTTGTAATGTAGATGGCCTCATCTAACAACACTGTCCTTGGTGAAATGTGCATGATATCTGTCAGCACCCCAGGCCCTGGTGTAATGTGGATGACATCAACGAGCAGCAGAGGCCATGGTGTGGTGAAGATGGCCTCACAGGACGCACTGTCCCTGGTGTAATGTGGATGGTAGAAGCCGGCATCACAGACCGTGATGTAATGTGGATGGCCTCATCCAACAACACAATCCCTGGTGAAATGTGGTTGATATTGGCCAGCACCACTGGCCCTGGTGTAATGTGAATGTTCTAAGCCAGTAGCACAGGCCCTTGCATATTGTGGATGTCATCAGCCAGCAACACAAGCCCTGGTGAAATGTGGATGGTATCATCGAGTAGCACAGGCCCTGGTGTAATGTGGATGGCCTTATCCAGCACCACACTCCTGGTGTGGTGATGATGGCCTCTTAGGAAGAACTTTCCCTGCTGTAATTTGGATGGCTTCATCCAACAGTACGGGCCTTGGTGTGGTGAAGATGGCCTCATCCAGCACCACATCAATTAATCAATCAAAATTTATTTATATAGCACATTTTTAAAGACCGAAGTACACCAAAGTGCTTTCCAGTAAAATCATGATACAGATAAAAATCACAATATAAAATATAAATTACAGATATAAATAAAGTATAAAATAATTACACAATCTAAATGCAAAGCCAGATGTAAATTACCCTAATTCGCCTTGAATTCCAGGTTAAACAAATACGTTTTTAAACGTGATTTAAAAGAATTCCCTGGTGTGGTGATGATGGCCTCACAGGGAGCACTGGCCCTGGTGAAATGTGGATGGTATTGGCCAGCACCACTGGCCCTGGTGTAATGTGAAAGTCCTCAGCCAGTAGCACAGGCCCTTGCGTATTGTGGAACGAATCAACCAGCAACACAACCCTGGTGAAATGTGGTTGATGTTGGCCAGCACCACTGGCCCTGGTGTAATGTGGGTGGCCTCAGCCAGTAGTAAAGAAACCTTCTATATTGTGGATCGCATCAGAAAGCAACACAAGCCCTGGTGTGGTGATGATGGCCTCACAGGAAGCACTGGCAGTGGTGTAATGTGGATGGCCTAAGCCAACAACACTGGCACTGGTGAAATGTGGATGGTATTGGCCAGCACCAAAGGCCCAGGTGTAATGTGAATGTCCTCAGCCAAAACCACTGGCCCTGGCGTAATGTGGATGGCATCAACGAATAGCACAGGCCCCGGTGTAATGTGGATGGCATGAGCAAGCAACGCAGGCCCTGGTGTGGTGAATATGGCATCACAGGGAGCATTAGCCCTGGTGCAATGTGGATGGCCTCAGCCAGCAACACAGGCCCTGGTGTAATGTGGATGGCATCAGCCAGTAGCACAGGCCTTTGTATATTGAGGATGGAATCCGCCACCAAAACAGGCCCTGGTGAAATGTACTTGACCTCAGCCAAGACCACACACCCTGGTGTAATGTAAATGTGAAAATGTGGATGGTATTGGCCAGCAACAAAGGCCTTGGTATGATGTGGATGGCCTCAGCCAACAGTACAGGCCCTGGTGTGGTGAAGATGCCCTCAAAGGAAGCACTCTCCCTGATGTAAAGTTTATGGCCTCAGCCAACAACAGTGGCTCTGGTGAAATATCGATGATATTGGCCAGCACCAAAGGCCCTGGTGTAATGTGAATGTCTTCAGCCAGTAGCAGAGGCCCTTGTGTATTGTGGATCGCATCAGCTAGCAAGACAAGCCCTGGTGAAATGTGGATGGTATCAACGAGTAGCACAGGCCCTGATGTGGTGATGATGGCATCACAGGAAGCACTGGCCCTGGTGTAATCTGGATGACCTCAGCCAACAACACTGGCCCTTGTGAAATGTGGATGGTATTGGCAAAGGCCCTGGTGTAATGTGAATGTCCTCAGCCAACACCACTGGCCCTGGTGTAATGTGGATGGCATTAGCCAGTATCACAGGCCCTTGTGTTTTATGAGTGTCATCAGCCAGCAACACTAGCCCTGGTGAAATCTGGATGGTTTCTGTGAGAGGATTTTTATGAAATCAAGTATAATCAAGTGTGCCTTATAATCGAGTGTTCATATATTTTCACATAACCAAGTTTATTGTTAAAGAGAACATAATGCATTCCTTACTTTAGTGTCTGAGATGTTTGACAAGTATACAAGTATGTATTCTTTAACCCAGTGTGTGTGATGTCAGATAAGTGTGATATACTTCTATGTTTTTATTCTTAGTTTGTGTACAGAGGTCAGATAAGCTTAGGTAATGTCTGGCCTTTTCCCTTTCGGTTAAAAGAGGAAGTACTATGTAACCCATTTTGCCTTATAAATAAAGCAACCAGCCTGCGCTGAGTGTGTGTGATTTTGCTGAGAGGCACACACCCATGCGCATGTCTTAATACTCTCTGAGTCGGTCTGCAGTGTCTTATTTCTCTTACTTGTGAACAAATGTCTTAACCCCTGACATTTAATTGGTCCTCCGAGCCGGAGAACTGACTGTTATTTTTAACGTCTAGTTGTCCACAGACGGTTTTCATCGGATCCTGACGTCGTGTTGCCTGCACTGGAAAAAACCTGTGCACAGTAAAGGAGAAAAACCGGGACCATTCGATCTCCGGTCAGCGTCTTATACAGGCCCCACGGCGCCAGGACCAGATGAACTGAATTCAAAACGCAGCGCCACAGTAAGGTGAATATGAAACACTGCATTCCATCAAGCGCTAAAATACGTTGATATTGAGATTTTCCTTTAAAATAGTGTGTAAACCTGGTTAGCGCCGACAGATCTCAGTCTAAGAGGGACTTAGAGACGACAGGCAAGAGCGAGATTCTAGAAATCGCTATTAAAAGTTCCGGTTGCTCTGGGTAGCAGCTGAACGGAACGAGTTCCGGTCGCTCTGGGAGTGGCTGCAACGGAACAGGTAGAAGGTTGCACAACGAAAATACGGAAAATCTCAATAAAAATTATAAAAGCGCGCTCTAATTGTGTTAACTAAGAGGAGTGAGTTGTCATTTACGACCCAATACGCGGTCGAACCGCTTCTCAAACTGTTTTCCTGTGTACACTCACGAACTGGTTGGAGTGGAGATAAGGTTGTGCGTCATCACGTAAAATCAATAACCGCTCTCTCAAATAGTGGGAGAGTAGAAGCCTGTTATTGATAACCTGCCCGCTTCGTCATACCAGAGACAGTGTCACAGTTCTGACGTAATTAGTTCAAAATGGGTAATTCTAAAGCTAAAGTAAAATTAACAGCAGATGAAGAGTGGTTAGAAAAAAAAAACTGTTCAAATGCAGGAATAATCAGTGCAAAAAGATGGAGAAATCCACATAAAATATATTGTCCAGCTTGGCAAGGCAAATGCACCCCTGATTCAATAAATGCTTTAAAAACCGCTTTGCAAAAAGAGCTATATGAGGAAAAAAGTCAAAAGAAAGTAAAAAGCAGGACAAAGAAGGGACAAAAGAGAGATTAAATGCTGTAATTGTGGAAAAAAACGGGCACTTTGCTCGAGACTGCAGGAGTGTAATTCAGGAACAGGGAAGTGATGAATGACTAGCACGAGAGGAAGGAAGTGAAACAGATGAAGCGGAGGTTTACAATGTAGAACAACTACTGTTAGGTTCAGAAGACAAGCCAACAGTTGTAATATATGTGAAAGGTGTGCCGTTAAAAAATGTTTTGGGACACAGGAGCTTGTAAAACTGTTTTAACTGTAGAAGTCCCAAATGTAACATTCTCAAAAAACACTATAATTGTGAAATCAGCCTCAGGACATGTGACAAAACAGCATCTAACCGATCCCCTTTTATGTCACATAGAGATAGTGGCCGTGGCTGCAAAAATCAGTGCATTTATGACCCATCATGCCCAGATTGTATGAAATAAATAAAAGGAAATTATTCATATGAAGACCTTTTCTATAAAAAAAAAAAGAGAGATGCATAAGGTAGATTAAGGCTGTGTCATTGTTCAGCCAAGGAAAGTGTGTGAAAAGATAAATGTTTCCATCCTGGAGGGTGGGTGAGACTGCAGCTCACTCACAGTCCCTGATGGATACAAAATAAAATATAATAATCTGAAGGTTGGATCTGAGATGAGGCAAACAGAAGACCAGTCTAAAACTAGGCACAAACCTGTTCAGAGAAAAAGCAAATTTTGTAGAGATTGGATGAACTATAAATTATCTGTTTGCTGAGTAAGATGATCCTAACTATTAAGTTGGCTCAGTAGTAGTATAGTGATATACACTAATAAAATATTGTGATATACTATTGTTATTATATAGAGAGAAAAAGATGATAATAATTAATAAAAAATATAATATTAATATTGACAAGAAGTATCTTAGCCAGTATGATGTGAGATGGACAATTGTTATGAAGTAGTCTGCATCAAGCTTAAAGGTTTGCTCAAACTCAGTATAATGAAATATGAGATGAAGAAAATAAAAGCAATATCTAAACCAATTAGGTGCATAGAGGCACTTAACCTGCTTGAAAACCTGTCATTTATCCTAGATAAATATTACTGAGATACAGAGCACATCTATAATAACAACTAATAAGCCAAACCCTGTAGATAATAACTAAACCTACAGGATTATGAAGCTGAATTAAATGTGTGGACACCGCTAAGTTGATGAGCATGTTACACATTTTCTTTTATTTTTTATTTATTGGTTTTTTTAGAACAGAGGCTGCATGCTATTAAAAGCGAACACATGCAGCTGTCTGTGAGCTCAGTTTCCCCTCACACTTCTGCTTTGTTTCTGGCAACATTTTTCTTTGTCTTTTTGTATCCTGACTCATGTATGTTTTTGTTTTTTTGATTATTTTGTTGGTTTGGAAACAAATTTGTGCCAATACTTGTGGATTACGGTGACACATAGTGATTAGGCATATGATTTACAAATGCATATGATTTACAAATACCCAGTTTTAGAACTGTGAGCTATGAACAATGCAAAGTTTAGGAAAAAAAATATATATACACAAAACAAAAAACTTCAAAGTTTGAAATATGTAAGATGTGTGAATTCTTTGAAAAACTAGAAGGTATCTAAAAATGCCTCAAGTGAAAATGAGATTCTCTAATGACACTCTGATAGTTAGGTCAGCATCAGGGCCAGAAGGCCTGTGAAACCAAAATAGCCCAACACTGTATGCAGAAGCTCTAAAGAAATCAATGTCACTTTGCTCTCTCTTCCTGCTCCAGGAAAATTTCTGCTGTATGTAGATGACATATTGATTACAGGCCATACACAAGATGATTGTAAAGAAAACACAATGACGGTTCTGCAACATCTGACAGAACAAGGCCATAAAGTATCACAACACAAGTTACAACTGTGGAGTGATAAAGTCATCTATTTAGGACATCAGCTAACAGGCCAAGGCCGCACCCTACTAGAGAGCAGAAAGACAGCAGTCCAAAATGCACCAAAACCAAATAACTAAGCAACAAATGATGAGTTATTTAGGTCTGTGCAATTTCTGTAGGTGCTGGATCCCAGAGTATGCACTGCTGGCCCAGCCACTACAGAACCTAATTTATGGAAAAGACCTAGCATTAAAAGACAAAATACAGTGGACCCTAGAAGCAGAAAAAAAGCCTTCACTGATTTAAAAATAGCATTGCAAACATGTACCGTCTTAGCATTACCAGACTATGAAGAACCTTTTGTTCTCCATGTCGATGGAGTAGCGGGGTACATGAAGGCAGTTTTGACTCAAGCTTTCGGAGACAACTCTCTTATGTAGGTATTCTGCTCTCACACTCACACATTACTATAGAGAAGTGTAATCAGCTAAACCCCAGCACCCTGCTTCCTGCAGAAACAACGATGGCAGAATGGATGACAAAACTGTTTGAGAATAAAGAAGTGATACTAAGCAATCAACTGCCGAGTGATCTATCTCCAGTCTCTTGCAGGTTGAACCCCGGTGATTGGATTCTGATTAAAGTCCTCCAGCGAAAAAACTGGAGTGCTCCGAGGTGGGAGGGGCCCTTCCAGGTGTTGCTTACTACACCGACAGCTTGTAAGATAGCCGAACGACCTTCGTGGATCCATCAAAGCCACGTGAAGAAAGTGTTTGCACCACAATAAGACGCCGGTTCCCCTAGCTTCCAGGTGATCTGCCGGTGGAGGAAGGGCTGATTGGGTATATCCCGCCACTCCACTTCGCTGGCAGTCTACTCACCAGAAGTTTAGGTGTACCAGGTCATCCTGAAGAACAGACACATAGTCAAAGAGTGACCTATCCCACCAAAGAGAAGAACCAATAACAACACCAGGGACGCCTGAATAAAAACTCAACAAGATGACTGAGGAAAACAACCTGATGAATCCAGAAGAAGCACCAGCCCCAGCACCAGCACCAGCCCCAGCCCCAAAGCTGTTGTGCTTAGGTGCTTGTAAGTTACAACTCTGGACCAACGGCCAGAAGGTAATGCACGCTTTGTTTCCCTGGATCGGAGTAGGAAAGCACGCACTACAAATAGAGACTTTAGACTATCGTTTTGGACTGTTTTTGAATGCTTCCACCCGCATTGACAAAGCACAGAATGAAGAAATTGATGCAATCCGCATCACTGTCATGCAACATCGAGTAGCTTTGGACATTATTCTTGCAGAGAAAGGAGGTCTCTGCGTGTTGTTCAACACCACCTGTTGCACCTACATACCTGACAACATACACTCATTAAACATGACAAATGCTTTGAATGTTCTGAAACAATTGAGAGACGCTCAGCAGCAGGACTACGTAGCCGTTAAGCAAGGCTGGTGGGACTGGTTGCTGAGTGGCTCCTGGAAATCCTTACTGATTAAAGGCCTGTTGGCCCTTTTCAATGAGATGTTACTATTTTGCCTTTTCACTGCTTGTATTATCCCATGTCTGAGAAGCATAATGTCAAACATGTTCAAGCGTATGTTAGGAAACTGTCTTGGTTCAGAGGAATATGGAGGATCCCTATCGCCAATATGATATGCTGAATATGGAGGAAAGAGTGGAAAATCCCTATTCTAGTCTTTACAGAACTGTTGTTTAAATACTTCACTGAATGACATGCAAGTTGAAAATGTGACTAACAAGTGACTATGCATTGATTAAAACCTGTGAAATATATTAACAACAGGAGGGAAATGTGAGAGGATTTTTATGAAATCAAGTATAATCAAGTGTGCCTTATAATCGAGTGTTCATATATTTTCACATAACCAAGTTTATTGTTAAAGAGAACATAATGCATTCCTTACTTTAGTGTCTGAGATGTTTGACAAGTATACAAGTATGTATTCTTTAACCCAGTGTGTGTGATGTCAGATAAGTGTGATATACTTCTATGTTTTTATTCTTAGTTTGTGTACAGAGGTCAGATAAGCTTAGGTAATGTCTGGCCTTTTCCCTTTCGGTTAAAAGAGGAAGTACTATGTAACCCATTTTGCCTTATAAATAAAGCAACCAGCCTGCGCTGAGTGTGTGTGATTTTGCTGAGAGGCACACACCCATGCGCATGTCTTAATACTCTCTGAGTCGGTCTGCAGTGTCTTATTTCTCTTACTTGTGAACAAATGTCTTAACCCCTGACAGTTTCGGACAGCAAAACAGGCCCGGGTGTAATGTGGATGCAATCAACGAGTAGCACAGTCCCTGGTCAAATGTAGTTGGCCTCAGCCAGCAACGCAGGCTCGGGTGAAAGGAGAATGGTATAAGCCAGCAGCACAGGCCCTGGTGTGGTGAATATGGTCTGACAGGGAGCACTGGCCCTGGAGTAATGTGGATGGGATCAGCCAGTAGCACAGGCCTTTGTATATTGTGGATGGGATCAGCCACCAAGACAGGGACTGGTGAAATGTACTTGGCCTCAGCCAGTAGAAAAGGCCCTGTTGTAATGTTGATGGCCTCATCTAACAATACTGTCCATGGTGAAATATGGATGGTATTGGTCAGCATCACACACCCTGGTGTAGTGTGAATGGCCTTACCCAACACCACTGGCCCTGGCGAAATGTGCTTGATTTCCAGCACCACACGCCCAGGTTTAATGTGGTTGGCATCAACGAGAAGGAGAGGCCCTGGTGGCGTGAAGATTGCCTCAAGGGAAGCACTGTCCCTGGTGTAACTTATCCACATTACACCAGGATACATTACACCAGGCTTCTACCGGCCTGTGATACCGGTAGAAGTCGGCATCAAAGGCCCAGGTGTAATGTGGATGGCATCAACGAGTAGCAGAGGCCCTGGTTGGGTGAAGATGGCCTCACAGGAAGCACTGTCCCTGGTGTAATGTGGATGGTAGAAGCCGGCATCACAAGCCCTGGTGTAATGTGGATGGTAGAAGCCGGCATCACAGGCCCTGGTGTAATGTGGATGGCCTCATCCAACAACACTGGCCCTGGTGAAATGTGGATTGTATTGGCCAGCACCACAGGCCCTGGTGTGGTGATGATGGCATCATCCAGCACCACAGGCCCTGGTGTAATGTGGATGGCATCAACGAGTAGCACAGGCCCTGGTGTAATGTTGATGGCATCATCCAGCACCACAGGCCCTGGTGTGGTGATGATGGCCTGAAAGGAAGCACTGTCCCTGGTGTAATGCGGATGGGCTCATCCAACAACACTGGCCCTGGTGAAATGTGGATGGCCTCATCCAACAACACTGGCCCTGGTGAAATGTGGTTGATATTGGCCAGCACCACTCTCCCTGGTTTAATGTGGATGGCATCAACGAGTAGCACAGGCCCTTGTGTAATGTGGATCACATCAGCCAGCAACACAGGCTCTGGTGAAATGTAGATGACCTCAAACAGCAGCGCAAGCCCTGCTGTCGTGAAGTTGGCCTCAGAGGGAGCACTAGCCTTGGTGCAATGTGGATGGCCTAAGCCAGCAATACAGGCCCTGGTGTGGTGACGATGGCCTCACAGGGAGCACTAGCCTTGGTATAATGTGGATGGCCTCAGCCAGTAGCACAGGCCCTGTTGTAATGTGGATGGCCTCATCTACCAACACTGGCCCAGGTGAAATGTGGATGGTATTGGCCAGCACCACTGGCCCTGGTGTAATGTGAATGTCCTCAGCCATGACCACAGGCCATGATGAAATGTAGTTGTCCTTAGCCATGACCACAGGCCCTGGTGAAATGTAAATGTCCTCAGCCAGTAGCACAGGCCCTGTTGTAATGTGGATGGCCTCATCTAACAACACTGTCCCTGGTGAAATATGGATGGTATTGGTCAGCACCACACACCCTGGTGTAATGTGAATGGCCTTAGCCAACACCACTGGCCCTGGTGAAATGTGCATGATATCTGTCAGCACCCCAGGCCCAGGTGTAATGTGGATGGCATCAACGAGCAACAGAGGCCCTGTTGGGGTGAAGATGGCCTCACAGGAAGCACTGTCCCTGGTGTAATGTGGATGGTAGAAGCCGGCATCACAGACCGTGATGTAATGTGGATGGCCTCAGCCAACAACAGTGGCCCTGGTGAAATGTGGTTGTTATTGGCCAGCACCACTGGCCTTGGTGTAATGTGAATGTCCTAAGCCAGTAGCACAGGCCCTTGGGTATTGTGGATGTCATCAGCCAGCAAAACAAGACCTCGTGAAATGTGGATGGTATCATCGAGTAGCACAGGCCCTGGTGTAATGTGGATGGCTTTATCCAGCACCACAGGCCCTTGTGTGGTGATGATGGCCTCTTAGGAAGAATTGTCCCTGGTGTAATTTGGATGGCCTAATCCAACAGTACGGGCATTTGTGTGGTGAAGATGGCCTCATCCAGCACCACATGCCCTGGTGTGGCGATGATGGCCTCACAGGAAGCACTGTCCCTGGTGTAATGTGGATGGCCTCATCCAACAGCACTGGCCCTTGTTAAATGTGGATGGTATATGCCAGCACCACACAAGCCCTGGCGTAATGTGAAAGTCTTCAGCCAGTAGCACAGGCCCTTGCGTATTGTGGAACGCATCAGCCAGCAACACAAGCCCTGGTGAAATGTGGATGGTATCATCAAGTAGCACAATCCCTGGTGTAATGTGGATGGCCTCATCCAGCACCACAGGCCCTGGTGTGGTGATGATGGCCTCACAGGAAGCACTGTCCCTGGTGTAATGTGGATGGTAGAAGTCAGCATCACAGGCCCTGATGTAATGCGGATGGCCTCAGCCAAAAGCACGGTCACTGGATTGGTGAAGATGGCCTCACAGGAAGCACTGTCTCTGGTGTAATGTGAATGGCCTTAGCCAACACCACTGGCCCTGGGAAAGGTGCATGATATCGGTCCGCACCACAGGCCCAGGTGCAATGTGGATTGTCTCAGCCCAGGGCAAAGGCCCTTGTGTGGTGAAGATCGCCTCACAGGAAGCACTCTCCCTGATGTAAAATGTATGGCCTCAGGCAACAACAGTGGCCCTGGTGAAATGTGGATGGTATTGGCCAGCACCACTGGCCCTGGTGTAATGTGGGTGGCCTCAGCCAGTAGTAAAGAAACCTTCTATATTGTGGATCGCATCAGAAAGCTACACAAGCCCTGGTGTGGTGATGATGGCCTCACAGGAAGCACTGGCAGTGGTGTAATGTGGATGGCCTAAGCCAACAACACTGGCACTGGTGAAATGTGGATGGTATTGGCCAGCACCAAAGG
This sequence comes from Aulonocara sp. 'chitande type north' Nkhata Bay, assembly GCF_057382095.1. Lineage (NCBI taxonomy): Eukaryota > Metazoa > Chordata > Actinopteri > Cichliformes > Cichlidae > Aulonocara > Aulonocara sp. 'chitande type north' Nkhata Bay. Next base: position 9,833,332 of record NC_141347.1, read on the forward strand.
CCCAGGTGTAATGTGAATGTCCTCAGCCAAAACCACTGGCCCTGGCGTAATGTGGATGGCATCAACGAATAGCACAGGCCCCGGTGTAATGTGGATGGCATGAGCAAGCAACGCAGGCCCTGGTGTGGTGAATATGGCATCACAGGGAGCATTAGCCCTGGTGCAATGTGGATGGCCTCAGCCAGCAACACAGGCCCTGGTGTAATGTGGATGGCATCAGCCAGTAGCACAGGCCTTTGTATATTGAGGATGGAATCAGCCACCAAAACAGGCCCTGGTGAAATGTACTTGACCTCACCCAAGACCACACACCCTGGTGTAATGTAAATGTAAAAATGTGGATGGTATTGGCCAGCAACAAAGGCCTTGGTATGATGTGGATGGCCTCAGCCAACAGTACAGGCCCTGGTGTGGTGAAGATGCCCTCAAAGGAAGCACTCTCCCTGATGTAAAGTTTATGCCTCATCCAACAACAGTGGCTCTGGTGAAATATCGATGGTATTGGCCAGCACCACAGGCCCTGGTGTAATGTGAATGTCTTCAGCCAGTAGCAGAGGCCCTTGTGTATTGTGGATCGCATCAGCCAGCAAGACAAGCCCTGGTGAAATGTGGATGGTATCAACGAGTAGCACAGGCCCTGATGTGGTGATGATGGCATCACAGGAAGCACTGGCAGTGGTGTAATCTGGATGACCTCAGCCAACAACACTGGCCCTGGTGAAATGTGGATGGTATTGGCAAAGGCCCTGGTGTAATGTGAATGTCCTCAGCCAACACCACTGGCCCTGGTTTAATGTGGATGGCATTAGCCAGTATCACAGGCCCTTGTGTTTTATGAGTGTCATCAGCCAGCAACACTAGCCCTGGTGAAATCTGGATGGTTTCGGACAGCAAAACAGGCCCGGGTGTAATGTGGATGCAATCAACGAGTAGCACAGTCCCTGGTCAAATGTAGTTGGCCTCAGCCAGCAACGCAGGCTCGGGTGAAAGGAGAATGGTATAAGCCAGCAGCACAGGCCCTGGTGTGGTGAATATGGTCTGACAGGGAGCACTGGCCCTGGAGTAATGTGGATGGGATCAGCCAGTAGCACAGGCCTTTGTATATTGTGGATGCGGTCAGCAACCAAGACAGGCACTGGTGAAATGTAGTTGGACTCAGCCAGTAGAAAAGGCCCTGTTGTAATGTTGATGGCCTCATCTAACAACACTGTCCTTGGTGAAATATGGATGGTATTGGTCAGCATCACACACCCTGGTGTAGTGTGAATGGCCTTTGCCAACACCACTGGCCCTGGTGAAATGTGCATGATATCCAGCACCACATGCCCAGGTTTAATGTGGTTGGCATCAACGACAAGGAGAGGCCCTGGTGGCATGAAGATTGCCTCAAGGGAAGCACTGTCCCTGGTGTAATTTATCCACATTACACCAGGATACATTTCAACAGGCTTCTACCGGCCTGTGATACAGGTAGAAGCCGGCATCAAAGGCCCTGGTGTAATGTGGATGGCATCAACCAGCAGCAGAGGCCCTGGTTGGGTGAAGATGGCCTCACAGGAAGCACTGTCCCTGGTGTAATGTGGATGGTAGAAGCCGGCATCACAAGCCCTGGTGTAATGTGGATGGCCTCAGCCCACAGCAAAGGCCCTGGTGTGGTGAAGATGGCCTCACTGTCTCTGGTGTAATGTGGATGGTAGAAGAAGGCATCACAGGCCCTGGTGTAATGTGGATGGCCTTATCCAACAACACTGGCCCTGGTGAAATGTGGATGGTATTGGCCAGCACCACAGGCCCTGGTGTGCTGATGATGGCATCATCCAGCACCACAGGCCCTGGTGTAATGTGGATGGCATCAACGAGTAGCACAGGGCCTGGTGTAATGTTGATGGCATCATCCAGCACCACAAGCCCTGGTGTGGTGATGATGGCCACACAGGAAGCACTGGCAGTGGTGTAATGTGGATGGCCTAAGCCAACAACACTGGCACTGGTGAAATGTGGATGGTATTGGCCAGCACCAAAGGCCCAGGTGTAATGTGAATGGAATCAACGAGTAGCACAGGCACTGGCTTAATGTGGATGGCCTCATTCAACAACACTGGCCCTTGTGAAATGTGGATGGTATTGGCACAGGCTCTGGTGTAATGTGAATGTCCTCAGCCAACACCACTGGCCCTGGTGTAATGTGGATGGCATCAGCCAGTATCAAAAGCCCTTGTGTTTTTTGAATGTCATCAGCCAGCAACACAAGCCCTGGTGAAATGTGGATGGTGTCGGACAGAAAAACAGGCCCGGGTGTAATGTGGATGCAATCAACGAGTAGCACAGTCCCTGGTCAAATGTAGTTGGCCTCAGCCAGCAATAAAAGCCCTTGTGAAATGTGGATGGCCTCATGTAACAACACTGTCAATGGTGAAATATGGATGGTATTGGTCAGCACCACTGGCCCTGGTGTAATGTGAATGTCCTCAGCCAACACCACTGGCCCTGGTGTAATGTGGATGATATCTGTCAGCACCCCAGGCCTAGGTGTAATGTGGATGGCATCAACCAGCAGCAGAGGCCCTGGTGGGGTGAAGATGGCCTCACAGGAAGCACTGTCCCTGGTGTAATGTGGATGGTAGAAGCCGGCATCACAGACCGTGATGTAATGTGGATGGTTTCAGCCAACAACAGTGGCCCTGGTGAAATGTGGTTGATATTGGCCAGCACCACTGGCCCTGGTGTAATGTGAATGTCCTCAGCCAGTAGCACAGGCCCTTGCGTATTGTGGATGTCATCAGCCAGCAACACAAGCCCTGGTGAAATGTGGATGGTACCATCGTGTAGCACAGGCCCTGGTGTAATGTGGATGGCCTTATCCAGAACCACATGCCGTGGTGTGGTGATGATGGCCTCACAGGAAGCAGTGGCCCTGATATAATGTGGATGGCATCAGGCACTAGCAAAACCCTGATCTGGTGAAGATGTTCTCACAGGTAGCACTGGATCTGGTGTAATGTTGATGGCATCAGGCAGTAGCACAGACCCTGATCTGGTGAAGATGGTCTCAGCCAGCACCACTGGCCCTGGTGTGGTGAAGACAGCCCCACAGGGAGCACTGGCCCTGGTGAAACATGGATTGTCTCAGCAGGCACCACAGGCTCTGGTGTGGTGATGATGGCCTCACAGGAAGCACTGGCAGTGGTGTAATGTGGATGGTCTCAGCCAACAACACTGACCCTGGTGAAATGTGGATGGCATCATCCAGCACCACATGCCCTGGTGTAATATGGATGGCATGAGCCAGCAACGCAGGCCCTGGTGAAATCAGGATTGTATCAGCCAGAAGCACAGGCCCTGGTGTGGTGAACATGGCCTCACACGGAGCAGTGGCCCTGGTGCAATGTGGATGGCCTCAGCCAGCAACGCAGGCCTTTGTATAATGTGGATGGGATCAGCCACAAACACAGGCCCTGGTGAAATGTAGATGTCCTCAGCCAGCAGCACAGGGCCAGGTGTAATGTGGATGTCATCAATGAGCAGCAGAGGCCCTGGTGGGGTGAAGATGGCCTCACAGGAAGCACTGTCCCTGGTGTAATGTGGATGGTAGAAGTCGGCGTCACAGGCCGTGATGTAATGTGAATGTCCTCAGCCAACACCACTGGCCCTGGTGTAATGTGGATGGCATCAGCCAGTATCACAGGCCCTGGTGAAATGTAGTTGGCCTCAGCCATGGCCACAGGCCCTGGTGAAATGTAAATGTCCTCAGCCAGTAGCACAGGCCCTGTTGTAATGTGGATGGCCTCATCTAACAACACTGTCCCTGGTGAAATATGGATGGTATTGGTCAGCACCACACACCCTGGTGTAATGTGAATGGCCTTAGCCAACAACACTTGCCCTGGTGAAATGTGGATGGTATTGGCCAGCAGCACAGGCCCTGGCTTAATGTGCATGTCCCCAGCCAACACCACTGGCGCTAGTGTAATGTGGATGGCATCAGCCATGACCACAGGCCCTGGTGTAATATGGATGGCATGAGCCAGCAACGCAGGCGCTGGTGAAATCAGGGTGGTATCAGCCAGAAGCACAGGCCCTGGTGTGGTGAACATGGCCTCACACGGAGCAGTGGCCCTGGTGCAATGTGGATGGCCTCAGTCAGCAACGCAGGCCTTTGTATAATGTGGATGGGATCAGCCACATTATACAAAGGCCCTGGTGGGGTGAAGATGGCCTCACAGGAAGCACTGTCCCTGGTGTAATGTGGATGGTAGAAGTCAGAGTCACAGGCCCTGGTGTAATGTGGATGGTATGACCCAGCAACGTAGGCCCTGGTGTGGTGAAGGTGGCCTCACAGGGAGCATTGGCCCTGGTGCAATGTGGATGGCCTCAGTCAACAACAGTGGCCCTGGTGAAATGTGGATGGTATTGGTAAGCAACACACACCCTGGTGTGGTGATTATGGCCTCAGAGGAAGCACTGGCAGTGGTGTAATGTGGATGGCCTCATCCAAGAACACTGGACCTGGTGAAATGTGGTGGCATCAACAGAGCCAACATGAAAAAGGTTCTCCCCAAATACTATCAGCACATCTCCTTCACCACAAGATGTGATCAAACATTGGACCACTGTTACACTCCATTCAAAGAGTGCTACAAACCCCTCCCCCACCCAGCTTTTGGTAAGGCAGACCATTGTTCCATACTGCTGCTGCCTGCATACAGACAAAGACTGAAACAGGATAAACCAGCTTCCAGGGTTATTTACAAATGGGACAGTGAGGCTGAGGAGGTCCTGCAGGACTGCTTTGACACAACTGACTGGCAGATATTTGTGGATGCAGCTGATGGCAACATCAATGAACTCACAGACTCTGTCATTGGTATATTGGAAAGTGCATGGATGATACCATCACAAAAACCACTGTCCGCATATATCCAAATCAGAAACCCTGGGTAAATAAAGACGTTCGCGCCAAGCTAAAAGTGCGGACCTCTGCCTTTAACTCCGGGGATGCTGATGCATATAAAGCAGCCAGGTACGACCTCCGAAAGTCCATAAAAAAGGCCAGAAAGGACTACAGGGACAAAATGAAGTCCAGCTCCCACAGCTTTGACACCAGGCGACTGTGGAATGGACTGCACTGCATCACTGACTACAAGAAGGTCAACACAGTCAGTGTTCAGCCCACTGCATCTCTTGCAGACGAGCTTAACAACTTCTATGCTCGTTTTGACGCAGACAACAGAGAGCAGATCCTCTACCCTCAGGAGGACAGTGAGGCTGCAACTCTAACTCTGAAAACAGAAGCTGTGAGATGGACCTTTAAAAAGGTAAATCCTCACAAAGCTCCAGGACCAGACGGCATCCCAGGCCGGCTACTCAGAGTGTGTGCAGTCGAGCTGGCAGAGGTGTTCACCAACATCTTCAACCTCTCCCTGAGGCAGTCAGTGGTCCCCACGTCCCTCAAAGCATCCACCATCATTCCCGTTCCCAAAAAATCAGTGGTCTCCTGTCTGAATGACTACCTTCCTGTTGCACTGACATCCGTCATCATGAAATGCCTGGAGCGGCTGGTCAAAGGTCATATCTGCTCCTCCCTCCCTGACACACTGGACCCTCTTCAGTTTGCCTATCGGACAAACAGAGCCACAGAGGATGCCATCGCCCTGGCAACGCACACCACCCTCACTCACCTGGAGAAAGGGAATACATATGCAAGGATGCTCTTCATCGACTACTGCTCGGCATTTAACACCATCATCCCCTCAAAACTTGCCACGAAGCTCGTCGACCTTGGGCTGGGAACACCGATCTGCAGATGGATTCTAAACTTCCTCATAAACAGGCCCCAGGTGGTGAGAGTTGGTAAGCACACCTCCTCATCACTCATCCTATACACAGGTACGCCACAGGGTTGTGTGCTTAGCCCCCTCCTATATTCCCTGTTCACACACGACTGTGTTGCTAAACAAGAGTCCAACATCATCATCAAGTTTGCAGATGACACAACCATCGTAGGCCTCATCACAGACAACGATGAGATGGCCTATAGAGAGGAGGTGATGGCGCTGAACGAGTGGTGCCTATGACCTGACTCTCAACATCAGCAAAACTAGAGCGATGATAGTGGACTACCGGAAACAACCAGTCAGAGAACACCAGCCCAACCACATCAACGGGGTCAAGGTCGAAAGGGTCAGCAGCTTCAAGTTCCTTGGAGTCAACATCACTGAGGACTTCTCCTGGACCCTTCACACAGACACTGCTATCAGGCTCGCCAGCGGCTTTACTTCCTGAGGAGGCTGAGGAAGTTTATCATGAAGCTGTTGTAATGTGGATGGCCTCATCTAACACTGTCCCTGGTGAAATATGGATGGTATCGGTCAGCACCACACACCCTGGTGTAATGTGAATGGCCTTAGCCAACACCACTGGCCCAGGTGAAATGTGCATGATATCTGTCAGCACCACAGGCCCAGGTGTAATCTGGATGGCATCAACGAGCAGCAGAGGCCCTGGTGTGGTGAAGATGGCCTCACAGGAAGCACTGTCCCTGGTGTAATGTGGATGGTAGAAGCCGGCATCACAGGCCGTGATGTAATGTGGATGGCCTCAGCCAAAAGCACAGGCCCTTGTGTGGTGAAGATGGCCTCACAGGAAGCACTGTCCCTGGTGTAATGTGGATGGTAGAAGCTGGAATCACAGGCCATGATGTAATGTGGATGGCCTCAGTCAAAAGCACAGGCCCTGGTGTGGTGAAGATGGCCTCACAGGAAGCACTGTCCCTGGTGTAATGTGCATGGCCTCAGCCAGCAACACAAGCCCCAGTGCCACCTTCCTAACTGGCAGACCACAGGCAGTAAGGATGGGCGGACATGTCTCAGCCTCCACCACTCTCAGCACTGGAGCCCCCCAGGGGTGTGTTCTGAGCCCCCTGCTGTACTCTTTGTATACATATGACTGTGTGGCCACTACCAGCTCCACCACCATCATCAAGTTTGCTGACGACACCGTCGTGGTGGGCCTGATCTCTGATAACAACGAGACGGCCTACCTGAAGGAGATTAGGAATCTGGAGAACTGGTGCCAGAGGAACAACCTCCTTCTAAATGTCAGTAAGACAAAGGAGCTGATAGTGGACTTCAGCACTAAGCAGGAGAGGAACTACCAGACCCCTGTCATCAACCAGTGCCCAGTGGAGAGAGTGGACAGCTTCAAATACCTCGGAGTTCACATCACGCAGGACCTGTCATGGTCCTGTCACATCAACACCGTGGTGAAAAAGGCCCGTCAGCGTCTCTACCACCTCAGACGCTTGAGAGACTTCCAACTGCCCTCCAAGGTGCTCAGGAACTTTTACTCCTGCACCATAGAGAGCATCCTGACGGGAAACATCTTAACCTGGTTCGGGAACAGCACCATGCAGGACAGACGAGCTCTACAGAGGGTTGTGCGGTCAGCTGAGCGCACCATCCGCTCCGAGCTCCCTGACCTGCACTCAATCTACAGCAGGCGGTGCTGGACCAAGGCCAGGAAGATCGTGAAGGACCTCAGCCATCCCAACAACAGACCGTTCTCTCTGTTGAGGTCAGGAAAGCGATTCCGCTCCCTGAAGACCAACACAGAGAGACTGAGGAGGAGCTTCTTCCCGCAGGCGATACGGTCTCTCAATCACACCACCACACAGTACTGACCCACACATACAGTTCTTACACACACTGGACATTCTGGACATTGTTTTCACTTCATTACTTAAATCATGCTGCTGTTATTGTGTATATATTTATTTATATTTCTTCATACATTCTTATATAGTTCTATATTGTGTATTTTGTTGTACAGTTATTTTATTTTCAACTTTAATTTATATATTTTATCTTATTCTCCCAGTTAAATTACCCTTCATTCTAATTTGTGTTGTACAGTTATTTCATTTTTAACCTTAATTTATATTTTATTCCTTCCTAGTTAAATTTACCCTTTTTAATTTTTCATATTTATTTCCTATCTTATTCATAGCCTTTTCCTTTTTTGTTTTCTTTAGGTCACGAGCAGTTGTCCAAGCATTTCACTACATATCGTACTGTGTATGACTGTGTACGTGACAAATAAAATTTGAATTTGAATTTGAATTTGAATTTGGTGAAATGTGGATGATATTGGCCAGCACCACAGACCCTGGTGTAATGTCAAGGTCCTCAGCCAGTAGCACAGGCCCTTGTGTATTGTGTAACGCATCAGCCAGCAACACAAGCCCTGCTGAAATGTGGATGGTAGAAGCCAGTAGCACAGGCCCTGGTGTAATGTGGATGGCCTCATCCAACAGTACAGGCCCTGGTGATGTGAAGATGGCCTCATAGGAACCACTGTCCTTAGTGTAAATTGTATGGCCTAAGCCAAAGTGGCCCTGGCGAAATGTGGATGGTATTGGCCAGCACCACAGGCCCAGGTTAAATGTGGATGGTATTGGCCAGCAGCACAGGCCCTGGTGTAATGTGAATGTCCTCAGCCAACACCACTGGCCCTGGTGTAATGTGAATTGCACCATCCAGTATCATAGGCCCTTGTGTTTTGTGGATGTCATCAGCCAGAAACACAAGCCCTGGTGAAATGTGGATGGTATTGGCCAGCACGACAGGTCCAGGTGTAATGTGAATGTCCTCAGCCAACAACACTGGCCCTGGTGTAATGTGGATGGCATCAGCCAGAAACACAAGACCTGGTGGAATGTGGATGGTTTCGGACAGCACCACAGGCCCGGGTATAATGTGGATGGCGTCAACGAGTAGCTGAGGCCCTGGTGAAATGTAGTTGGCCTCAGCCAGTAGCACAGGCCCTGATGTAATGTGGATGGCATGAGCCAGCAGAACAGGACTTGGTGTGGTGAATATGGCCTCACAGGAAGCACTGTCCCTGGTGTAAAATGTATGGCCTCAGCCAAAAACAGTGGCCCTGGTCAAATGTGGATGGCCTCAGCCAGAAGCACAGGCCCTGATGTGGTGATGATGAACGCACAGGAAGCACTGGATCTGGTGTAATGTTGATGGCATCAGGCAGTAGCACAGACCCTGGTCTGGTGAAGATGGTCTCAGACAGAAAGAACATGATGGCCTAACAGGAAGCACTGGCAGTGGTGTAATGTGGATGGCCTACGCCAACAACGAAGACCATGGTGAAATGTGGATGGCATCAGCCAGCAACACAAGACCTTGTGAAATGTGGATGGTTTCGCACAGCACCACATGCACTGGTGTAATATGGATGGCATGAGCCAGCAACACGGGCCCTGGTGAAATGAGGATGGTATCAGCCAGAAGCACAGGCCCTTGTGTGGTGAATATGGCCTCAAAGGGAGCACTGACCCTGGTGTAATGTGGATGGCATGAGCCAGCAACGCAGGCCCTGGTGAAATGAGGATGGTATCAGCCGGAAGCACAATGTCACGAGCTGAAAGCAGGGACTCAAGCGCAGAGCAGGTTGATGTCTCAGAACACGATTTATTTACACACCCATGCAATAATATATACAGTGACGGAAAATTCAGGGTTCCAGGGGATTAGGGGAAGGCTCTCTCTCTCTCACGCTCGCTCACGTCCTCACACACGTTCGTACCGCGGGGAGGTCACAGGTCCGGGAAGATAAGCTGGAACAGGGAAAGGGAGAAATCACTCACAAATCACGAAGGCATAAAGGTGTAAGACCACGGGAGCTGGAAAGGTAGACTAACGTCAGTAGCGCAATCATCCCGCGATGAGAGGATCTGTGACCCAGCCTCAAATAGAAGACGGATAATCAGCTGATCGCCAACAGCTGTGAGAGCCAAGGGCGGGAGCCAGCTGTGAGCTCCGCCCAGGCAGAGAGATAGGGGGAGAAAGAGAAAAAAAACACAAGTGTAGCCTTGTGAGGCCGGCTGGGCAGGCACGGGGACCATGACAGTACCCCCCCCTCAACGGGAGCCTCCCGGCGACCCACCAGGCTTACCTGGATGCCTGCGATGGAAGTCCCGAAGCATATTCCTGTCCAGAATAGCCGCCCGAGGCACCCAGGAACGTTCCTCTAGCCCGTAGCCCTCCCAATCCACCAGGTACTGAAAACCCCTGCCCCGGCGCCGGGAGTCCATGATGCGGGAGATGTCATAGACCAGCTGACCACCCACAAGCCGGGGGGGCGGCGGGGGCCTGGCAGGAGGACACAGCGGGCTGGAGAGCACCGGCTTGACCTGGGACACATGGAAAACATTGTGAATCCGCATGGTACGAGGCAGCTTGAGGCGAACGGACACAGGGTTGACAATGGAGTCTATGGGAAAGGGGCCAATGAACTGAGGTGACAGCTTCTTAGACTCCGTCCGCAACGGCACAAAACGGGTAGACAGCCATACCTGTTGACCGATGGAGTATTCAGGGGCCGGTGTCCGGTGACGGTCAGCGAGGGCTTTGTTGCGCTCCTTAGTGCGGAGTAGAGCGGCCCGAGTAGCACGCCAGGCCCGGCGGCACCTGCGGAGGTGAGCCTGAACAGAGGGGACAGAGTGCGCACCTTCGACAGCTGGGAGCAGGGGTGGTTGGTAGCCCAGGGATGCCTCAAAGGGTGACCTGGAAGGACAGGGTACGGAAGACCCCGGGGTGGCACGAGAAACGGGCAGTGTGAGCCCACTGGAGTACCTGGGAGCGGACCGCCAAGGGGACGAAGAGGCGGCCCGTTGGGCCGGTCCCAGGATCCGGTTCAGTCTCTTGTGCCTCCTGAATGAGGGATTCAATCTCCCAGGAAACGGCTCCAACCACCCAGGCCGCCGGCAGAACTGGTTCGGGTACCGACTCCTCCTCCGTGGTGGAAAACTGCCGGGACAGGGCATCCGGTTTCACGTTGCGAGATCCGGGCCTGTAGGTGATGGTGAAATCAAAGCGAGCGAAGAACAATGCCCACCTGGCTTGCCAAGAACTGAGGCGTCTGGCCGAACGGATGTACTCCAGGTTCTTGTGATCCGTCCAAACAATGAATGGGTGAGCAGCCCCCTCCAGCCAATGTCTCCATTCCTCCAAGGCGAGTTTTATGGCCAAGAGTTCCCGATCCCCGACGTTGTAATTGCTTTCTGCGGGTGAGAGACGGCGAGAGAAGAAAGCACACGGGTGAAGCTTACCGTCCTCCTGTTGTGAGAGAACCTCCCCCACCCCGGAGTCAGAAGCGTCGACCTCCACCACGAACTGCCTTGTGAGGTCCGGCTGCCGGAGGATGGGCGCTGAGGAAAACCTCTCCTTGAGCTGGACGAAGGCTCGCTGAGCGGCAGGGTCCCACAGAAAAGGAACCTTCGGAGAGGTGAGTCTAGTGAGAGGGAGAGAGATCTTACTGAAATCGCGAATGAATCTCCTGTAGAAATTAGCGAATCCCAGAAAACGTTGCAGTTGGCGGCGATTAGGAGGGACTGGCCATTCAACCACCGCACGCACCTTCCCAGGGTCGGTACGTAGATTTCCGTTCTCAACTATATAGCCCAGGAAAGCCACCGCAGGCGCGTGGAACACACACTTCTCCCCTTTCACAAACAGCCGGTTCTCCAAGAGGCGTTGCAGGACCTGTCTCACATGCACCTGATGCTCCGCGAGTGACTTAGAAAAAATGAGAATATCATCCAAGTACACAAAGACACAGCGATTAACAAAGTCACGAAGCATCTCGTTCACCATGGTCTGAAAAACAGCGGGAGCGTTGGTGAGGCCGAAGGGCATAACAAGGTACTCAAAGTGCCCCTGGTGAGTATTGAAGGCCGTCTTCCACTCATCCCCCTCCCAGATGCGAACCAGGTGGTAGGCGTTGCGCAGGTCCAGCTTAGTAAAAACAGTCATGCCCTGGAGCAGCTCAAAAGCAGAGGAAAGCAGCGGCTTGTTCTTGACAGTGATCAGGTTAAGGCCCCGAAAGTCGATACACGGGCGCAACGAACCGTCCTTCTTGTCCACGAAGAAGAACCCAGCCGCAACCGGGGAGGAGGAGGGACGGATCAAGCCCGTAGCGAGCGACTCAGAGATGTAACGCTCCATAGCGACCCGCTCCGGCTGGGAGAGGCTGTACAGGCGGCTAGACGGCAACGGAGCCCCCGGAAGGAGATCGATAGCGCAGTCATACGGGCGGTGGGGGGGAAGGGACCGCGCCCGATCCTTGCAGAACACGCCACGCAAGTCATGATAGACCCGCGGAACCGCCGAAAGATCTGGGGGGTCGGACGGCGAACCAGAGGGCAGAAGCGGAATGGGCGCCGTGGCCGCCCGAAGGCAGGACATGTGACAATTAACACTCCAACCCAGGACGTCACCCTTCTCCCAGTCAATGTGCGGGTTATGGAGCACAAGCCAGGGGTGACCGAGAACCAGCGGAGTGAGTGGAGCCGTGAATGCAAAAAAACAAATCCTCTCCGTGTGATTGCCCGAGAGAGACAACGAAAGGAATTCCGAGACATGAGTGATATCGGGCAGGGCTCCAAAGCGATGTTCAGCTTGGCGGCGAGCGAGGTGTCAATAAAGTTCTGCTCAGCCCCAGAGTCAATGAGTACTGAAAGCGAGTGAAAAACAGATTGTACTTGAAGTTTGGCCGGTAAGAGAAGTCTGGGGAGAGGGTTTTTACTAGACAGATCGCCCACCAGCACCCTCTCAATCACTGGCGAGCGCGCCCTTTTGCCAGCGTCGGGCACGAGGAGACAGAGTGACCCTTACGGCCACAATAGACGCACTCACCGGCGGCCAGACGGCGCTGGCGCTCTGCAGGCGTTAGCCGCGAGTGTCCAAGCTGCATGGGCTCCTCCTCATCACCGGCGTCAGAGTCGCGCGGCCCGCGGCCGGCTGGAGAGGCCCCGTGATAATCCAGTGATTCCTGTCCCGTCCGTGTGTGCGCGCTCCGGTGTGCACGTACTCTGTCATCCAGCCGAACGCACAGGGTCATAAGCGCGTCTAGGGAAGAAGGCAGTTCACGAAGCATCAGTTCTTTCTTTATGTCTTCGTTAACATTAGAAAGCAAAGTACTCTTTAAAGCCTCCTCCCCCCACTCCGTCTGTTCAGCTAAGGTGAAGAAGTCAATAGAGAAATCAGCCAAACTCCGCTTGCCTTGTTTGAGCGCGAGCAGGCGCTGGCCGGCTGTGAGCGTGGTGGATTTTCTATCGAAGACGCCTTTGAACTTATCCAAAAAGTCAGAATACGTTATGTCAGGGTTGGCGTGAAGCACAGCTTGAGCCCAAATCAGAGCCCGATCCTGGAGTAGTTGAACTATATATGCAATCTTAGTACCATCGTTAGCAAAAGCTTGCGGTTGCTGACGAAACTGAAGGGCACATTGAGTGAGGAAGCCAGCACATTTATCAATTTCTCCGGAGAAAGCTTTCGGTGTGGGTAGAAATCTGTTAGCTTGGGAAAGTGAAGAAGCAGGAGGTGTGGCACTTACTGCTGAGGCCGAGGCTTCCTGGAGAGGAGCGGCGGCAGGTGGAGTTGCCGGCAGGGGTGTTCGTTGGGCCACAGCCTGCGTGAGAGCAGCGAGCTCGCCACGGAGATGAACAAACATCTGTTCGTGTCGCTCCAGCATTGCGGCCAGGGTGGCGAGAGTGGGAGTGGAGGCCGCCGAGTCTGCTGAGTCCATTTCCTGGCGGGATGATTCTGTCACGAGCTGAAAGCAGGGACTCAAGCGCAGAGCAGGTTGATGTCTCAGAACACGATTTATTTACACACCCGTGCAATAATATATACAGTGACGGGAAATTCAGGGTTCCAGGGGATTAGGGGAAGGCTCTCTCTCTCTCACGCTCGCTCACGTCCTCACACACGTTCGTGGGAGGTCACAGGTCCGGGAAGATAAGCTGGAACAGGGAAAGGGAGAAATCACTCACAAATCACGAAGGCATAAAGGTGTAAGACCACGGGAGCTGGAAAGGTAGACTAACGTCAGTAGCGCAATCATCCCGCGATGAGAGGATCTGTGACCCAGCCTCAAATAGAAGACGGATAATCAGCTGATCGCCAACAGCTGTGAGAGCCAAGGGCGGGAGCCAGCTGTGGGCTCCGCCCAGGCAGAGAGATAGGGGGAGAAAGAGAAAAAAAACACAAGTGTAGCCTTGTGAGGCCGGCTGGGCAGGCACGGGGACCATGACACACAAGCCCTGGTGTGGTGAATATGGCCTCAAAGGGAGCACTGACCCTGGTGTAATGTGGAAGGCATCAGCCAGTAGCACAGGCCTTTGTGGCTGATCCCTTGTGGAAGGGATCAGCCACCAACACAGTCACTGGTGAAATGTAAATGTCCTCGGCCAGTAGAACAGGTAATGTGGATGGCCTTAGCCAACACCACTGGCCCTGGTGAAATGTGCATGATATCGGTTAGCACCACAGGCCGAGGTGTAATGTGGATGGCATCAACGAGCAACAGATGCCCTGGTGGGGTGAAGATGGCCTCACATGAAGCACTGTCTCGGGTGTAATGTGGATGGTAGAAGCCGGCATCACAGGCCCTGGTGTAATGTGAATGTCCTAAGCCAGTAGCACAGACCCTTGTGTATTGTGGATGGCATCAGCCATCAACACAAGCCCTGATGAAATGTGGATGGTATCAACGAGTAGCACAGGCCCTGGTGAAACGTAGTTGGACTCAGCGAGTATCACAGTCCCTGGTGTAATGTGGATGGGATGAGCCAGCAACGCAGGCCCTGGTGAAATGAGGATGGCCTCAGCCAGCACCCCACACCCTGTTGAATGTGAATGGACTTAGCCACCATCACTGGCCCTGGTGAAATGTGCATAATATTGGTCAGCACCACAGGCCCAAGTGTAATGTAGATGACATCAGCTAGTAACGCAGGTTCTGGTCAAATTTACATGGCCTCGGAAAGCAGTACAGGCCCTGATGTGGTGAATTTGGCCTCACAGGAAGCAGTGGCACTGATGTAATGTGGATGACATTAGCCAGAAGCACAGGCCCTGGTGAAATGCGGATGGTATGACCCAGCATCGTAGGCCCTGGTGTGGTGAAGGTGGCCTCACAGGGAGCATTGGCCCTGGTGCAATGTGGATGGCCTCAGTCAACAACAGTGGCCCTGGTGAAATGTGGATGGTATTGGTAAGCACCACACACCCTGGTGTAATGTGAATGGCCTAAGCCAGCAACACACACCCTGGTGTGGTGATTATGGCCTCACAGGAAGCACTGGCAGTGGTGTAATGTGGATGGCCTCATCCAAGGACACTGGACCTGGTGAAATGTGGTGGCATTAGCCAGTATCAAAGGCGCTTGTGTATTGTGGATGTTCACAGCCAGCAACACTGGCCCTGGTGAAATGTAGATGGTTTCGGAAAGCACCACAGGCCCTGGTGTAATGTGAATGGCCTTAGCCAGTAGTACAGGCCATTGTGTATTGTGGATCGCAGCAGACATCAAAAGACAAGCCCTGTTGTAATGCGGATGGCATGAGTCAGTACCACACACACTTGTGTAATGTGAATGGCCTTAGCCAACACCACTGGCCCTGGTGAAATGTACATGATATCGGTCAGCACCACAGGCCCAGGTGTAATGTGGATGGCCTCAGCCTCACAGTAGCACAGGCCATTGTGTATTGTGGATCGCAGCAGCCATCAAAACACAAGCCCTGTTGTAATGTGGATGGCATGAGTCAGTACCACTGTCCCTGGTGTAAAATGTATGGCCTCAGCCAACTACAGTGGCCCTGGTGAAATGTTGATGGTATTGGCCAGTAACACAGGCCCTGGTGAAATGAGGATGCATCACCCAGCAGCACAGGCCCTGGTGGGGTCAATATGGCCTAACAGGGAGCACTGTCCCTGGTGTAATGTGGATGGCGTCAGCCAAAATCACTTTTTCTGGTGAAATGTGGATGGTATTGGCCAGCACCACAGGCCCTGGCGTAATGTGCATGTCCCGAGCCAACACCACTGGCCCTGGTGTAATGTGGATGTTTTCGGACAGCACCACAGGCCCTGCTGAAATGTGGATGGTATTGGCCAGCACCACAGGCCCTGGTGAAATGTGAATGTCCTCAGCCAACGCCACTGGCCCTGGTGTAATGTGGATCGCATCAGCCATGACCACAGGCCCTGGTGAAATGTAGTTGGCCTCAGCCATGACCAGAGGCCCTGGTGAAATGTAAATGTCCTCAGCCAGCACCACACACCTTGGTGTAATGTGAATGGCCTTAGCCAACACCACTGGCCCTGGTGAAATGTGCATGATATCTGTCAGCACCCCAGGCCCAGGTGTAATGTGGATGGTATCAACGAGCAGCAGAGGCCCTGGTGGGGTGAAGATGGCCTTACAGGAAGCACTGTCCCTGGTGTAATGTGAATGGTAGAAGCCGGCATCACAGACCGTGATGTAATGTGGATGGCCTCAGCCAACAACAGTGGCCGTGGTGAAATGTGGTTGATATTGGCCAGCACCACTGGCCCTGGTGTAATGGGAATGTCCTAAGCCAGTAGCACAGGCCCTTGCGTATTGTGGATGTCATCAGCCAGCAACACAAGCCCTGGTGAAATGTGGATGGTATCATTGAGTAGCACAGGCCCTGGTGTGGTGATGATGGCCTCACAGGAAGCACTGTCCCTCGTGTAATGTGGATGGCCTGATCCAACAACACTGGCCCTGGTAAAAATGTGGATGGTAACCGCCAAAACCACAGGCCCTGGTGTAATGTGCATGGCATCAACTAGTAGCATAGGCCCTGATGAAGTTTAATTGGTCCAAGCCAGCAACACAGGCCCTTGTGTAATGTAGATGGCTTCAGAAAGCAGTAAAGCCCCTTGTGTGGTGAAGATGGCCTAATCTAACAACACTGTCCCTGGTGAAATATGGATGGTATTGGTAAGCACCACACACCTTGGTGTAATGTGAATGGCCTTAGCCAACACCACTGGCTCTGGTGAAATGTGCATGATATCTGTTGGCACCCCAGGACCAGGTGTATTGTGGATGGCATCAACGAGCAGCAGAGGCCCTGGTGGGGTGAAGATGGCCTCACAGGAAGCACTGTCCCTGGTGTAATGTGGATGGCCTGATCCAACAACACTGGCCCTGGTAAAAATGTGGATGGTAACCGCCAAAACCACAAGTGACCCTGATATAATGTGGATGGCATCAGGCACTAGCAAAACCCTGATCTGGTGAAGATGTTCTCACAGGTAGCACTGGATCTGGTGTAATGTTGATGGCATCAGGCAGTAGCACAGACCCTGGTCTGGTGAAGATGGTCTCAGAAAGAAAGCACAGGCCCTGGTGTGGTGAAGACAGTCTCACAGGGAGCACTGGCCCTGGTGAAACATGGATGGCCTCAGCAGGCACCACAGGCCCTGGTGTGGTGATGATGGCCTCACAGGAAGCACTGGCAGTGGTGTAATGTGGATGGTCTCAGCCAACAAAACTGACCCTGGTGAAATGTGGATGGCATCAGCCATGACCACAGGCCCTGGTGTAATACGGATGGCATCAGCCAGCAACGCAGGCCGTTGTATAATGTGGATGGAATCAGCCACAAACACAGGCCCTGGTGAAATGTAGATGTCCTCAGCCAGTAGCACAGGCCCTGTTGTAATGTGGATGGCCTCATCTAACAACACTGTTCTTGGTTAAATGTGCATGATATCGGTCAGCAGCACAGGGCCAGGTGCAATGTGGATGGCATCAATGAGCAGCAGAGGCCCTGGTGGGGTGAAGATGGCATCACAGGAAGCACTGTCCCTGGTGTAATGTGGATGGTAGAAGTCGGCGTCACAGGCCGTGATGTAATGTGAATGTCCTCAGCCAACACCACTGGCCCTGGTGTAATGTCGATGGCATCAGCCATGACCACAGGCCCTGGTGAAATGTAGTTGGCCTCAGTCATGACCACAGGCCCTGGTGAAATGTAAATGTCCTCAGCCAGTAGCACAGGCCCTGATGTAAAGTGGATGGCATAAGCCAGCAACCTAGTTCTTGTGAAATGTGGATAGCCTCAGCCAGCAACGCAGGCCCTGGTGAAATGAGGATGTATCACCCAGCAGCACAGGCCCTGGTGTGGTCAATATGGCCTCACAGGGAGCACTGTCCCTGGTGTAATGTGGATGGTATTGGCCAGCACCACAGGCCCTGGCGTAATGTGCATGTCCCCAGCCAACACCACTGGCCCTGGTGTAATGTGGATGGCATCAGCCATGACCACAGGCCCTGGTGTAATATGGATGGCATCAGCCAGCAACGCAGGCCTTTGTATAATGTGAATGTCCTCAGCCAACACCACTGGCCCTGGTGTAATGTGGATGTCATCAGCCATGACCACAGGCCCTGGTGAAATGTAGTTGGCCTCAGACATGACCACAGGACCTGGCGAAATGTAAATGTCCTCAGCCAGTAGCACAGGCCCTGTTGTAATGTGGATGGCCTCATCTAACAACACTGTCCCTGGTGAAATATGGACGGTATTGGTCAGCACCACACACCCTGGTGTAATGTGATTGGCCTTAGCCAACAACACTTGCCCTGGTGAAATGTGGATGGTATTGGCAAGCAGCACAGGCCCTGGCGTAATGTGCATGTCCCCTGCCAACACCACTGGCGCTGGTGTAATGTGGATGGCATCAGCCAGTATCACAGGCCCTGGTGAAATGTGGATGTTTTCGGACAGCACCACAGGCCCTGGTGAAATGTGGATGGTATTGGCCAGCACCAAAGGCCCTCTTAGAAAGAACATTCCCTGGTGTAATTTTGATGGCCTCATCCAACAGTACGGGCCTTGGTGTATTGAAGATGTCTTCATCCATCACCACATGCACTGGTGTGGTGATGATGGCCTCACAGGAAGCACTGTCCCTGGTGTAATGTGAATGTCCTCAGCCAACACCACTGGCCCTGGTGTAATGTGGATGGCATCAGCCAGTATCACAGGCCCTGGTGAAATGTGGATGTTTTCGGACAGCACCACAGGCCCTGGTGAAATGTGGATTGTATTGGCCAGCACCACAGGCCCTTGTGTTTTGTGGATGTCATTAGCCAGCAACACAATTCCTGGTGAAATGTGGATGGTTTCAGAAAGCACCACATGCCCGGGTGTAATGTGGATGCCATGAACGAGTAGCACAGGCCCTGATGGGGGCCCAGCCCTGGAGCAGGGTGCCGCCGGTGCATCTAGCCACCTGGGGGGCTCTTCAACTGGTGGGGAAGATTGTCACATCTTGCAGGAGCTTTCCTCTCCTCAGGAGCTCTCTCTGCAGGAGGGGGAGATACAGGAGAGGTGGAGGAAGATCTCAGCCTGGGTGTTTATTGTCTTATGTAGTCTGGAAGATGAGTGGATGGTGGGGTGGGTGCAGTTTTCTCTGTGGTGGGGTTGGGTGGGTGGACTGTCCCGGGCTCTGTGGGGCCGGGAGGCGCTGCTGCACTGGGCCCCGGTCTGGATGGGCCTGGGCCCCCTTTCCCTGGCGGGTCGCGGATTATGGGGGTGCCTACTGGGGTCAGCGGGGGAGCTGGCCCCAGGGAGGGGTCACTTGCCCCTCCCTTCCTTCCCTCCCCATCTCCAGCTGCCTCCCTCTTCCCGCTCCACCACAACCACCCGCACATGCAGGACCTTGGAGTAGGGGTATGTCACCAGGGTGCAGAGGAGGCTACCCCCCCCCCCCCCCTCTCTGTCCCCTTCTGGCTGCCTCTGCCTCAATTTTATCCCACAACTTAGACATTCACATTACTCACACTCTCATTACACATACATATAGGATCGTGGGGGTGGGCATGATACACGGAATCCAAAGTACCATCAGGGTGTACACCCCACCCCTGGCGTCGTTGCCCACCTCTCAATGTTAAATACACGTAGACATTGAGGGCTAGCAGGAGGGACCATGCGCTTACCTGCTGCTCTCTGGCAGGTAGCTCCATGCCCTCCTGGGTTTTAAATGCACCTTAGAACACACATGCATCAACACTACAATGAGCGGGTGGAGGGAGGTTTGGAGTCTTCTCTCACCCCCGTTCTCTGCGACCTGCTGGAGGAGGGGGGCTAGGAGGAGGAGTTGGCCGTCCGACTGCGGTCTGGAGTGTGGGGCCTCCCTGCTGCTGCGGAGTCGGGGCGGTCTGCCTCCCCCCACCGCAGGGAAAAGGGTAACACCACCTGGGTCTGGGTGCAGTTCCCCCCTCCAGGGGCAAGGGTACCTAGACCCGGTTTGTAGAGTACGCTTGGGGAGTGTGATCGTGTGTACAGCGTCTCTTTATGTCTGTCTCCACGTTGGTTGAGTGTGGAGTAAGTGCATATGAGAGCATGAGGGTGGGAATGGATGTTTGTATATGTGTGTGCCTGTATTTCTGTGTCTATATGTCAGGTTGGGTGTCAGGCGCCACCTCTCTGGGGACATCTTAGGCCCTCCAAGGTTTGGAGGCCTATCTCCCCCTACCACCACTTCCCCTGCCAGTGGCGGACTCCCTCAGACATCGGTGCGTTGGTGGTTCTTTGTGTCCGGGGATGGGCGTCCAGGTACACACCGGCTCACTCCTTAGCGGCCGCTTATCGGGGCCTGGAGCCTGGGGCTCGCCCGGGCCACTTCGGAGGTGGGGTGCCCCGGGCCTCTCGGGGGATGGTATTGGCCAGCACCACAGGCCCTGACGTAATGTGCATGTCCCCAGCCAACACCACTGGCCCTGGTGTAATGTGGATGGCATCAGCCAGAATCACAGGCCCTGGTGAAATGTGGATGTTTTCGGACAGCACCACAGGCCCACATGCCCTGGTGTAATGTGGATGGCATCAGCCATGACCACAGGCCCTGGTGAAATGTAGTTGGCCTCAGCCAACTACATTTCAGGCCTGGTGAAATGTAAATGTCCTCAGCCAGTAGCACAGGCCCTGTTGTAATGTGGATGGCCTCATCTAACAACACTGTCCCTGGTGAAATATGGACGGTATTGGTCAGCACCACACACCCTGGTGTAATGTGAATGGCCTTAGCCAACACCACTGGCCCTGGTGAAATGTGGATGGCATCAACGAGTAGCAGAGGCCCTGGTCGGGTGAAGATGGCCTCACAGGAAGCACTGTCCCTGGTGTAATGTGGATGGTAGAAGCCGGCATCACAGACCGTGATGTAATGTGGATGGCCTCAGCCAACAACAGTGGCCCTGGTGAAATGTGGTTGATATAGAGATTGAAAATGTGACGTCACTCAGGGGTAAAACAGCAAAGAATTCTGGGAACTCGTGGCAAGAGGTACTAGCGCACGCAGGCTTTCAATTGAAATCAGTTATACAGCGATAAAAAGAAACACAAAAAATGTCAAGAAGCTGTTGTATTATTAACTGCAATAGCCGGTCGCATGACAGCCACGGGAAGCCGACGGGTAAAGAGATCGGTTGTTATCGGATTACGTCGTTGAAGAGAAATTGTTCGAGCCATGTTTCCGAAGTAACAAAGAGGCGACTGGATTGCCGCCATTCAAAGACAAAATATAACGTCTCAGAACACTCCAGCTCACAGGTTAGTCTGCTCCAAGCATTTCCACAAAGGTCAGTCTGCTGTTGTAGTTAATGCGTCATTTTTCATACCATAATTGGTGATATAGGTTACAAGCAAGTCTGGCGCTGAACAGAAATTGTCGCGCTATGCTCCTTTATTTATTGTGTTTATTGTGCATAAATAGTAAATTGTCCTGACACAATATTGCGTTTCGCTTCTGTTATTACCATGGTACATTGACAAAAACATATACTTTTATTCACAGGATAAAACAGTTGTTTTGTATCACTAATTGTCCAGTGCGATTACAGCATGCATTATTATTGTCACTGCTACATTTCTGTAATGCTACCAGAAATGATTTCTACTACTAATTAATTACAGTTGAGCTCAAAGGTCCTATTAATAAACGGTTAACGAATGTGTATTTATGAAGACGATTTGTGAGACTGGTAAACTTATGATATGTACGATGGTCTTTACTTTCTACACGGTGCATTTCAAGGTCCTGTACCGATCCGTCGGTAAACTGTACCTGGGCTTGTTGCAGTGACCTGAAGTTACTAAACTTCACGAGTGTATGCACTCACTCCAAGAACCGTCCATCCATCCATCCATCCATCCATCCATTCGCTTCCGCTTATCCTTTTCAGGGTCGCGGGGGGCGCTGGAGCCTATCCCAGCTGTCATAGGGCGAAAGGCAGGGTACACCCTGGACAGGTCGCCAGTCTGTCGCAGGGCTAACACATAGGGACAGACAACCATTCACACTCACATTCACACCTAGTGACAATTTGGATTAATCAATTAACCTATCCCCACAAGCTGCATGTCTTTGGACGGTGGGAGGAAGCCGGAGTACCCGGAGAGAACCCACGCAAACACGGGGAGAACATGCAAACTCCACACAGAAAGACCCCGGCCTGATGTTGGAATTGAACTCAGGACCTTCTTGCTGTGCGGCAACAGTGCTAACCACCGTGCCACCGTGTATGCACTCACTCCAAGAACTGTATAATTATAAATATGAGCGTGGTGAAGTTGGGCAGCACGCTAACGTCTTTTGTCCACTCTGTGTGCTCGTAAGGATCTAACACTTTCACTGGTTTGATTTTTTTCCTCGTATCTTTTCTTTGACTTTTCATTAACTCTGTCTTTGTACGGACCAGCATTGTTCTCCTTCGTTTTGTACATACCTTTTTGGGGGGCAAAGAAAAAGCAAGAATTTATTGGAACCGAAGAATGAACGTTTTGCGGTCCTGCAAATGCTTGCATTTGATGCAGGTACTTGGATTGTTTTGCCACGAGTTACCAGCATGCAATGCGCGAAAGTCACGTGGTCTGTCAATCTCTATTGGCCAGCACCACCGGCCCTGGTGTAATGTGAATGTCCTAAGCCAGTAGCACAGGCCCTTGGGTATTGTGGATGTCATCAGACAGCAACACAAGCCCTGGTGAAATGTGGATGGTATCATCGAGTAGCACAGGCCCTGGTGTAATGTGGATGGCCTTATCCAGCACCACATGCCCTGGTGTAATGTGAATGGCATGAGCCAGCAACGCAGGCCCTGGTGAAATGTAGCCGGCATCACAAACCGTGATGTAACGTGGATGGCCTCAGCCAACAACAGTGGCCCTGGTGAAATGTGGTTGATATTGGCCAGCACCACTGGCCCTGGTGTAATGTGAATGTCCTAAGCCAGTAGCACAGGCCCTTGCGTATTGTGGATGTCATCAGCCAGCAACACAAGCCCTGGTGAAATGTGGATGGTATCATCGAATAGCACAGGCCCTGGTGTAATGTGGATGGCCTTATCCAGCACCACAGGCCCTGGTGTGGTGGTGATGGCCTCTTAGGAAGAACTGTCCCTGGTGTAATTTGGATGGCCTCATCCAACAGTACGGGCCTTTGTGTGGTGAAGATGGCCTCATCCAGCACCACATGCCCTGGTGTGGTGATGATGGCCTCACAGGAAGCATTGTCAGTGGTGTAATGTGGATGGCCTCATCCAACAACACTGGCCCTGGTGAAATGTGGATGGTATTGGCCAGCACCACAGGCCCTGGTGTAATGTGCATGGCATCAACGAGTAGCACAGGCCCTGGTCAAATTTAATTGGTCTAAGCCGGCAACACAAGCCCTTGTGTAATGTAGATGGCCTCAGAAAGCAGTACAGGCCCTGGTGTGGTGAAGATGGCCTCACAGGAAGCAGTGGCCCTGATATAATGTGGATGGCATCAGGCACTAGCAAAGACCCTGGTCTGGTGAAGATGGTCTCAGACAGAAAGCACAGGCCCTGGTGTGGTGAAGACAGCCTCACAGGGAGCACTGGCCCTGGTGAAACATGGATGGCCTCAGCCAGCACTACAGGCCCTGGTGTGGTGATGATGGCCTCACAGGAAGCACTGGCAGTGGTGTAATGTGGATGGCCTCAGCCAACACCACTGGCCCTGGTGTAATGTGAATGGCATCAGCCATGACCACAGGCCCTGGTGAAATGTAGTTGGCCTCAGCCATGACCACAGGCCCTGGTGAAATGTAAATGTCCTCGGCCAGTAGCACAGGCCCTGTTGTAATGTGGATGGCCTCATCTAACAACACTGTCCCTGGTGAAATATGGATAGTATTGGTCATCACCACACACCCTGGTGTAATGTGAATGGCCTCATCTAACAACACTGTCCTTAAATGTGCATGATATCGGTCAGCAGCAGAGGGCCAGGTGGGGTGAAGATGGCCTCACAGGAAGCACTGTCCCTGGTGTAATGTGGATGGTAGAAGTCGGAGTCACAGGCCGTGATGTAATGTGGATGGCCTCAGCCAAAAGCACAGGCCCTGGTGTGGTGAAGATGGCCTCAAAGGAAGCACTGTCCCTGGTGTAATGTGAATGTCCTCAGCCAACTCCACTGGCCCTGGTGTAATGTGGATGGCATCAGCCATGACCACAGGCCCTGGTGAAATGTAGTTGGCCTCAGCCATGACCACAGGCCCTGGTGTAATGTGGATGGTATGACCCAGCAACGTAGGCCCTGGTGTGGTGAAGGTGGCCTCACAGGAAGCACTGTCCCTGGTGTAATGTGTATGGCCTCAGCCAACAACACTGTCCCTGGTGAAATGTGGATGGTATTGGTAAGCACCACACACCCTGGTGTAATGTGAATGGCCTAAGCCAGCAACACACACCCTGGTGTGGTGATTATGGCCTCACAGGAAGCACTGGCAGTGGTGTAATCTGGATGGTCTCATCCAAGAACACTGGACCTGGTGAAATGTGGTGGCATCAACAGAGCCAACATGAAGAAGGTTCTCCCCAAATACTATCAGCACATCTCCTTCCCCACAAGATGTGATCAAACATTGGACCACAGCCGTAATAATCACTGCTGTAAATTCCCTCGGTAGCCAGAATGGGAATTTACAGCAGTGATTATTACGGTTGTTTACATTCCCCCACAAGCCGACACTGACCGAGCACTCAGGGAACTGTACAGCGCGATCAGCAGCGAGGAAACCGCACACCCAGAGGCAGCGTTTATCATGACCGGGGACTTTAATAAGGGAAACCTGAAGAAAGTCTCACCCAAACTCCACCAACACATCCATTTTAACACTCGTGGAGACCGGCTACTCGACCACTGCTACACCTCTTTCCGGGATGCGTACAAAGCCCTCCCCGCGCCCCATTCGGCCAATCAGATCACCGCTCCATCCTGCTCCTGCCCGCCTACAGGCAGAAGCTGAAACAGGAAGCTCCAACCCGGAGGGCGGTGCACTGTTGGACGGACCAATCGGAGTCTGCGCTGCGGGACTGTTTTGATCACGCGGACTGGGAAATGTTTCACGTGGCTGCTAGGGACATTGACGAGTACACAGACTCAGTCTGCGGATTTATCAGGAAATGCGTGGAAGATGTCGTCCCATCCAGAACAGTTAAATCCTTCCCAAATCAAAAACCCTGGATTAACGGAGATGTTCGCGCGGCACTGGCGGCACGGAGCACTGCCTTTGCCTCCGCGAACACATCGGACTACAAACACGCACATTACCAACTCCGGAAGACGATCAAAGCAGCCAAACGTGAGTACAGGGACAGGGTGGAGCAACAGTTCGACAACCCTCGGAGTATGTGGCAGGGACTAAACACGATCACAGACTTTAGAGGGAAAACCAGCACACCGCAGACCACGGCCTCTCTGTGTGAGGATGTAAACGTATTCTACGCTAGATTCGACACAGCGAACACCATGAGACCGGACAGTGTGCGCACTGCGGATGACGTCAGTGTGCACACTGTGTCTGAGGAGGATGTGCGGAAGTGCTTCAGGAAGGTGAACGCACGCAAAGCTACTGGTCCGGACGGGATTCCCGGCCGCGTCCTCAAGTCATGCGCGGCTCAGCTGGCTGGAGTGTTTACACACATCTTCAAACTTTCCCTCTCTCTGTCTGTAGTCCCAGCCTGCTTCAAAATGGCCACCATCGTCCCTGTACCCAAATCCTCCACCATCTCCTCATTGAATGACTGGCGACCTGTAGCCCTGACCCCCATCGTAAGCAAATGCTTCGAGAAGCTGGTCAGGGACTTCATCTGCTCTGCACTACCCGACTCACTGGACCCTCTACAGTTCGCATACCGCCACAACAGGTCCACTGATGATGGCATAGCCCTGACACTACATACTGCCCTGTCACACCTGGAGAAGAGAGACACGTATGTGAGAATGCTGTTTGTAGATTACAGCTCAGCATTCAATACCATCGTTCTCTCGAAGCTGGACAGGAAACTGCAGGATCTAGGACTGAGTAGCTCCCTCTCTAGCTGGATCCTTAGCTTCCTGTCTGACAGACGCCAAGTGGTCAGACTGGGCAGCATTACCTCATCCCCCATCAAACTGAACACTGGTGCTCCACAGGGGTGTGTACTGAGCCCTCTCCTATACTCACTCTACACCTACGACTGCACAGCCACTAACAGCTCCAACATCATTGTGAAGTTTGCGGACGACACTACAGTGGTGGGTCTTATCACCAATGGTGATGAGACGGCTTACAGGGAGGAGGTCAGCGCCCTGATCCACTGGTGTCAAGACAACCATCTCACCCTCAACGTCGCAAAGACAAAGGAGTTGATAGTGGACTTCCGGAGGTGCAGAGAAGTACACACCCCCATCACCATCAATGGCGCTGCTGTGGAGAGAGTGAGCAGCTTCCGGTTCCTTGGTGTACATCTGGCTGAGGATCTTACATGGTCAGTACACACAAACAAAACAGTGAAGAAGGCGCAGCAGCGCCTCTTCTTTCTCAGGAGACTGAAAAGATTCGGCATGAGCCCCCGCATCCTCAGGACCTTCTATCACTGTGCCATTGAGAGCATCCTCACTGGATGCATCACCACCTGGTATGGCAACAGCACCGCCTACAACTGCAAAGCTCTCCAGCGGTGAGCTGTGCTCTGAACGGATAATTGGAGGTGAGCTTCCCTCCCTCCAAGACATCTACAGGAAGCGGTGCCTGAGGAAAGCGGGGAGGATCATCAAGGACTCCAGTCACCCCAGCCATAAACTGTTCAGACTACTTCCATCAGGAAGGAGGTTCTGCAGCATCCGGTCCCGTACCAGCAGACTGAGAGACAGCTTCTTCCACCAGGCCATCAGACTGCTGAACACGTCATAGACACCTCAGCTTCACTACTGGAACTTTAACATTATGCACTCCATACTGTACAGTATACTGTACATGTCTCAACTCTGTATATTTTTATATATTTTATTTATTGTTTATTCTATTTAATTTGTAAAATATGTACACACACACACACACACACACACACACACACACACACACACACACGTAGAAAAATATTTAGTATACACATCCAGAAATGCATATACTATTATATATTGTACATATATTTATTAGTTTCAGATGTAGCCATTCTTGTATTTTGCTTGTTTACATTATTGTATTTTGCACAACTCTGTTGCTTGTGAAGCTCGCACACAAGAATTTCACTCACATGTTCTGTACCAATGTACCTACCTGCACATGTGATGTGACAATAAAAGTGATTTGATTTGATTTGTTACACTCCATTCAAAGAGTGCTACAAACCCCTCCCCCGCCCAGCTTTTGGTAAGGCAGACCATTGTTCCATACTGCTGCTGCCTGCATACTGACAAAGACTGAAACAGGAAAAACCAGCTTCCAGGGTTATTTACAAATGGGACAGTGAGGCTGAGGAGGTCCTGCAGGACGGCTTTGACACAACTGACTGGCAGATATTTGTGGATGCAGCTGATGGCAACATCAATGAACTCACAGACTCTGTCATTGGATATATTGGAAAGTGCATGGATGATACCATCACAAAAACCACTGTCCGCATATATCCAAATCAGAAACCCTGGGTAAATAAAGACGTTCGCGCCAAGCTAAAAGTGCGGACCTCTGCCTTTAACTCCGGGGATGCTGATGCATATAAAGCAGCCAGGTACGACCTCCGAAAGTCCATAAAAAAGGCCAGAAAGGACTACAGGGACAAAATGGAGTCTAGCTACCACAGCTTTGACACCAGGCGACTGTGGAATGGACTGCACTGCATCACTGATTACAAGAAGGTCAACACAGTCAGTGTTCAGCCCACTGCATCTCTTGCAGACGAGCTTAACAACTTCTATGCTCGTTTTGACGCAGACAACAGAGAGCAGATCCTCTACCCTCAGGAGGACAGTGAGGCTGCAACTCTAACTCTGAAAACAGAAGCTGTGAGATGGACCTTTAAAAAGGTAAATCCTCACAAAGCTCCAGGACCAGACGGCATCCCAGGCCGGCTACTCAGAGTGTGTGCAGTCGAGCTGGCAGAGGTGTTCACCAACATCTTCAACCTCTCCCTGAGGCAGTCAGTGGTCCCCACGTCCCTCAAAGCATCCACCATCATTCCCGTTCCCAAAAAATCAGTGGTCTCCTGTCTGAATGACTACCTTCCTGTTGCACTGACATCCGTCATCATGAAGTGCCTGGAGCGGCTGGTCAAAGGTCATATCTGCTCCTCCCTCCCTGACACACTGGACCCTCTTCAGTTTGTCTATCGGACAAACAGAGCCACAGAGGATGCCATCGCCCTGGCAACGCACACCACCCTCACTCACCTGGAGAAAGGGAATACATATGCAAGGATGCTCTTCATCGACTACTGCTCGGCATTTAACACCATCATCCCCTCAAAACTTGCCACGAAGCTCGTTGACCTTGGGCTGGGAGCACCGATCTGCAGATGGATTCTAAACTTCCTCACAAACAGGCCCCAGGTGGTGAGAGTTGGTAAGCACACCTCCTCATCACTCATCCTAAACACAGGTACGCCACAGGGTTGTGTGCTTAGCCCCCTCCTATATTCCCTGTTCACACACGACTGTGTTGCTAAACAAGAGTCCAACATCATCATCAAGTTTGCAGATGACACAACTGCACCACTTTCCTCAGCTGGGTAGCAACTGTGGTAGCAATAACCT
This sequence comes from Aulonocara sp. 'chitande type north' Nkhata Bay, assembly GCF_057382095.1. Lineage (NCBI taxonomy): Eukaryota > Metazoa > Chordata > Actinopteri > Cichliformes > Cichlidae > Aulonocara > Aulonocara sp. 'chitande type north' Nkhata Bay. The sequence goes on from NC_141347.1 coordinate 9,862,274, forward strand.
GCACAACATCCACCACCATCTTGGCACCAGGCATCTCCCTCAGTCGCTCGTTCAGTGGACTCAGCTGTGCACACAGAAGTGATGTTAGGAACGACAAATTTATACTACTTGGTCTACTTGAACTACACCATTATTTCTCAGGGCCTTTTATAAGGTTTTCCATTTTTAACAAACCCAAAAAGTCAAGCTATGATTTAGAAAGCACAGCACAGCATTGTAGGCCTCTGTGATGAGGCTTACGATGGGTAGGCCTCATCACAGACAACGATGAGATGGCCTATAGAGAGGAGGTGATGGCGCTGAACGAGTCGTTCCTGGAAAATAACCTGAATCTCAACATCAGCAAAACTAGAGAGATGATAGTGGACTACCGGAAACGACCAGTCAGAGAACACCAGCCCAACCACATCAACGGTGTCAAGGTCGAAAGGGTCAGCAGCTTCAAGTTCCTTGGAGTCAACATCACTGAGGACTTCTCCTGGACCCTTCACACAGACACTGCTATCAGGCTTGCCAGCGGCTTTACTTCCTGAGGAGGCTGAGGAAGTTTAGCATGAAGCTGTTGTAATGTGGATGGCCTCATCTAACAACACTGTCCCTGGTGAAATATGGATGGTATCGGTCAGCACCACACACCCTGGTGTAATGTGAATGGCCTTAGCCAACACCACTGGCCCAGGTGAAATGTGCATGATATCGGTCAGCACCACAGGCCCAGGTGTAATCTAGATGGGATCAATGAGCAGCAGAGGCCCTGGTTTGGTGAAGATGGCCTCACAGGAAGCACTGTCCCTGGTGTAATGTGGATGGTAGAAGCTGGAATCACAGGCCGTGATGTAATGTGGATGGCCTCAGCCAAAAGCACAGGCCCTGGTGTGGTGAAGATCGCCTCACAGGAAGCACTGTCCCTGGTGTAATGTGTATGGCCTCAGCCAACAACAGTGGCCCTGGTGAAATGTGGATGATATTGGCCAGCACAGACCCTGGTGTAATGTCAAGGTCCTCAGCCAGTAGCACAGGCCCTGGTGTATTGTGTAACGCATCAGCCAGCAACACAAGCCCTGGTGAAATGTGGATGGTAGAAGCCAGTAGCACAGGCCCTGGTGTAATGTGGTTGGCCTCATCCAACAGTACAGGCCCTGGTGATGTGAAGATGGCCTCATAGGAACCACTGTCCTTGGTGTAAATTGTATAGCCTAAGCCAAATTTCCTAATGTTGTAAACCCGCTAAACCCGCTCAACATTTGGCAATAAAACCCTTTCTGATTCTGATTCTGATTCTGAAAGTGGCCCTGGCGAAATGTGGATGGTATTGGCCAGCACCACAGGCCCAGGTGAAATGTGAATTTTCTCGGCCAACACCACTGGCCCTGGTGTAATGTGGTGGCATCAGCCAGCAACACACACCCTGGTGTGGTGATGATGGCCTCACAGGAAGCACAGGCCCTGGTGTAATGTGAATTGCACCATCCAGTATCATAGGCCCTTGTGTTTTGTGGATGTCATCAGCCAGAAACACAAGCCCTGGTGAAATGTGGATGGTATTGGCCAGCACCACAGGTCCAGGTGTAATGTGGATGGCCTCAGCCAAAAACAGTGGCCCTGGTCAAATGTGGATGGCCTCAGCCAGCACCACAGGCCCTGGTGTGGTGATGATGGCATCACAGGAAGCACTGGCAGTGGTGTAATGTGGATGGCCTCAGCCAACAACACTGGCCCTGGTGAAATGTGGATGTATTTGCCAGCACCACAAGCCTTGGTGTAATGTGGATGGCATCAATGAGTGTTACAGGCCCTGGTGTAATGTGGATGGCCTCATCCAACAACACTGGCCCTGGTGAAATGTTGATGGTATTGGCCAGCACCAAAGGCCCTGGTGTAATGTGAATGTCCTCAGCCAGTAGCACAGGCCCTTGTGTATTGTGGATCGCATCAGCCATCAACACAAGCCCTGGTGAAATGTGGATGTTATTGGCACAGCAAAGGCCCTGGTGTAATGTGGATGGCCTTAGCCAGCACCACATGCCCTGGTGTGGTGACGATTGCCTAACAGGGAGCACTGGCCCTGGTGCAATGTTCAGTTCAGTTCAGTTCAGTTCATTTTTATTTCAAACATTTCAAACATGTGCCTTCACAATCATTACAAAATATCATTCCATTATTTGTTTGAAAAGGAGTAGGCTGAAGTATTTACTTATTTGTCCCTACCCCCTCAAGTTTTACCTCTCATTCATTTAATTTTTTTTTTTTTTTTAATTAAACAAACAACATATGAAACATATAAACATATGAAGTAAAACAAAACATAACATACATAAATCAAAAACAAGAAATTAGCAAGCCCCACCATAGTATAGTTTCTTTCATATGAAAAATACAGAATGTGTATATTTGCAGATACACAAGTTATGGAAAAACAACAAACCAAAACAAAACAAAAAAACAAAAAAACAACCAAAAAAGAACCGCAACACCATTACCAGCAACATTACCATCCTGGGTTAACCCCGTTTTCTTCATTCTTATACTTATTTAAAATTAGGTTTTTATATTTTACTTTAAACTGTTTTATGTTTTGACTGTCTTTTATTTCTTCTGTTAGACTGTTCCATAATTTAACTCCTGAAATTGAGATTGACATAGTTCTTAAAGTTGTTCTAGCACTTTGTATCTTTAAATTCCATTTCCCTCTTAAGTTATACCCACCTTCTCTTTCTATGAACAATTTACAGATTTCTTTGGGAAGCAATTTATTTCTGACTTTATACATTATTTGCGCTGTTTTAAGCTTCACCAAGTCTTGGAATTTAATAGCTTGCATTTTGACAAAGAGTGCATTTGTATGGTCCCTGTACCCTACATTATTTATTAATCTAATGGCCCTTTTCTGTATTATAGTTATTGTTTGTGTGTTACTTTTGTATGTGTTTCCCCAGACCTCTACACAGTAGCTCATATATGGCAGTAGTAAAGCACAGTATAAAATGTGCAGTGCTTTCTGATCCAACATATGCTTTGCTTTTCCCAGGACGGCAATGCCCCGTGCCAATTTCCCCCGAACATAAGTAATGTGTGGCTTCCAACAGAGCTTGTGGTCAATGATCACCCCAAGAAATTTTATTTCATTTACTCTTTCTAAATATACATTGTCAACACATATTTCTACTTCGATGTTTTTCTTTTGGTTTCCAAACAACATAAATTTGGTTTTATCGAGATTCAATGATAATTTATTTATATCAAACCACTTCTTTAATATCGTTAATTCCTGTGTGATCATTTCCAAAACCTGTGGCAATTCCCCACCTGCACACAGTATATTTGTGTCATCTGCAAATATTACAAACTTTAAAATCTCCGATACTCTGCAGATATCATTTAAGTACATAATAAACATTTTTGGACCCAGTACTGAACCTTGAGGTACTCCACAAGCTATATCCATCAAATTAGATTTATATTCATTTATTTGTACATATTGTTGCCTATTCCCTACATAGCTTTTTAACCATTCCAAAACCACTCCCCTAAACCCGTACTTTTCCAGTTTTTTTAATAGAATTTCATGATTAACAGTATCAAACGCCTTCTTTAGATCTAAGAAAACTCCGAGCGCATACCTCTTATTATCCATACATTCCGTTATCTTTTCCATTAAATCTATCAGTGCCAAAGCTGTTGATCTGTTGTTTCTGAACCCATACTGACTATCTGTCATTAATTCATATTTTTCCACAAAACTGTCAAATCTTTTTATGAAGAGTTTTTCCAGTATCTTAGAGAACTGGGAGAGTATTGACACTGGTCTATAGTTTGTAAAATGATGTCTTTCACCGGTTTTGTAAATGGGAATAACTTTAGCAACTTTCATTTTTTGTGGAAAAACTCCTTTTTGAAACGACAAGTTGAATATATATTTTAATGGTTTTACGATACCATCAATAACTGTCTTTACCGTTACCATATCAATATCATTCCAGTCTGTACTGGTTTTGTTCTTAAGTCCTCTAACCATGTCATAAATCTCTTTCTCTTCCACTGCTCTTAAAAACATTGAGCTACTATTCCTTTCAATATTTTCACCAGTGTCCCTTTCTATTCCATCAACCTTTATTTCTTCTGCCAGTTTTGGCCCTATGTTTACGAAGAATTCATTAAAGCCATTTACTATCTCCTCCATGTTATTAATACTTCTTGTCCCTTCTATAAAGTATCCAGGGTAATCATTATTCCTTGATTCATTTTTGATTATTCTGTTTAATACATTCCATATATCTCTTGTGTTATCTTTATTGTGTTCTAACCTTTTAATGTAATACTCTCTTTTACAGGATCTCATTATATTAGTTAATTTATTTTTGTAAGTTTTATACTTCATTTCAGTTTCTATTGTTCTCTTTTTTATGAATTCTCGATATAAGGTATTCTTTTTTTTGCTGGCATTTTGTAGTCCTTTTGTCATCCATGGTCTTCCTGCATAGTTGTGTTTCCTATTGATTTCAATTACTGGGCAGTTTTTATCAAGTAATGTGTTAAATGTTCTTAAAAATCCTTCGTAAGCTTTATTAACTTCTGTTTGTTCATATACAATATTCCAATCTTGCTTTAAAAGTTCATTTCTAAGACAATTTAAGGTCTTCTCTGTTCTTATTCTTTTGTAAATAATCTTATGTCCATCGTTGTTCACTTTATAATGGCAATTATACGATGCAAAGACTGGTAAATGGTCACTTATATCATTGATTAACAGCCCACTTTTTATCTTTCCTTCTATTATATTTGTAAATATATTATCTAATAGAGTTGCACAATGAGATGTTATTCTGGTCGGTCTTGTTATCAGTGGAAATAAACCGATGCTGTACATGGAATCAATAAATTCTTCTGTACTCTTATTATGATTTGGATTCAATAAGTCAATATTAAAGTCCCCACAAATAAACATTCTTTTCTGATTTATATTTGTAAATAAGTCCTCCATATTATCCTTAAATATCTCAATCTTAGATCCTGGTGTTCTATATATACAACTGACAATTAGGTTTTTCCTTTTTTCTATAATTATTTCCACTGATAAACATTCCATCACTCCATCAATAACAGTTGTCATTCTTCCCATTCTTTTGTACTTTAGGTTTTTATCAATGTAAAGTGCCACCCCACCTCCTTTCTTGTTGATCCTGTCTACATGAAGGAATTCATATCCATTTATTTTAAAGTCTTCTTCTTTTCCAGGAGTTATCCAGGTCTCCGATATGGCTATCACATTGAATGGCTGTTCAAACTGTGTTATGTAGTCTTTGATGGATTGAAAGTTTGCATATAAGCTTCGACTATTAAAGTGAACCATTGTTATACCCTGTTCTACCTTGAATTCCTTTTTAAGTTGCTCATTTGTATAATAATTGCATTCATTTGTCTTATTGTTAAAGAAATTACAATCAGGATCTATGTTGCTGTCATACATCAATGTCTTATTTTCAATATCTATATGAGTTGTTAGTTGAAAATTGTCAGACATCTGCGTTGGTTGTGCACTTGGACGGTCCCATCATATTTAGCACTGCTTTGCATTTATCAGTTATATTTTTCTAGTTCAGTCATCTCTTTGATGACTAGAACCTTAGCCTGCTCTGGTGTTCCATTTAACTTAATGAATATTTTACAGTCTGACGTCCAAGTTGACTGTATTTTCTTCTGTTTTCTTAATATTCTTGCTTGTCTTGCAATGTCTGCATTTTTCTTGATTAGGTGTTCATTTAAATAAACATTTGTACCTTTTAGCTTTCTTCCTTGCTTGAGCAGTTCTTTTTTCTGTTTTCTATTAACAAAACGAATGATAATGGCAGGTATTTGATTTTTTCTCGGAAGAGGATGGCATCCTTCAATATTTTTACTGTCCATTTCTATACCTTTGCTTTTAAAGAAGGCCATTACCTGCTCTTCCAAAGAGCGTAGCTCTTGCTCGGGTGGCTCCCCTCTCTCTGCTGCTGCTACCCGTGCGTATGTCTGATGCTTGGTTTCCAGTCCTGTCACTATCACATCATTTACTCTTGAATATTGTTCCAGATCTGACACCCGTCCTTCCAGCATAGCAATCTTCTTGTCCTTTTCCTCGCTCTGCCTTCTTAGTTCTTTAATATCATCCATTAAATTGAGTATCAGTTTTTGTTGTTTTGAAATTGTTGTTATTTCTTCAGACATAAAGTTTAGGGATTTCTTTATGTCCTCCAGTTCCTCCTCATTAACGTTGCTCCTCTTAGGCGGCATCTTAACGCTCCTGGGCCTGGTGGAGCAGGAGGATCCTGGGCCTAGTGGCTGCTGGAGGATCCTGGGCCTGGTGGAGCAGGAGGATCCTGGGCCTAGTGGCTGCTGGAAGAGCCTGGGCCTGGTGGCTGCTGGAGGATCCTGGGCCTGGTGGAGCAGGAGGATCCTGGGCCTAGTGGCTGCTGGAAGAGCCTGGGCCTGGTGGCTGCTGGAAGAGCCTGGGCCTGGTGGCTGCTGCAGGATCCTGGGCCTGGTGGCTGCTGGAGGATCCTGGGCCTGGTGGCTGCTGGAAGAGCCTGGGCCTGGTGGCTGCTGGAGGATCCTGGGCCTGGTGGAGCAGGAGGATCCTGGGCCTAGTGGCTGCTGGAAGAGCCTGGGCCTGGTGGCTGCTGCAGGATCCTGGGCCTGGTGGCTGCTGGAGGATCCTGGGCCTGGTGGCTGCTGGAAGAGCCTGGGCCTGGTGGCTGCTGGAGGATCCTGGGCCTGGTGGAGCAGGAGGATCCTGGGCCTAGTGGCTGCTGGAAGAGCCTGGGCCTGGTGGCTGCTGCAGGATCCTGGGCCTGGTGGAGCAGGAGGATCCTGGGCCTAGTGGCTGCTGGAAGAGCCTGGGCCAGTATAACTATTTTATGTAATGAGGATTGCATCAGCAAATAGCACAGGCTCTGGTAAAAATGTGGATAGTAACGGCCAAAACCACAGGCCCTTGTGTAATGTGCATGGCATCAATGAGTAGCACCACTGGCCCTGGTGAAATATAGTTGGCCTAAACCTGAAACACAGGGCCTGGTAAAATGTGGATGGTCTCAAGTATAAGCACAGGCCCTGGTGTTGTGAAGACGGCCTCACAGGAAGCACTGGCAGTGGTGTAATGTGGATGGCCACAGCAAACACCACTGGCCCTGGTGAAATGTGGATGGTATTGGCACAGCAAAGGCCCTGGTGCAATGTGGATTGCATCAACCAGTGGCACAGGCTCTGGTAAAAATGTAAATGGTAACGACCAAAACCACAGGCCCTTGTGTAATGTGCATGGCATCAATGAGTAGCACAGGCCCCGGTGAAATGTAGTTGGCCTAAACCTGAAACACAGGGCCTGGTGAAATGTGGATGGTCTCAGGTATAAGCACAGGCCCTGGTGTTGTGAAGATGTCCTCACAGAGAGCACTGGCCCTGATGAAATATGGATGGCCACAGCCAACAACACTGGCCCTGGTGAAATGTGGATGGTATTGGCACAGCAAACGCCCTGGTGTAATGTGGATGGCCTCAGCCAGTAGCACAGGATGGCCTCATCTAACAATACTGGCCCTGGTAAAATGTGCATGATATCGGCGCATGTAACAGGAAACAGAAGAAACGTACTGTCTTGACAACTTCATATAAATAGCTGTAACTTTTGGTAGAAGACTCAGAAATACATATGTATGCATTTATCTTATAGAATTCGATATCCCCGTGCTGGGCAAACAGGTTTTGCAGCTGTTTGAGCTAAGAATTTCACGTTATTCACATAATGAAAACCTATACTTTGTTTCGTGCGAGAACTCCATTCAAATGCATGTAATAGCGAGAAACGCACTGTCTTGGCGAAAGAAAGCGTTTTTGTACAACTTCATATAAATCGGTGTAACTTTTGATAGAAGACTCAGAAATACATATTTATGGCTTTATCTTATAGAATTCAATATCCCCGTGCTGGGCAAACAGGTTTTGCAGCTGTTTGAGCTAAGATGTCCAAGTTATTCACATAATGAAAACCTATACTTTCTTTCGGGCGAGTTCCCCATTCAAATGCATGTAATAGCGAGAAACGCACTAACGTGGTGAAATAAAGCGTTTTTCATGGTCTTCATGAAGACAGCTGTAACTTTTGGTAGACGACTCAGACACACATATTTATGGCTTCATCTTATAGAATTCAATATCCCCGTGCTGGGCAAACAGATTTTGCAGCTGTTTGAGCTAAGATGTCCAAGTTATTCACATAATGAAAACCTATACTTTGTTTCGGGCGAGTTCCCCATTCAAATGCATGTAATAGCGAGAAACGCACTAACGTGGTGAAATAAAGCGTTTTTCATGGTCTTCATGAAGACAGCTGTAACTTTTGGTAGACGACTCAGACACACATATTTATGGCTTCATCTTATAGAATTCAATATCCCCGTGCTGGGCAAACAAGTTTTGCAGCTGTTTGAGCTAAGATGTTAAAGTTATTCACATAATGAAAACCTATACTTTGTTTCGGGCAAGTTCCCCATTCAAATGCATGTAATAGCGAGAAACGCACTAACGTGGTGAAATAAAGCGTTTTTCATGGTCTTCATGAAGACAGCTGTAACTTTTGATAGAAGACTCAGAAATACATATTTATGGCTTTATCTTATAGAATTCAATATCCCCGTGCTGGGCAAACAGGTTTTGCAGCTGTTTGAGCTAAGATTTTCAAGTTATTCACATAATGAAAACCTATACTTTGTTTCGTGCGAGAACTCCATTCAAATGCATGTAATAGCGAGACGCACTAACTGGTGAAATAAAGCGTTTTAATGGTCTTCATAAAGACAGCTGTAACTTTTGATAGAAGACTCGGATACACATGTTCATGGCTTTATCTTATAGAACTCAAGGTCTCCGTGCTGGGAAAACAGGTTTTGCAGCTGTTTGAGCTAAGATTTTCAAGTTATTCACATAATGAAAAACTATACTTTGTTTCGTGCGAGAACTCCATTCAAATGCATGCGAGACGCACTAACTGGTGAAATAAAGCGTTTTTAATGGTCTTCATAAAGACAGCTGTAACTTTTGATAGAAGACTCAGAAATACATATTTATGGCTTTATCTTATAAAATTCAATATCCCCGTGCTGGGCAAACAGGTTTTGCAGCTGTTTGAGCTAAGATTTTCAAGTTATTCACATAATGAAAACCTATACTTTGTTTCGTGCGAGAACTCCATTCAAATGCATGTAATAGCGAGAAACGCACTAACGTGGTGAAATAAAGCGTTTTTCATGGTCTTCATAAAGACAGCTGTAACTTTTGGTAGAAGACTCAGAAATACATATTTATGGCTTTATCTTATAGAATTCAATATCCCCGTGCTGGGCAAACAGGTTTTGCAGCTGTTTGAGCTAAGATTTTCAAGTTATTCACATAATGAAAACCTATACTTTGTTTCGTGCGAGAACTCCATTCAAATGCATGTAATAGCGAGACGCACTAACTGGTGAAATAAAGCGTTTTTAATGGTCTTCATAAAGACAGCTGTAACTTTTGATAGAAGACTCAGAAATACATATTTATGGCTTTATCTTATAAAATTCAATATCCCCGTGCTGGGCAAACAGGTTTTGCAGCTGTTTGAGCTAAGATTTTCAAGTTATTCACATAATGAAAACCTATACTTTGTTTCGTGCGAGAACTCCATTCAAATGCATGTAACAGCGAGAAACGCACTGTCTTGACGAAAGAAAGCGTTTTTGTACAACTTCATATAAATCGGTGTAACTTTTGATAGACGACTCAGAAATACATATGTATGGGTTTATCTTATAGAATTCAATATCCCCGTGCTGGGCAAACAGGTTTTGCAGCTGTTTGAGCTAAGATTTTCAAGTTATTCACATAATGAAAACCTATACTTTGAGTCGTGCGAGAACTCCATTCAAATGCATGTAATAGCGAGAAACGCACTAACGTGGTGAAATAAGCGTTTTTCATGGTCTTCATAAAGACAGCTGTAAGTTTTGATAGAAGACTCAGATATACGTATTCATGGCTTTATCTTATAGAATTCAATATCCCCGTGCTGGGAAAACAGGTTTTGCAGCTGTTTGAGCTAAGATTTTCAAGTTACTCACAAAATGAATACCTATACTTTGTTTCGTGCGAGTTCCCCATTCAAATGCATGTAATAGCGAGAAACGCACTGTCTTGGCGAAATAAAGCGTTTTTGCACAACTTCGTATAGATAGGTGTAACTTATGATAGAAGTTTCAGATATACGTATTCATGGCTTTATCTTATAGAATTCAATATCGCCGTGCTGGGCAAACAGGTTTTGCAGCTGTTTGAGCTAAGATTTTCAAGTTATTCACATAATGAAAACCTATACTTTGTTTCGGGCGAGTTCCCCATCGAAATGCATGTAATAGCCAGAAACGCACTGTCTTGACGAAAGAAAGCGTTTTTGTACAACTTCATATAAATAGCTGTAACTTTTGATAGAAGACTCGGATACACATGTTTATGGCTTTATCTTATAGAACTCAAGGTTCCCGTGCTGGGAAAACAGGTTTTGCAGCTGTTTGAGCTAAGATTTCCAAGTTATTCACATAATGAAAACTTATACTTTGTTTCGGTCGAGTTCCCCATTCAAATGCATGTAACAGTGAGAAACGCACTGTCTTGGTGAAAGAAAGCGTTTTTGTACAACTTCATATAAATAGCTGTAACTTTTGATAGAAGACTCGGATACACATGTTTATGGCTTTATCTTATAGAACTCAAGGTCCCCGTGTTCTTTTGATAGAAGACTCGGATACACATGTTTATGGCTTTATCTTATAGAACTCAAGGTCTCCGTGCTGGGCAAACAGGTTTTGCAGCTGTTTGAGCTAGGATTTTCAAGTTATTCACATAATGAAAACCTATACTTTGTTTTGTGCGAACTCCATTCAAATGCATGTAATAGCGAGAAACGCACTAACTGGTGAAATAAAGCGTTTTTGTACAACTTCATATGAATGTAATATCAGTTCTGTTTTCTACTTTGATCACTTAGACCAAAAAGTGTTGTTTTCAGATTCTTTTTTTTAAATCTATAAAGCACCTGCTCATTTTTTATTATAATTAGTTTCACATAAATATTAGTGTTTCCTTTAAAATCTTTTAATGCTTACACTACACTGTACACATTAGAGACATTTCTGTTACCTGTTTCTGTTGACTCAGAGTTGTGAAATGTTCTTTTATTTGATAAACAATATGAAGTTCATAATTTTCTTACAAATAAAACTATAATGACAAACATGAACAGCTGTGCTTATTTCTGAGACATGAGTTTTTGAATGTGTTTAGACAGTGTGCATTTGTATGCTGAAACTGTAATGGTGAACCTGAGGTGATGGTCAACAGAAGGCAAATATATATCAATATAAAACAATATTGAAGTAATGTCTTTACCCCCTGCAGCGTGTGGACGCGGTGCACACAATCACCTTATTCACTGTAGTAAACATGCACCGCTAGCTCACGTGACTGACTGTCTCCATAGTTACATCGTATATTATTAGCTATGTAAACAGCTTCCATAGATACCGCCATAGCTCTCTGCAGCTGTAACACTTTCACACTTTGAAAATCATTTCACGTGTTTGATAGTTATGAAGACAGAATATGTTTTTAAGGTCATGCTAGGCGGTTGCTATGGTGGTTGCTGTGGACTTGGCTGGACCTCATCCGATTCCTGTTATTAGCTGTCCGCCGTAGGAAGGCTGCGTTCCATTTACAAGTAGTGACAGTCTGCCGCAACTCGAACTCAAACCCCGCTTTGTTCTTTAATTATAGGCCTTTTATAGCCGTTCATGACACACACACACACACACACACACACACACACACACACACACACACACAAAACACTTTGCCTCACAATGACAGTGTAACTTTACCTAACCTAACCTTTAAAGTATCTGATATAGTATAGAAAAATGAAGCAACCAGAGATTTAATGATGAAGACTCTGGGTTTTGTAGTTCACATTTTACACACCTGAATGACTCTTTGCATATAATTTATTGAAGAGGAGTTTAGAATGCACTTTATATTTAGACTGTTGCTGTTTAATTTTTTAGATTGTTGCCGTGTTATGTCATGAATAAGGTTCACCTGCTGGGGGTTTGATGGATCAGCTGGACAATACAGTCAAAGTCAGACTTCATTCATCATATGCAAGAATCCTAGTTGGATTTTTGTTGTCACTCATGTTTTTGAACCAAATATTGAAAACAATTCTGACAGACTGGATACCTCATCAGGGTGTACATTACCTTTCACTCAAGCATCCCAGGACAGAGCCTTGCCCCACCATGAGCCTGGGTGGATCCGTGGTTATAATATAAAAGGACCAATGCTGAATATGAATATTTCATGAAAATTTAATTATAATACGAATTAGTAATAAGGGTTTCTCTGCGCCCTTCTCCACCCCATACTCAAAGAGCTGCGGGCAGAGAGGGTGACAGGAGAGGATGGCACTGAAGAGAAGATGCTCGGTTTCTGGAGTCTCCTGGTCCTGTCAGTATTAGTAGGATGCATCTGCTGTGTCTTCTCGTGGATGCTCACCTACCTTGACTCATTCCAGCCTGGTATGGATTTCCCAACACTGCGGACAGTGGCCCACGTCAGAGACGTTTAATATTTATTACATATGTCTGAATTGCTAACCCTAACCCTAGCTCAACAGACCACAATGCCCTGGACTGTCAGTATTATTACATGCTGTGAACATAAGTAGCTTTGATCACAGTTTATGTTGTAAAAGAGAAGGAATATTGAAAAAAAGATCAACATTGTGATATTATTTGTTCCAAACTGACCAGAAACATGCTTGTCATACTCTCACAGCCACGGATCAGACTCACTGTGCATGACAGCTCAGGCCAATGATGTCTGTTAGATTGTCAGTTGTTGTGCTTCTGTACAGTTAGGGTCACCGTCTCTATTTCAGAATAATTAATATGCGGAAAACACTAAAAGTTGATTGTCTTCCAATATTCTAGCATAATTAAAAAACTTTGACTTTGTAAGTACATATTATTAGTCCTAATGCCAGTATGATTCTTCATAACTCCTGCTTTGAAATACTGAACTTTAAAATTTACTTGATGAAAGATAATTTACAGTGGCACTCTGTCAGGATAATTCTGACTATAAGATCACTCTATTAATCTGAATCCTTCTGAAATGTGCTGTGAATGAATGCTGATGCAACTCACTGTGGGAAAGCTGTTAATAAAATGAATCTCACATGCAACACATTCACAGAGGAAGAGGACACAAAGGGAGGACATGCAGAGGCTGTGTTAAAGTCAGAAATCCAAATCTTTAGTCAAAAACAGGCGGCGGTTACAAACAGGAAGACAAGCAGTCCATCAAACAGTCTACAGGGTCAAACATACAGAGAATTCAAACAGCAGTAAAAAAATAACTGGACACTGAAAAACTTAAAGCAATGTGAGACACAATAAAAGGAAGAAGCGCAGTATATTCACTGAATTATCATCAATTACAAAAGAGAAAAAGAGAAAAGGAGAAAAACAATGATTTCTACGAAAATAAACCTTGATGGAAACATGCAGAATGTAAACTGTGTGAGTTTGGTGAACTTTGTTAGTAACAAATGAGAAAAAAAAAAGAGAGACAAAAACTCAGTATTCATTACATTGCATTACATTAGAAAGCATCTAAACATTATGGTCATGGATTTTAACAGTCTTAGTTCCGCTCACTGTCATCATTATAATCATCATGATCAATGGCGAGGTCCTGAGGTGGGTGGGGCTGTCTCTGGTGCTGTCACCATGAAGGAACAGCATCTGGCACATGTTGCTGAAACATCCCAGTACACTGGTGTAGTTTCCTCTCCAGCTGTTTGACATTTGACACTTCAACATTAAGGGGAAGAAGAAGAAATAGTGTTAGGTCAGGTGACCATATGGTTTCTAAAGTAACTGACAGGGAGTAACCAGGCCGTTAGAAATGGATGGCAGAAGTGGCGCAGCTGCCCCTCTGTTGGTCTTCCTTGGTCTCTTGTGTTCTGGGGGCCTCTGGATGTCTGGAGTTTTGATCTCCTCCATACCTGCTTCATGCCCTGGTGGACGGGGCTGTGGCTCCCCACACCCTCTAGCACATAGGTGTCAAACTCTGGCCCGCAGCCTAATTACATTTGGCCCGCGAAGCCATACCAAATTACTATTAGAGCTGACCTCTAATAGCTAATATATATAGTTTAGTATTAAGCTTTGCTTGTTCCATATTCAGTTTTTCAGCAAAACTTGTTTGAGTCTATAAGAAAAGATTCATTCTCATGAATGGAGGAAGATTTTTTTTTTTTATATTAATGTTAGCCTGCGACTTTGTTCCAGTTTTGAATTTTGGCCCACTGTGTATTTGAGTTTGACACCCCTGCTCTAGCAGATCATTACATGAAGGAACCTTTTAAAAAGCACGTCCATGCTCACAGGTGTACACACGGGTGCTCACACACACAAACTACACCCTTTTTGGCTCCTACCTCAAAGTACACTGTGCGCTGTCGATATTATGTGCTGCACAATAATGTTTAATATTTAGTATTTACTGTTATATTCACATATATCATCGTGATGTTGTTTATTGTATTGCTCTCCTTTTCTTCTGCTGTTTTTCTTTTTTCTTTCTCAACAGGTGATCTAGGTTATTGTATTGTATGTATTTTTTTTTGTCTGCTTATTTAGTTGTTTTTTGTTTTTTTGCTCTTTATTCCCGTCCCTCTTCTCTGCTGTTTTTCCCCCTCTTCCTTTCTCCCTTTTCTTTTCCTCATTCAAGTCTGTCCCGTATCTAGCAAGTGAAAGTAAAAAATAAATAAAATAAACAATAAAAGGTATATCAAATAGACCATTACGGCAAGGCTGGGATGGTCAATTTGGTAAAGTAAATCCGTTGGGCATCTTTCTTCGCCTTTAGACAATAATTCTGATGGCAAAAGAACCAAACGGGACAGGCAGGAAAAAAAAAAAGAAAAGAAATGGATGGCATGTGTTTAGAGGTACTGTAGCTGTACTTACCAAAAGCAGAAGCACACAGATGACAGATCAGATGCTGAATGTTGCAGGAACATGCTCATGTGCGGTGGTCATTCAGTGCTGCTCCGGCAGGTTAGACAGTCCAAGACTGATATCCTGCCCATCTGAGAGTTTGAAAACACACATGCAAAGATTTATTTTGTATTACACTCAAAGTTGGATGTTCATTTCTGTCCTTTAAAAATGTTTGTGTATTTGAAAGCACTAACATTTAAGGATGACTTGGATCGTCTCCTTTAAAGGGGAGACAAGTGTATCCACTGATCCACGTCACTTTACCTGGATGATGACTCCTCTCCCCCTCACTCAGAAACACTCCTAATATAACCAAGCAAATAAATAATATTGAAGATTTACTTACATCATTACAAAAACATCAAAAACATCTCCCTTTGATTCTATTTCTCCATTCCTGCTGAACATCAGGCAACAAATATCTCAATAAATCACAGTAAAATGTAAAGCACATGTTTTCTCTGCTTTGTCTAACCTCTGCAGAGCCTCTGTCAAGAAAAACATATCTGTAAGCATAAAACAAATATACATTTCATAACACGTCACTGGACAAACCTCAGTCAGTTGATTTCCTCTGTGCAGTGTAGACGAGCATCAGTCAGCAAGTCAAGGTGGTGAGATGGACTGGTGTCCTTTGTGACTCAGCTGGTGCTTCTGAGGAAACACCACCGTCTCTCCACACCGTCACCATCTGTGAGCACAAACTGCTGCTCTGCCAGCATGTAGGAAATCACATATCACACACACAGGGGTGAAGAAACATTAGAGCTCAACTTTGGATACTTTAGATCTAAACAGATAAAACTAGCTCTTAGCTTCAACAATCAGTGAACAGACAAACAATGATACCAAACTGATTCTGTATGAATACAATATGGTATTTTCAATACAGGTGTCAAATTAATTTATTAAAACTAATACAGATATATGTATATCTTTTTTTTTAATAAATTCGTTTGCTAAATTATAAGAATATATATATATTTTTTTCATTTAACAATTGCAACTGAAAGAAATTAAATATTGAACAAAAATATATTGTCACATTCTGAGCATGCTCAGCATGCTGAAAGACTTGAAGTTGCTACAGATTTTAAGAAGTGATAATTATAGGAAAAAAACTTCTCTTTTTCATCCGTTTAATCAAACATTTGATGCCTTAGATGTCTCAGTCTATAGCGTTCTGCAACTACAACTAAGCTGAAGCTTGGATTTGGCTGCAGGTGCCCCTGTACATCCTTCTCAGCAGCACACATGTGGGTACCATTTAATCACACTTCTTCCTGAGCTTTGCTTCATCACAAGACCAAAGGTGGCATCCCGTGTCACGGTCATATCATCATCCAGAAGAAACATTTGAAGAAACATCATGGAGAAGAAACATTTACGCGCCTCCTGGTTTTGTTTTCTGATCCTGCAAAAAGACTGAGGACAACAAAGCCCAGAGAACACGAGATACACAACATCCAACATTCAGACTCAACAGCCTCCATAAATGAAGAGCACCAGGTTGGTTCAGTTATAGTAGATATGAGCATACTTCACATTACTGGGTATGAATAATAATCAAGAGACAAACTTTAAAGATGCAGAGCATGATGTCCCACCATCAGACTGTAAACAAACATCCACCAGGCTTCTTTGCTGGCAAAATTGATGATTCTCCTATCAGGGATCAGTAGAGTGTATTAACCTGTGGTATAAGCAGCAGTCACTTAAATATTACTGTTTCAGATAAGAAATCTAGCACATAAAAGCCAGGGTGGGAGGGATCTCTGCAAACTGACTTACCTCTGCAAGTGTGAAGCTCAACAAAAATCTGACTCTCCAGTCACAGACAAACAAAAAACTCCAGCTGGGAGATAGAAAACGCTGTCTGGGTCTTGCTGGATCTTGCTGGTCAGAGTCCACACATTAGCAGAGTGCTTCTTGGTCCCACTGGCCCATATGGACAGTGACTGTGGAGAACTGTTCTGGAAAACAGAAAAGAGAATTAAAACTAGAAAAATTTGCATTTCCTGCGAAAATGCAGTGTGGATGCTTAAAGCTGAAGCTGTATGCAAAAAGTAGCTGAAAAAGCTGAAAAGTTGCAGAAATTGTAAAAACTTTGCAGAAGCAAAAGAAGTTTGCTAAAATGGAATAACTTAGCAGAACTGCAATATCTTAGAGGAAACATAATACTTGGCAGAAATACAATAGCAGAGCAGAATTTAGCAGAAATATTGTAACTTACCAGAAACATGATAACTTCTCAAAAATACAAGAATTTAGGAGAAATAGTATAAGATAACAGAAAGAATATATTTAGCCAAAAATACTTAAACATTACAGAAACACTATGATTTAGAAAAATAGTACAACAGAGCAGAAATATTGTGATTTACCAGAGACACTGTGATGAACTATGAATATTGTAATTTTAAATTAAGACTATGTTTTAGCACAAATATTATAATTTGGCAGAAATACTATAATTTAGCAGAAATACTATATTAAGCACAAATCCTATAAAAAGCAGAAATGGTATGATTAAGCATAAATACTACATTTAGTAGAAATACTTTGTTTTAGCACAAATCCTATGAAAAGCAGAAATACTATATTAAGCACAAATCCTATAAAAGCAGAAATAGTATATTAAGCACAAATCTTATAAAATAGCAGAAATAGTGTGATTTAGCACAATAGTAATAAGTTAAAAAGAAAAATTGGAAAATCAAAATGGACAGCTGAAAAAATGCTGAACATGCTGAGGTTCCCTCAAATATACTTGTTAAATGACAAAAATCAGCAAAAAAATTTATGACTGCCACACAATTACAAATATGTACACATGAGGAAACACACATGCACAGAGAGACACACACACAAG
This sequence comes from Aulonocara sp. 'chitande type north' Nkhata Bay, assembly GCF_057382095.1. Taxonomy (NCBI): domain Eukaryota; kingdom Metazoa; phylum Chordata; class Actinopteri; order Cichliformes; family Cichlidae; genus Aulonocara; species Aulonocara sp. 'chitande type north' Nkhata Bay. The sequence goes on from NC_141347.1 coordinate 9,880,277, forward strand.
ATCCAATTCAGTCAACCAGTCTAAATATATTGAATTTGAATCTTACAATGGGATCATCCCATTAAAAGGCTTTCTCTCTCTCTCTGTCTCACACACACACACACACACACACACACACACACACACACACACACACACACACAGGGAGAGAGAAGTAAGTTTCTAGGTCAGCCTGGGAGCTGGTGAATTTGAATCCACCAATCAGAGAGGCTGTGCACTTTTCCCCACCAAAACAGGTGCATCTGTTTACACACGCAGCAGCACAGAGAGAGACAGGATTTTTGCAGTCTATTTCTCATAGTGACGACTCCCCTCAAACAAATGACCGTAATTTCCTAACCGTAGGGGCTAGAACGGTCATTCTTACACCGTTTTGTTCAGAAGAGATGGGAGAATCTTCAAGTGTTGACAATTTAATATTAAAATATGAATTTTTAGAGATATATGACATGGATGACTTGTTGACTTAGAAGCCACGAATTCCCCAATATGCAAATTTGAATGCCTGAGACCACATATGTGATTGGCTGGCTGGGAAGCCGTGCAGGCCCTGATTTGTGGATTTGAATTCCTCAGCCCTCAGATATGATTGGCTGGCTTAGAAGCCACGAAGGCCCCAATATGCAAATTTGAATGCCTCAGGACACTTATTTGATTGGCTGGGAAACTGTGCAGGCCCTGATTTGAAAATTTGAATGTCTCAGTCCTCACAGAGGATTGGCTGCCTGGGGACCTGGCAGAAATATATAGAAATACTATTATTAAGCATAAATACTACATTTAGTAGAAATACTATGTTTTAGCACAAATATTATAAAAAGAAGAAAAACTATAATTTAGCAGAAATACTATATTAAGCACAAATCCTATGAAAAGCAGAAATAGTATAATTTAGCAGAAATACTGTATTTAGCACAAGTACCGAAAAGTACCAGAAATACTATGATTTAGCAGAATAGTAATAACTTATTGAAACACAAATGCACAGAGGGACACACAAACACAGGCTCTAATCCAGTCAACCAGTCTAACTATGTTCAATTTAAATCCTACAATGACATGCTGTCAAATAAGGGCAGGGTCCTCTCTCTCCCACTAAACACACACACACACACACACACACACACACACACACACACACACACACACACACACACACACACACACAGGGAGAGAGGACTAAGTTTCTAGGTCAGCCTGGGAGCTGCTGAATTTGAATCCACCAATCAGAGAGGCTGTTTACGTTTTCCCGCCAAAACAGGTGCATCTTTTTACACAGGCAGCACAGAGACATAGACCTGCTTCTTTCAGTTTATTTCACATAGTGAGGATTCCCCTCAAACAAATGACCATAATTTCCTAACCATAGGGGCTAGAGCGGTCATTCTTACACCGTTTTGTTCAGAAGAGATGGGGGAATCTTCAAGTGTTGACAATTTATCATTAAAATATGAATTTTTAGAGATATATGACATGGATGACTTGTTGACTTAGAAGCCACGAATTCCCCAATATGCAAATTTGAATACCTGGAGCCCACATACATGATTGGCTGGCTGGGAAGCTGTGCAGGCCCTGATTTGTGGATTTGAATTCCTCAGCCCTCAGATATGATTGGCTGGCTTAGAAGCCATGAAGGCCCCAATATGCAAATTTGAATGCCTCAGGACACATATATGATTGGCTGGGAAGCCGTGCAGGCCCTGATTTGAAAATTTGAATTTCTCAGTCCTCACAGAGGATTGGCTGCCTGGGGACCTGGCAGAAATATATAGAAATACTATGATTAAGCATAAATACTACATTTAGTAGAAATACTATGTTTTAGCACAAATACTATAAAAAGCAGAAATACTATAATTTAGCAGAAATACTATATTAAGCACAAATCCTATAAAAAGCAGAAATAGGATGATTAAGCATAAACACTACATTTAGTAGAAATACTATGTTTGAGCAAAAATCCTATAAAAAGCAGAAATACTATATTAGGCACAAATCCCATAAAAAGCAGAAATAGTATGATTAAGCATAAATACTACATTTAGTAGAAATACTATGTTGTAGCACAAATAGTATAAAAAGCAGAAATATTGTAATTTAGCAGAAATACTATATTAGGCACAAATCTTATAAAATAGCAGAAATAGTATTATTTAGCACAATAGTAATAAGTTAAACAGAAAAATTGGAAAAGCAAAATGGACAGCTGAAAAAATGCTGAACATGCTGAGGGTCCCTCAAATATACTTGTTAAATGAAAAAATCAGCAAAAAAATGCACAGGGAGAGAGAAGTAAGTTTCTAGGTCAGCCTGGGAGCTGCTGAATTTGAATCCACCAATCAGAGAGCCTGTGTACTTTTTCCCGCCAAAACATGTGCCTCTTTTTACACACGCAGCACAGAGAGGCACAGGATTATTGCAGCCTATTTCTCATAGTGAGGACTCCCCTCAAACAAATGAAAATAATTTCCTAACCGTAGGGGCTAGAGCGGTCATTCTTACACCGTTTTGTTCAGAAGAGATGGGGGAATCTTCCAGTGTTTACAATTTATCATTAAAATATGAATTATTAAAGATATTTGACTTCTAATGCACCATAACTGAGTAGAGCGAAGCAAAAACTGCCTTGACTTGCCCTCAAACAACGCTTTGTAACTCGAAATCTATTTGGAGTATCGATATCATTCTTTCACCGTAAGAGACAGCAGGCTTTGGTGAACAATCATGGAAATTTTCAGGTCTCTGTGGAAATCCAACAAAAAGTTATGACGAGAGAAAAAAGTGGTTCATTTCCACAGTTTGAAATCTGAAGAAATCTGAGCGAAGGACAAATTTCCTACCCTCAAACAAGTCCAACTCATTTCAGAACGGTAATAGGTGAGAAAATAATTCTTGAATTGTGAGCGTCACGAGTGTCTGAAGATATACCGGGACAAGCCTCATGTCTTAACTTTGCTTCGTTAAGGAGATATGACGATTCGAATATGCCTCTCATTACAGAAATGCAGCGGTGATTTTGAACACACTCTCCATTGACTTTATATGGAGAGTTTTCTGACCTTGTGTTAGTCTGAGGAGATTTGCCAAAATTATATAAATCCCACAACAATGATGGTGACATTTTCTGAAAGCCAGCAAAAATACCTACGTTTTGATGTATAATTTGTGGAAGTTGAGTGAAAATTGAGCAAGTAGCAGGAAGTTGTTCGGACATGAAGTGAAAATTGCAAAACCTTCAGTGGCACACTGGAAGCCAAGAGCATAGCAACCATAACAACACATGTATTTTGTGAAAAATCACAATTTTGCAACTCAAAACTTTAAGAGGCATAAAAGTAAAACAGTAAAAGATTTGAAAAAGCTGAATCATACCTGAATAGCCCAATAATTTGTGAACATTTTAAAATTTGAATGGTTGTTCTAGGTGAAAGTATGAGGAAGTAGTTAAGTTTCAAAAACAAGCAAATTTTAGCAGAATTGCTGAAGTTTCCCATTCATTTCAATGGGACAAATTAAAGGAAAAAAGCTTAATATTTTAAAAAGTATAATAGCAAAAAAATAGCAAAAGTCATAGCCGGAAAGAGCAAAAATAGCAGAATAGTTTAAAATTTGAACGGTGAAAATCGGCTGAAAATTGTGGAAGTAGTTCTACGGCGAAAAGTGTACGGAAGCAACTTGAAGAATAATAATAACTAGAAAAATTTGCATTTCCTGCGAAAATGCAGTGTGGATGCTTAAAGCTGAAGCTGTATGCAAAAAGTAGCTGAAAAAGCTGAAAAGTTGCAGAAATTGTAAAAACTTTGCAGAAGCAAAAGAAGTTTGCTAAAATGGAATAACTTAGCAGAACTGCAATATCTTAGAGGAAACATAATACTTGGCAGAAATACAATAGCATAGCAGAATTTAGCAGAAATATTGTAACTTACCAGAAACATGATAACTTCTCAAAAATACAAGAATTTAGGAGAAATAGTATAAGATAACAGAAAGAATATATTTAGCCAAAAATACTTAAACATTACAGAAACACTATGATTTAGAAAAATAGTACAACAGAGCAGAAATATTGTGATTTACCAGAGACACTGTGATGAACTATGAATATTGTAATTTTAAATTGAGACTATGTTTTAGCACAAATATTATAATTTGGCAGAAATACTATAATTTAGCAGAAATACCATATTAAGCACAAATCCTATAAAAAGCAGAAATGGTATGATTAAGCACAAATACTACATTTAGTAGAAATACTTTGTTTTAGCACAAATCCCATAAAAAGCAGAAATACTGTACTATGATTTAGTAGAAAAACTATAATTAATCAGAAATACTAAATTTAGCAGAAATACTATATTAAGCACAAATACTATGAAAAGCAGAAATAGTATGATTAAGCATAAATACTACATTTAGCAGAAATACTATATTAAGCACAAATCCTATAAAAGCAGAAATAGTATGATTTAGCACAATAGTAATAAGTTAAACAGAAAAATTGGAAAAGCAAAATGGACAGCTGAAAAAATGCTGAACATGCTGAGGGTCCCTCAAATATACTTGTTAAATGACAAAAATCTGCAAAAAAATTTATTACAGCCACACAATCACAAATATGTACACATGAGGAAACACACATGCACAGAGAGACCCACACACAAGATCCAATTCAGTCAACCAGTCTAAATATATTGAATTTAAATCTTAGAATGAGATCATCCCATTAAAAGCCTTTCTCTCTCTCTCTCTCTCTCTCTCTCTCTGTCACACACACACACACACACACACAGGGAGAGAGAAGTAAGTTTCTAGGTCAGCCTGGGAGCTGGTGAATTTGAATCCACCAATCAGAGAGGCTGTGCACTTTTCCCCACCAAAACAGGTGCATCTGTTTACACACGCAGCAGCACAGAGAGACACAGGATTTTTGCAGTCTATTTCTCATAGTGACGACTCCCCTCAAACAAATGACCGTAATTTCCTAACCGTAGGGGCTAGAACGGTCATTCTTACACCGTTTTGTTCAGAAGAGATGGGGGAATCTTCAAGTGTTGACAATTTAATATTAAAATATGAATTTTTAGAGATATATGACATGGATGACTTGTTGACTTAGAAGCCACGAATTCCCCAATATGCAAATTTGAATGCCTGAGACCACATATGTGATTGGCTGGCTGGGAAGCCGTGCAGGCCCTGATTTGTGGATTTGAATTCCTCAGCCCTCAGATATGATTGGCTGGCTTAGAAGCCACGAAGGCCCCAATATGCAAATTTGAATGCCTCAGGACACTTATTTGATTGGCTGGGAAACTGTGCAGGCCCTGATTTGAAAATTTGAATGTCTCAGTCCTCACAGAGGATTGGCTGCCTGGGGACCTGGCAGAAATATATAGAAATACTATTATTAAGCATAAATACTACATTTAGTAGAAATACTATGTTTTAGCACAAATATTATAAAAAGCAGAAAAACTATAATTTAGCAGAAATACTATATTAAGCACAAATCCTATAAAAAGCAGAAATACTATAATTTAGAACAAATAGTATAAAAAGCAGAAATACTATAATTTAGCAGAAATACTATGTTAGGCACAAATCCTATAAAAAGCAGAAATACTATAATTTAGCAGAAATACTATGTTAGGCACAAATCCTATAAAAAGCAGAAATACTATAATTTAGCAGAAATACTATATTAGGCATAAATCCTATGAAAAGCAGAAATAGTATGATTTAGCAGAAATACTGTATTTAGCACAAGTACCGAAAAGTACCAGAAATACTATGATTTAGCAGAATAGTAATAACTTATTGAAACACAAATGCACAGAGGGACACACAAACACAGGCTCTAATCCAGTCAACCAGTCTAACTATGTTCAATTTAAATCCTACAATGACATGCTGTCAAATAAGGGCAGGGTCCTCTCTCTCCCACTAAACACACACACACACACACACACACACACACACACACACACACACACACACACACACACACACACACACACACACACACAGGGAGAGAGGACTAAGTTTCTAGGTCAGCCTGGGAGCTGCTGAATTTGAATCCACCAATCAGAGAGGCTGTTTACGTTTTCCCGCCAAAACAGGTGCATCTTTTTACACACGCAGCACAGAGACATAGACCTGCTTCTTTCAGTTTATTTCACATAGTGAGGATTCCCCTCAAACAAATGACCATAATTTCCTAACCATAGGGGCTAGAGCGGTCATTCTTACACCGTTTTGTTCAGAAGAGATGGGGGAATCTTCAAGTGTTGACAATTTATCATTAAAATATGAATTTTTAGAGATATATGACATGGATGACTTGTTGACTTAGAAGCCACGAATTCCCCAATATGCAAATTTGAATACCTGGAGCCCACATACATGATTGGCTGGCTGGGAAGCTGTGCAGGCCCTGATTTGTGGATTTGAATTCCTCAGCCCTCAGATATGATTGGCTGGCTTAGAAGCCATGAAGTCCCCAATATGCAAATTTGAATGCCTCAGGACACATATATGATTGGCTGGGAAGCCGTGCAGGCCCTGATTTGAAAATTTGAATTTCTCAGTCCTCACAGAGGATTGGCTGCCTGGGGACCTGGCAGAAATATATAGAAATACTATGATTAAGCATAAATACTACATTTAGTAGAAATACTATGTTTTAGCACAAATACTATAAAAAGCAGAAATACTATAATTTAGCAGAAATACTATATTAAGCACAAATCCTATAAAAAGCAGAAATAGGATGATTAAGCATAAACACTACATTTAGTAGAAATACTATGTTTGAGCAAAAATCCTATAAAAAGCAGAAATACTATATTAGGCACAAATCCCATAAAAAGCAGAAATAGTATGATTAAGCATAAATACTACATTTAGTAGAAATACTATGTTTTAGCACAACTAGTATAAAAAGCAGAAATATTGTAATTTAGCAGAAATACTATATTAGGCACAAATCTTATAAAATAGCAGAAATAGTATTATTTAGCACAATAGTAATAAGTTAAACAGAAAAATTGGAAAAGCAAAATGGACAGCTGAAAAAATGCTGAACATGCTGAGGGTCCCTCAAATATACTTGTTAAATGAAAAAATCAGCAAAAAAATGCACAGGGAGAGAGAAGTAAGTTTCTAGGTCAGCCTGGGAGCTGCTGAATTTGAATCCACCAATCAGAGAGCCTGTGTACTTTTTCCCGCCAAAACATGTGCCTCTTTTTACACACGCAGCACAGAGAGGCACAGGATTATTGCAGCCTATTTCTCATAGTGAGGACTCCCCTCAAACAAATGACCATAATTTCCAAACCGTAGGGGCTAGAGCGGTCATTCTTACACCGTTTTGTTCAGAAGAGATGGGGGAATCTTCCAGTGTTTACAATTTATCATTAAAATATGAATTATTAAAGATATTTGACTTGTAATGCACCATAACTGAGTAGAGCGAAGCAAAAACTGCCTTGACTTGCCCTCAAACAACGCTTTCTAACTCGAAATCTATTTGGAGTATCGATATCATTCTTTCACCGTTAGAGACAGCAGGCTTTGGTGAACAATCATGGAAATTTTCAGGTCTCTGTGGAAATCCAACAAAAAGTTATGACGAGAGAAAAAAGTGGTTCATTTCCACAGTTTGAAATCTGAAGAAATCTGAGCGAAGGACGAATTTCCTACCCTCAAACAAGTCCAACTCATTTCAGAACGGTAATAGGTGAGAAAGAAATTCTTGAATTGTGAGCGTCAGGGGTGTCTGAAGATATTCGGGGACAAGCCTCATGTCTTAACTTTGCTTCGTTAAGGAGATATGACGATTCGAATATGCCTCTCATTACAGAAATCCAGCGGTGATTTTGAACAAGCTCTCCATTCACTTTATATGGAGAGTTTTCTGACCTTGTGTTAGTCTGAGGAGATTTGCAAAAATTCTATAAATCCCACAACAATGATGGTGACATTTTCTGAAAGCCAGCAAAAATACCTACGTTTTGATGTATGATTTGTGGAAGTTGAGTGAAAATTGAGCAAGTAGCAGGAAGTTGTTCGGACATGAAGTGAAAATTGCAAAACCTTCAGTGGCACACTGGAAGCCAAGAGCATAGCAACCATAACAACACATGTATTTTGTGAAAAATCACAATTTTGCAACTCAAAACTTTAAGAGGCATAAAAGTAAAACAATAGAAGATTTGAAAAAGCTGAATCATACCTGAATAGCCCAATAATTTGTGAACATTTTAAAATTTGAATGGTTGTTCTAGGTGAAAATATGAGGAAGTAGTTAAGTTTCAAAAACAAGCAAATTTTAGCAGAATTGCTGAAGTTTCCCATTCATTTCAATGGGACAAATTAAAGGAAAAAAGTGGAATATTTTAAAAAGTATAATAGTTAAAAATAGCAAAAGTCATAGCCGGCATTAGCAAAAATAGCTGAATAGTTTAAAGTTTGAACGGTGAAAATCGGCTGAAAATTGTGGAAGTAGTTCCACGGCGAAAAGTGTACGGAAGTCCTAAGAATAATAAAGAATAAAGAGAAACAGGAACTCAATAGTGTGGATGCTTAAAGCATCCACACAATAATAAAGAATAAAGAGAAACAGGAACTCAATAGTGTGGATGCTTAAAGCATCCACACAATAACAAAAAGCCAAAGAGGATTTCCACAAAGACTCTCTTGGAATCAGCAATCAAAAAATCACTGGTTCATATTTCAATTAAATATGAACAGGTTCCTTAAATGTTCAGATCTGATTTAATTTAATTTACTTCACACAGCACATTCGTCCAGGCTGACAGGTAAACATAGAATTAATCTCAGGTAACATGACTCATAGTAGAGATTCAGTAAGAAAGATTGCAGGCTCTAATATTATTACCACACAATCCAAGGACACACCAACAGCTCAGATTTCTAGAACTATTTAAACAAATGTCTTCTGAATATTCAATTCAGGTTCACAGTGGGAGGGTGGGGGGTGTCGTGGAATTTTTAAAATAAAGTCTGCAACACAGAAAGAGCTGTGATCAAGCTATTTATTACTGCGCACAGGAGAGCAAACACACATCAAACATCACAGTTCAGTCATGTCAGCTCTGCCACTTCACGTGTCTCGCTATGAAACCTAACGGATCAATGGTTATGCTGTTTTGTGCCCTTGCCGTTATCAGCACCTGTAAAGGGAGTTGTTTTCTCAAACTGCTGAAGTAAGTTCATCTAGTTTTAGAAACTTTCATTGAACAGTCTATAACAGTGTCACAACTAAGCATATTAAGCACTTAAATGCTTTAAATGAGAATAACATAAAATTTCTATTACAGGAGCTAGAGCCTGTCCCAGTAGTCATAGGTAGAGCACACCTGGACAGGTCACCAGTCTGTCACAGGATTAACACAGATGCAGCCTGACTCAATCCTAAATGTTCAGCACACAGAGACACGGAGGTGCCGTTTAAAGCTTAGTGTTAACTTGAGTCACTGATCATTTGCAGTATTACAGAATCTGGCAGTCTTTGCATGATGTCCACGTCACTGTACGTTTCTAGCTGACTCTCAGGTGTGACAGGTGTGACAGCAGGAAAGAGTAATAATAGCCTGCATCCTGAGGTTTTTCATGCAGGATTAAAGGAGCCAGGCTTTGTTCACACAGCTAGGATTGTATTTTACACTGACCCTGGGTCAGTATAAGTTTAAACGAAGCACTGAAACTTGCACATATTTATTACAGATGCACTGAAGCTAATCGAGATATTTGCTGTCAGTCTGTGGCTGCGATTAAACACTTTACTGGAAACTTATTAACTAGTAACTTCGTCAGTCATGACAGAGGCTAATATTTCTGTGCTAACATCGTTTAAACAGTAACAGCTTTACTCCAATATAAGCTAACGTTTACACCGTAACTTTAAGCTAGCACCATAAAGACGGTAATAACATCTACAAATGCATCTTAAAGCTGTTATATTAGCACTCGGTGTATTACTAACATAACCACATTAACATTATTGACACTCGCTGACTTTTAATAGTCATTCTATAAATGCTGTCCGTTTAAACGGTCTTACCTGTACACACTGCTGTATCCACCGGATTGCAGCCAGAGTGGATTCTGGAGTCTTCCCACGCTCCTGTTAGTGATCTTCCATCTGGATGGATGATAACAACCTTCTGAACAATCTAGCAGGAGATGGTCCATATCTATGGGACTGATTTGTGCTAATAACGCCCATTGTATGGACTGATAACAGCCGAAGCGGGTGAATAAAGTCACCCAGTCGTTAGCTGTGCCATTACCCAGCATACACCAGCACAATATTAGGCACAGCACCACCATAGACATTTTCAGTGGTTTTGAATGCAGGACATGGTTATCTTACCTTGTAAAATGCATGACAATAAAACAGCTAACCACCACAAAATGGTATTGTGTGTGTATGTATGTGCATGTGTGTGTGTGTGTGTGTGTGTGTGTGTGTGTGTGTGTGAGAGAGAGAGAGAAAGACAGAGAGAGGGAGGGGCGGGGGGGGGGGGGGGGGGGGGGAGAGATCAAAGGCATGCGTTTATGTTAGAGTGTGCCTCCTCTCTCTTATTGGATGTATGGTATAGCATGTTTATTCAGGTGCACCTTTGAAGTCTATGAGAATACTTTGCAGCCTGGTCTGAGTGGTCATTTCTGCACAGACACAATGAAGCGTGCACTCAGTTTAGATGAGGCTGTTGCTGCAGTTTTGCACTCTCCACAAGCAGTGGAGATACTTCTGACAGCGAAGAAGAATTTTTGCCAGGCACCGAGGAGCTTTGCAGCTCATGTGAGGAGGAGGAGAAGGAGAAGGAGGAAGAAGAGCAGGAGGAAGAGACAAGACTGGAGGATGGCCAGTGGAGATCTAAAAATGGAGAAATCATGTGGCAACCCACACACGAAGAGGTCCTGCCATTTTTTCCTCCCCCCATTTTAACCCCAGGACCAACCCATTATGCAATTCGTATAGGATCAGCAGCCCTGTGAGCACTTTCCATCTTTTTTTTTGCAGAGGACATTATGCAGCTAATCCTGCATTTCACCAACCTGCAGGGGCAACAGGTCAGTAAAAGACTGGAAGGACATAGATGAGGAGTTGCAGGCTTACATGGGGCTTGTGATGCTGGCTGGCCTGTACAGGTCTCAACATGAAACGACAACAAGCCTGTGAAATGGGGAGACAGGGCTCTTCTGTTTCCTGCTACCATGTCAAAAAAAAAAGATTTGAGCAAATTAATCGGTCAGTAAGATTGTCTCTCCCGTCTAGGTCGCTACAGGGGGGACAAGGCTGTGGTTTCCTACATCCCCAAGCAAAGAAAAAAGGTTGTCTTATTGAGCACCAGGCACAGTGAGCTACAAGTCCAGGACTCTGGGAAGAGAAAGCCCCACATCATCCTGGATTATAACAAATGCAAAGGGGCTGTGGATCATCTGGACCAGGTAAGCACAATTATAAGTCATTTATTTGCCAAATTGTTTACCATTTCTCATTGTTATAACTGATAAAGTCAGATAATGTGACTATAATAGTTTTGATATGAGATGATAGTTTTAGACTATGATAGTTTTGATAGTTACAGTAAGGAGGGGGGGGGGGGGGGGGGGGGGGTCCAGTTTGACGCCCACAGGCAGGAAGAATCTCTTGCTTATGGCTGTATAAATCTGTTCATGTCACCTGATCATTTCTTTTTGTTTTGCAGGTTTGTGGCAACTACTCCTGCCGTAGGAGGACACGTAGGTGGCCCATGTGTCTGTTCTACCACATGATCGAGGTGAGCTGCTATAATGCTTTCATTCAAGACAGATGTAATTTTTGATAGAAGACGCATATACACATATTTATGGATTTATCTTATAAAGTTCGATATCCCCGTGTTGAGCAAACAGGTTTTGCAGCTGTTTGATCTAAGATTTTCAAGTTATTCACAAAATGAATACCTATACTTTGTTTCGTGCGAGAACTCCATTCAAATGCATGTAATAGTCAGAAACGCACTGTCTCGTTAAAATAAAGCCTTTTTGTACAACTTCATGAAGCTAGCTGTAACATTTGATAGGAGACTCGGATACACATGTTTATGGCTTTATCTTATAGAATTCAATATCCCCGTGTTGAGCAAACAGGTTTTGCAGCTGTTTGAACTAAGATTTCCAAGTTATTCACATAATGAAAACCTATACTTTGTTTCGGTCGAGTTCCCCATTCAAATGCATGTAACAGCGAGAAACGCACTGTCTTGGCGAAAGAAAGCGTTTTTGTACAACTTCATATAAATAGCTGTAACTTTTGATAGAAGACTCAGACAAACATGTTCATGGCTTTATCTTATAGAACTCAAGGTCTCCGTGCTAGGAAAACAGGTTTTGCAGCTGTTTGAGCTAAGATTTCCAAGTTATTCACATAATGAAAACTTATACTTTGTTTCGGTCGAGTTCCCCATTCAAATGCATGTAACAGTGAGAAACGCACTGTCTTGGCGAAAGAAAGCGTTTTTGTACAACTTCATATAAATAGCTGTAACTTTTGATAGAAGACTCGGATACACATGTTTATGGCTTTATCTTTTTAGAACTCAAGGTCCCCGTGTTCTTTTGATAGAAGACTCGGATACACATGTTTATGGCTTTATCTTATAGAACTCAAGGTTCCCGTGCTGGGCAAACAGGTTTTGCAGCTGTTTGAGCTAAGATTTCCAAGTTATTCACATAATGAAAACCTATACTTTGTTTCGGTCAAGTTCCCCATTCAAATGCATGTAACAGTGAGAAACGCACTGTCTTGGCGAAAGAAAGCGTTTTTGTACAACTTCATATAAATAGCTGTAACTTTTGATAGAAGACTCAGACAAACATGTTTATGGCTTTATCTTATAGAACTCAAGGTCTCCGTGCTGGGAAAACAGGTTTTGCAGCTGTTTGAGCTAAGATTTCCAAGTTATTCACATAATGAAAACTTATACTTTGTTTCGGTCGAGTTCCCCATTCAAATGCATGTAACAGTGAGAAATGCACTGTCTTGGCGAAAGAAAGCGTTTTTGTACAACTTCATATAAATAGCTGTAACTTTTGATAGAAGACTCGGATACACATGTTTATGGCTTTATCTTATAGTACTCAAAGTCCCCGTGTTCTTTTGATAGAAGACTCGGATACACATGTTTATGGCTTTATCTTATAGAACTCAAGGTTCCCGTGCTGGGCAAACAGGTTTTGCAGCTGTTTGAGCTAAGATTTCCAAGTTATTCACATAATGAAAACCTATACTTTGTTTCGGTCGAGTTCCCCATTCAAATGCATGTAACAGTGAGAAACGCACTGTCTTGGCGAAAGAAAGCGTTTTTGTACAACTTCATATAAATAGCTGTAACTTTTGATAGAAGACTCAGACAAACATGTTTATGGCTTTATCTTATAGAACTCAAGGTCTCCGTGCTGGGAAAACAGGTTTTGCAGCTGTTTGAGCTAAGATTTCCAATTTATTCACATAATGAAAACCTATACTTTGTTTCGGTGGAGTTCCCCATTCAAATGCATGTAACAGTGAGAAACGCACTGTCTTGGCGAAAGAAAGCGTTTTTGTACAACTTCATATAAATAGCTGTAACTTTTGATAGAAGACTCAGACAAACATGTTCATGGCTTTATCTTATAGAACTCAAGGTCTCCGTGCTGGGAAAACAGGTTTTGCAGCTGTTTGAGCTAAGATTTCCAAGTTATTCACATAATGAAAACGTATACTTTGTTTCGGTCGAGTTCCCCATTCAAATGCATGTAACAGTGAGAAACGCACTGTCTTGGCGAAAGAAAGCGTTTTTGTACAACTTCATATAAATAGCTGTAACTTTTGATAGAAGACTCAGACAAACATGTTTATGACTTTATCTTATAGAACTCAAGGTCTCCGTGCTGGGAAAACAGGTTTTGCAGCTGTTTGAGCTAAGATTTCCAAGTTATTCACATAATGAAAACCTATACTTTGTTTTGGTGGAGTTCCCCATTCAAATGCATGTAACAGTGAGAAACGCACTGTCTTGGCGAAAGAAAGCGTTTTTGTACAACTTCATATAAATAGCTGTAACTTTTGATAGAAGACTCAGACAAACATGTTCATGGCTTTATCTTATAGAACTCAAGGTCTCCGTGCTGGGAAAACAGGTTTTGCAGCTGTTTGAGCTAAGATTTCCAAGTTATTCACATAATGAAAACGTATACTTTGTTTCGGTCGAGTTCCCCATTCAAATGCATGTAACAGTGAGAAACGCACTGTCTTGGCGAAAGAAAGCGTTTTTGTACAACTTCATATAAATAGCTGTAACTTTTGATAGAAGACTCGGATACACATGTTTATGGCTTTATCTTATAGAACTCAAGGTTCCCGTGCTGGGAAAACAGGTTTTGCAGCTGTTTGAGCTAAGATTTCCAAGTTATTCACATAATGAAAACCTATGCTTTGTTTCGGTCGAGTTCCCCATTCAAATGCATGTAACAGTGAGAAACGCACTGTCTTGGCGAAAGAAAGCGTTTTTGTACAACTTCATATAAATAGCTGTAACTTTTGATAGAAGACTCGGATACACATGTTTATGGCTTTATCTTATAGTACTCAAGGTCCCCGTGTTCTTTTGATAGAAGACTCGGATAAACATGTTTATGGCTTTATCTTATAGAACTCAAGGTCTCCGTGCTGGGAAAACAGGTTTTGCAGCTGTTTGAGCTAAGATTTCCAAGTTATTCACATAATGAAAACCTATGCTTTGTTTCGGTCGAGTTCCCCATTCAAATGCATGTAACAGTGAGAAACGCACTGTCTTGGCGAAAGAAAGCGTTTTTGTACAACTTCATATAAATAGCTGTAACTTTTGATAGAAGACTCAGACAAACATGTTCATGGCTTTATCTTATAGAACTCAAGGTCTCCGTGCTGGGAAAACAGGTTTTGCAGCTGTTTGAGCTAAGATTTCCAAGTTATTCACATAATGAAAACCTATACTTTTTTTCGGTCGAGTTCCCCATTCAAATGCATGTAACAGTGAGAAACGCACCGTCTTGGCGAAAGAAAGCTATTTTGTACAACTTCATATAAATAGCTGTAACTTTTGATAGAAGACTCAGACAAACATGTTCATGGCATCTTATAGAACTCAAGGTCTCCGTGCTGGGAAAACAGGTTTTGCAGCTGTTTGAGCTAAGATTTCCAAGTTATTCACATAATGAAAACGTATACTTTGTTTCGGTCGAGTTCCCCATTCAAATGCATGTAACAGTGAGAAACGCACTGTCTTGGCGAAAGAAAGCGTTTTTGTACAACTTCATATAAATAGCTGTAACTTTTGATAGAAGACTCGGATACACATGTTTATGGCTTTATCTTATAGAACTCAAGGTTCCCGTGCTGGGAAAACAGGTTTTGCAGCTGTTTGAGCTAAGATTTCCAAGTTATTCACATAATGAAAACCTATGCTTTGTTTCGGTCGAATTCCCCATTCAAATGCATGTAACAGTGAGAAACGCACTGTCTTGGCGAAAGAAAGCGTTTTTGTACAACTTATATAAATAGCTGTAACTTTTGATAGAAGACTCGGATACACATGTTTATGGCTTTATCTTATAGTACTCAAGGTCCCCGTGTTCTTTTGATAGAAGACTCGGATACACATGTTTATGGCTTTATCTTATAGAACTCAAGGTCTCCGTGCTGGGAAAACAGGTTTTGCAGCTGTTTGAGCTAAGATTTCCAAGTTATTCACATAATGAAAACCTATGCTTTGTTTCGGTCGAGTTCCCCATTCAAATGCATGTAACAGTGAGAAACGCACTGTCTTGGCGAAAGAAAGCGTTTTTGTACAACTTCATATAAATAGCTGTAACTTTTGATAGAAGACTCAGACAAACATGTTCATGGCTTTATCTTATAGAACTCAAGGTCTCCGTGCTGGGAAAACAGGTTTTGCAGCTGTTTGAGCTAAGATTTCCAAGTTATTCACATAATGAAAACGTATACTTTGTTTCGGTCGAGTTCCCCATTCAAATGCATGTAACAGTGAGAAACGCACTGTCTTGGTGAAAGAAAGCGTTTTTGTACAACTTCATATAAATAGCTGTAACTTTTGATAGAAGACTCGGATACACATGTTTATGGCTTTATCTTATAGAACTCAAGGTTCCCGTGCTGGGCAAACAGGTTTTGCAGCTGTTTGAGCTAAGATTTCCAAGTTATTCACATAATGAAAACCTATACTTTTTTTCGGTCGAGTTCCCCATTCAAATGCATGTAACAGTGAGAAACGCACCGTCTTGGCGAAAGAAAGCTATTTTGTACAACTTCATATAAATAGCTGTAACTTTTGATAGAAGACTCAGACAAACATGTTCATGGCTTTATCTTATAGAACTCAAGGTCTCCGTGCTGGGAAAACAGGTTTTGCAGCTGTTTGAGCTAAGATTTCCAAGTTATTCACATAATGAAAACGTATACTTTGTTTCGGTCGAGTTCCCCATTCAAATGCATGTAACAGTGAGAAACGCACTGTCTTGGCGAAAGAAAGCGTTTTTGTACAACTTCATATAAATAGCTGTAACTTTTGATAGAAGACTCGGATACACATGTTTATGGCTTTATCTTATAGAACTCAAGGTTCCCGTGCTGGGAAAACAGGTTTTGCAGCTGTTTGAGCTAAGATTTCCAAGTTATTCACATAATGAAAACCTATGCTTTGTTTCGGTCGAATTCCCCATTCAAATGCATGTAACAGTGAGAAACGCACTGTCTTGGCGAAAGAAAGCGTTTTTGTACAACTTATATAAATAGCTGTAACTTTTGATAGAAGACTCGGATACACATGTTTATGGCTTTATCTTATAGTACTCAAGGTCCCCGTGTTCTTTTGATAGAAGACTCGGATACACATGTTTATGGCTTTATCTTATAGAACTCAAGGTCTCCGTGCTGGGAAAACAGGTTTTGCAGCTGTTTGAGCTAAGATTTCCAAGTTATTCACATAATGAAAACGTATACTTTGTTTCGGTCGAGTTCCCCATTCAAATGCATGTAACAGTGAGAAACGCACTGTCTTGGTGAAAGAAAGCGTTTTTGTACAACTTCATATAAATAGCTGTAACTTTTGATAGAAGACTCGGATACACATGTTTATGGCTTTATCTTATAGAACTCAAGGTTCCCGTGCTGGGAAAACAGGTTTTGCAGCTGTTTGAGCTAAGATTTCCAAGTTATTCACATAATGAAAACCTATACTTTGTTTCGGTCGAGTTCCCCATTCAAATGCATGTAACAGTGAGAAACGCACTGTCTTGGCGAAAGAAAGCGTTTTTGTACAACTTCATATAAATAGCTGTAACTTTTGATAGAAGACTCGGATACACATGTTTATGGCTTTATCTTATAGAACTCAAGGTCTCCGTGCTGGGAAAACAGGTTTTGCAGCTGTTTGAGCTAAGATTTCCAAGTTATTCACATAATGAAAACCTATACTTTGTTTCGGTCGAGTTCCCCATTCAAATGCATGTAACAGTGAGAAACGCACTGTCTTGGCGAAAGAAAGCGTTTTTGTACAACTTCATATAAATAGCTGTAACTTTTGATAGAAGACTCAGAAAAACATGTTCATGGCTTTATCTTATAGAACTCAAGGTCCCCGTGTTCTTTTGATAGAAGACTCGGATACACATGTTTATGGCTTTATCTTATAGAACTCAAGGTCTCCGTGCTGGGAAAACAGGTTTTGCAGCTGTTTGAACTAAGATTTCCAAGTTATTCACATAATGAAAACCTATACTTTGTTTCGGTCGAGTTCCCCATTCAAATGCATGTAACAGTGAGAAACGCACTGTCTTGGCGAAAGAAAGCGTTTTTGTACAACTTCATATAAATAGCTCTAACTTTTGATAGAAGACTCAGACAAACATGTTTATGGCTTTATCTTATAGAACTCAAGGTCTCCGTGCTGGGAAAACAGGTTTTGCAGCTGTTTGAACTAAGATTTCCAAGTTATTCACATAATGAAAACTTATACTTTGTTTCGGTCGAGTTCCCCATTCAAATGCATGTAACAGTGAGAAACGCACTGTCTTGGCGAAAGAAAGCGTTTTTGTACAACTTCATATAAATAGCTGTAACTTTTGATAGAAGACTCGGATACACATGTTTATGGCTTTATCTTTTTAGAACTCAAGGTCCCCGTGTTCTTTTGATAGAAGACTCGGATACACATGTTTATGGCTTTATCTTATAGAACTCAAGGTTCCCGTGCTGGGCAAAAAGGTTTTGCAGCTGTTTGAGCTAAGATTTCCAAGTTATTCACATAATGAAAACTTATACTTTGTTTCGGTGGAGTTCCCCATTCAAATGCATGTAACAGTGAGAAACGCACCGTCTTGGCGAAAGAAAGCTATTTTGTACAACTTCATATAAATAGCTGTAACTTTTGATAGAAGACTCGGATACACATGTTTATGGCTTTATCTTATAGTACTCAAGGTCCCCGTGTTCTTTTGATAGAAGACTCGGATACACATGTTTATGGCTTTATCTTATAGAACTCAAGGTCTCCGTGCTGGGAAAACAGGTTTTGCAGCTGTTTGAGCTAAGATTTCCAAGTTATTCACATAATGAAAACCTATACTTTGTTTCGGTCGAGTTCCCCATTCAAATGCATGTAACAGTGAGAAACGCACTGTCTTGGCGAAAGAAAGCGTTTTTGTACAACTTCATATAAATAGCTGTAACTTTTGATAGAAGACTCGTATACACATGTTTATGGCTTTATCTTATAGAACTCAAGGTCCCCGTGTTCTTTTGATAGAAGACTCGGATACACATGTTTATGGCTTTATCTTATAGAACTCAAGGTCTCCGTGCTGGGAAAACAGGTTTTGCAGCTGTTTGAACTAAGATTTCCAAGTTATTCACATAATGAAAACCTATACTTTGTTTCGGTCGAGTTCCCCATTCAAATGCATGTAACAGTGAGAAACGCACTGTCTTGGCGAAAGAAAGCGTTTTTGTACAACTTCATATAAATAGCTGTAACTTTTGATAGAAGACTCAGACAAACATGTTTATGGCTTTATCTTATAGAACTCAAGGTCTCCGTGCTGGGAAAACAGGTTTTGCAGCTGTTTGAGCTAAGATTTCCAAGTTATTCACATAATGAAAACTTATACTTTGTTTCGGTCGAGTTCCCCATTCAAATGCATGTAACAGTGAGAAACGCACTGTCTTGGCGAAAGAAAGCGTTTTTGTACAACTTCATATAAATAGCTGTAACTTTTGATAGAAGACTCGGATACACATGTTTATGGCTTTATCTTATAGGACTCAAGGTCCCCGTGTTCTTTTGATAGAAGACTCGGATACACATGTTTATGGCTTTATCTTATAGAACTCAAGGTCTCCGTGCTGGGAAAACAGGTTTTGCAGCTGTTTGAGCTAAGATTTCCAAGTTATTCACATAATGAAAACCTATACTTTTTTTCGGTCGAGTTCCCCATTCAAATGCATGTAACAGTGAGAAACGCACCGTCTTGGCGAAAGAAAGCTATTTTGTACAACTTCATATAAATAGCTGTAACTTTTGATAGAAGACTCGGATACACATGTTTATGGCTTTATCTTATAGTACTCAAGGTCCCCGTGTTCTTTTGATAGAAGACTCGGATACACATGTTTATGGCTTTATCTTATAGAACTCAAGGTCTCCGTGCTGGGAAAACAGGTTTTGCAGCTGTTTGAGCTAAGATTTCCAAGTTATTCACATAATGAAAACCTATACTTTGTTTCGGTCGAGTTCCCCATTCAAATGCATGTAACAGTGAGAAACGCACTGTCTTGGCGAAAGAAAGCGTTTTTGTACAACTTCATATAAATAGCTGTAAATTTTGATAGAAGACTCGGATACACATGTTTATGGCTTTATTTTATAGAACTCAAGGTCCCCGTGTTCTTTTGATAGAAGACTCGTATACACATGTTTATGGCTTTATCTTATAGAACTCAAGGTCTCCGTGCTGGGAAAACAGGTTTTGCAGCTGTTTGAGCTAAGATTTCCAAGTTATTCACATAATGAAAACCTATACTTTTTTTCGGTCGAGTTCCCCATTCAAATGCATGTAACAGTGAGAAACGCACTGTCTTGGCGAAAGAAAGCGTTTTTGTACAACTTCATATAAATAGCTGTAACTTTTGATAGAAGACTCAGACAAACATGTTTATGGCTTTATCTTATAGAACTCAAGGTCTCCGTGCTGGGAAAACAGGTTTTGCAGCTGTTTGAGCTAAGATTTCCAAGTTATTCACATAATGAAAACTTATACTTTGTTTCGGTCAAGTTCTCATTCAAATGCACGTAACAGTGAGAAACGCACTGTCTTGGCGAAAGAAAGCGTTTTTGTACAACTTCATATAAATAGCTGTAACTTTTGATAGAAGACTCGGATACACATGTTTATGGCTTTATCTTATAGAACCCAAGGTCTCCGTGCTGGGAAAACAGGTTTTGCAGCTGTTTGAGCTAAGATTTCCAAGTTATTCACATAATGAAAACCTATACTTTGTTTCGGTCGAGTTCGCACTCAAATGCATGTAACAGTGAGAAACACACTGTCTTGGTGAAAGAAAGCGTTTTTGTAGAACTTCATATAAATAGCTGTAACTTTTGATAGAAGACTCGGATACACATGTTTATGGCTTTATCTTATAGAACTCAAGGTTCCCGAGCTGGGCAAAAAGGTTTTGCAGCTGTTTGAGCTAAGATTTCCAAGTTATTCACATAATGAAAACTTATACTTTGTTTCGGTGGAGTTCCCATTCAAATGCATGTAACAGTGAGAAAAGCACTGTCTTGGCGAAAGAAAGCGTTTTTGTACAACTTCATATAAATAGCTGTAACTTTTGATAGAAGACTCGGATACACATGTTTATGGCTTTATCTTATAGAACTCAAGGTTGCCGTGCTGAGCAAAAAGGTTTTGCAGCTATTTGAGCTAAGATTTCCAAGTTATTCACATAATGAAAACTTATACTTTGTTTCGGTCGAGTTCCCCATTCAAATGCATGTAATAGCGAGAAACGCACTGTCTTGGCGAAAGAAAGCGTTTTTGTACAACTTCATATAAATAGCTGTAACTTTTGATAGAAGACTCAGAAAAACATGTTTATGGCTTTATCTTATAGAACTCAAGGTCTCCGTGCTGGGAAAACAGGTTTTGCAGCTGTTTGAGCTAAGATTTCCAAGTTATTCACATAATGAAAACCTATACTTTGTTTCGGTCGAGTTCCCATTCAAATGCATGTAACAGTGAGAAACGCACCGTCTTGGCGAAAGAAAGCTATTTTGTACAACTTCATATAAATAGCTGTAACTTTTGATAGAAGACTCGGATACACATGTTTATGGCTTTATCTTATAGTACTCAAGGTCCCCGTGTTCTTTTGATAGAAGACTCGGATACACATGTTTATGGCTTTATCTTATAGTACTCAAGGTCCCCGTGTTCTTTTGATAGAAGACTCAGACAAACATGTTTATGGCTTTATCTTATAGAACTCAAGGTCTCCGTGCTGGGAAAACAGGTTTTGCAGCTGTTTGAGCTAAGATTTCCAAGTTATTCACATAATGAAAACATATACTTTGTTTCGGTGGAGTTCCCCATTCAAATGCATGTAACAGTGAGAAACGCACTGTCTTGGCGAAAGAAAGCGTTTTTGTACAACTTCATATAAATAGCTGTAACTTTTGATAGAAGACTCGGATACACATGTTTATGGCTTTATCTTATAGAACTCAAGGTTCCCGTGCTGGGAAAACAGGTTTTGCAGCTGTTTGAGCTAAGATTTCCAAGTTATTCACATAATGAAAACCTATACTTTGTTTCGGTCGAGTTCCCCATTCAAATGCATGTAACAGTGAGAAACGCACTGTCTTGGCGAAAGAAAGCGTTTTTGTACAACTTCATATAAATAGCTGTAACTTTTGATAGAAGACTCGTATACACATGTTTATGGCTTTATCTTATAGAACTCAAGGTCCCCGTGTTCTTTTGATAGAAGACTCGGATACACATGTTTATGGCTTTATCTTATAGAACTCAAGGTCTCCGTGCTGGGAAAACAGGTTTTGCAGCTGTTTGAACTAAGATTTCCAAGTTATTCACATAATGAAAACCTATACTTTGTTTCGGTCGAGTTCCCCATTCAAATGCATGTAACAGTGAGAAACGCACTGTCTTGGCGAAAGAAAGCGTTTTTGTACAACTTCATATAAATAGCTGTAACTTTTGATAGAAGACTCAGACAAACATGTTTATGGCTTTATCTTATAGAACTCAAGGTCTCCGTGCTGGGAAAACAGGTTTTGCAGCTGTTTGAGCTAAGATTTCCAAGTTATTCACATAATGAAAACTTATACTTTGTTTCGGTCGAGTTCCCCATTCAAATGCATGTAACAGTGAGAAACGCACTGTCTTGGCGAAAGAAAGCGTTTTTGTACAACTTCATATAAATAGCTGTAACTTTTGATAGAAGACTCGCATACACATGTTTATGGCTTTATCTTATAGGACTCAAGGTCCCCGTGTTCTTTTGATAGAAGACTCGGATACACATGTTTATGGCTTTATCTTATAGAACTCAAGGTCTCCGTGCTGGGAAAACAGGTTTTGCAGCTGTTTGAGCTAAGATTTCCAAGTTATTCACATAATGAAAACCTATACTTTTTTTCGGTCGAGTTCCCCATTCAAATGCATGTAACAGTGAGAAACGCACCGTCTTGGCGAAAGAAAGCTATTTTGTACAACTTCATATAAATAGCTGTAACTTTTGATAGAAGACTCGGATACACATGTTTATGGCTTTATCTTATAGTACTCAAGGTCCCCGTGTTCTTTTGATAGAAGACTCGGATACACATGTTTATGGCTTTATCTTATAGAACTCAAGGTCTCCGTGCTGGGAAAACAGGTTTTGCAGCTGTTTGAGCTAAGATTTCCAAGTTATTCACATAATGAAAACCTATACTTTGTTTCGGTCGAGTTCCCCATTCAAATGCATGTAACAGTGAGAAACGCACTGTCTTGGCGAAAGAAAGCGTTTTTGTACAACTTCATATAAATAGCTGTAAATTTTGATAGAAGACTCGGATACACATGTTTATGGCTTTATTTTATAGAACTCAAGGTCCCCGTGTTCTTTTGATAGAAGACTCGTATACACATGTTTATGGCTTTATCTTATAGAACTCAAGGTCTCCGTGCTGGGAAAACAGGTTTTGCAGCTGTTTGAGCTAAGATTTCCAAGTTATTCACATAATGAAAACCTATACTTTTTTTCGGTCGAGTTCCCCATTCAAATGCATGTAACAGTGAGAAACGCACTGTCTTGGCGAAAGAAAGCGTTTTTGTACAACTTCATATAAATAGCTGTAACTTTTGATAGAAGACTCAGACAAACATGTTTATGGCTTTATCTTATAGAACTCAAGGTCTCCGTGCTGGGAAAACAGGTTTTGCAGCTGTTTGAGCTAAGATTTCCAAGTTATTCACATAATGAAAACTTATACTTTGTTTCGGTCAAGTTCTCATTCAAATGCACGTAACAGTGAGAAACGCACTGTCTTGGCGAAAGAAAGCGTTTTTGTACAACTTCATATAAATAGCTGTAACTTTTGATAGAAGACTCGGATACACATGTTTATGGCTTTATCTTATAGAACCCAAGGTCTCCGTGCTGGGAAAACAGGTTTTGCAGCTGTTTGAGCTAAGATTTCCAAGTTATTCACATAATGAAAACTTATACTTTGTTTCGGTCGAGTTTCCATTCAAATGCATGTAACAGTGAGAAAAGCACTGTCTTGGCGAAAGAAAGCGTTTTTGTACAACTTCATATAAATAGCTGTAACTTTTGATAGAAGACTCGGATACACATGTTTATGGCTTTATCTTATAGAACTCAAGGTTGCCGTGCTGAGCAAAAAGGTTTTGCAGCTATTTGAGCTAAGATTTCCAAGTTATTCACATAATGAAAACTTATACTTTGTTTCGGTCGAGTTCCCCATTCAAATGCATGTAATAGCGAGAAACGCACTGTCTTGGCGAAAGAAAGCGTTTTTGTACAACTTCATATAAATAGCTGTAACTTTTGATAGAAGACTCAGAAAAACATGTTTATGGCTTTATCTTATAGAACTCAAGGTCTCCGTGCTGGGAAAACAGGTTTTGCAGCTGTTTGAGCTAAGATTTCCAAGTTATTCACATAATGAAAACCTATACTTTGTTTCGGTCGAGTTCCCATTCAAATGCATGTAACAGTGAGAAACGCACCGTCTTGGCGAAAGAAAGCTATTTTGTACAACTTCATATAAATAGCTGTAACTTTTGATAGAAGACTCGGATACACATGTTTATGGCTTTATCTTATAGTACTCAAGGTCCCCGTGTTCTTTTGATAGAAGACTCGGATACACATGTTTATGGCTTTATCTTATAGTACTCAAGGTCCCCGTGTTCTTTTGATAGAAGACTCAGACAAACATGTTTATGGCTTTATCTTATAGAACTCAAGGTCTCCGTGCTGGGAAAACAGGTTTTGCAGCTGTTTGAGCTAAGATTTCCAAGTTATTCACATAATGAAAACATATACTTTGTTTCGGTGGAGTTCCCCATTCAAATGCATGTAACAGTGAGAAACGCACTGTCTTGGCGAAAGAAAGCGTTTTTGTACAACTTCATATAAATAGCTGTAACTTTTGATAGAAGACTCGGATACACATGTTTATGGCTTTATCTTATAGAACTCAAGGTTCCCGTGCTGGGAAAACAGGTTTTGCAGCTGTTTGAGCTAAGATTTCCAAGTTATTCACATAATGAAAACCTATACTTTGTTTCGGTCGAGTTCCCCATTCAAATGCATGTAACAGTGAGAAACGCACTGTCTTGGCGAAAGAAAGCGTTTTTGTACAACTTCATATAAATAGCTGTAACTTTTGATAGAAGACTCGGATACACATGTTTATGGCTTTATCTTTTTAGAACTCAAGGTCCCCGTGTTCTTTTGATAGAAGACTCGGATACACATGTTTATGGCTTTATCTTATAGAACTCAAGGTTCCCGTGCTGGGAAAACAGGTTTTGCAGCTGTTTGAGCTAAGATTTCCAAGTTATTCACATAATGAAAACCTATACTTTGTTTCGGTGGAGTTCCCCATTCAAATGCATGTAACAGTGAGAAACGCACTGTCTTGGCGAAAGAAAGCGTTTTTGTACAACTTCATATAAATAGCTGTAACTTTTGATAGAAGACTCAGACAAACATGTTCATGGCTTTATCATATAGAACTCAAGGTCTCCTTGCTGGGAAAACAGGTTTTGCAGCTGTTTGAGCTAAGATTTCCAAGTTATTCACATAATGAAAACGTATACTTTGTTTCGGTCGAGTTCCCCATTCAAATGCATG
This sequence comes from Aulonocara sp. 'chitande type north' Nkhata Bay, assembly GCF_057382095.1. Taxonomy (NCBI): domain Eukaryota; kingdom Metazoa; phylum Chordata; class Actinopteri; order Cichliformes; family Cichlidae; genus Aulonocara; species Aulonocara sp. 'chitande type north' Nkhata Bay. Next base: position 9,905,781 of record NC_141347.1, read on the forward strand.
TAACAGTGAGAAACGCACTGTCTTGGCGAAAGAAAGCGTTTTTGTACAACTTCATATAAATAGCTGTAACTTTTGATAGAAGACTCGGATACACATGTTTATGGCTTTATCTTATAGAACTCAAGGTCTCCGTGCTGGGAAAACAGGTTTTGCAGCTGTTTGAGCTAAGATTTCCAAGTTATTCACATAATGAAAACCTATACTTTGTTTCGGTGGAGTTCCCCATTCAAATGCATGTAACAGTGAGAAACGCACTGTCTTGGCGAAAGAAAGCGTTTTTGTACAACTTCATATAAATAGCTGTAAATTTTGATAGAAGACTCGGATACACATGTTTATGGCTTTATCTTATAGAACTCAAGGTCCCCGTGTTCTTTTGATAGAAGACTCGTATACACATGTTTATGGCTTTATCTTATAGAACTCAAGGTCTCCGTGCTGGGAAAACAGGTTTTGCAGCTGTTTGAGCTAAGATTTCCAAGTTATTCACATAATGAAAACCTATACTTTGTTTCGGTCGAGTTCCCCATTCAAATGCATGTAACAGTGAGAAACGCACTGTCTTGGCGAAAGAAAGCGTTATTGTACAACTTCATATAAATAGCTGTAACTTTTGATAGAAGACTCAGACAAACATGTTTATGGCTTTATCTTATAGAACTCAAGGTCTCCGTGCTGGGAAAAAAGGTTTTGCAGCTGTTTGAGCTAAGATTTCCAAGTTATTCACATAATGAAAACCTATACTTTGTTTCGGTGGAGTTCCCCATTCAAATGCATGTAACAGTGAGAAACGCACTGTCTTGGCGAAAGAAAGCGTTTTTGTACAACTTCATATAAATAGCTGTAACTTTTGATAGAAGACTCGGATACACATGTTTATGGCTTTATCTTATAGAACTCAAGGTTCCCGTGCTGGGCAAACAGGTTTTGCAGCTGTTTGAGCTAAGATTTCCAAGTTATTCACATAATGAAAACCTATACTTTGTTTCGGTCGAGTTCCCCATTCAAATGCATGTAACAGTGAGAAACGCACTGTCTTGGCGAAAGAAAGCGTTTTTGTACAACTTCATATAAATAGCTGTAACTTTTGATAGAAGACTCAGACAAACATGTTTATGGCTTTATCTTATAGAACTCAAGGTCTCCGTGCTGGGAAAACAGGTTTTGCAGCTGTTTGAGCTAAGATTTCCAAGTTATTCACATAATGAAAACATATACTTTGTTTCGGTGGAGTTCCCCATTCAAATGCATGTAACAGTGAGAAACGCACTGTCTTGGCGAAAGAAAGCGTTTTTGTACAACTTCATATAAATAGCTGTAACTTTTGATAGAAGACTCGGATACACATGTTTATGGCTTTATCTTATAGAACTCAAGGTTCCCGTGCTGGGCAAACAGGTTTTGCAGCTGTTTGAGCTAAGATTTCCAAGTTATTCACATAATGAAAACTTATACTTTGTTTCGGTCAAGTTCGCATTCAAATGCACGTAACAGTGAGAAACGCACTGTCTTGGCGAAAGAAAGCGTTTTTGTACAACTTCATATAAATAGCTGTAACTTTTGATAGAAGACTCGGATACACATGTTTATGGCTTTATCTTATAGAACCCAAGGTCTCCGTGCTGGGAAAACAGGTTTTGCAGCTGTTTGAGCTAAGATTTCCAAGTTATTCACATAATGAAAACCTATACTTTGTTTCGGTCGAGTTCGCACTCAAATGCATGTAACAGTGAGAAACACACTGTCTTGGTGAAAGAAAGCGTTTTTGTAGAACTTCATATAAATAGCTGTAACTTTTGATAGAAGACTCGGATACACATGTTTATGGCTTTATCTTATAGAACTCAAGGTTCCCGAGCTGGGCAAAAAGGTTTTGCAGCTGTTTGAGCTAAGATTTCCAAGTTATTCACATAATGAAAACGTATACTTTGTTTCGGTCGAGTTTCCATTCAAATGCATGTAACAGTGAGAAAAGCACTGTCTTGGCGAAAGAAAGCGTTTTTGTACAACTTCATATAAATAGCTGTAACTTTTGATAGAAGACTCGGATACACATGTTTATGGCTTTATCTTATAGAACTCAAGGTTGCCGTGCTGAGCAAAAAGGTTTTGCAGCTATTTGAGCTAAGATTTCCAAGTTATTCACATAATGAAAACTTATACTTTGTTTCGGTCGAGTTCCCCATTCAAATGCATGTAATAGCGAGAAACGCACTGTCTTGGCGAAAGAAAGCGTTTTTGTACAACTTCATATAAATAGCTGTAACTTTTGATAGAAGACTCAGAAAAACATGTTTATGGCTTTATCTTATAGAACTCAAGGTTCCCGAGCTGGGCAAAAAGGTTTTGCAGCTGTTTGAGCTAAGATTTCCAAGTTATTCACATAATGAAAACTTATACTTTGTTTCGGTCGAGTTCCCCATTCAAATGCATGTAATAGCGAGAAACGCACTGTCTTGGCGAAAGAAAGCGTTTTTGTACAACTTCATATAAATAGCTGTAACTTTTGATAGAAGACTCAGAAAAACATGTTTATGGCTTTATCTTATAGTACTCAAGGTCCCCGTGTTCTTTTGATAGAAGACTCGGATACACATGTTTATGGCTTTATCTTATAGTACTCAAGGTCCCCGTGTTCTTTTGATAGAAGACTCAGACAAACATGTTTATGGCTTTATCTTATAGAACTCAAGGTCTCCGTGCTGGGAAAACAGGTTTTGCAGCTGTTTGAGCTAAGATTTCCAAGTTATTCACATAATGAAAACATATACTTTGTTTCGGTGGAGTTCCCCATTCAAATGCATGTAACAGTGAGAAACGCACTGTCTTGGCGAAAGAAAGCGTTTTTGTACAACTTCATATAAATAGCTGTAACTTTTGATAGAAGACTCGGATACACATGTTTATGGCTTTATCTTTTTAGAACTCAAGGTCCCCGTGTTCTTTTGATAGAAGACTCGGATACACATGTTTATGGCTTTATCTTATAGAACTCAAGGTTCCCGTGCTGGGAAAACAGGTTTTGCAGCTGTTTGAGCTAAGATTTCCAAGTTATTCACATAATGAAAACCTATACTTTGTTTCGGTGGAGTTCCCCATTCAAATGCATGTAACAGTGAGAAACGCACTGTCTTGGCGAAAGAAAGCGTTTTTGTACAACTTCATATAAATAGCTGTAACTTTTGATAGAAGACTCAGACAAACATGTTCATGGCTTTATCATATAGAACTCAAGGTCTCCGTGCTGGGAAAACAGGTTTTGCAGCTGTTTGAGCTAAGATTTCCAAGTTATTCACATAATGAAAACTTATACTTTGTTTCGGTCGAGTTCCCCATTCAAATGCATGTAACAGTGAGAAACGCACTGTCTTGGCGAAAGAAAGCGTTTTTGTACAACTTCATATAAATAGCTGTAACTTTTGATAGAAGACTCGGATACACATGTTTATGGCTTTATCTTATAGAACTCAAGGTTCCCGTGCTGGGAAAACAGGTTTTGCAGCTGTTTGAGCTAAGATTTCCAAGTTATTCACATAATGAAAACCTATACTTTGTTTCGGTCGAGTTCCCCATTCAAATGCATGTAACAGTGAGAAACGCACTGTCTTGGCGAAAGAAAGCGTTTTTGTACAACTTCATATAAATAGCTGTAACTTTTGATAGAAGACTCGGATACACATGTTTATGGCTTTATCTTATAGAACTCAAGGTCTCCGTGCTGGGAAAACAGGTTTTGCAGCTGTTTGAGCTAAGATTTCCAAGTTATTCACATAATGAAAACCTATACTTTGTTTCGGTCGAGTTCCCCATTCAAATGCATGTAACAGTGAGAAACGCACTGTCTTGGCGAAAGAAAGCGTTTTTGTACAACTTCATATAAATAGCTGTAACTTTTGATAGAAGACTCAGACAAACATGTTTATGGCTTTATCTTATAGAACTCAAGGTCTCCGTGCTGGGAAAACAGGTTTTGCAGCTGTTTGAGCTAAGATTTCCAAGTTATTCACATAATGAAAACTTATACTTTGTTTCGGTCGAGTTCCCCATTCAAATGCATGTAACAGTGAGAAACGCACTGTCTTGGCGAAAGAAAGCGTTTTTGTACAACTTCATATAAATAGCTGTAACTTTTGATAGAAGACTCGGATACACATGTTTATGGCTTTATCTTTTTAGAACTCAAGGTCCCCGTGTTCTTTTGATAGAAGACTCGGATACACATGTTTATGGCTTTATCTTATAGAACTCAAGGTTCCCGTGCTGGGAAAACAGGTTTTGCAGCTGTTTGAGCTAAGATTTCCAAGTTATTCACATAATGAAAACCTATACTTTGTTTCGGTCGAGTTCCCCATTCAAATGCATGTAACAGTGAGAAACGCACTGTCTTGGCGAAAGAAAGCGTTTTTGTACAACTTCATATAAATAGCTGTAACTTTTGATAGAAGACTCGGATACACATGTTTATGGCTTTATCTTATAGAACTCAAGGTCTCCGTGCTGGGAAAACAGGTTTTGCAGCTGTTTGAGCTAAGATTTCCAAGTTATTCACATAATGAAAACCTATACTTTGTTTCGGTCGAGTTCCCCATTCAAATGCATGTAACAGTGAGAAACGCACTGTCTTGGCGAAAGAAAGCGTTTTTGTACAACTTCATATAAATAGCTGTAACTTTTGATAGAAGACTCGGATACACATGTTTATGGCTTTATCTTATAGAACTCAAGGTCTCCGTGCTGGGAAAACAGGTTTTGCAGCTGTTTGAGCTAAGATTTCCAAGTTATTCACATAATGAAAACTTATACTTTGTTTCGGTCGAGTTCCCATTCAAATGCATGTAACAGTGAGAAACGCACTGTCTTGGCGAAAGAAAGCGTTTTTGTACAACTTCATATAAATAGCTGTAACTTTTGATAGAAGACTCGGATACACATGTTTATGGCTTTATCTTATAGAACTCAAGGTTCCCGTGCTGGGCAAACAGGTTTTGCAGCTGTTTGAGCTAAGATTTCCAAGTTATTCACATAATGAAAACTTATACTTTGTTTCGGTCAAGTTCGCATTCAAATGCACGTAACAGTGAGAAACGCACTGTCTTGGCGAAAGAAAGCGTTTTTGTACAACTTCATATAAATAGCTGTAACTTTTGATAGAAGACTCAGACAAACATGTTTATGGCTTTATCTTATAGAACCCAAGGTCTCCGTGCTGGGAAAACAGGTTTTGCAGCTGTTTGAGCTAAGATTTCCAAGTTATTCACATAATGAAAACCTATACTTTGTTTCGGTCAAGATCGCATTCAAATGCATGTAACAGTGAGAAACGCACCGTCTTGGCGAAAGAAAGCTATTTTGTACAACTTCATATAAATAGCTGTAACTTTTGATAGAAGACTCGGATACACATGTTTATGGCTTTATCTTATAGAACTCAAGGTCTCCGTGCTGGGAAAACAGGTTTTGCAGCTGTTTGAGCTAAGATTTCCAAGTTATTCACATAATGAAAACTTATACTTTGTTTCGGTCGAGTTCCCCATTCAAATGCATGTAACAGTGAGAAACGCACTGTCTTGGCGAAAGAAAGCGTTTTTGTACAACTTCATATAAATAGCTGTAACTTTTGATAGAAGACTCGGATACACATGTTTATGGCTTTATCTTTTTAGAACTCAAGGTCCCCGTGTTCTTTTGATAGAAGACTCGGATACACATGTTTATGGCTTTATCTTATAGAACTCAAGTTCTCCGTGCTGGGAAAACAGGTTTTGCAGCTGTTTGAGCTAAGATTTCCAAGTTATTCACATAATGAAAACCTATACTTTGTTTCGGTGGAGTTCCCCATTCAAATGCATGTAACAGTGAGAAACGCACTGTCTTGGCGAAAGAAAGCGTTTTTGTACAACTTCATATAAATAGCTGTAACTTTTGATAGAAGACTCAGACAAACATGTTTATGGCTTTATCTTATAGAACTTATGGTCTCCGTGCTGGGAAAACAGGTTTTGCAGCTGTTTGAGCTAAGATTTCCAAGTTATTCACATAATGAAAACTTATACTTTGTTTCGGTCGAGTTCCCATTCAAATGCATGTAACAGTGAGAAACGCACTGTCTTGGCGAAAGAAAGCGTTTTTGTACAACTTCATATAAATAGCTGTAACTTTTGATAGAAGACTCGGATACACATGTTTATGGCTTTATCTTATAGAACTCAAGGTTCCCGTGCTGGGCAAACAGGTTTTGCAGCTGTTTGAGCTAAGATTTCCAAGTTATTCACATAATGAAAACCTATACTTTGTTTCGGTCAAGTTCGCATTCAAATGCACGTAACAGTGAGAAACGCACTGTCTTGGCGAAAGAAAGCGTTTTTGTACAACTTCATATAAATAGCTGTAACTTTTGATAGAAGACTCAGACAAACATGTTTATGGCTTTATCTTATAGAACCCAAGGTCTCCGTGCTGGGAAAACAGGTTTTGCAGCTGTTTGAGCTAAGATTTCCAAGTTATTCACATAATGAAAACCTATACTTTGTTTCGGTCAAGATCGCATTCAAATGCATGTAACAGTGAGAAACGCACCGTCTTGGCGAAAGAAAGCTATTTTGTACAACTTTTGATAGCTGTAACTTTTGATAGAAGACTCAGACAAACATGTTTATGGCTTTATCTTTTTAGAACTCAAGGTCCCCGTGTTCTTTTGATAGAAGACTCGGATACACATGTTTATGGCTTTATCTTATAGAACTCAAGGTCTCCGTGCTGGGAAAACAGGTTTTGCAGCTGTTTGAGCTAAGATTTCCAAGTTATTCAAATAATGAAAACCTATACTTTGTTTCGGTCGAGTTCCCCATTCAAATGCATGTAACAGTGAGAAACGCACTGTCTTGGCGAAAGAAAGCGTTTTTGTACAACTTCATATAAATAGCTGTAACTTTTGATAGAAGACTCAGACAAACATGTTTATGGCTTTATCTTATAGAACTCAAGGTCTCCGTGCTGGGAAAACAGGTTTTGCAGCTGTTTGAGCTAAGATTTCCAAGTTATTCACATAATGAAAACTTATACTTTGTTTCGGTCGAGTTCCCCATTCAAATGCATGTAACAGTGAGAAACGCACTGTCTTGGCGAAAGAAAGCGTTTTTGTACAACTTCATATAAATAGCTGTAACTTTTGATAGAAGACTCAGACAAACATGTTTATGGCTTTATCTTATAGAACTCAAGGTCTCCGTGCTGGGAAAACAGGTTTTGCAGCTGTTTGAGCTAAGATTTCCAAGTTATTCACATAATGAAAACTTATACTTTGTTTCGGTCGAGTTCCCCATTCAAATGCATGTAACAGTGAGAAACGCACTGTCTTGGCGAAAGAAAGCGTTTTTGTACAACTTCATATAAATAGCTGTAACTTTTGATAGAAGACTCGGATACACATGTTTATGGCTTTATCTTATAGAACTCAAGGTTCCCGTGCTGGGCAAACAGGTTTTGCAGCTGTTTGAGCTAAGATTTCCAAGTTATTCACATAATGAAAACCTATACTTTGTTTCGGTCGAGTTCCCCATTCAAATGCATGTAACAGTGAGAAACGCACTGTCTTGGCGAAAGAAAGCGTTTTTGTACAACTTCATATAAATAGCTGTAACTTTTGATAGAAGACTCGGATACACATGTTTATGGCTTTATCTTATAGAACTCAAGGTCTCCGTGCTGGGAAAACAGGTTTTGCAGCTGTTTGAGCTAAGATTTCCAAGTTATTCACATAATGAAAACCTATACTTTGTTTCGGTGGAGTTCCCCATTCAAATGCATGTAACAGTGAGAAACGCACTGTCTTGGCGAAAGAAAGCGTTTTTGTACAACTTCATATAAATAGCTGTAACTTTTGATAGAAGACTCAGACAAACATGTTTATGGCTTTATCTTATAGAACTCAAGGTCTCCGTGCTGGGAAAACAGGTTTTGCAGCTGTTTGAGCTAAGATTTCCAAGTTATTCACATAATGAAAACTTATACTTTGTTTCGGTCGAGTTCCCATTCAAATGCATGTAACAGTGAGAAACGCACTGTCTTGGCGAAAGAAAGCGTTTTTGTACAACTTCATATAAATAGCTGTAACTTTTGATAGAAGACTCGGATACACATGTTTATGGCTTTATCTTATAGAACTCAAGGTTCCCGTGCTGGGCAAACAGGTTTTGCAGCTGTTTGAGCTAAGATTTCCAAGTTATTCACATAATGAAAACTTATACTTTGTTTCGGTCAAGTTCGCATTCAAATGCATGTAACAGTGAGAAACGCACTGTCTTGGCGAAAGAAAGCGTTTTTGTACAACTTCATATAAATAGCTGTAACTTTTGATAGAAGACTCAGACAAACATGTTTATGGCTTTATCTTATAGAACTCAAGGTCTCCGTGCTGGGAAAACAGGTTTTGCAGCTGTTTGAGCTAAGATTTCCAAGTTATTCACATAATGAAAACTTATACTTTGTTTCGGTCGAGTTCCCCATTCAAATGCATGTAACAGTGAGAAACGCACTGTCTTGGCGAAAGAAAGCGTTTTTGTACAACTTCATATAAATAGCTGTAACTTTTGATAGAAGACTCGGATACACATGTTTATGGCTTTATCTTTTTAGAACTCAAGGTCCCCGTGTTCTTTTGATAGAAGACTCGGATACACATGTTTATGGCTTTATCTTATAGAACTCAAGGTTCCCGTGCTGGGCAAACAGGTTTTGCAGCTGTTTGAGCTAAGATTTCCAAGTTATTCACATAATGAAAACCTATACTTTCTTTCGGTGGAGTTCCCCATTCAAATGCATGTAACAGTGAGAAACGCACTGTCTTGGCGAAAGAAAGCGTTTTTGTACAACTTCATATAAATAGCTGTAACTTTTGATAGAAGACTCAGACAAACATGTTTATGGCTTTATCTTATAGAACTCAAGGTCTCCGTGCTGGGAAAACAGGTTTTGCAGCTGTTTGAGCTAAGATTTCCAAGTTATTCACATAATGAAAACCTATACTTTGTTTCGGTGGAGTTCCCCATTCAAATGCATGTAACAGTGAGAAACGCACTGTCTTGGCGAAAGAAAGCGTTTTTGTACAACTTCATATAAATAGCTGTAACTTTTGATAGAAGACTCAGACAAACATGTTCATGGCTTTATCTTATAGAACTCAAGGTCTCCGTGCTGGGCAAAAAGGTTTTGCAGCTGTTTGAGCTAAGATTTCCAAGTTATTCACATAATGAAAACTTATACTTTGTTTCGGTCGAGTTCCCATTCAAATGCATGTAACAGTGAGAAACGCACTGTCTTGGCGAAAGAAAGCGTTTTTGTACAACTTCATATAAATAGCTGTAACTTTTGATAGAAGACTCGGATACACATGTTTATGGCTTTATCTTATAGAACTCAAGGTTCCCGTGCTGGGCAAACAGGTTTTGCAGCTGTTTGAGCTAAGATTTCCAAGTTATTCACATAATGAAAACTTATACTTTGTTTCGGTCAAGTTCGCATTCAAATGCACGTAACAGTGAGAAACGCACTGTCTTGGCGAAAGAAAGCGTTTTTGTACAACTTCATATAAATAGCTGTAACTTTTGATAGAAGACTCAGACAAACATGTTCATGGCTTTATCTTATAGAACCCAAGGTCTCCGTGCTGGGAAAACAGGTTTTGCAGCTGTTTGAGCTAAGATTTCCAAGTTATTCACATAATGAAAACCTATACTTTGTTTCGGTCGAGTTCGCATTCAAATGCATGTAACAGTGAGAAACGCACTGTCTTGGCGAAAGAAAGCGTTTTTGTACAACTTCATATAAATAGCTGTAACTTTTGATAGAAGACTCGGATACACATGTTTATGGCTTTATCTTATAGTACTCAAGGTCCCCGTGTTCTTTTGATAGAAGACTCGGATACACATGTTTATGGCTTTATCTTATAGAACTCAAGGTCTCCGTGCTGGGAAAACAGGTTTTGCAGCTGTTTGAGCTAAGATTTCCAAGTTATTCACATAATGAAAACTTATACTTTGTTTCGGTCGAGTTCCCCATTCAAATGCATGTAACAGTGAGAAACGCACTGTCTTGGCGAAAGAAAGCGTTTTTGTACAACTTCATATAAATAGCTGTAACTTTTGATAGAAGACTCGGATACACATGTTTATGGCTTTATCTTATAGAACTCAAGGTTCCCGTGCTGGGCAAACAGGTTTTGCAGCTGTTTGAGCTAAGATTTCCAAGTTATTCACATAATGAAAACCTATACTTTGTTTCGGTCGAGTTCCCCATTCAAATGCATGTAACAGTGAGAAACGCACTGTCTTGGCGAAAGAAAGCGTTTTTGTACAACTTCATATAAATAGCTGTAACTTTTGATAGAAGACTCGGATACACATGTTTATGGCTTTATCTTATAGAACTCAAGGTCTCCGTGCTGGGAAAACAGGTTTTGCAGCTGTTTGAGCTAAGATTTCCAAGTTATTCACATAATGAAAACCTATACTTTGTTTCGGTGGAGTTCCCCATTCAAATGCATGTAACAGTGAGAAACGCACTGTCTTGGCGAAAGAAAGCGTTTTTGTACAACTTCATATAAATAGCTGTAACTTTTGATAGAAGACTCAGACAAACATGTTTATGGCTTTATCTTATAGAACTCAAGGTCTCCGTGCTGGGAAAACAGGTTTTGCAGCTGTTTGAGCTAAGATTTCCAAGTTATTCACATAATGAAAACTTATACTTTGTTTCGGTCGAGTTCCCATTCAAATGCATGTAACAGTGAGAAACGCACTGTCTTGGCGAAAGAAAGCGTTTTTGTACAACTTCATATAAATAGCTGTAACTTTTGATAGAAGACTCGGATACACATGTTTATGGCTTTATCTTATAGAACTCAAGGTTCCCGTGCTGGGCAAACAGGTTTTGCAGCTGTTTGAGCTAAGATTTCCAAGTTATTCACATAATGAAAACCTATACTTTGTTTCGGTGGAGTTCCCCATTCAAATGCATGTAACAGTGAGAAACGCACTGTCTTGGCGAAAGAAAGCGTTTTTGTACAACTTCATATAAATAGCTGTAACTTTTGATAGAAGACTCGGATACACATGTTTATGGCTTTATCTTTTTAGAACTCAAGGTCCCCGTGTTCTTTTGATAGAAGACTCGGATACACATGTTTATGGCTTTATCTTATAGAACTCAAGGTTCCCGTGCTGGGCAAACAGGTTTTGCAGCTGTTTGAGCTAAGATTTCCAAGTTATTCACATAATGAAAACCTATACTTTGTTTCGGTGGAGTTCCCCATTCAAATGCATGTAACAGTGAGAAACGCACTGTCTTGGCGAAAGAAAGCGTTTTTGTACAACTTCATATAAATAGCTGTAACTTTTGATAGAAGACTCAGACAAACATGTTTATGGCTTTATCTTATAGAACTCAAGGTCTCCGTGCTGGGAAAACAGGTTTTGCAGCTGTTTGAGCTAAGATTTCCAAGTTATTCACATAATGAAAACCTATACTTTGTTTCGGTGGAGTTCCCCATTCAAATGCATGTAACAGTGAGAAACGCACTGTCTTGGCGAAAGAAAGCGTTTTTGTACAACTTCATATAAATAGCTGTAACTTTTGATAGAAGACTCAGACAAACATGTTCATGGCTTTATCTTATAGAACTCAAGGTCTCCGTGCTGGGCAAAAAGGTTTTGCAGCTGTTTGAGCTAAGATTTCCAAGTTATTCACATAATGAAAACTTATACTTTGTTTCGGTCGAGTTCCCATTCAAATGCATGTAACAGTGAGAAACGCACTGTCTTGGCGAAAGAAAGCGTTTTTGTACAACTTCATATAAATAGCTGTAACTTTTGATAGAAGACTCGGATACACATGTTTATGGCTTTATCTTATAGAACTCAAGGTTCCCGTGCTGGGCAAACAGGTTTTGCAGCTGTTTGAGCTAAGATTTCCAAGTTATTCACATAATGAAAACTTATACTTTGTTTCGGTCAAGTTCGCATTCAAATGCACGTAACAGTGAGAAACGCACTGTCTTGGCGAAAGAAAGCGTTTTTGTACAACTTCATATAAATAGCTGTAACTTTTGATAGAAGACTCAGACAAACATGTTCATGGCTTTATCTTATAGAACCCAAGGTCTCCGTGCTGGGAAAACAGGTTTTGCAGCTGTTTGAGCTAAGATTTCCAAGTTATTCACATAATGAAAACCTATACTTTGTTTCGGTCGAGTTCGCATTCAAATGCATGTAACAGTGAGAAACGCACTGTCTTGGCGAAAGAAAGCGTTTTTGTACAACTTCATATAAATAGCTGTAACTTTTGATAGAAGACTCGGATACACATGTTTATGGCTTTATCTTATAGTACTCAAGGTCCCCGTGTTCTTTTGATAGAAGACTCGGATACACATGTTTATGGCTTTATCTTATAGAACTCAAGGTCTCCGTGCTGGGAACACAGGTTTTGCAGCTGTTTGAGCTAAGATTTCCAAGTTATTCACATAATGAAAACCTATACTTTATTTCGGTCGAGTTCCCCATTCAAATGCATGTAACAGTGAGAAACGCACCGTCTTGGCGAAAGAAAGCGTTTTTGTACAACTTCATAGAAATAGCTGTAACTTTTGATAGAAGACTCGGATACACATGTTTATGGCTTTATCTTATAGAACTCAAGGTTCCCGTGCTGGGAAAACAGGTTTTGCAGCGGTTTGAGCTAAGATTTCCAAGTTATTCACATAATGAAAACCTATACTTTGTTTCGGTCGAGTTCCCCATTCAAATGCATGTAACAGTGAGAAACGCACTGTCTTGGCGAAAGAAAGCGTTTTTGTACAACTTCATATAAATAGCTGTAACTTTTGATAGAAGACTCAGACAAACATGTTTATGGCTTTATCTTATAGAACTCAAGGTCTCCGTGCTGGGAAAACAGGTTTTGCAGCTGTTTTAGCTAAGATTTCCAAGTTATTCACATAATGAAAACTTAAACTTTGTTTCGGTCGAGTTCCCATTCAAATGCATGTAACAGTGAGAAACGCACTGTCTTGGCGAAAGAAAGCGTTTTTGTACAACTTCATATAAATAGCTGTAACTTTTGATAGAAGACTCGGATACACATGTTTATGGCTTTATCTTATAGAACTCAAGGTTCCCGTGCTGGGCAAACAGGTTTTGCAGCTGTTTGAGCTAAGATTTCCAAGTTATTCACATAATGAAAACTTATACTTTGTTTCGGTCAAGTTCGCATTCAAATGCACGTAACAGTGAGAAACGCACTGTCTTGGCGAAAGAAAGCGTTTTTGTACAACTTCATATAAATAGCTGTAACTTTTGATAGAAGACTCAGACAAACATGTTTATGGCTTTATCTTATAGAACCCAAGGTCTCCGTGCTGGGAAAACAGGTTTTGCAGCTGTTTGAGCTAAGATTTCCAAGTTATTCACATAATGAAAACCTATACTTTGTTTCGGTCGAGTTCGCATTCAAATGCATGTAACAGTGAGAAACGCACTGTCTTGGTGAAAGAAAGCGTTTTTGTAGAACTTCATATAAATAGCTATAACTTTTGATAGAAGACTCGGATACACATGTTTATGGCTTTATCTTATAGAACTCAAGGTTCCCGTGCTGGGCAAAAAGGTTTTGCAGCTGTTTGAGCTAAGATTTCCAAGTTATTCACATAATGAAAACTTATACTTTGTTTCGGTCGAGTTTCCATTCAAATGCATGTAACAGTAAGAAAAGCACTGTCTTGGCGAAAGAAAGCGTTTTTGTACAACTTCATATAAATAGCTGTAACTTTTGATAGAAGACTCAGAAAAACATGTTTATGGCTTTATCTTATAGAACTCAAGGTCTCCGTGCTGGGAAAACAGGTTTTGCAGCTGTTTGAGCTAAGATTTCCAAGTTATTCACATAATGAAAACCTATACTTTTTTTCGGTCGAGTTCCCCATTCAAATGCATGTAACAGTGAGAAACGCACCGTCTTGGCGAAAGAAAGCTATTTTGTACAACTTCATATAAATAGCTGTAACTTTTGATAGAAGACTCGGATACACATGTTTATGGCTTTATCTTATAGTACTCAAGGTCCCCGTGTTCTTTTGATAGAAGACTCGGATACACATGTTTATGGCTTTATCTTATAGAACTCAAGGTCTCCGTGCTGGGAAAACAGGTTTTGCAGCTGTTTGAGCTAAGATTTCCAAGTTATTCACATAATGAAAACCTATACTTTGTTTCGGTCGAGTTCCCCATTCAAATGCATGTAACAGTGAGAAACGCACCGTCTTGGCGAAAGAAAGCTATTTTGTACAACTTCATATAAATAGCTGTAACTTTTGATAGAAGACTCGGATACACATGTTTATGGCTTTATCTTTTTAGAACTCAAGGTCCCCGTGTTCTTTTGATAGAAGACTCGGATACACATGTTTATGGCTTTATCTTATAGAACTCAAGGTTCCCGTGTTCTTTTGATAGAAGACTCGGATACACATGTTTATGGCTTTATCTTATAGAACTCAAGGTTCCCGTGCTGGGCAAAAAGGTTTTGCAGCTGTTTGAGCTAAGATTTCCAAGTTATTCACATAATGAAAACTTATACTTTGTTTCGGTCGAGTTTCCATTCAAATGCATGTAACAGTGAGAAAAGCACTGTCTTGGCGAAAGAAAGCGTTTTTGTACAACTTCATATAAATAGCTGTAACTTTTGATAGAAGACTCAGAAAAACATGTTTATGGCTTTATCTTATAGAACTCAAGGTCTCCGTGCTGGGAAAACAGGTTTTGCAGCTGTTTGAGCTAAGATTTCCAAGTTATTCACATAATGAAAACCTATACTTTTTTTCGGTCGGGTTCCCCATTCAAATGCATGTAACAGTGAGAAACGCACCGTCTTGGCGAAAGAAAGCTATTTTGTACAACTTCATATAAATAGCTGTAACTTTTGATAGAAGACTCGGATACACATGTTTATGGCTTTATCTTATAGAACTCAAGGTTCCCGTGCTGGGAAAACAGGTTTTGCAGCTGTTTGAGCTAAGATTTCCAAGTTATTCACATAATGAAAACCTATACTTTGTTTCGGTCGAGTTCCCCATTCAAATGCATGTAACAGTGAGAAACGCACTGTCTTGGCGAAAGAAAGCGTTTTTGTACAACTTCATATAAATAGCTGTAACTTTTGATAGAAGACTCGGATACACATGTTTATGGCTTTATCTTATAGAACTCAAGGTCTCCGTGCTGGGAAAACAGGTTTTGCAGCTGTTTGAGCTAAGATTTCCAAGTTATTCACATAATGAAAACCTATACTTTGTTTCGGTGGAGTTCCCCATTCAAATGCATGTAACAGTGAGAAACGCACTGTCTTGGCGAAAGAAAGCGTTTTTGTACAACTTCATATAAATAGCTGTAACTTTTGATAGAAGACTCAGAAAAACATGTTTATGGCTTTATCTTATAGAACTCAAGGTCTCCGTGCTGGGAAAACAGGTTTTGCAGCTGTTTGAGCTAAGATTTCCAAGTTATTCACATAATGAAAACCTATACTTTGTTTCGGTCGAGTTCCCCATTCAAATGCATGTAACAGTGAGAATCGCACTGTCTTGGCGAAAGAAAGCGTTTTTGTACAACTTCATATAAATAGCTGTAACTTTTGATAGAAGACTCAGACAAACATGTTTATGGCTTTATCTTATAGAACTCAAGGTCTCCGTGCTGGGAAAACAGGTTTTGCAGCTGTTTGAGCTAAGATTTCCAAGTTATTCACATAATGAAAACGTATACTTTGTTTCGGTCGAGTTCCCCATTCAAATGCATGTAACAGTGAGAAACGCACTGTCTTGGCGAAAGAAAGCGTTTTTGTACAACTTCATATAAATAGCTGTAACTTTTGATAGAAGACTCGGATACACATGTTTATGGCTTTATCTTTTTAGAACTCAAGGTCCCCGTGTTCTTTTGATAGAAGACTCGGATACACATGTTTATGGCTTTATCTTATAGAACTCAAGGTTCCCGTGCTGGGCAAACAGGTTTTGCAGCTGTTTGAGCTAAGATTTCCAAGTTATTCACATAATGAAAACCTATACTTTGTTTCGGTCGAGTTCCCCATTCAAATGCATGTAACAGTGAGAAACGCACTGTCTTGGCGAAAGAAAGCGTTTTTGTACAACTTCATATAAATAGCTGTAACTTTTGATAGAAGACTCAGACAAACATGTTTATGGCTTTATCTTATAGAACTCAAGGTCTCCGTGCTGGGAAAACAGGTTTTGCAGCTGTTTGAGCTAAGATTTCCAAGTTATTCACATAATGAAAACCTATACTTTGTTTCGGTGGAGTTCCCCATTCAAATGCATGTAACAGTGAGAAACGCACTGTCTTGGCGAAAGAAAGCGTTTTTGTACAACTTCATATAAATAGCTGTAACTTTTGATAGAAGACTCAGACAAACATGTTTATGGCTTTATCTTATAGAACTCAAGGTCTCCGTGCTGGGAAAACAGGTTTTGCAGCTGTTTGAGCTAAGATTTCCAAGTTATTCACATAATGAAAACTTATACTTTGTTTCGGTCGAGTTCCCATTCAAATGCATGTAACAGTGAGAAACGCACTGTCTTGGCGAAAGAAAGCGTTTTTGTACAACTTCATATAAATAGCTGTAACTTTTGATAGAAGACTCAGACAAACATGTTTATGGCTTTATCTTATAGAACCCAAGGTCTCCGTGCTGGGAAAACAGGTTTTGCAGCTGTTTGAGCTAAGATTTCCAAGTTATTCACATAATGAAAACCTATACTTTGTTTCGGTCAAGATCGCATTCAAATGCATGTAACAGTGAGAAACGCACTGTCTTGGTGAAAGAAAGCGTTTTTGTAGAACTTCATAGAAATAGCTGTAACTTGTGATAGAAGACTCGGATACACATGTTTATGGCTTTATCTTATAGAACTCAAGGTTCCCGTGCTGGGCAAAAAGGTTTTGCAGCTGTTTGAGCTAAGATTTCCAAGTTATTCACATAATGAAAACTTATACTTTGTTTCGGTCGAGTTTCCATTCAAATGCATGTAACAGTGAGAAACGCACTGTCTTGGCGAAAGAAAGCGTTTTTGTACAACTTCATATAAATAGCTGTAACTTTTGATAGAAGACTCGGATACACATGTTTATGGCTTTATCTTATAGAACTCAGGGTTGCCGTGCTGGGCAAAAAGGTTTTGCAGCTATTTGAGCTAAGATTTCCAAGTTATTCACATAATGAAAACTTATACTTTGTTTCGGTCGAGTTCCCCATTCAAATGCATGTAACAGTGAGAAACGCACCGTCTTGGCGAAAGAAAGCTATTTTGTACAACTTCATATAAATAGCTGTAACTTTTGATAGAAGACTCGGATACACATGTTTATGGCTTTATCTTATAGTACTCAAGGTCCCCGTGTTCTTTTGATAGAAGACTCAGGTACACATGTTCATGGCTTTATCTTATAGAACTCAAGGTCTCCGTGCTGGGAAAACAGGTTTTGCAGCTGTTTGAGCTAAGATTTCCAAGTTATTCACATAATGAAAACCTATACTTTGTTTCGGTCGAGTTCCCCATTCAAATGCATGTAACAGTGAGAAACGCACTGTCTTGGCGAAAGAAAGCGTTTTTGTACAACTTCATATAAATAGCTGTAACTTTTGATAGAAGACTCAGACAAACATGTTTATGGCTTTATCTTATAGAACTCAAGGTTCCCGTGTTCTTTTGATAGAAGACTCGGATACACATGTTTATGGCTTTATCTTATAGAACTCAAGGTTCCCGTGCTGGGCAAAAAGGTTTTGCAGCTGTTTGAGCTAAGATTTCCAAGTTATTCACATAATGAAAACTTATACTTTGTTTCGGTCGAGTTTCCATTCAAATGCATGTAACAGTGAGAAAAGCACTGTCTTGGCGAAAGAAAGCGTTTTTGTACAACTTCATATAAATAGCTGTAACTTTTGATAGAAGACTCAGAAAAACATGTTTATGGCTTTATCTTATAGAACTCAAGGTCTCCGTGCTGGGAAAACAGGTTTTGCAGCTGTTTGAGCTAAGATTTCCAAGTTATTCACATAATGAAAACCTATACTTTTTTTCCGTCGAGTTCCCCATTCAAATGCATGTAACAGTGAGAAACGCACCGTCTTGGCGAAAGAAAGCTATTTTGTACAACTTCATATAAATAGCTGTAACTTTTGATAGAAGACTCGGATACACATGTTTATGGCTTTATCTTATAGTACTCAAGGTCCCCGTGTTCTTTTGATAGAAGACTCGGATACACATGTTTATGGCTTTATCTTATAGAACTCAAGGTCTCCGTGCTGGGAAAACAGGTTTTGCAGCTGTTTGAGCTAAGATTTCCAAGTTATTCACATAATGAAAACCTATACTTTGTTTCGGTCGAGTTCCCCATTCAAATGCATGTAACAGTGAGAAACGCACTGTCTTGGCGAAAGAAAGCGTTTTTGTACAACTTCATATAAATAGCTGTAACTTTTGATAGAAGACTCAGAAAAACATGTTTATGGCTTTATCTTATAGAACTCAAGGTCTCCGTGCTGGGAAAACAGGTTTTGCAGCTGTTTGAGCTAAGATTTCCAAGTTATTCACATAATGAAAACCTATACTTTTTTTCGGTCGAGTTCCCCATTCAAATGCATGTAACAGTGAGAAACGCACCGTCTTGGCGAAAGAAAGCTATTTTGTACAACTTCATATAAATAGCTGTAACTTTTGATAGAAGACTCGGATACACATGTTTATGGCTTTATCTTATAGAACTCAAGGTTCCCGTGCTGGGAAAACAGGTTTTGCAGCTGTTTGAGCTAAGATTTCCAAGTTATTCACATAATGAAAACCTATACTTTGTTTCGGTGGAGTTCCCCATTCAAATGCATGTAACAGTGAGAAACGCACTGTCTTGGCGAAAGAAAGCGTTTTTGTACAACTTCATATAAATAGCTGTAACTTTTGATAGAAGACTCGGATACACATGTTTATGGCTTTATCTTATAGAACTCAAGGTCTCCGTGCTGGGAAAACAGGTTTTGCAGCTGTTTGAGCTAAGATTTCCAAGTTATTCACATAATGAAAACCTATACTTTGTTTCGGTGGAGTTCCCCATTCAAATGCATGTAACAGTGAGAAACGCACTGTCTTGGCGAAAGAAAGCGTTTTTGTACAACTTCATATAAATAGCTGTAACTTTTGATAGAAGACTCAGAAAAACATGTTTATGGCTTTATCTTATAGAACTCAAGGTCTCCGTGCTGGGAAAACAGGTTTTGCAGCTGTTTGAGCTAAGATTTCCAAGTTATTCACATAATGAAAACCTATACTTTGTTTCGGTCGAGTTCCCCATTCAAATGCATGTAACAGTGAGAATCGCACTGTCTTGGCGAAAGAAAGCGTTTTTGTACAACTTCATATAAATAGCTGTAACTTTTGATAGAAGACTCAGACAAACATGTTTATGGCTTTATCTTATAGAACTCAAGGTCTCCGTGCTGGGAAAACAGGTTTTGCAGCTGTTTGAGCTAAGATTTCCAAGTTATTCACATAATGAAAACGTATACTTTGTTTCGGTCGAGTTCCCCATTCAAATGCATGTAACAGTGAGAAACGCACTGTCTTGGCGAAAGAAAGCGTTTTTGTACAACTTCATATAAATAGCTGTAACTTTTGATAGAAGACTCGGATACACATGTTTATGGCTTTATCTTTTTAGAACTCAAGGTCCCCGTGTTCTTTTGATAGAAGACTCGGATACACATGTTTATGGCTTTATCTTATAGAACTCAAGGTTCCCGTGCTGGGCAAACAGGTTTTGCAGCTGTTTGAGCTAAGATTTCCAAGTTATTCACATAATGAAAACCTATACTTTGTTTCGGTCGAGTTCCCCATTCAAATGCATGTAACAGTGAGAAACGCACTGTCTTGGCGAAAGAAAGCGTTTTTGTACAACTTCATATAAATAGCTGTAACTTTTGATAGAAGACTCAGACAAACATGTTTATGGCTTTATCTTATAGAACTCAAGGTCTCCGTGCTGGGAAAACAGGTTTTGCAGCTGTTTGAGCTAAGATTTCCAAGTTATTCACATAATGAAAACCTATACTTTGTTTCGGTGGAGTTCCCCATTCAAATGCATGTAACAGTGAGAAACGCACTGTCTTGGCGAAAGAAAGCGTTTTTGTACAACTTCATATAAATAGCTGTAACTTTTGATAGAAGACTCAGACAAACATGTTTATGGCTTTATCTTATAGAACCCAAGGTCTCCGTGCTGGGAAAACAGGTTTTGCAGCTGTTTGAGCTAAGATTTCCAAGTTATTCACATAATGAAAACCTATACTTTGTTTCGGTCAAGATCGCATTCAAATGCACGTAACAGTGAGAAACGCACTGTCTTGGTGAAAGAAAGCGTTTTTGTAGAACTTCATAGAAATAGCTGTAACTTTTGATAGAAGACTCGGATACACATGTTTATGGCTTTATCTTATAGAACTCAAGGTTCCCGTGCTGGGCAAAAAGGTTTTGCAGCTGTTTGAGCTAAGATTTCCAAGTTATTCACATAATGAAAACTTATACTTTGTTTCGGTCGAGTTTCCATTCAAATGCATGTAACAGTGAGAAACGCACTGTCTTGGCGAAAGAAAGCGTTTTTGTACAACTTCATATAAATAGCTGTAACTTTTGATAGAAGACTCGGATACACATGTTTATGGCTTTATCTTATAGAACTCAAGGTTGCCGTGCTGGGCAAAAAGGTTTTGCAGCTATTTGAGCTAAGATTTCCAAGTTATTCACATAATGAAAACTTATACTTTGTTTCGGTCGAGTTCCCCATTCAAATGCATGTAACAGTGAGAAAAGCACCGTCTTGGCGAAAGAAAGCTATTTTGTACAACTTCATATAAATAGCTGTAACTTTTGATAGAAGACTCGGATACACATGTTTATGGCTTTATCTTATAGTACTCAAGGTCCCCGTGTTCTTTTGATAGAAGACTCAGATACACATGTTTATGGCTTTATCTTATAGAACTCAAGGTCTCCGTGCTGGGAAAACAGGTTTTGCAGCTGTTTGAGCTAAGATTTCCAAGTTATTCACATAATGAAAACCTATACTTTGTTTCGGTCGAGTTCCCCATTCAAATGCATGTAACAGTGAGAAACGCACTGTCTTGGCGAAAGAAAGCGTTTTTGTACAACTTCATATAAATAGCTGTAACTTTTGATAGAAGACTCGGATACACATGTTTATGGCTTTATCTTATAGAACTCAAGGTCTCCGTGCTGGGAAAACAGGTTTTGCAGCTGTTTGAGCTAAGATTTCCAAGTTATTCACATAATGAAAACCTATACTTTGTTTCGGTGGAGTTCCCCATTCAAATGCATGTAACAGTGAGAAACGCACTGTCTTGGCGAAAGAAAGCGTTTTTGTACAACTTCATATAAATAGCTGTAACTTTTGATAGAAGACTCGGATACACATGTTTATGGCTTTATCTTATAGAACTCAAGGTCCCCGTGTTCTTTTGATAGAAGACTCGGATACACATGTTTATGGCTTTATCTTATAGAACTCAAGGTCTCCGTGCTGGGAAAACAGGTTTTGCAGCTGTTTGAACTAAGATTTCCAAGTTATTCACATAATGAAAACCTATACTTTGTTTCGGTCGAGTTCCCCATTCAAATGCATGTAACAGTCAGAATCGCACTGTCTTGGCGAAAGAAAGCGTTTTTGTACAACTTCATATAAATAGCTGTAACTTTTGATAGAAGACTCAGACAAACATGTTTATGGCTTTATCTTATAGAACTCAAGGTCTCCGTGCTGGGAAAACAGGTTTTGCAGCTGTTTGAGCTAAGATTTCCAAGTTATTCACATAATGAAAACTTATACTTTGTTTCGGTCGACTTCCCCATTCAAATGCATGTAACAGTGAGAAACGCACTGTCTTGGCGAAAGAAAGCGTTTTTGTACAACTTCATATAAATAGCTGTAACTTTTGATAGAAGACTCGGATACACATGTTTATGGCTTTATCTTTTTAGAACTCAAGGTCCCCGTGCTGGGCAAACAGGTTTTGCAGCTGTTTGAGCTAAGATTTCCAAGTTATTCACATGATGAAAACTTATACTTTGTTTCGGTCAAGTTCGCATTCAAATGCACGTAACAGTGAGAAACCTACTGTCTTGGCGAAAGAAAGCGTTTTTGTACAACTTCATATAAATAGCTGTAACTTTTGATAGAAGACTCGGATACACATGTTTATGGCTTTATCTTATAGAACTCAAGGTTGCCGTGCTGGGCAAAAAGGTTTTGCAGCTATTTGAGCTAAGATTTCCAAGTTATTCACATAATGAAAACTTATACTTTGTTTCGGTCGAGTTCCCCATTCAAATGCATGTAACAGTGAGAAACGCACCGTCTTGGCGAAAGAAAGCTATTTTGTACAACTTCATATAAATAGCTGTAACTTTTGATAGAAGACTCGGATACACATGTTTATGGCTTTATCTTATAGTACTCAAGGTCCCCGTGTTCTTTTGATAGAAGACTCGGATACACATGTTTATGGCTTTATCTTATAGAACTCAAGGTCTCCGTGCTGGGAAAACAGGTTTTGCAGCTGTTTGAGCTAAGATTTCCAAGTTATTCACATAATGAAAACCTATACTTTTTTTTGGTCGAGTTCCCCATTCAAATGCATGTAACAGTGAGAAACGCACCGTCTTGGCGAAAGAAAGCTATTTTGTACAACTTCATATAAATAGCTGTAACTTTTGATAGAAGACTCAGAAAAACATGTTTATGGCTTTATCTTATAGAACTCAAGGTCTCCGTGCTGGGAAAACAGGTTTTGCAGCTGTTTGAGTTAAGATTTCCAAGTTATTCACATAATGAAAACCTATACTTTTTTTCGGTCGAGTTCCCCATTCAAATGCATGTAACAGTGAGAAACGCACCGTCTTGGCGAAAGAAAGCTATTTTGTACAACTTCATATAAATAGCTGTAACTTTTGATAGAAGACTCGGATACACATGTTTATGGCTTTATCTTATAGTACTCAAGGTCCCCGTGTTCTTTTGATAGAAGACTCGGATACACATGTTTATGGCTTTATCTTATAGAACTCAAGGTCTCCGTGCTGGGAAAACAGGTTTTGCAGCTGTTTGAGCTAAGATTTCCAATTTATTCACATAATGAAAACGTATACTTTGTTTCGGTCGAGTTCCCCATTCAAATGCATGTAAGAGTGAGAAACGCACTGTCTTGGCGAAAGAAAGCGTTTTTGTACAACTTCATATAAATAGCTGTAACTTTTGATAGAAGACTCGGATACACATGTTTATGGCTTTATCTTATAGAACTCAAGGTCTCCGTGCTGGGAAAACAGGTTTTGCAGCTGTTTGAGCTAAGATTTCCAAGTTATTCACATAATGAAAACCTATACTTTGTTTCGGTCGAGTTCCCCATTCAAATGCATGTAACAGTGAGAAACGCACTGTCTTGGCGAAAGAAAGCGTTTTTGTACAACTTCATATAAATAGCTGTAACTTTTGATAGAAGACTCGGATACACATGTTTATGGCTTTATCTTATAGAACTCAAGGTCCCCGTGTTCTTTTGATAGAAGACTCGGATACACATGTTTATGGCTTTATCTTATAGAACTCAAGGTCTCCGTGCTGGGAAAACAGGTTTTGCAGCTGTTTGAACTAAGATTTCCAAGTTATTCACATAATGAAAACGTATACTTTGTTTCGGTCGACTTCCCCATTCAAATGCACGTAACAGTGAGAAACGCACTGTCTTGGCGAAAGAAAGCGTTTTTGTACAACTTCATATAAATAGCTGTAACTTTTGATAGAAGACTCAAACAAACATGTTTATGGCTTTATCTTATAGAACCCAAGGTCTCCGTGCTGGGAAAACAGGTTTTGCAGCTGTTTGAGCTAAGATTTCCAAGTTATTCACATAATGAAAACTTATACTTTGTTTCGGTCGAGTTCCCATTCAAATGCATGTAACAGTGAGAAACGCACTGTCTTGGCGAAAGAAAGCGTTTTTGTACAACTTCATATAAATAGCTGTAACTTTTGATAGAAGACTCAGACAAACATGTTTATGGATTTATCTTATAGAACTCAAGGTCTCCGTGCTGGGCAAACAGGTTTTGCAGCTGTTTGAGCTAAGATTTCCAAGTTATTCACATAATGAAAACTTATACTTTGTTTCGGTCAAGTTCGCATTCAAATGCATGTAACAGTGAGAAACGCACTGTCTTGGCGAAAGAAAGCATTTTTGTACAACTTCATATAAATAGCTGTAACTTTTGATAGAAGACTCAGACAAACATGTTTATGGCTTTATCTTATAGAACCCAAGGTCTCCGTGCTGGGAAAACAGGTTTTGCAGCTGTTTGAGCTAAGATTTCCAAGTTATTCACATAATGAAAACTTATACTTTGTTTCGGTCGAGTTCCCATTCAAATGCATGTAACAGTGAGAAACGCACTGTCTTGGCGAAAGAAAGCGTTTTTGTACAACTTCATATAAATAGCTGTAACTTTTGATAGAAGACTCAGACAAACATGTTTATGGCTTTATCTTATAGAACTCAAGGTCTCCGTGCTGGGAAAACAGGTTTTGCAGCTGTTTGAGCTAAGATTTCCAAGTTATTCACATAATGAAAACGTATACTTTGTTTCGGTCGAGTTCCCCATTCAAATGCATGTAACAGTGAGAAACGCACTGTCTTGGCGAAAGAAAGCGTTTTTGTACAACTTCATAGAAATAGCTGTAACTTTTGATAGAAGACTCGGATACACATGTTTATGGCTTTATCTTTTTAGAACTCAAGGTCCCCGTGTTCTTTTGATAGAAGACTCGGATACACATGTTTATGGCTTTATCTTATAGAACTCAAGGTTCCCGTGCTGGGCAAACAGGTTTTGCAGCTGTTTGAGCTAAGATTTCCAAGTTATTCACATAATGAAAACCTATACTTTGTTTCGGTCGAGTTCCCCATTCAAATGCATGTAACAGTGAGAAACGCACTGTCTTGGCGAAAGAAAGCGTTTTTGTACAACTTCATAGAAATAGCTGTAACTTTTGATAGAAGACTCAGACAAACATGTTTATGGCTTTATCTTATAGAACTCAAGGTCTCCGTGCTGGGAAAACAGGTTTTGCAGCTGTTTGAGCTAAGATTTCCAATTTATTCACATAATGAAAACGTATACTTTGTTTCGGTCGAGTTCCCCATTCAAATGCATGTAACAGTGAGAAACGCACTGTCTTGGCGAAAGAAAGCGTTTTTGTACAACTTCATATAAATAGCTGTAACTTTTGATAGAAGACTCGGATACACATGTTTATGGCTTTATCTTATAGAACTCAAGGTCTCCGTGCTGGGAAAACAGGTTTTGCAGCTGTTTGAGCTAAGATTTCCAAGTTATTCACATAATGAAAACCTATACTTTGTTTCGGTGGAGTTCCCCATTCAAATGCATGTAACAGTGAGAAACGCACTGTCTTGGCGAAAGAAAGCGTTTTTGTACAACTTCATATAAATAGCTGTAACTTTTGATAGAAGACTCGGATACACATGTTTATGGCTTTATCTTATAGAACTCAAGGTCCCCGTGTTCTTTTGATAGAAGACTCGGATACACATGTTTATGGCTTTATCTTATAGAACTCAAGGTCTCCGTGCTGGGAAAACAGGTTTTGCAGCTGTTTGAACTAAGATTTCCAAGTTATTCACATAATGAAAACTTATACTTTGTTTCGGTCGACTTCCCCATTCAAATGCACGTAACAGTGAGAAACGCACTGTCTTGGCGAAAGAAAGCGTTTTTGTACAACTTCATATAAATAGCTGTAACTTTTGATAGAAGACTCAGACAAACATGTTTATGGCTTTATCTTATAGAACCCAAGGTCTCCGTGCTGGGAAAACAGGTTTTGCAGCTGTTTGAGCTAAGATTTCCAAGTTATTCACATAATGAAAACCTATACTTTTTTTCGGTCGAGTTCCCCATTCAAATGCATGTAACAGTGAGAAACGCACCGTCTTGGCGAAAGAAAGCATTTTTGTACAACTTCATATAAATAGCTGTAACTTTTGATAGAAGACTCAGACAAACATGTTTATGGCTTTATCTTATAGAACCCAAGGTCTCCGTGCTGGGCAAACAGGTTTTGCAGCTGTTTGAGCTAAGATTTCCAAGTTATTCACATAATGAAAACTTATACTTTGTTTCG
This sequence comes from Aulonocara sp. 'chitande type north' Nkhata Bay, assembly GCF_057382095.1. Classification (NCBI taxonomy): domain Eukaryota; kingdom Metazoa; phylum Chordata; class Actinopteri; order Cichliformes; family Cichlidae; genus Aulonocara; species Aulonocara sp. 'chitande type north' Nkhata Bay. The sequence continues at coordinate 9,932,120 of NC_141347.1, forward strand.
GTCAAGTTCGCATTCAAATGCATGTAACAGTGAGAAACGCACTGTCTTGGCGAAAGAAAGCATTTTTGTACAACTTCATATAAATAGCTGTAACTTTTGATAGAAGACTCAGACAAACATGTTTATGGCTTTATCTTATAGAACCCAAGGTCTCCGTGCTGGGAAAACAGGTTTTGCAGCTGTTTGAGCTAAGATTTCCAAGTTATTCACATAATGAAAACTTATACTTTGTTTCGGTCGAGTTCCCATTCAAATGCATGTAACAGTGAGAAACGCACTGTCTTGGCGAAAGAAAGCGTTTTTGTACAACTTCATATAAATAGCTGTAACTTTTGATAGAAGACTCAGACAAACATGTTTATGGCTTTATCTTATAGAACTCAAGGTCTCCGTGCTGGGAAAACAGGTTTTGCAGCTGTTTGAGCTAAGATTTCCAAGTTATTCACATAATGAAAACGTATACTTTGTTTCGGTCGAGTTCCCCATTCAAATGCATGTAACAGTGAGAAACGCACTGTCTTGGCGAAAGAAAGCGTTTTTGTACAACTTCATAGAAATAGCTGTAACTTTTGATAGAAGACTCGGATACACATGTTTATGGCTTTATCTTTTTAGAACTCAAGGTCCCCGTGTTCTTTTGATAGAAGACTCGGATACACATGTTTATGGCTTTATCTTATAGAACTCAAGGTTCCCGTGCTGGGCAAACAGGTTTTGCAGCTGTTTGAGCTAAGATTTCCAAGTTATTCACATAATGAAAACCTATACTTTGTTTCGGTGGAGTTCCCCATTCAAATGCATGTAACAGTGAGAAATGCACTGTCTTGGCGAAAGAAAGCGTTTTTGTACAACTTCATAGAAATAGCTGTAACTTTTGATAGAAGACTCAGACAAACATGTTTATGGCTTTATCTTATAGAACTCAAGGTCTCCGTGCTGGGAAAACAGGTTTTGCAGCTGTTTGAGCTAAGATTTCCAAGTTATTCACATAATGAAAACTTATACTTTGTTTCGGTCGAGTTCGCATTCAAATGCATGTAACAGTGAGAAACGCACTGTCTTGGCGAAAGAAAGCGTTTTTGTACAACTTCATATAAATAGCTGTAACTTTTGATAGAAGACTCGGATACACATGTTTATGGCTTTATCTTATAGAACTCAAGGTCTCCGTGCTGGGAAAACAGGTTTTGCAGCTGTTTGAGCTAAGATTTCCAAGTTATTCACATAATGAAAACTTATACTTTGTTTCGGTCGAGTTCCCATTCAAATGCATGTAACAGTGAGAAACGCACTGTCTTGGCGAAAGAAAGCGTTTTTGTACAACTTCATATAAATAGCTGTAACTTTTGATAGAAGACTCGGATACACATGTTTATGGCTTTATCTTTTTAGAACTCAAGGTCTCCGTGCTGGGCAAACAGGTTTTGCAGCTGTTTGAGCTAAGATTTCCAAGTTATTCACATAATGAAAACGTATACTTTGTTTCGGTCGAGTTCCCCATTCAAATGCATGTAACAGTGAGAAACGCACTGTCTTGGCAAAAGAAAGCGTTTTTGTACAACTTCATATAAATAGCTGTAACTTTTGATAGAAGACTCAGACAAACATGTTTATGGCTTTATCTTATAGAACTCAAGTTCTCCGTGCTGGGAAAACAGGTTTTGCTGCTGTTTGAGCTAAGATTTCCAAGTTATTCACATAATGAAAACTTATACTTTGTTTCGGTCGAGTTCCCCATTCAAATGCATGTAACAGTGAGAAACGCACTGTCTTGGCGAAAGAAAGCGTTTTTGTACAACTTCATATAAATAGCTGTAACTTTTGATAGAAGACTCAGACAAACATGTTTATGGCTTTATCTTTTTAGAACTCAAGGTCCCCGTGTTCTTTTGATAGAAGACTCGGATACACATGTTTATGGCTTTATCTTATAGAACTCAAGGTTCCCGTGCTGGGCAAACAGGTTTTGCAGCTGTTTGAGCTAAGATTTCCAAGTTATTCACATAATGAAAACCTATACTTTGTTTCGGTCGAGTTCCCCATTCAAATGCATGTAACAGTGAGAAACGCACTGTCTTGGCGAAAGAAAGCGTTTTTGTACAACTTCATATAAATAGCTGTAACTTTTGATAGAAGACTCAGACAAACATGTTTATGGCTTTATCTTATAGAACTCAAGGTCTCCGTGCTGGGAAAACAGGTTTTGCAGCTGTTTGAGCTAAGATTTCCAAGTTATTCACATAATGAAAACCTATACTTTGTTTCGGTGGAGTTCCCCATTCAAATGCATGTAACAGTGAGAAACGCACTGTCTTGGCGAAAGAAAGCGTTTTTGTACAACTTCATATAAATAGCTGTAACTTTTGATAGAAGACTCAGACAAACATGTTTATGGCTTTATCTTATAGAACTCAAGGTCTCCGTGCTGGGAAAACAGGTTTTGCAGCTGTTTGAGCTAAGATTTCCAAGTTATTCACATAATGAAAACTTATACTTTGTTTCGGTCGAGTTCCCATTCAAATGCATGTAACAGTGAGAAACGCACTGTCTTGGCGAAAGAAAGCGTTTTTGTACAACTTCATATAAATAGCTGTAACTTTTGATAGAAGACTCAGACAAACATGTTTATGGCTTTATCTTATAGAACTCAAGGTCTCCGTGCTGGGAAAACAGGTTTTGCAGCTGTTTGAGCTAAGATTTCCAAGTTATTCACATAATGAAAACTTATACTTTGTTTCGGTCGAGTTCCCATTCAAATGCATGTAACAGTGAGAAACGCACTGTCTTGGCGAAAGAAAGCGTTTTTGTACAACTTCATATAAATAGCTGTAACTTTTGATAGAAGACTCAGACAAACATGTTTATGGCTTTATCTTATAGAACTCAAGGTCTCCGTGCTGGGAAAACAGGTTTTGCAGCTGTTTGAGCTAAGATTTCCAAGTTATTCACATAATGAAAACCTATACTTTGTTTCGGTCGAGTTCCCATTCAAATGCATGTAACAGTGAGAAACGCACTGTCTTGGCGAAAGAAAGCGTTTTTGTACAACTTCATATAAATAGCTGTAACTTTTGATAGAAGACTCGGATACACATGTTTATGGCTTTATCTTTTTAGAACTCAAGGTCCCCGTGTTCTTTTGATAGAAGACTCGGATACACATGTTTATGGCTTTATCTTATAGAACTCAAGGTTCCCGTGCTGGGAAAACAGGTTTTGCAGCTGTTTGAGCTAAGATTTCCAAGTTATTCACATAATGAAAACCTATACTTTGTTTCGGTCGAGTTCCCCATTCAAATGCATGTAACAGTGAGAAACGCACTGTCTTGGCGAAAGAAAGCGTTTTTGTACAACTTCATATAAATAGCTGTAACTTTTGATAGAAGACTCAGACAAACATGTTTATGGCTTTATCTTATAGAACTCAAGTTCTCCGTGCTGGGAAAACAGGTTTTGCAGCTGTTTGAGCTAAGATTTCCAAGTTATTCACATAATGAAAACTTATACTTTGTTTCGGTCGAGTTCCCCATTCAAATGCATGTAACAGTGAGAAACGCACTGTCTTGGCGAAAGAAAGCGTTTTTGTACAACTTCATATAAATAGCTGTAACTTTTGATAGAAGACTCGGATACACATGTTTATGGCTTTATCTTTTTAGAACTCAAGGTCCCCGTGTTCTTTTGATAGAAGACTCGGATACACATGTTTATGGCTTTATCTTATAGAACTCAAGGTTCCCGTGCTGGGCAAACAGGTTTTGCAGCTGTTTGAGCTAAGATTTCCAAGTTATTCACATAATGAAAACCTATACTTTGTTTCGGTCGAGTTCCCCATTCAAATGCATGTAACAGTGAGAAACGCACTGTCTTGGCGAAAGAAAGCGTTTTTGTACAACTTCATATAAATAGCTGTAACTTTTGATAGAAGACTCAGACAAACATGTTTATGGCTTTATCTTATAGAACTCAAGGTCTCCGTGCTGGGAAAACAGGTTTTGCAGCTGTTTGAGCTAAGATTTCCAAGTTATTCACATAATGAAAACCTATACTTTGTTTCGGTGGAGTTCCCCATTCAAATGCATGTAACAGTGAGAGACGCACTGTATTGGCGAAAGAAAGCGTTTTTGTACAACTTCATATAAATAGCTGTAACTTTTGATAGAAGACTCAGACAAACATGTTTATGGCTTTATCTTATAGAACTCAAGGTCTCCGTGCTGGGAAAACAGGTTTTGCAGCTGTTTGAGCTAAGATTTCCAAGTTATTCACATAATGAAAACTTATACTTTGTTTCGGTGGAGTTCCCATTCAAATGCATGTAACAGTGAGAAACGCACTGTCTTGGCGAAAGAAAGCGTTTTTGTACAACTTCATATAAATAGCTGTAACTTTTAATAGAAGACTCAGACAAACATGTTTATGGCTTTATCTTATAGAACTCAAGGTCTCCGTGCTGGGAAAACAGGTTTTGCAGCTGTTTGAGCTAAGATTTCCAAGTTATTCACATAATGAAAACTTATACTTTGTTTCGGTCGAGTTCCCATTCAAATGCATGTAACAGTGAGAAACGCACTGTCTTGGCGAAAGAAAGCGTTTTTGTACAACTTCATATAAATAGCTGTAACTTTTGATAGAAGACTCAGACAAACATGTTTATGGCTTTATCTTATAGAACCCAAGGTCTCCGTGCTGGGAAAACAGGTTTTGCAGCTGTTTGAGCTAAGCTTTCCAAGTTATTCACATAATGAAAACCTATACTTTGTTTCGGTCAAGATCGCATTCAAATGCATGTAACAGTGAGAAACGCACTGTCTTGGCGAAAGAAAGCGTTTTTGTACAACTTCATATAAATAGCTGTAACTTTTGATAGAAGACTCAGACAAACATGTTTATGGCTTTATCTTATAGAACTCAAGGTCTCCGTGCTGGGAAAACAGGTTTTGCAGCTGTTTGAGCTAAGATTTCCAAGTTATTCACATAATGAAAACTTATACTTTGTTTCGGTCGAGTTCCCCATTCAAATGCATGTAACAGTGAGAAACGCACTGTCTTGGCGAAAGAAAGCGTTTTTGTACAACTTCATATAAATAGCTGTAACTTTTGATAGAAGACTCGGATACACATGTTTATGGCTTTATCTTTTTAGAACTCAAGGTCCCCGTGTTCTTTTGATAGAAGACTCGGATACACATGTTTATGGCTTTATCTTATAGAACTCAAGGTTCCCGTGCTGGGCAAACAGGTTTTGCAGCTGTTTGAGCTAAGATTTCCAAGTTATTCACATAATGAAAACCTATACTTTGTTTCGGTCGAGTTCCCCATTCAAATGCATGTAACAGTGAGAAACGCACTGTCTTGGCGAAAGAAAGCGTTTTTGTACAACTTCATATAAATAGCTGTAACTTTTGATAGAAGACTCAGACAAACATGTTTATGGCTTTATCTTATAGAACTCAAGGTCTCCGTGCTGGGAAAACAGGTTTTGCAGCTGTTTGAGCTAAGATTTCCAAGTTATTCACATAATGAAAACTTATACTTTGTTTCGGTCGAGTTCCCATTCAAATGCATGTAACAGTGAGAAACGCACTGTCTTGGCGAAAGAAAGCGTTTTTGTACAACTTCATATAAATAGCTGTAACTTTTGATAGAAGACTCAGACAAACATGTTTATGGCTTTATCTTATAGAACCCAAGGTCTCCGTGCTGGGAAAACAGGTTTTGCAGCTGTTTGAGCTAAGCTTTCCAAGTTATTCACATAATGAAAACTTATACTTTGTTTCGGTCGAGTTCCCATTCAAATGCATGTAACAGTGAGAAACGCACTGTCTTGGCGAAAGAAAGCGTTTTTGTACAACTTCATATAAATAGCTGTAACTTTTGATAGAAGACTCAGACAAACATGTTTATGGCTTTATCTTATAGAACCCAAGGTCTCCGTGCTGGGAAAACAGGTTTTGCAGCTGTTTGAGCTAAGATTTCCAAGTTATTCACATAATGAAAACCTATACTTTGTTTCGGTCAAGATCGCATTCAAATGCATGTAACAGTGAGAAACGCACTGTCTTGGCGAAAGAAAGCGTTTTTGTACAACTTCATATAAATAGCTGTAACTTTTGATAGAAGACTCAGACAAACATGTTTATGGCTTTATCTTATAGAACTCAAGGTCTCCGTGCTGGGAAAACAGGTTTTGCAGCTGTTTGAGCTAAGATTTCCAAGTTATTCACATAATGAAAACTTATACTTTGTTTCGGTCGAGTTCCCATTCAAATGCATGTAACAGTGAGAAACGCACTGTCTTGGCGAAAGAAAGCGTTTTTGTACAACTTCATATAAATAGCTGTAACTTTTGATAGAAGACTCAGACAAACATGTTTATGGCTTTATCTTATAGAACCCAAGGTCTCCGTGCTGGGAAAACAGGTTTTGCAGCTGTTTGAGCTAAGCTTTCCAAGTTATTCACATAATGAAAACTTATACTTTGTTTCGGTCGAGTTCCCATTCAAATGCATGTAACAGTGAGAAACGCACTGTCTTGGCGAAAGAAAGCGTTTTTGTACAACTTCATATAAATAGCTGTAACTTTTGATAGAAGACTCAGACAAACATGTTTATGGCTTTATCTTATAGAACCCAAGGTCTCCGTGCTGGGAAAACAGGTTTTGCAGCTGTTTGAGCTAAGATTTCCAAGTTATTCACATAATGAAAACCTATACTTTGTTTCGGTCAAGATCGCATTCAAATGCATGTAACAGTGAGAAACACACTGTCTTGGTGAAAGAAAGCGTTTTTGTAGAACTTCATAGAAATAGCTGTAACTTTTGATAGAAGACTCGGATACACATGTTTATGGCTTTATCTTATAGAACTCAAGGTTCCCGTGCTGGGCAAAAAGGTTTTGCAGCTGTTTGAGCTAAGATTTCCAAGTTATTCACATAATGAAAACTTATACTTTGTTTCGGTCGAGTTTCCATTCAAATGCATGTAACAGTGAGAAAAGCACTGTCTTGGCGAAAGAAAGCATTTTTGTACAACTTCATATAAATAGCTGTAACTTTTGATAGAAGACTCGGATACACATGTTTATGGCTTTATCTTATAGAACTCAAGGTTGCCGTGCTGGGCAAAAAGGTTTTGCAGCTATTTGAGCTAAGATTTCCAAGTTATTCACATAATGAAAACTTATACTTTGTTTCGGTCGAGTTCCCCATTCAAATGCATGTAACAGTGAGAAACGCACCGTCTTGGCGAAAGAAAGCTATTTTGTACAACTTCATATAAATAGCTGTAACTTTTGATAGAAGACTCGGATACACATGTTTATGGCTTTATCTTATAATACTCAAGGTCCCCGTGTTCTTTTGATAGAAGACTCGGATACACATGTTTATGGCTTTATCTTATAGAACTCAAGGTCTCCGTGCTGGGAAAACAGGTTTTGCAGCTGTTTGAGCTAAGATTTCCAATTTATTCACATAATGAAAACGTATACTTTGTTTCGGTTGAGTTCCCCCTTCAAATGCATGTAACAGTGAGAAACACACTGTCTTGGTGAAAGAAAGCGTTTTTGTAGAACTTCATATAAATAGCTGTAACTTTTGATAGAAGACTCGGATACACATGTTTATGGCTTTATCTTATAGAACTCAAGGTTCCCGTGCTGGGCAAAAAGGTTTTGCAGCTGTTTGAGCTAAGATTTCCAAGTTATTCACATAATGAAAACCTATACTTTGTTTCGGTCGAGTTCCCCATTCAAATGCATGTAACAGTGAGAAACGCACTGTCTTGGCGAAAGAAAGCGTTTTTGTACAACTTCATATAAATAGCTGTAACTTTTGATAGAAGACTCAGACAAACATGTTTATGGCTTTATCTTATAGAACTCAAGGTCTCCGTGCTGGGAAAACAGGTTTTGCAGCTGTTTGAGCTAAGATTTCCAAGTTATTCACATAATGAAAACTTATACTTTGTTTCGGTCGAGTTCCCATTCAAATGCATGTAACAGTGAGAAACGCACTGTCTTGGCGAAAGAAAGCGTTTTTGTACAACTTCATATAAATAGCTGTAACTTTTGATAGAAGACTCGGATACACATGTTTATGGCTTTATCTTATAGAACTCAAGGTTCCCGTGCTGGGCAAACAGGTTTTGCAGCTGTTTGAGCTAAGATTTCCAAGTTATTCACATAATGAAAACGTATACTTTGTTTCGGTCGAGTTCCCCATTCAAATGCACGTAACAGTGAGAAACGCACTGTCTTGGCGAAAGAAAGCGTTTTTGTACAACTTCATATAAATAGCTGTAACTTTTGATAGAAGACTCAGACAAACATGTTTATGGCTTTATCTTATAGAACCCAAGGTCTCCGTGCTGGGAAAACAGGTTTTGCAGCTGTTTGAGCTAAGATTTCCAAGTTATTCACATAATGAAAACCTATACTTTGTTTCGGTCGAGTTCGCATTCAAATGCATGTAACAGTGAGAAACGCACTGTCTTGGTGAAAGAAAGCGTTTTTGTACAACTTCATATAAATAGTTGTAACTTTTGATAGAAGACTCAGACAAACATGTTTATGGCTTTATCTTATAGAACTCAAGGTCTCCGTGCTGGGAAAACAGGTTTTGCAGCTGTTTGAGCTAAGATTTCCAAGTTATTCACATAATGAAAACTTATACTTTGTTTCGGTCGAGTTCCCATTCAAATGCATGTAACAGTGAGAAACGCACTGTCTTGGCGAAAGAAAGCGTTTTTGTACAACTTCATATAAATAGCTGTAACTTTTGATAGAAGACTCGGATACACATGTTTATGGCTTTATCTTATAGAACTCAAGGTTCCCGTGCTGGGCAAACAGGTTTTGCAGCTGTTTGAGCTAAGATTTCCAAGTTATTCACATAATGAAAACCTATACTTTGTTTCGGTCGAGTTCGCATTCAAATGCATGTAACAGTGAGAAACGCACTGTCTTGGTGAAAGAAAGCGTTTTTGTACAACTTCATATAAATAGCTGTAACTTTTGATAGAAGACTCGGATACACATGTTTATGGCTTTATCTTATAGAACTCAAGGTTCCCGTGCTGGGCAAAAAGGTTTTGCAGCTGTTTGAGCTAAGATTTCCAAGTTATTCACATAATGAAAACTTATACTTTGTTTCGGTCGAGTTTCCATTCAAATGCATGTAACAGTGAGAAAAGCACTGTCTTGGCGAAAGAAAGCGTTTTTGTACAACTTCATATAAATAGCTGTAACTTTTGATAGAAGACTCGGATACACATGTTTATGGCTTTATCTTATAGAACTCAAGGTTGCCGTGCTGGGCAAAAAGGTTTTGCAGCTGTTTGAGCTAAGATTTCCAAGTTATTCACATAATGAAAACTTATACTTTGTTTCGGTCGAGTTCCCCATTCAAATGCATGTAACAGTGAGAAACGCACCGTCTTGGCGAAAGAAAGCTATTTTGTACAACTTCATATAAATAGCTGTAACTTTTGATAGAAGACTCGGATACACATGTTTATGGCTTTATCTTATAGTACTCAAGGTCCCCGTGTTCTTTTGATAGAAGACTCGGATACACATGTTTATGGCTTTATCTTATAGAACTCAAGGTCTCCGTGCTGGGAAAACAGGTTTTGCAGCTGTTTGAGCTAAGATTTCCAATTTATTCACATAATGAAAATGTATACTTTGTTTCGGTTGAGTTCCCCCTTCAAATGCATGTAACAGTGAGAAACACACTGTCTTGGTGAAAGAAAGCGTTTTTGTAGAACTTCATATAAATAGCTGTAACTTTTGATAGAAGACTCGGATACACATGTTTATGGCTTTATCTTATAGAACTCAAGGTTCCCGTGCTGGGCAAAAAGGTTTTGCAGCTGTTTGAGCTAAGATTTCCAAGTTATTCACATAATGAAAACTTATACTTTGTTTCGGTCGAGTTCGCATTCAAATGCATGTAACAGTGAGAAACGCACTGTCTTGGCGAAAGAAAGCGTTTTTGTACAACTTCATATAAATAGCTGTAACTTTTGATAGAAGACTCGGATACACATGTCTATGGCTTTATCTTATAGAACTCAAGGTTCCCGTGCTGGGCAAACAGGTTTTGCAGCTGTTTGAGCTAAGATTTCCAAGTTATTCACATAATGAAAACTTATACTTTGTTTCGGTCGAGTTTCCATTCAAATGCATGTAACAGTGAGAAAAGCACTGTCTTGGCGAAAGAAAGCGTTTTTGTACAACTTCATATAAATAGCTGTAACTTTTGATAGAAGACTCGGATACACATGTTTATGGCTTTATCTTATAGAACTCAAGGTTGCCGTGCTGGGCAAAAAGGTTTTGCAGCTGTTTGAGCTAAGATTTCCAAGTTATTCACATAATGAAAACTTATACTTTGTTTCGGTCAAGTTCGCATTCAAATGCATGTAACAGTGAGAAAAGCACTGTCTTGGCGAAAGAAAGCGTTTTTGTACAACTTCATATAAATAGCTGTAACTTTTGATAGAAGACTCGGATACACATGTTTATGGCTTTATCTTATAGAACTCAAGGTTCCCGTGCTGGGCAAACAGGTTTTGCAGCTGTTTGAGCTAAGATTTCCAAGTTATTCACATAATGAAAACGTATACTTTGTTTCGGTCGAGTTCCCCATTCAAATGCACGTAACAGTGAGAAACGCACTGTCTTGGCGAAAGAAAGCGTTTTTGTACAACTTCATATAAATAGCTGTAACTTTTGATAGAAGACTCAGACAAACATGTTTATGGCTTTATCTTATAGAACCCAAGGTCTCCGTGCTGGGAAAACAGGTTTTGCAGCTGTTTGAGCTAAGATTTCCAAGTTATTCACATAATGAAAACCTATACTTTGTTTCGGTCGAGTTCCCCATTCAAATGCATGTAACAGTGAGAAACGCACTGTCTTGGTGAAAGAAAGCGTTTTTGTAGAACTTCATATAAATAGCTGTAACTTTTGATAGAAGACTCGGATACACATGTTTATGGCTTTATCTTATAGAACTCAAGGTTCCCGTGCTGGGCAAAAAGGTTTTGCAGCTGTTTGAGCTAAGATTTCCAAGTTATTCACATAATGAAAACTTATACTTTGTTTCGGTCGAGTTTCCATTCAAATGCATGTAACAGTGAGAAAAGCACTGTCTTGGCGAAAGAAAGCGTTTTTGTACAACTTCATATAAATAGCTGTAACTTTTGATAGAAGACTCGGATACACATGTTTATGGCTTTATCTTATAGAACTCAAGGTTGCCGTGCTGGGCAAAAAGGTTTTGCAGCTATTTGAGCTAAGATTTCCAAGTTATTCACATAATGAAAACTTATACTTTGTTTCGGTCGAGTTCCCCATTCAAATGCATGTAACAGTGAGAAACGCACTGTCTTGGAGAAAGAAAGCTATTTTGTACAACTTCATATAAATAGCTGTAACTTTTGATAGAAGACTCGGATACACATGTTTATGGCTTTATCTTATAGAACTCAAGGTCCCCGTGTTCTTTTGATAGAAGACTCGGATACACATGTTAATGGCTTTATCTTTATAGAACTCAAGGTCCCCGTGCTGGGAAAACAGGTTTTGCAGCTGTTTGAGCTAAGATTTCCAAGTTATTCACATAATGAAAACCTATACTTTGTTTCGGTCGAGTTCCCATTCAAATGCATGTAACAGTGAGAAACGCACTGTCTTGGTGAAAGAAAGCGTTTTTGTAGAACTTCATATAAATAGCTGTAACTTTTGATAGAAGACTCGGATACACATGTTTATGGCTTTATCTTATAGAACTCAAGGTTCCCGTGCTGGGAAAACAGGTTTTGCAGCTGTTTGAGCTAAGATTTCCAAGTTATTCACATAATGAAAACCTATACTTTGTTTCGGTCGAGTTCCCATTCAAATGCATGTAACAGTGAGAAACGCACTGTCTTGGTGAAAGAAAGCGTTTTTGTAGAACTTCATATAAATAGCTGTAACTTTTGATAGAAGACTCGGATACACATGTTTATGGCTTTATCTTATAGAACTCAAGGTTCCCGTGCTGGGCAAAAAGGTTTTGCAGCTGTTTGAGCTAAGATTTCCAAGTTATTCACATAATGAAAACTTATACTTTGTTTCGGTCGAGTTTCCATTCAAATGCATGTAACAGTGAGAAAAGCACTGTCTTGGCGAAAGAAAGCGTTTTTGTACAACTTCATATAAATAGCTGTAACTTTTGATAGAAGACTCGGATACACATGTTTATGGCTTTATCTTATAGAACTCAAGGTTGCCGTGCTGGGCAAAAAGGTTTTGCAGCTATTTGAGCTAAGATTTCCAAGTTATTCACATAATGAAAACTTATACTTTGTTTCGGTCGAGTTCCCCATTCAAATGCATGTAACAGTGAGAAACGCACTGTCTTGGAGAAAGAAAGCTATTTTGTACAACTTCATATAAATAGCTGTAACTTTTGATAGAAGACTCGGATACACATGTTTATGGCTTTATCTTATAGAACTCAAGGTCCCCGTGTTCTTTTGATAGAAGACTCGGATACAGATGTTAATGGCTTTATCTTTATAGAACTCAAGGTCCCCGTGCTGGGAAAACAGGTTTTGCAGCTGTTTGAGCTAAGATTTCCAAGTTATTCACATAATGAAAACTTATACTTTGTTTCGGTCAAGTTCGCATTCAAATGCATGTAACAGTGAGAAACGCACTGTCTTGGTGAAAGAAAGCGTTTTTGTAGAACTTCATATAAATAGCTGTAACTTTTGATAGAAGACTCGGATACACATGTTTATGGCTTTATCTTATAGAACTCAAGGTTGCCGTGCTGGGCAAAAAGGTTTTGCAGCTATTTGAGCTAAGATTTCCAAGTTATTCACATAATGAAAACTTATACTTTGTTTCGGTCGAGTTCCCCATTCAAATGCATGTAACAGTGAGAAACGCACCGTCTTGGCGAAAGAAAGCTATTTTGTACAACTTCATATAAATAGCTGTAACTTTTGATAGAAGACTCGGATACACATGTTTATGGCTTTATCTTATAGTACTCAAGGTCCCCGTGTTCTTTTGATAGAAGACTCGGATACACATGTTTATGGCTTTATCTTATAGAACTCAAGGTCTCCGTGCTGGGAAAACAGGTTTTGCAGCTGTTTGAGCTAAGATTTCCAATTTATTCACATAATGAAAATGTATACTTTGTTTCGGTTGAGTTCCCCCTTCAAATGCATGTAACAGTGAGAAACACACTGTCTTGGTGAAAGAAAGCGTTTTTGTAGAACTTCATATAAATAGCTGTAACTTTTGATAGAAGACTCGGATACACATGTTTATGGCTTTATCTTATAGAACTCAAGGTTCCCGTGCTGGGCAAAAAGGTTTTGCAGCTGTTTGAGCTAAGATTTCCAAGTTATTCACATAATGAAAACTTATACTTTGTTTCGGTCGAGTTCGCATTCAAATGCATGTAACAGTGAGAAACGCACTGTCTTGGCGAAAGAAAGCGTTTTTGTACAACTTCATATAAATAGCTGTAACTTTTGATAGAAGACTCGGATACACATGTCTATGGCTTTATCTTATAGAACTCAAGGTTCCCGTGCTGGGCAAACAGGTTTTGCAGCTGTTTGAGCTAAGATTTCCAAGTTATTCACATAATGAAAACTTATACTTTGTTTCGGTCGAGTTTCCATTCAAATGCATGTAACAGTGAGAAAAGCACTGTCTTGGCGAAAGAAAGCGTTTTTGTACAACTTCATATAAATAGCTGTAACTTTTGATAGAAGACTCGGATACACATGTTTATGGCTTTATCTTATAGAACTCAAGGTTGCCGTGCTGGGCAAAAAGGTTTTGCAGCTGTTTGAGCTAAGATTTCCAAGTTATTCACATAATGAAAACTTATACTTTGTTTCGGTCAAGTTCGCATTCAAATGCATGTAACAGTGAGAAAAGCACTGTCTTGGCGAAAGAAAGCGTTTTTGTACAACTTCATATAAATAGCTGTAACTTTTGATAGAAGACTCGGATACACATGTTTATGGCTTTATCTTATAGAACTCAAGGTTCCCGTGCTGGGCAAACAGGTTTTGCAGCTGTTTGAGCTAAGATTTCCAAGTTATTCACATAATGAAAACGTATACTTTGTTTCGGTCGAGTTCCCCATTCAAATGCACGTAACAGTGAGAAACGCACTGTCTTGGCGAAAGAAAGCGTTTTTGTACAACTTCATATAAATAGCTGTAACTTTTGATAGAAGACTCAGACAAACATGTTTATGGCTTTATCTTATAGAACCCAAGGTCTCCGTGCTGGGAAAACAGGTTTTGCAGCTGTTTGAGCTAAGATTTCCAAGTTATTCACATAATGAAAACCTATACTTTGTTTCGGTCGAGTTCCCCATTCAAATGCATGTAACAGTGAGAAACGCACTGTCTTGGTGAAAGAAAGCGTTTTTGTAGAACTTCATATAAATAGCTGTAACTTTTGATAGAAGACTCGGATACACATGTTTATGGCTTTATCTTATAGAACTCAAGGTTCCCGTGCTGGGCAAAAAGGTTTTGCAGCTGTTTGAGCTAAGATTTCCAAGTTATTCACATAATGAAAACTTATACTTTGTTTCGGTCGAGTTTCCATTCAAATGCATGTAACAGTGAGAAAAGCACTGTCTTGGCGAAAGAAAGCGTTTTTGTACAACTTCATATAAATAGCTGTAACTTTTGATAGAAGACTCGGATACACATGTTTATGGCTTTATCTTATAGAACTCAAGGTTGCCGTGCTGGGCAAAAAGGTTTTGCAGCTATTTGAGCTAAGATTTCCAAGTTATTCACATAATGAAAACTTATACTTTGTTTCGGTCGAGTTCCCCATTCAAATGCATGTAACAGTGAGAAACGCACTGTCTTGGAGAAAGAAAGCTATTTTGTACAACTTCATATAAATAGCTGTAACTTTTGATAGAAGACTCGGATACACATGTTTATGGCTTTATCTTATAGAACTCAAGGTCCCCGTGTTCTTTTGATAGAAGACTCGGATACACATGTTAATGGCTTTATCTTTATAGAACTCAAGGTCCCCGTGCTGGGAAAACAGGTTTTGCAGCTGTTTGAGCTAAGATTTCCAAGTTATTCACATAATGAAAACCTATACTTTGTTTCGGTCGAGTTCCCATTCAAATGCATGTAACAGTGAGAAACGCACTGTCTTGGTGAAAGAAAGCGTTTTTGTAGAACTTCATATAAATAGCTGTAACTTTTGATAGAAGACTCGGATACACATGTTTATGGCTTTATCTTATAGAACTCAAGGTTCCCGTGCTGGGAAAACAGGTTTTGCAGCTGTTTGAGCTAAGATTTCCAAGTTATTCACATAATGAAAACCTATACTTTGTTTCGGTCGAGTTCCCATTCAAATGCATGTAACAGTGAGAAACGCACTGTCTTGGTGAAAGAAAGCGTTTTTGTAGAACTTCATATAAATAGCTGTAACTTTTGATAGAAGACTCGGATACACATGTTTATGGCTTTATCTTATAGAACTCAAGGTTCCCGTGCTGGGCAAAAAGGTTTTGCAGCTGTTTGAGCTAAGATTTCCAAGTTATTCACATAATGAAAACTTATACTTTGTTTCGGTCGAGTTTCCATTCAAATGCATGTAACAGTGAGAAAAGCACTGTCTTGGCGAAAGAAAGCGTTTTTGTACAACTTCATATAAATAGCTGTAACTTTTGATAGAAGACTCGGATACACATGTTTATGGCTTTATCTTATAGAACTCAAGGTTGCCGTGCTGGGCAAAAAGGTTTTGCAGCTATTTGAGCTAAGATTTCCAAGTTATTCACATAATGAAAACTTATACTTTGTTTCGGTCGAGTTCCCCATTCAAATGCATGTAACAGTGAGAAACGCACTGTCTTGGAGAAAGAAAGCTATTTTGTACAACTTCATATAAATAGCTGTAACTTTTGATAGAAGACTCGGATACACATGTTTATGGCTTTATCTTATAGAACTCAAGGTCCCCGTGTTCTTTTGATAGAAGACTCGGATACAGATGTTAATGGCTTTATCTTTATAGAACTCAAGGTCCCCGTGCTGGGAAAACAGGTTTTGCAGCTGTTTGAGCTAAGATTTCCAAGTTATTCACATAATGAAAACTTATACTTTGTTTCGGTCAAGTTCGCATTCAAATGCATGTAACAGTGAGAAACGCACTGTCTTGGTGAAAGAAAGCGTTTTTGTAGAACTTCATATAAATAGCTGTAACTTTTGATAGAAGACTCGGATACACATGTTTATGGCTTTATCTTATAGAACTCAAGGTTCCCGTGCTGGGCAAACAGGTTTTGCAGCTGTTTGAGCTAAGATTTCCAAGTTATACACATAATGAAAACTTATACTTTGTTTCGGTCGAGTTTCCATTCAAATGCATGTAACAGTGAGAAAAGCACTGTCTTGGCGAAAGAAAGCGTTTTTGTACAACTTCATATAAATAGCTGTAACTTTTGATAGAAGACTCGGATACACATGTTTATGGCTTTATCTTATAGAACTCAAGGTTGCCGTGCTGGGCAAAAAGGTTTTGCAGCTGTTTGAGCTAAGATTTCCAAGTTATTCACATAATGAAAACTTATACTTTGTTTCGGTCAAGTTCGCATTCAAATGCATGTAACAGTGAGAAACGCACTGTCTTGGCGAAAGAAAGCGTTTTTGTACAACTTCATATAAATAGCTGTAACTTTTGATAGAAGACTCGGATACACATGTTTATGGCTTTATCTTATAGAACTCAAGGTTCCCGTGCTGGGCAAACAGGTTTTGCAGCTGTTTGAGCTAAGATTTCCAAGTTATTCACATAATGAAAACTTATACTTTGTTTCGGTCAAGTTCGCATTCAAATGCATGTAACAGTGAGAAACGCACTGTCTTGGCGAAAGAAAGCGTTTTTGTACAACTTCATATAAATAGCTGTAACTTTTGATAGAAGACTCGGATACACATGTTTATGGCTTTATCTTATAGAACTCAAGGTCCCCGTGTTCTTTTGATAGAAGACTCGGATACAGATGTTAATGGCTTTATCTTTATAGAACTCAAGGTCCCCGTGCTGGGAAAACAGGTTTTGCAGCTGTTTGAGCTAAGATTTCCAAGTTATTCACATAATGAAAACTTATACTTTGTTTCGGTCAAGTTCGCATTCAAATGCATGTAACAGTGAGAAACGCACTGTCTTGGTGAAAGAAAGCGTTTTTGTAGAACTTCATATAAATAGCTGTAACTTTTGATAGAAGACTCGGATACACATGTTTATGGCTTTATCTTATAGAACTCAAGGTTCCCGTGCTGGGCAAACAGGTTTTGCAGCTGTTTGAGCTAAGATTTCCAAGTTATACACATAATGAAAACTTATACTTTGTTTCGGTCGAGTTTCCATTCAAATGCATGTAACAGTGAGAAAAGCACTGTCTTGGCGAAAGAAAGCGTTTTTGTACAACTTCATATAAATAGCTGTAACTTTTGATAGAAGACTCGGATACACATGTTTATGGCTTTATCTTATAGAACTCAAGGTTGCCGTGCTGGGCAAAAAGGTTTTGCAGCTGTTTGAGCTAAGATTTCCAAGTTATTCACATAATGAAAACTTATACTTTGTTTCGGTCAAGTTCGCATTCAAATGCATGTAACAGTGAGAAACGCACTGTCTTGGCGAAAGAAAGCGTTTTTGTACAACTTCATATAAATAGCTGTAACTTTTGATAGAAGACTCGGATACACATGTTTATGGCTTTATCTTATAGAACTCAAGGTTCCCGTGCTGGGCAAAAAGGTTTTGCAGCTGTTTGAGCTAAGATTTCCAAGTTATTCACATAATGAAAACTTATACTTTGTTTCGGTCGAGTTTCCATTCAAATGCATGTAACAGTGAGAAAAGCACTGTCTTGGCGAAAGAAAGCGTTTTTGTACAACTTCATATAAATAGCTGTAACTTTTGATAGAAGACTCGGATACACATGTTTATGGCTTTATCTTATAGAACTCAAGGTTGCCGTGCTGGGCAAAAAGGTTTTGCAGCTATTTGAGCTAAGATTTCCAAGTTATTCACATAATGAAAACTTATACTTTGTTTCGGTCGAGTTCCCCATTCAAATGCATGTAACAGTGAGAAACGCACTGTCTTGGAGAAAGAAAGCTATTTTGTACAACTTCATATAAATAGCTGTAACTTTTGATAGAAGACTCGGATACACATGTTTATGGCTTTATCTTATAGAACTCAAGGTCCCCGTGTTCTTTTGATAGAAGACTCGGATACAGATGTTAATGGCTTTATCTTTATAGAACTCAAGGTCCCCGTGCTGGGAAAACAGGTTTTGCAGCTGTTTGAGCTAAGATTTCCAAGTTATTCACATAATGAAAACTTATACTTTGTTTCGGTCAAGTTCGCATTCAAATGCATGTAACAGTGAGAAACGCACTGTCTTGGTGAAAGAAAGCGTTTTTGTAGAACTTCATATAAATAGCTGTAACTTTTGATAGAAGACTCGGATACACATGTTTATGGCTTTATCTTATAGAACTCAAGGTTGCCGTGCTGGGCAAAAAGGTTTTGCAGCTATTTGAGCTAAGATTTCCAAGTTATTCACATAATGAAAACTTATACTTTGTTTCGGTCGAGTTCCCCATTCAAATGCATGTAACAGTGAGAAACGCACCGTCTTGGCGAAAGAAAGCTATTTTGTACAACTTCATATAAATAGCTGTAACTTTTGATAGAAGACTCGGATACACATGTTTATGGCTTTATCTTATAGTACTCAAGGTCCCCGTGTTCTTTTGATAGAAGACTCGGATACACATGTTTATGGCTTTATCTTATAGAACTCAAGGTCTCCGTGCTGGGAAAACAGGTTTTGCAGCTGTTTGAGCTAAGATTTCCAATTTATTCACATAATGAAAATGTATACTTTGTTTCGGTTGAGTTCCCCCTTCAAATGCATGTAACAGTGAGAAACACACTGTCTTGGTGAAAGAAAGCGTTTTTGTAGAACTTCATATAAATAGCTGTAACTTTTGATAGAAGACTCGGATACACATGTTTATGGCTTTATCTTATAGAACTCAAGGTTCCCGTGCTGGGCAAAAAGGTTTTGCAGCTGTTTGAGCTAAGATTTCCAAGTTATTCACATAATGAAAACTTATACTTTGTTTCGGTCGAGTTCGCATTCAAATGCATGTAACAGTGAGAAACGCACTGTCTTGGCGAAAGAAAGCGTTTTTGTACAACTTCATATAAATAGCTGTAACTTTTGATAGAAGACTCGGATACACATGTCTATGGCTTTATCTTATAGAACTCAAGGTTCCCGTGCTGGGCAAACAGGTTTTGCAGCTGTTTGAGCTAAGATTTCCAAGTTATTCACATAATGAAAACTTATACTTTGTTTCGGTCGAGTTTCCATTCAAATGCATGTAACAGTGAGAAAAGCACTGTCTTGGCGAAAGAAAGCGTTTTTGTACAACTTCATATAAATAGCTGTAACTTTTGATAGAAGACTCGGATACACATGTTTATGGCTTTATCTTATAGAACTCAAGGTTGCCGTGCTGGGCAAAAAGGTTTTGCAGCTGTTTGAGCTAAGATTTCCAAGTTATTCACATAATGAAAACTTATACTTTGTTTCGGTCAAGTTCGCATTCAAATGCATGTAACAGTGAGAAAAGCACTGTCTTGGCGAAAGAAAGCGTTTTTGTACAACTTCATATAAATAGCTGTAACTTTTGATAGAAGACTCGGATACACATGTTTATGGCTTTATCTTATAGAACTCAAGGTTCCCGTGCTGGGCAAACAGGTTTTGCAGCTGTTTGAGCTAAGATTTCCAAGTTATTCACATAATGAAAACGTATACTTTGTTTCGGTCGAGTTCCCCATTCAAATGCACGTAACAGTGAGAAACGCACTGTCTTGGCGAAAGAAAGCGTTTTTGTACAACTTCATATAAATAGCTGTAACTTTTGATAGAAGACTCAGACAAACATGTTTATGGCTTTATCTTATAGAACCCAAGGTCTCCGTGCTGGGAAAACAGGTTTTGCAGCTGTTTGAGCTAAGATTTCCAAGTTATTCACATAATGAAAACCTATACTTTGTTTCGGTCGAGTTCCCCATTCAAATGCATGTAACAGTGAGAAACGCACTGTCTTGGTGAAAGAAAGCGTTTTTGTAGAACTTCATATAAATAGCTGTAACTTTTGATAGAAGACTCGGATACACATGTTTATGGCTTTATCTTATAGAACTCAAGGTTCCCGTGCTGGGCAAAAAGGTTTTGCAGCTGTTTGAGCTAAGATTTCCAAGTTATTCACATAATGAAAACTTATACTTTGTTTCGGTCGAGTTTCCATTCAAATGCATGTAACAGTGAGAAAAGCACTGTCTTGGCGAAAGAAAGCGTTTTTGTACAACTTCATATAAATAGCTGTAACTTTTGATAGAAGACTCGGATACACATGTTTATGGCTTTATCTTATAGAACTCAAGGTTGCCGTGCTGGGCAAAAAGGTTTTGCAGCTATTTGAGCTAAGATTTCCAAGTTATTCACATAATGAAAACTTATACTTTGTTTCGGTCGAGTTCCCCATTCAAATGCATGTAACAGTGAGAAACGCACTGTCTTGGAGAAAGAAAGCTATTTTGTACAACTTCATATAAATAGCTGTAACTTTTGATAGAAGACTCGGATACACATGTTTATGGCTTTATCTTATAGAACTCAAGGTCCCCGTGTTCTTTTGATAGAAGACTCGGATACACATGTTAATGGCTTTATCTTTATAGAACTCAAGGTCCCCGTGCTGGGAAAACAGGTTTTGCAGCTGTTTGAGCTAAGATTTCCAAGTTATTCACATATTGAAAACCTATACTTTGTTTCGGTCGAGTTCCCATTCAAATGCATGTAACAGTGAGAAACGCACTGTCTTGGTGAAAGAAAGCGTTTTTGTAGAACTTCATATAAATAGCTGTAACTTTTGATAGAAGACTCGGATACACATGTTTATGGCTTTATCTTATAGAACTCAAGGTTCCCGTGCTGGGAAAACAGGTTTTGCAGCTGTTTGAGCTAAGATTTCCAAGTTATTCACATAATGAAAACCTATACTTTGTTTCGGTCGAGTTCCCATTCAAATGCATGTAACAGTGAGAAACGCACTGTCTTGGTGAAAGAAAGCGTTTTTGTAGAACTTCATATAAATAGCTGTAACTTTTGATAGAAGACTCGGATACACATGTTTATGGCTTTATCTTATAGAACTCAAGGTTCCCGTGCTGGGCAAAAAGGTTTTGCAGCTGTTTGAGCTAAGATTTCCAAGTTATTCACATAATGAAAACTTATACTTTGTTTCGGTCGAGTTTCCATTCAAATGCATGTAACAGTGAGAAAAGCACTGTCTTGGCGAAAGAAAGCGTTTTTGTACAACTTCATATAAATAGCTGTAACTTTTGATAGAAGACTCGGATACACATGTTTATGGCTTTATCTTATAGAACTCAAGGTTGCCGTGCTGGGCAAAAAGGTTTTGCAGCTATTTGAGCTAAGATTTCCAAGTTATTCACATAATGAAAACTTATACTTTGTTTCGGTCGAGTTCCCCATTCAAATGCATGTAACAGTGAGAAACGCACTGTCTTGGAGAAAGAAAGCTATTTTGTACAACTTCATATAAATAGCTGTAACTTTTGATAGAAGACTCGGATACACATGTTTATGGCTTTATCTTATAGAACTCAAGGTCCCCGTGTTCTTTTGATAGAAGACTCGGATACAGATGTTAATGGCTTTATCTTTATAGAACTCAAGGTCCCCGTGCTGGGAAAACAGGTTTTGCAGCTGTTTGAGCTAAGATTTCCAAGTTATTCACATAATGAAAACTTATACTTTGTTTCGGTCAAGTTCGCATTCAAATGCATGTAACAGTGAGAAACGCACTGTCTTGGTGAAAGAAAGCGTTTTTGTAGAACTTCATATAAATAGCTGTAACTTTTGATAGAAGACTCGGATACACATGTTTATGGCTTTATCTTATAGAACTCAAGGTTCCCGTGCTGGGCAAACAGGTTTTGCAGCTGTTTGAGCTAAGATTTCCAAGTTATACACATAATGAAAACTTATACTTTGTTTCGGTCGAGTTTCCATTCAAATGCATGTAACAGTGAGAAAAGCACTGTCTTGGCGAAAGAAAGCGTTTTTGTACAACTTCATATAAATAGCTGTAACTTTTGATAGAAGACTCGGATACACATGTTTATGGCTTTATCTTATAGAACTCAAGGTTGCCGTGCTGGGCAAAAAGGTTTTGCAGCTGTTTGAGCTAAGATTTCCAAGTTATTCACATAATGAAAACTTATACTTTGTTTCGGTCAAGTTCGCATTCAAATGCATGTAACAGTGAGAAACGCACTGTCTTGGCGAAAGAAAGCGTTTTTGTACAACTTCATATAAATAGCTGTAACTTTTGATAGAAGACTCGGATACACATGTTTATGGCTTTATCTTATAGAACTCAAGGTTCCCGTGCTGGGCAAACAGGTTTTGCAGCTGTTTGAGCTAAGATTTCCAAGTTATTCACATAATGAAAACTTATACTTTGTTTCGGTCAAGTTCGCATTCAAATGCATGTAACAGTGAGAAACGCACTGTCTTGGCGAAAGAAAGCGTTTTTGTACAACTTCATATAAATAGCTGTAACTTTTGATAGAAGACTCGGATACACATGTTTATGGCTTTATCTTATAGAACTCAAGGTCCCCGTGTTCTTTTGATAGAAGACTCGGATACAGATGTTAATGGCTTTATCTTTATAGAACTCAAGGTCCCCGTGCTGGGAAAACAGGTTTTGCAGCTGTTTGAGCTAAGATTTCCAAGTTATTCACATAATGAAAACTTATACTTTGTTTCGGTCAAGTTCGCATTCAAATGCATGTAACAGTGAGAAACGCACTGTCTTGGTGAAAGAAAGCGTTTTTGTAGAACTTCATATAAATAGCTGTAACTTTTGATAGAAGACTCGGATACACATGTTTATGGCTTTATCTTATAGAACTCAAGGTTCCCGTGCTGGGCAAACAGGTTTTGCAGCTGTTTGAGCTAAGATTTCCAAGTTATACACATAATGAAAACTTATACTTTGTTTCGGTCGAGTTTCCATTCAAATGCATGTAACAGTGAGAAAAGCACTGTCTTGGCGAAAGAAAGCGTTTTTGTACAACTTCATATAAATAGCTGTAACTTTTGATAGAAGACTCGGATACACATGTTTATGGCTTTATCTTATAGAACTCAAGGTTGCCGTGCTGGGCAAAAAGGTTTTGCAGCTGTTTGAGCTAAGATTTCCAAGTTATTCACATAATGAAAACTTATACTTTGTTTCGGTCAAGTTCGCATTCAAATGCATGTAACAGTGAGAAACGCACTGTCTTGGCGAAAGAAAGCGTTTTTGTACAACTTCATATAAATAGCTGTAACTTTTGATAGAAGACTCGGATACACATGTTTATGGCTTTATCTTATAGAACTCAAGGTTCCCGTGCTGGGCAAACAGGTTTTGCAGCTGTTTGAGCTAAGATTTCCAAGTTATTCACATAATGAAAACTTATACTTTGTTTCGGTCAAGTTCGCATTCAAATGCATGTAACAGTGAGAAACGCACTGTCTTGGCGAAAGAAAGCGTTTTTGTACAACTTCATATAAATAGCTGTAACTTTTGATAGAAGACTCAGACAAACATGTTTATGGCTTTATCTTATAGAACCCAAGGTCTCCGTGCTGGGAAAACAGGTTTTGCAGCTGTTTGAGCTAAGATTTCCAAGTTATTCACATAATGAAAACTTATACTTTGTTTCGGTCAAGTTCCCATTCAAATGCATGTAACAGTGAGAAACGCACTGTCTTGGCGAAAGAAAGCGTTTTTGTACAACTTCATATAAATAGCTGTAACTTTTGATAGAAGACTCGGATACACATGTTTATGGCTTTATCTTATAGAACTCAAGGTTCCCGTGCTGGGCAAACAGGTTTTGCAGCTGTTTGAGCTAAGATTTCCAAGTTATTCACATAATGAAAACGTATACTTTGTTTCGGTCGAGTTCCCCATTCAAATGCACGTAACAGTGAGAAACGCACTGTCTTGGCGAAAGAAAGCGTTTTTGTACAACTTCATATAAATAGTTGTAACTTTTGATAGAAGACTCGGATACACATGTTTATGGCTTTATCTTATAGAACTCAAGGTTCCCGTGCTGGGCAAAAAGGTTTTGCAGCTGTTTGAGCTAAGATTTCCAAGTTATTCACATAATGAAAACTTATACTTTGTTTCGGTCGAGTTTCCATTCAAATGCATGTAACAGTGAGAAAAGCACTGTCTTGGCGAAAGAAAGCGTTTTTGTACAACTTCATATAAATAGCTGTAACTTTTGATAGAAGACTCGGATACACATGTTTATGGCTTTATCTTATAGAACTCAAGGTTCCCGTGCTGGGCAAAAAGGTTTTGCTGCTGTTTGAGCTAAGATTTCCAAGTTATTCACATAATGAAAACTTATACTTTGTTTCGGTCAAGTTCGCATTCAAATGCATGTAACAGTGAGAAACGCACTGTCTTGGCGAAAGAAAGCGTTTTTGTACAACTTCATATAAATAGCTGTAACTTTTGATAGAAGACTCAGACAAACATGTTTATGGCTTTATCTTATAGAACTCAAGGTCTCCGTGCTGGGAAAACAGGTTTTGCAGCTGTTTGAGCTAAGATTTCCAAGTTATTCACATAATGAAAACCTATACTTTGTTTCGGTCGAGTTCGCATTCAAATGCATGTAACAGTGAGAAACGCACTGTCTTGGTGAAAGAAAGCGTTTTTGTACAACTTCATATAAATAGTTGTAACTTTTGATAGAAGACTCGGATACACATGTTTATGGCTTTATCTTATAGAACTCAAGGTTCCCGTGCTGGGCAAAAAGGTTTTGCAGCTGTTTGAGCTAAGATTTCCAAGTTATTCACATAATGAAAACTTATACTTTGTTTCGGTCAAGTTCGCATTCAAATGCATGTAACAGTGAGAAACGCACTGTCTTGGCGAAAGAAAGCGTTTTTGTACAACTTCATATAAATAGCTGTAACTTTTGATAGAAGACTCAGACAAACATGTTTATGGCTTTATCTTATAGAACTCAAGGTCTCCGTGCTGGGAAAACAGGTTTTGCAGCTGTTTGAGCTAAGATTTCCAAGTTATTCACATAATGAAAACTTATACTTTGTTTCGGTCGAGTTCCCATTCAAATGCATGTAACAGTGAGAAACGCACTGTCTTGGCGAAAGAAAGCGTTTTTGTACAACTTCATATAAATAGCTGTAACTTTTGATAGAAGACTCGGATACACATGTTTATGGCTTTATCTTATAGAACTCAAGGTTCCCGTGCTGGGCAAACAGGTTTTGCAGCTGTTTGAGCTAAGATTTCCAAGTTATTCACATAATGAAAACCTATACTTTGTTTCGGTCGAGTTCGCATTCAAATGCATGTAACAGTGAGAAACGCACTGTCTTGGTGAAAGAAAGCGTTTTTGTACAACTTCATATAAATAGCTGTAACTTTTGATAGAAGACTCAGACAAACATGTTTATGGCTTTATCTTATAGAACCCAAGGTCTCCGTGCTGGGAAAACAGGTTTTGCAGCTGTTTGAGCTAAGATTTCCAAGTTATTCACATAATGAAAACCTATACTTTGTTTCGGTCAAGATCGCATTCAAATGCATGTAACAGTGAGAAACGCACTGTCTTGGTGAAAGAAAGCGTTTTTGTAGAACTTCATAGAAATAGCTGTAACTTTTGATAGAAGACTCGGATACACATGTTTATGGCTTTATCTTATAGAACTCAAGGTTCCCGTGCTGGGCAAAAAGGTTTTGCAGCTGTTTGAGCTAAGATTTCCAAGTTATTCACATAATGAAAACTTATACTTTGTTTCGGTCGAGTTTCCATTCAAATGCATGTAACAGTGAGAAAAGCACTGTCTTGGCGAAAGAAAGCATTTTTGTACAACTTCATATAAATAGCTGTAACTTTTGATAGAAGACTCGGATACACATGTTTATGGCTTTATCTTATAGAACTCAAGGTTGCCGTGCTGGGCAAAAAGGTTTTGCAGCTATTTGAGCTAAGATTTCCAAGTTATTCACATAATGAAAACTTATACTTTGTTTCGGTCGAGTTCCCCATTCAAATGCATGTAACAGTGAGAAACGCACCGTCTTGGCGAAAGAAAGCTATTTTGTACAACTTCATATAAATAGCTGTAACTTTTGATAGAAGACTCGGATACACATGTTTATGGCTTTATCTTATAATACTCAAGGTCCCCGTGTTCTTTTGATAGAAGACTCGGATACACATGTTTATGGCTTTATCTTATAGAACTCAAGGTCTCCGTGCTGGGAAAACAGGTTTTGCAGCTGTTTGAGCTAAGATTTCCAATTTATTCACATAATGAAAACGTATACTTTGTTTCGGTTGAGTTCCCCCTTCAAATGCATGTAACAGTGAGAAACACACTGTCTTGGTGAAAGAAAGCGTTTTTGTAGAACTTCATATAAATAGCTGTAACTTTTGATAGAAGACTCGGATACACATGTTTATGGCTTTATCTTATAGAACTCAAGGTTCCCGTGCTGGGCAAAAAGGTTTTGCAGCTGTTTGAGCTAAGATTTCCAAGTTATTCACATAATGAAAACCTATACTTTGTTTCGGTCGAGTTCCCCATTCAAATGCATGTAACAGTGAGAAACGCACTGTCTTGGCGAAAGAAAGCGTTTTTGTACAACTTCATATAAATAGCTGTAACTTTTGATAGAAGACTCAGACAAACATGTTTATGGCTTTATCTTATAGAACTCAAGGTCTCCGTGCTGGGAAAACAGGTTTTGCAGCTGTTTGAGCTAAGATTTCCAAGTTATTCACATAATGAAAACTTATACTTTGTTTCGGTCGAGTTCCCATTCAAATGCATGTAACAGTGAGAAACGCACTGTCTTGGCGAAAGAAAGCGTTTTTGTACAACTTCATATAAATAGCTGTAACTTTTGATAGAAGACTCGGATACACATGTTTATGGCTTTATCTTATAGAACTCAAGGTTCCCGTGCTGGGCAAACAGGTTTTGCAGCTGTTTGAGCTAAGATTTCCAAGTTATTCACATAATGAAAACGTATACTTTGTTTCGGTCGAGTTCCCCATTCAAATGCACGTAACAGTGAGAAACGCACTGTCTTGGCGAAAGAAAGCGTTTTTGTACAACTTCATATAAATAGCTGTAACTTTTGATAGAAGACTCAGACAAACATGTTTATGGCTTTATCTTATAGAACCCAAGGTCTCCGTGCTGGGAAAACAGGTTTTGCAGCTGTTTGAGCTAAGATTTCCAAGTTATTCACATAATGAAAACCTATACTTTGTTTCGGTCGAGTTCGCATTCAAATGCATGTAACAGTGAGAAACGCACTGTCTTGGTGAAAGAAAGCGTTTTTGTACAACTTCATATAAATAGTTGTAACTTTTGATAGAAGACTCAGACAAACATGTTTATGGCTTTATCTTATAGAACTCAAGGTCTCCGTGCTGGGAAAACAGGTTTTGCAGCTGTTTGAGCTAAGATTTCCAAGTTATTCACATAATGAAAACTTATACTTTGTTTCGGTCGAGTTCCCATTCAAATGCATGTAACAGTGAGAAACGCACTGTCTTGGCGAAAGAAAGCGTTTTTGTACAACTTCATATAAATAGCTGTAACTTTTGATAGAAGACTCGGATACACATGTTTATGGCTTTATCTTATAGAACTCAAGGTTCCCGTGCTGGGCAAACAGGTTTTGCAGCTGTTTGAGCTAAGATTTCCAAGTTATTCACATAATGAAAACCTATACTTTGTTTCGGTCGAGTTCGCATTCAAATGCATGTAACAGTGAGAAACGCACTGTCTTGGTGAAAGAAAGCGTTTTTGTACAACTTCATATAAATAGCTGTAACTTTTGATAGAAGACTCGGATACACATGTTTATGGCTTTATCTTATAGAACTCAAGGTTCCCGTGCTGGGCAAAAAGGTTTTGCAGCTGTTTGAGCTAAGATTTCCAAGTTATTCACATAATGAAAACTTATACTTTGTTTCGGTCGAGTTTCCATTCAAATGCATGTAACAGTGAGAAAAGCACTGTCTTGGCGAAAGAAAGCGTTTTTGTACAACTTCATATAAATAGCTGTAACTTTTGATAGAAGACTCGGATACACATGTTTATGGCTTTATCTTATAGAACTCAAGGTTGCCGTGCTGGGCAAAAAGGTTTTGCAGCTGTTTGAGCTAAGATTTCCAAGTTATTCACATAATGAAAACTTATACTTTGTTTCGGTCGAGTTCCCCATTCAAATGCATGTAACAGTGAGAAACGCACCGTCTTGGCGAAAGAAAGCTATTTTGTACAACTTCATATAAATAGCTGTAACTTTTGATAGAAGACTCGGATACACATGTTTATGGCTTTATCTTATAGTACTCAAGGTCCCCGTGTTCTTTTGATAGAAGACTCGGATACACATGTTTATGGCTTTATCTTATAGAACTCAAGGTCTCCGTGCTGGGAAAACAGGTTTTGCAGCTGTTTGAGCTAAGATTTCCAATTTATTCACATAATGAAAATGTATACTTTGTTTCGGTTGAGTTCCCCCTTCAAATGCATGTAACAGTGAGAAACACACTGTCTTGGTGAAAGAAAGCGTTTTTGTAGAACTTCATATAAATAGCTGTAACTTTTGATAGAAGACTCGGATACACATGTTTATGGCTTTATCTTATAGAACTCAAGGTTCCCGTGCTGGGCAAAAAGGTTTTGCAGCTGTTTGAGCTAAGATTTCCAAGTTATTCACATAATGAAAACCTATACTTTGTTTCGGTCGAGTTCCCCATTCAAATGCATGTAACAGTGAGAAACGCACTGTCTTGGCGAAAGAAAGCGTTTTTGTACAACTTCATATAAATAGCTGTAACTTTTGATAGAAGACTCAGACAAACATGTTTATGGCTTTATCTTATAGAACTCAAGGTCTCCGTGCTGGGAAAACAGGTTTTGCAGCTGTTTGAGCTAAGATTTCCAAGTTATTCACATAATGAAAACTTATACTTTGTTTCGGTCGAGTTCCCATTCAAATGCATGTAACAGTGAGAAACGCACTGTCTTGGCGAAAGAAAGCGTTTTTGTACAACTTCATATAAATAGCTGTAACTTTTGATAGAAGACTCGGATACACATGTTTATGGCTTTATCTTATAGAACTCAAGGTTCCCGTGCTGGGCAAACAGGTTTTGCAGCTGTTTGAGCTAAGATTTCCAAGTTATTCACATAATGAAAACCTATACTTTGTTTCGGTCGAGTTCGCATTCAAATGCATGTAACAGTGAGAAACGCACTGTCTTGGTGAAAGAAAGCGTTTTTGTACAACTTCATATAAATAGCTGTAACTTTTGATAGAAGACTCAGACAAACATGTTTATGGCTTTATCTTATAGAACCCAAGGTCTCCGTGCTGGGAAAACAGGTTTTGCAGCTGTTTGAGCTAAGATTTCCAAGTTATTCACATAATGAAAACCTATACTTTGTTTCGGTCAAGATCGCATTCAAATGCATGTAACAGTGAGAAACGCACTGTCTTGGTGAAAGAAAGCGTTTTTGTAGAACTTCATAGAAATAGCTGTAACTTTTGATAGAAGACTCGGATACACATGTTTATGGCTTTATCTTATAGAACTCAAGGTTCCCGTGCTGGGCAAAAAGGTTTTGCAGCTGTTTGAGCTAAGATTTCCAAGTTATTCACATAATGAAAACTTATACTTTGTTTCGGTCGAGTTTCCATTCAAATGCATGTAACAGTGAGAAAAGCACTGTCTTGGCGAAAGAAAGCATTTTTGTACAACTTCATATAAATAGCTGTAACTTTTGATAGAAGACTCGGATACACATGTTTATGGCTTTATCTTATAGAACTCAAGGTTGCCGTGCTGGGCAAAAAGGTTTTGCAGCTATTTGAGCTAAGATTTCCAAGTTATTCACATAATGAAAACTTATACTTTGTTTCGGTCGAGTTCCCCATTCAAATGCATGTAACAGTGAGAAACGCACCGTCTTGGCGAAAGAAAGCTATTTTGTACAACTTCATATAAATAGCTGTAACTTTTGATAGAAGACTCGGATACACATGTTTATGGCTTTATCTTATAATACTCAAGGTCCCCGTGTTCTTTTGATAGAAGACTCGGATACACATGTTTATGGCTTTATCTTATAGAACTCAAGGTCTCCGTGCTGGGAAAACAGGTTTTGCAGCTGTTTGAGCTAAGATTTCCAATTTATTCACATAATGAAAACGTATACTTTGTTTCGGTTGAGTTCCCCCTTCAAATGCATGTAACAGTGAGAAACACACTGTCTTGGTGAAAGAAAGCGTTTTTGTAGAACTTCATATAAATAGCTGTAACTTTTGATAGAAGACTCGGATACACATGTTTATGGCTTTATCTTATAGAACTCAAGGTTCCCGTGCTGGGCAAAAAGGTTTTGCAGCTGTTTGAGCTAAGATTTCCAAGTTATTCACATAATGAAAACCTATACTTTGTTTCGGTCGAGTTCCCCATTCAAATGCATGTAACAGTGAGAAACGCACTGTCTTGGCGAAAGAAAGCGTTTTTGTACAACTTCATATAAATAGCTGTAACTTTTGATAGAAGACTCAGACAAACATGTTTATGGCTTTATCTTATAGAACTCAAGGTCTCCGTGCTGGGAAAACAGGTTTTGCAGCTGTTTGAGCTAAGATTTCCAAGTTATTCACATAATGAAAACTTATACTTTGTTTCGGTCGAGTTCCCATTCAAATGCATGTAACAGTGAGAAACGCACTGTCTTGGCGAAAGAAAGCGTTTTTGTACAACTTCATATAAATAGCTGTAACTTTTGATAGAAGACTCGGATACACATGTTTATGGCTTTATCTTATAGAACTCAAGGTTCCCGTGCTGGGCAAACAGGTTTTGCAGCTGTTTGAGCTAAGATTTCCAAGTTATTCACATAATGAAAACGTATACTTTGTTTCGGTCGAGTTCCCCATTCAAATGCACGTAACAGTGAGAAACGCACTGTCTTGGCGAAAGAAAGCGTTTTTGTACAACTTCATATAAATAGCTGTAACTTTTGATAGAAGACTCAGACAAACATGTTTATGGCTTTATCTTATAGAACCCAAGGTCTCCGTGCTGGGAAAACAGGTTTTGCAGCTGTTTGAGCTAAGATTTCCAAGTTATTCACATAATGAAAACCTATACTTTGTTTCGGTCGAGTTCGCATTCAAATGCATGTAACAGTGAGAAACGCACTGTCTTGGTGAAAGAAAGCGTTTTTGTACAACTTCATATAAATAGTTGTAACTTTTGATAGAAGACTCAGACAAACATGTTTATGGCTTTATCTTATAGAACTCAAGGTCTCCGTGCTGGGAAAACAGGTTTTGCAGCTGTTTGAGCTAAGATTTCCAAGTTATTCACATAATGAAAACTTATACTTTGTTTCGGTCGAGTTCCCATTCAAATGCATGTAACAGTGAGAAACGCACTGTCTTGGCGAAAGAAAGCGTTTTTGTACAACTTCATATAAATAGCTGTAACTTTTGATAGAAGACTCGGATACACATGTTTATGGCTTTATCTTATAGAACTCAAGGTTCCCGTGCTGGGCAAACAGGTTTTGCAGCTGTTTGAGCTAAGATTTCCAAGTTATTCACATAATGAAAACCTATACTTTGTTTCGGTCGAGTTCGCATTCAAATGCATGTAACAGTGAGAAACGCACTGTCTTGGTGAAAGAAAGCGTTTTTGTACAACTTCATATAAATAGCTGTAACTTTTGATAGAAGACTCGGATACACATGTTTATGGCTTTATCTTATAGAACTCAAGGTTCCCGTGCTGGGCAAAAAGGTTTTGCAGCTGTTTGAGCTAAGATTTCCAAGTTATTCACATAATGAAAACTTATACTTTGTTTCGGTCGAGTTTCCATTCAAATGCATGTAACAGTGAGAAAAGCACTGTCTTGGCGAAAGAAAGCGTTTTTGTACAACTTCATATAAATAGCTGTAACTTTTGATAGAAGACTCGGATACACATGTTTATGGCTTTATCTTATAGAACTCAAGGTTGCCGTGCTGGGCAAAAAGGTTTTGCAGCTGTTTGAGCTAAGATTTCCAAGTTATTCACATAATGAAAACTTATACTTTGTTTCGGTCGAGTTCCCCATTCAAATGCATGTAACAGTGAGAAACGCACCGTCTTGGCGAAAGAAAGCTATTTTGTACAACTTCATATAAATAGCTGTAACTTTTGATAGAAGACTCGGATACACATGTTTATGGCTTTATCTTATAGTACTCAAGGTCCCCGTGTTCTTTTGATAGAAGACTCGGATACACATGTTTATGGCTTTATCTTATAGAACTCAAGGTCTCCGTGCTGGGAAAACAGGTTTTGCAGCTGTTTGAGCTAAGATTTCCAATTTATTCACATAATGAAAATGTATACTTTGTTTCGGTTGAGTTCCCCCTTCAAATGCATGTAACAGTGAGAAACACACTGTCTTGGTGAAAGAAAGCGTTTTTGTAGAACTTCATATAAATAGCTGTAACTTTTGATAGAAGACTCGGATACACATGTTTATGGCTTTATCTTATAGAACTCAAGGTTCCCGTGCTGGGCAAAAAGGTTTTGCAGCTGTTTGAGCTAAGATTTCCAAGTTATTCACATAATGAAAACCTATACTTTGTTTCGGTCGAGTTCCCCATTCAAATGCATGTAACAGTGAGAAACGCACTGTCTTGGCGAAAGAAAGCGTTTTTGTACAACTTCATATAAATAGCTGTAACTTTTGATAGAAGACTCAGACAAACATGTTTATGGCTTTATCTTATAGAACTCAAGGTCTCCGTGCTGGGAAAACAGGTTTTGCAGCTGTTTGAGCTAAGATTTCCAAGTTATTCACATAATGAAAACTTATACTTTGTTTCGGTCGAGTTCCCATTCAAATGCATGTAACAGTGAGAAACGCACTGTCTTGGCGAAAGAAAGCGTTTTTGTACAACTTCATATAAATAGCTGTAACTTTTGATAGAAGACTCGGATACACATGTTTATGGCTTTATCTTATAGAACTCAAGGTTCCCGTGCTGGGCAAACAGGTTTTGCAGCTGTTTGAGCTAAGATTTCCAAGTTATTCACATAATGAAAACGTATACTTTGTTTCGGTCGAGTTCCCCATTCAAATGCACGTAACAGTGAGAAACGCACTGTCTTGGTGAAAGAAAGCGTTTTTGTACAACTTCATATAAATAGTTGTAACTTTTGATAGAAGACTCGGATACACATGTTTATGGCTTTATCTTATAGAACTCAAGGTTCCCGTGCTGGGCAAAAAGGTTTTGCAGCTGTTTGAGCTAAGATTTCCAAGTTATTCACATAATGAAAACTTATACTTTGTTTCGGTCGAGTTTCCATTCAAATGCATGTAACAGTGAGAAAAGCACTGTCTTGGCGAAAGAAAGCGTTTTTGTACAACTTCATATAAATAGCTGTAACTTTTGATAGAAGACTCGGATACACATGTTTATGGCTTTATCTTATAGAACTCAAGGTCCCCGTGTTCTTTTGATAGAAGACTCGGATACAGATGTTAATGGCTTTATCTTTATAGAACTCAAGGTCCCCGTGCTGGGAAAACAGGTTTTGCAGCTGTTTGAGCTAAGATTTCCAAGTTATTCACATAATGAAAACTTATACTTTGTTTCGGTCAAGTTCGCATTCAAATGCATGTAACAGTGAGAAACGCACTGTCTTGGTGAAAGAAAGCGTTTTTGTAGAACTTCATATAAATAGCTGTAACTTTTGATAGAAGACTCGGATACACATGTTTATGGCTTTATCTTATAGAACTCAAGGTTCCCGTGCTGGGCAAACAGGTTTTGCAGCTGTTTGAGCTAAGATTTCCAAGTTATACACATAATGAAAACTTATACTTTGTTTCGGTCGAGTTTCCATTCAAATGCATGTAACAGTGAGAAAAGCACTGTCTTGGCGAAAGAAAGCGTTTTTGTACAACTTCATATAAATAGCTGTAACTTTTGATAGAAGACTCGGATACACATGTTTATGGCTTTATCTTATAGAACTCAAGGTTGCCGTGCTGGGCAAAAAGGTTTTGCAGCTGTTTGAGCTAAGATTTCCAAGTTATTCACATAATGAAAACTTATACTTTGTTTCGGTCAAGTTCGCATTCAAATGCATGTAACAGTGAGAAACGCACTGTCTTGGCGAAAGAAAGCGTTTTTGTACAACTTCATATAAATAGCTGTAACTTTTGATAGAAGACTCGGATACACATGTTTATGGCTTTATCTTATAGAACTCAAGGTTCCCGTGCTGGGCAAACAGGTTTTGCAGCTGTTTGAGCTAAGATTTCCAAGTTATTCACATAATGAAAACTTATACTTTGTTTCGGTCAAGTTCGCATTCAAATGCATGTAACAGTGAGAAACGCACTGTCTTGGCGAAAGAAAGCGTTTTTGTACAACTTCATATAAATAGCTGTAACTTTTGATAGAAGACTCGGATACACATGTTTATGGCTTTATCTTATAGAACTCAAGGTCCCCGTGTTCTTTTGATAGAAGACTCGGATACAGATGTTAATGGCTTTATCTTTATAGAACTCAAGGTCCCCGTGCTGGGAAAACAGGTTTTGCAGCTGTTTGAGCTAAGATTTCCAAGTTATTCACATAATGAAAACTTATACTTTGTTTCGGTCAAGTTCGCATTCAAATGCATGTAACAGTGAGAAACGCACTGTCTTGGTGAAAGAAAGCGTTTTTGTAGAACTTCATATAAATAGCTGTAACTTTTGATAGAAGACTCGGATACACATGTTTATGGCTTTATCTTATAGAACTCAAGGTTCCCGTGCTGGGCAAACAGGTTTTGCAGCTGTTTGAGCTAAGATTTCCAAGTTATACACATAATGAAAACTTATACTTTGTTTCGGTCGAGTTTCCATTCAAATGCATGTAACAGTGAGAAAAGCACTGTCTTGGCGAAAGAAAGCGTTTTTGTACAACTTCATATAAATAGCTGTAACTTTTGATAGAAGACTCGGATACACATGTTTATGGCTTTATCTTATAGAACTCAAGGTTGCCGTGCTGGGCAAAAAGGTTTTGCAGCTGTTTGAGCTAAGATTTCCAAGTTATTCACATAATGAAAACTTATACTTTGTTTCGGTCAAGTTCGCATTCAAATGCATGTAACAGTGAGAAACGCACTGTCTTGGCGAAAGAAAGCGTTTTTGTACAACTTCATATAAATAGCTGTAACTTTTGATAGAAGACTCGGATACACATGTTTATGGCTTTATCTTATAGAACTCAAGGTTCCCGTGCTGGGCAAACAGGTTTTGCAGCTGTTTGAGCTAAGATTTCCAAGTTATTCACATAATGAAAACTTATACTTTGTTTCGGTCAAGTTCGCATTCAAATGCATGTAACAGTGAGAAACGCACTGTCTTGGCGAAAGAAAGCGTTTTTGTACAACTTCATATAAATAGCTGTAACTTTTGATAGAAGACTCAGACAAACATGTTTATGGCTTTATCTTATAGAACCCAAGGTCTCCGTGCTGGGAAAACAGGTTTTGCAGCTGTTTGAGCTAAGATTTCCAAGTTATTCACATAATGAAAACTTATACTTTGTTTCGGTCAAGTTCCCATTCAAATGCATGTAACAGTGAGAAACGCACTGTCTTGGCGAAAGAAAGCGTTTTTGTACAACTTCATATAAATAGCTGTAACTTTTGATAGAAGACTCGGATACACATGTTTATGGCTTTATCTTATAGAACTCAAGGTTCCCGTGCTGGGCAAACAGGTTTTGCAGCTGTTTGAGCTAAGATTTCCAAGTTATTCACATAATGAAAACGTATACTTTGTTTCGGTCGAGTTCCCCATTCAAATGCACGTAACAGTGAGAAACGCACTGTCTTGGCGAAAGAAAGCGTTTTTGTACAACTTCATATAAATAGTTGTAACTTTTGATAGAAGACTCGGATACACATGTTTATGGCTTTATCTTATAGAACTCAAGGTTCCCGTGCTGGGCAAAAAGGTTTTGCAGCTGTTTGAGCTAAGATTTCCAAGTTATTCACATAATGAAAACTTATACTTTGTTTCGGTCGAGTTTCCATTCAAATGCATGTAACAGTGAGAAAAGCACTGTCTTGGCGAAAGAAAGCGTTTTTGTACAACTTCATATAAATAGCTGTAACTTTTGATAGAAGACTCGGATACACATGTTTATGGCTTTATCTTATAGAACTCAAGGTTCCCGTGCTGGGCAAACAGGTTTTGCAGCTGTTTGAGCTAAGATTTCCAAGTTATTCACATAATGAAAACGTATACTTTGTTTCGGTCGAGTTCCCCATTCAAATGCACGTAACAGTGAGAAACGCACTGTCTTGGCGAAAGAAAGCGTTTTTGTACAACTTCATATAAATAGCTGTAACTTTTGATAGAAGACTCAGACAAACATGTTTATGGCTTTATCTTATAGAACCCAAGGTCTCCGTGCTGGGAAAACAGGTTTTGCAGCTGTTTGAGCTAAGATTTCCAAGTTATTCACATAATGAAAACGTATACTTTGTTTCGGTCGAGTTCGCATTCAAATGCATGTAACAGTGAGAAACGCACTGTCTTGGTGAAAGAAAGCGTTTTTGTACAACTTCATATAAATAGTTGTAACTTTTGATAGAAGACTCAGACAAACATGTTTATGGCTTTATCTTATAGAACTCAAGGTCTCCGTGCTGGGAAAACAGGTTTTGCAGCTGTTTGAGCTAAGATTTCCAAGTTATTCACATAATGAAAACTTATACTTTGTTTCGGTCGAGTTCCCATTCAAATGCATGTAACAGTGAGAAACGCACTGTCTTGGCGAAAGAAAGCGTTTTTGTACAACTTCATATAAATAGCTGTAACTTTTGATAGAAGACTCGGATACACATGTTTATGGCTTTATCTTATAGAACTCAAGGTTCCCGTGCTGGGCAAACAGGTTTTGCAGCTGTTTGAGCTAAGATTTCCAAGTTATTCACATAATGAAAACCTATACTTTGTTTCGGTCGAGTTCGCATTCAAATGCATGTAACAGTGAGAAACGCACTGTCTTGGTGAAAGAAAGCGTTTTTGTACAACTTCATATAAATAGCTGTAACTTTTGATAGAAGACTCGGATACACATGTTTATGGCTTTATCTTATAGAACTCAAGGTTCCCGTGCTGGGCAAAAAGGTTTTGCAGCTGTTTGAGCTAAGATTTCCAAGTTATTCACATAATGAAAACTTATACTTTGTTTCGGTCGAGTTTCCATTCAAATGCATGTAACAGTGAGAAAAGCACTGTCTTGGCGAAAGAAAGCGTTTTTGTACAACTTCATATAAATAGCTGTAACTTTTGATAGAAGACTCGGATACACATGTTTATGGCTTTATCTTATAGAACTCAAGGTTGCCGTGCTGGGCAAAAAGGTTTTGCAGCTGTTTGAGCTAAGATTTCCAAGTTATTCACATAATGAAAACTTATACTTTGTTTCGGTCGAGTTCCCCATTCAAATGCATGTAACAGTGAGAAACGCACCGTCTTGGCGAAAGAAAGCTATTTTGTACAACTTCATATAAATAGCTGTAACTTTTGATAGAAGACTCGGATACACATGTTTATGGCTTTATCTTATAGTACTCAAGGTCCCCGTGTTCTTTTGATAGAAGACTCGGATACACATGTTTATGGCTTTATCTTATAGAACTCAAGGTCTCCGTGCTGGGAAAACAGGTTTTGCAGCTGTTTGAGCTAAGATTTCCAATTTATTCACATAATGAAAATGTATACTTTGTTTCGGTTGAGTTCCCCCTTCAAATGCATGTAACAGTGAGAAACACACTGTCTTGGTGAAAGAAAGCGTTTTTGTAGAACTTCATATAAATAGCTGTAACTTTTGATAGAAGACTCGGATACACATGTTTATGGCTTTATCTTATAGAACTCAAGGTTCCCGTGCTGGGCAAAAAGGTTTTGCAGCTGTTTGAGCTAAGATTTCCAAGTTATTCACATAATGAAAACCTATACTTTGTTTCGGTCGAGTTCCCCATTCAAATGCATGTAACAGTGAGAAACGCACTGTCTTGGCGAAAGAAAGCGTTTTTGTACAACTTCATATAAATAGCTGTAACTTTTGATAGAAGACTCAGACAAACATGTTTATGGCTTTATCTTATAGAACTCAAGGTCTCCGTGCTGGGAAAACAGGTTTTGCAGCTGTTTGAGCTAAGATTTCCAAGTTATTCACATAATGAAAACTTATACTTTGTTTCGGTCGAGTTCCCATTCAAATGCATGTAACAGTGAGAAACGCACTGTCTTGGCGAAAGAAAGCGTTTTTGTACAACTTCATATAAATAGCTGTAACTTTTGATAGAAGACTCGGATACACATGTTTATGGCTTTATCTTATAGAACTCAAGGTTCCCGTGCTGGGCAAACAGGTTTTGCAGCTGTTTGAGCTAAGATTTCCAAGTTATTCACATAATGAAAACGTATACTTTGTTTCGGTCGAGTTCCCCATTCAAATGCACGTAACAGTGAGAAACGCACTGTCTTGGTGAAAGAAAGCGTTTTTGTACAACTTCATATAAATAGTTGTAACTTTTGATAGAAGACTCGGATACACATGTTTATGGCTTTATCTTATAGAACTCAAGGTTCCCGTGCTGGGCAAAAAGGTTTTGCAGCTGTTTGAGCTAAGATTTCCAAGTTATTCACATAATGAAAACTTATACTTTGTTTCGGTCGAGTTTCCATTCAAATGCATGTAACAGTGAGAAAAGCACTGTCTTGGCGAAAGAAAGCGTTTTTGTACAACTTCATATAAATAGCTGTAACTTTTGATAGAAGACTCGGATACACATGTTTATGGCTTTATCTTATAGAACTCAAGGTTGCCGTGCTGGGCAAAAAGGTTTTGCAGCTGTTTGAGCTAAGATTTCCAAGTTATTCACATAATGAAAACTTATACTTTGTTTCGGTCAAGTTCGCATTCAAATGCATGTAACAGTGAGAAACGCACTGTCTTGGCGAAAGAAAGCGTTTTTGTACAACTTCATATAAATAGCTGTAACTTTTGATAGAAGACTCAGACAAACATGTTTATGGCTTTATCTTATAGAACTCAAGGTCTCCGTGCTGGGAAAACAGGTTTTGCAGCTGTTTGAGCTAAGATTTCCAAGTTATTCACATAATGAAAACTTATACTTTGTTTCGGTCGAGTTCCCATTCAAATGCATGTAACAGTGAGAAACGCACTGTCTTGGCGAAAGAAAGCGTTTTTGTACAACTTCATATAAATAGCTGTAACTTTTGATAGAAGACTCGGATACACATGTTTATGGCTTTATCTTATAGAACTCAAGGTTCCCGTGCTGGGCAAACAGGTTTTGCAGCTGTTTGAGCTAAGATTTCCAAGTTATTCACATAATGAAAACCTATACTTTGTTTCGGTCGAGTTCGCATTCAAATTCATGTAACAGTGAGAAACGCACTGTCTTGGTGAAAGAAAGCGTTTTTGTACAACTTCATATAAATAGCTGTAACTTTTGATAGAAGACTCGGATACACATGTTTATGGCTTTATCTTATAGAACTCAAGGTTGCCGTGCTGGGCAAAAAGGTTTTGCAGCTGTTTGAGCTAAGATTTCCAAGTTATTCACATAATGAAAACTTATACTTTGTTTCGGTCAAGTTCGCATTCAAATGCATGTAACAGTGAGAAACGCACTGTCTTGGCGAAAGAAAGCGTTTTTGTACAACTTCATATAAATAGCTGTAACTTTTGATAGAAGACTCAGACAAACATGTTTATGGCTTTATCTTATAGAACTCAAGGTCTCCGTGCTGGGAAAACAGGTTTTGCAGCTGTTTGAGCTAAGATTTCCAAGTTATTCACATAATGAAAACCTATACTTTGTTTCGGTCGAGTTCCCCATTCAAATGCATGTAACAGTGAGAAACGCACTGTCTTGGCGAAAGAAAGCGTTTTTGTACAACTTCATATAAATAGCTGTAACTTTTGATAGAAGACTCAGACAAACATGTTTATGGCTTTATCTTATAGAACTCAAGGTCTCCGTGCTGGGAAAACAGGTTTTGCAGCTGTTTGAGCTAAGATTTCCAAGTTATTCACATAATGAAAACGTATACTTTGTTTCGGTCGAGTTCCCCATTCAAATGCACGTAACAGTGAGAAACGCACTGTCTTGGCGAAAGAAAGCGTTTTTGTACAACTTCATATAAATAGCTGTAACTTTTGATAGAAGACTCAGACAAACATGTTTATGGCTTTATCTTATAGAACCCAAGGTCTCCGTGCTGGGAAAACAGGTTTTGCAGCTGTTTGAGCTAAGATTTCCAAGTTATTCACATAATGAAAACCTATACTTTGTTTCGGTCGAGTTCGCATTCAAATGCATGTAACAGTGAGAAACGCACTGTCTTGGTGAAAGAAAGCGTTTTTGTACAACTTCATATAAATAGTTGTAACTTTTGATAGAAGACTCGGATACACATGTTTATGGCTTTATCTTATAGAACTCAAGGTTCCCGTGCTGGGCAAAAAGGTTTTGCAGCTGTTTGAGCTAAGATTTCCAAGTTATTCACATAATGAAAACTTATACTTTGTTTCGGTCAAGTTCGCATTCAAATGCATGTAACAGTGAGAAACGCACTGTCTTGGCGAAAGAAAGCGTTTTTGTACAACTTCATATAAATAGCTGTAACTTTTGATAGAAGACTCAGACAAACATGTTTATGGCTTTATCTTATAGAACTCAAGGTTCCCGTGCTGGGCAAACAGGTTTTGCAGCTGTTTGAGCTAAGATTTCCAAGTTATTCACATAATGAAAACCTATACTTTGTTTCGGTCGAGTTCGCATTCAAATGCATGTAACAGTGAGAAACGCACTGTCTTGGTGAAAGAAAGCGTTTTTGTACAACTTCATATAAATAGCTGTAACTTTTGATAGAAGACTCGGATACACATGTTTATGGCTTTATCTTATAGAACTCAAGGTTCCCGTGCTGGGCAAAAAGGTTTTGCAGCTGTTTGAGCTAAGATTTCCAAGTTATTCACATAATGAAAACTTATACTTTGTTTCGGTCGAGTTTCCATTCAAATGCATGTAACAGTGAGAAAAGCACTGTCTTGGCGAAAGAAAGCGTTTTTGTACAACTTCATATAAATAGCTGTAACTTTTGATAGAAGACTCGGATACACATGTTTATGGCTTTATCTTATAGAACTCAAGGTTGCCGTGCTGGGCAAAAAGGTTTTGCAGCTGTTTGAGCTAAGATTTCCAAGTTATTCACATAATGAAAACTTATACTTTGTTTCGGTCGAGTTCCCCATTCAAATGCATGTAACAGTGAGAAACGCACCGTCTTGGCGAAAGAAAGCTATTTTGTACAACTTCATATAAATAGCTGTAACTTTTGATAGAAGACTCGGATACACATGTTTATGGCTTTATCTTATAGTACTCAAGGTCCCCGTGTTCTTTTGATAGAAGACTCGGATACACATGTTTATGGCTTTATCTTATAGAACTCAAGGTCTCCGTGCTGGGAAAACAGGTTTTGCAGCTGTTTGAGCTAAGATTTCCAATTTATTCACATAATGAAAATGTATACTTTGTTTCGGTTGAGTTCCCCCTTCAAATGCATGTAACAGTGAGAAACACACTGTCTTGGTGAAAGAAAGCGTTTTTGTAGAACTTCATATAAATAGCTGTAACTTTTGATAGAAGACTCGGATACACATGTTTATGGCTTTATCTTATAGAACTCAAGGTCTCCGTGCTGGGAAAACAGGTTTTTCAGCTGTTTGAGCTAAGATTTCCAAGTTATTCACATAATGAAAACCTATACTTTGTTTCGGTCGAGATCCCCATTCAAATGCATGTAACAGTGAGAAACGCACTGTCCTGGCGAAAGAAAGCGTTTTTGTACAACTTCATAGAAATAGCTGTAACTTTTGATAGAAGACTCGGATACACATGTTTATGGCTTTATCTTATAGAACTCAAGGTTCCCGTGCTGGGCAAAAAGGTTTTGCAGCTGTTTGAGCTAAGATTTCCAAGTTATTCACATAATGAAAACCTATACTTTGTTTCGGTCGAGTTCCCCATTCAAATGCATGTAACAGTGAGAAACGCACTGTCTTGGCGAAAGAAAGCGTTTTTGTACAACTTCATATAAATAGCTGTAACTTTTGATAGAAGACTCAGACAAACATGTTTATGGCTTTATCTTATAGAACTCAAGGTCTCCGTGCTGGGAAAACAGGTTTTGCAGCTGTTTGAGCTAAGATTTCCAAGTTATTCACATAATGAAAACTTATACTTTGTTTCGGTCGAGTTCCCATTCAAATGCATGTAACAGTGAGAAACGCACTGTCTTGGCGAAAGAAAGCGTTTTTGTACAACTTCATATAAATAGCTGTAACTTTTGATAGAAGACTCGGATACACATGTTTATGGCTTTATCTTATAGAACTCAAGGTTCCCGTGCTGGGCAAACAGGTTTTGCAGCTGTTTGAGCTAAGATTTCCAAGTTATTCACATAATGAAAACGTATACTTTGTTTCGGTCGAGTTCCCCATTCAAATGCACGTAACAGTGAGAAACGCACTGTCTTGGTGAAAGAAAGCGTTTTTGTACAACTTCATATAAATAGTTGTAACTTTTGATAGAAGACTCGGATACACATGTTTATGGCTTTATCTTATAGAACTCAAGGTTCCCGTGCTGGGCAAAAAGGTTTTGCAGCTGTTTGAGCTAAGATTTCCAAGTTATTCACATAATGAAAACTTATACTTTGTTTCGGTCGAGTTTCCATTCAAATGCATGTAACAGTGAGAAAAGCACTGTCTTGGCGAAAGAAAGCGTTTTTGTACAACTTCATATAAATAGCTGTAACTTTTGATAGAAGACTCGGATACACATGTTTATGGCTTTATCTTATAGAACTCAAGGTTGCCGTGCTGGGCAAAAAGGTTTTGCAGCTGTTTGAGCTAAGATTTCCAAGTTATTCACATAATGAAAACTTATACTTTGTTTCGGTCAAGTTCGCATTCAAATGCATGTAACAGTGAGAAACGCACTGTCTTGGCGAAAGAAAGCGTTTTTGTACAACTTCATATAAATAGCTGTAACTTTTGATAGAAGACTCAGACAAACATGTTTATGGCTTTATCTTATAGAACTCAAGGTCTCCGTGCTGGGAAAACAGGTTTTGCAGCTGTTTGAGCTAAGATTTCCAAGTTATTCACATAATGAAAACTTATACTTTGTTTCGGTCGAGTTCCCATTCAAATGCATGTAACAGTGAGAAACGCACTGTCTTGGCGAAAGAAAGCGTTTTTGTACAACTTCATATAAATAGCTGTAACTTTTGATAGAAGACTCGGATACACATGTTTATGGCTTTATCTTATAGAACTCAAGGTTCCCGTGCTGGGCAAACAGGTTTTGCAGCTGTTTGAGCTAAGATTTCCAAGTTATTCACATAATGAAAACCTATACTTTGTTTCGGTCGAGTTCGCATTCAAATTCATGTAACAGTGAGAAACGCACTGTCTTGGTGAAAGAAAGCGTTTTTGTAGAACTTCATATAAATAGCTGTAACTTTTGATAGAAGACTCGGATACACATGTTTATGGCTTTATCTTATAGAACTCAAGGTTCCCGTGCTGGGCAAACAGGTTTTGCAGCTGTTTGAGCTAAGATTTCCAAGTTATTCACATAATGAAAACCTATACTTTGTTTCGGTCGAGTTCGCATTCAAATTCATGTAACAGTGAGAAACGCACTGTCTTGGTGAAAGAAAGCGTTTTTGTACAACTTCATATAAATAGCTGTAACTTTTGATAGAAGACTCGGATACACATGTTTATGGCTTTATCTTATAGAACTCAAGGTTGCCGTGCTGGGCAAAAAGGTTTTGCAGCTGTTTGAGCTAAGATTTCCAAGTTATTCACATAATGAAAACTTATACTTTGTTTCGGTCGAGTTCCCATTCAAATGCATGTAACAGTGAGAAACGCACTGTCTTGGCGAAAGAAAGCGTTTTTGTACAACTTCATATAAATAGCTGTAACTTTTGATAGAAGACTCGGATACACATGTTTATGGCTTTATCTTATAGAACTCAAGGTTCCCGTGCTGGGCAAACAGGTTTTGCAGCTGTTTGAGCTAAGATTTCCAAGTTATTCACATAATGAAAACCTATACTTTGTTTCGGTCGAGTTCGCATTCAAATTCATG
Organism: Aulonocara sp. 'chitande type north' Nkhata Bay; assembly: GCF_057382095.1. NCBI lineage: Eukaryota > Metazoa > Chordata > Actinopteri > Cichliformes > Cichlidae > Aulonocara > Aulonocara sp. 'chitande type north' Nkhata Bay. Next base: position 9,976,683 of record NC_141347.1, read on the forward strand.
TAACAGTGAGAAACGCACTGTCTTGGTGAAAGAAAGCGTTTTTGTACAACTTCATATAAATAGCTGTAACTTTTGATAGAAGACTCGGATACACATGTTTATGGCTTTATCTTATAGAACTCAAGGTTGCCGTGCTGGGCAAAAAGGTTTTGCAGCTGTTTGAGCTAAGATTTCCAAGTTATTCACATAATGAAAACTTATACTTTGTTTCGGTCAAGTTCGCATTCAAATGCATGTAACAGTGAGAAACGCACTGTCTTGGCGAAAGAAAGCGTTTTTGTACAACTTCATATAAATAGCTGTAACTTTTGATAGAAGACTCAGACAAACATGTTTATGGCTTTATCTTATAGAACTCAAGGTCTCCGTGCTGGGAAAACAGGTTTTGCAGCTGTTTGAGCTAAGATTTCCAAGTTATTCACATAATGAAAACCTATACTTTGTTTCGGTCGAGTTCGCATTCAAATTCATGTAACAGTGAGAAACGCACTGTCTTGGTGAAAGAAAGCGTTTTTGTACAACTTCATATAAATAGCTGTAACTTTTGATAGAAGACTCGGATACACATGTTTATGGCTTTATCTTATAGAACTCAAGGTTCCCGTGCTGGGCAAAAAGGTTTTGCAGCTGTTTGAGCTAAGATTTCCAAGTTATTCACATAATGAAAACTTATACTTTGTTTCGGTCGAGTTTCCATTCAAATGCATGTAACAGTGAGAAAAGCACTGTCTTGGCGAAAGAAAGCGTTTTTGTACAACTTCATATAAATAGCTGTAACTTTTGATAGAAGACTCGGATACACATGTTTATGGCTTTATCTTATAGAACTCAAGGTTGCCGTGCTGGGCAAAAAGGTTTTGCAGCTGTTTGAGCTAAGATTTCCAAGTTATTCACATAATGAAAACTTATACTTTGTTTCGGTCAAGTTCGCATTCAAATGCATGTAACAGTGAGAAACGCACTGTCTTGGCGAAAGAAAGCGTTTTTGTACAACTTCATATAAATAGCTGTAACTTTTGATAGAAGACTCAGACAAACATGTTTATGGCTTTATCTTATAGAACTCAAGGTCTCCGTGCTGGGAAAACAGGTTTTGCAGCTGTTTGAGCTAAGATTTCCAAGTTATTCACATAATGAAAACTTATACTTTGTTTCGGTCGAGTTCCCATTCAAATGCATGTAACAGTGAGAAACGCACTGTCTTGGCGAAAGAAAGCGTTTTTGTACAACTTCATATAAACAGCTGTAACTTTTGATAGAAGACTCGGATACACATGTTTATGGCTTTATCTTATAGAACTCAAGGTTCCCGTGCTGGGCAAACAGGTTTTGCAGCTGTTTGAGCTAAGATTTCCAAGTTATTCACATAATGAAAACGTATACTTTGTTTCGGTCAAGTTCGCATTCAAATGCACGTAACAGTGAGAAACGCACTGTCTTGGCGAAAGAAAGCGTTTTTGTACAACTTCATATAAATAGCTGTAACTTTTGATAGAAGACTCAGACAAACATGTTTATGGCTTTATCTTATAGAACCCAAGGTCTCCGTGCTGGGAAAACAGGTTTTGCAGCTGTTTGAACTAAGATTTCCAAGTTATTCACATAATGAAAACCTATACTTTGTTTCGGTCGAGTTCCCATTCAAATGCATGTAACAGTGAGAAACGCACTGTCTTGGTGAAAGAAAGCGTATTTGTAGAACTTCATATAAATAGCTGTAACTTTTGATAGAAGACTCGGATACACATGTTTATGGCTTTATCTTATAGAACTCAAGGTTCCGGTGCTGGGCAAAAAGGTTTTGCAGCTGTTTGAGCTAAGATTTCCAAGTTATTCACATAATGAAAACTTATACTTTGTTTCGGTCGAGTTTCCATTCAAATGCATGTAACAGTGAGAAAAGCACTGTCTTGGCGAAAGAAAGCGTTTTTGTACAACTTCATATAAATAGCTGTAACTTTTGATAGAAGACTCGGATACACATGTTTATGGCTTTATCTTATAGAACTCAAGGTTGCCGTGCTGGGCAAAAAGGTTTTGCAGCTATTTGAGCTAAGATTTCCAAGTTATTCACATAATGAAAACTTATACTTTGTTTCGGTCGAGTTCCCCATTCAAATGCATGTAACAGTGAGAAACGCACTGTCTTGGAGAAAGAAAGCTATTTTGTACAACTTCATATAAATAGCTGTAACTTTTGATAGAAGACTCGGATACACATGTTTATGGCTTTATCTTATAGAACTCAAGGTCCCCGTGTTCTTTTGATAGAAGACTCGGATACACATGTTAATGGCTTTATCTTTATAGAACTCAAGGTCCCCGTGCTGGGAAAACAGGTTTTGCAGCTGTTTGAGCTAAGATTTCCAAGTTATTCACATAATGAAAACCTATACTTTGTTTCGGTCAAGATCGTATTCAAATGCATGTAACAGTGAGAAACACACTGTCTTGGTGAAAGAAAGCGTTTTTGTAGAACTTCATAGAAATAGCTGTAACTTTTGATAGAAGACTCGGATACACATGTTTATGGCTTTATCTTATAGAACTCAAGGTTCCCGTGCTGGGCAAAAAGGTTTTGCAGCTGTTTGAGCTAAGATTTCCAAGTTATTCACATAATGAAAACTTATACTTTGTTTCGGTCGAGTTTCCATTCAAATGCATGTAACAGTGAGAAAAGCACTGTCTTGGCGAAAGAAAGCATTTTTGTACAACTTCATATAAATAGCTGTAACTTTTGATAGAAGACTCGGATACACATGTTTATGGCTTTATCTTATAGAACTCAAGGTTGCAGTGCTGGGCAAAAAGGTTTTGCAGCTATTTGAGCTAAGATTTCCAAGTTATTCACATAATGAAAACTTATACTTTGTTTCGGTCGAGTTCCCCATTCAAATGCATGTAACAGTGAGAAACGCACCGTCTTGGCGAAAGAAAGCTATTTTGTACAACTTCATATAAATAGCTGTAACTTTTGATAGAAGACTCGGATACACATGTTTATGGCTTTATCTTATAGAACTCAAGGTTGCAGTGCTGGGCAAAAAGGTTTTGCAGCTATTTGAGCTAAGATTTCCAAGTTATTCACATAATGAAAACTTATACTTTGTTTCGGTCGAGTTCCCCATTCAAATGCATGTAACAGTGAGAAACGCACCGTCTTGGCGAAAGAAAGCTATTTTGTACAACTTCATATAAATAGCTGTAACTTTTGATAGAAGACTCGGATACACATGTTTATGGCTTTATCTTATAGTACTCAAGGTCCCCGTGTTCTTTTGATAGAAGACTCGGATACACATGTTTATGGCTTTATCTTATAGAACTCAAGGTCTCCGTGCTGGGAAAACAGGTTTTGCAGCTGTTTGAGCTAAGATTTCCAATTTATTCACATAATGAAAACGTATACTTTGTTTCGGTCGAGTTCCCCCTTCAAATGCATGTAACAGTGAGAAATGCACTGTCTTGGCGAAAGAAAGCGTTTTTGTACAACTTCATATAAATAGCTGTAACTTTTGATAGAAGACTCGGATACACATGTTTATGGCTTTATCTTATAGAACTCAAGGTCTCCGTGCTGGGAAAACAGGTTTTGCAGCTGTTTGAGCTAAGATTTCCAAGTTATTCACATAATGAAAACTTATACTTTGTTTCGGTCAAGTTCGCATTCAAATGCACGTAACAGTGAGAAACGCACTGTCTTGGCGAAAGAAAGCGTTTTTGTACAACTTCATATAAATAGCTGTAACTTTTGATAGAAGACTCAGACAAACATGTTTATGGCTTTATCTTATAGAACTCAAGGTCTCCGTGCTGGGAAAACAGGTTTTGCAGCTGTTTGAACTAAGATTTCCAAGTTATTCACATAATGAAAACCTATACTTTGTTTCGGTCAAGATCGCATTCAAATGCATGTAACAGTGAGAAACACACTGTCTTGGTGAAAGAAAGCGTTTTTGTAGAACTTCATATAAATAGCTGTAACTTTTGATAGAAGACTCGGATACACATGTTTATGGCTTTATCTTATAGAACTCAAGGTTCCCGTGCTGGGCAAAAAGGTTTTGCAGCTGTTTGAGCTAAGATTTCCAAGTTATTCACATAATGAAAACTTGTACTTTGTTTCGGTCGAGTTTCCATTCAAATGCATGTAACAGTGAGAAAAGCACTGTCTTGGCGAAAGAAAGCATTTTTGTACAACTTCATGTAAATAGCTGTAACTTTTGATAGAAGACTCGGATACACATGTTTATGGCTTTATCTTATAGAACTCAAGGTTGCCGTGCTGGGCAAAAAGGTTTTGCAGCTATTTGAGCTAAGATTTCCAAGTTATTCACATAATGAAAACTTATACTTTGTTTCGGTCGAGTTCCCCATTCAAATGCATGTAACAGTGAGAAACGCACCGTCTTGGCGAAAGAAAGCTATTTTGTACAACTTCATATAAATAGCTGTAACTTTTGATAGAAGACTCGGATACACATGTTTATGGCTTTATCTTATAGTACTCAAGGTCCCCGTGTTCTTTTGATAGAAGACTCGGATACACATGTTAATGGCTTCATCTTTATAGAACTCAAGGTCTCCGTGCTGGGAAAACAGGTTTTGCAGCTGTTTGAGCTAAGATTTCCAAGTTATTCACATCATGAAAACCTATACTTTGTTTCGGTCGAGTTCCCCATTCAAATGCATGTAACAGTGAGAAACGCACTGTCTTGGCGAAAGAAAGCGTTTTTGTACAACTTCATATAAATAGCTGTAACTTTTGATAGAAGACTCAGACAAACATGTTCATGGCTTTATCTTATAGAACTCAATGTCTCCGTGCTGGGAAAACAGGTTTTGCAGCTGTTTGAGCTAAGATTTCCAAGTTATTCACATAATGAAAACGTATACTTTGTTTCGGTCGAGTTCCCCATTCAAATGCATGTAACAGTGAGAAACGCACTGTCTTGGCGAAAGAAAGCGTTTTTGTACAACTTCATATAAATAGCTGTAACTTTTGATAGAAGACTCGGATACACATATTTATGGCTTTATCTTATAGAACTCAAGGTCCCCGTGTTCTTTTGATAGAAGACTCGGATACACATGTTTATGGCTTTATCTTATAGAACTCAAGGTCTCCGTGCTGGGAAAACAGGTTTTGCAGCTGTTTGAACTAAGATTTCCAAGTTATTCACATAATGAAAACCTATACTTTGTTTCGGTCGAGTTCCCCATTCAAATGCATGTAACAGTGAGAAACGCACTGTCTTGGCGAAAGAAAGCGTTTTTGTACAACTTCATATAAATAGCTGTAACTTTTGATAGAAGACTCAGACAAACATGTTTATGGCTTTATCTTATAGAACTCAAGGTCTCCGTGCTGGGAAAACAGGTTTTGCAGCTGTTTGAGCTAAGATTTCCAAGTTATTCACATAATGAAAACTTATACTTTGTTTCGGTCGAGTTCCCATTCAAATGCATGTAACAGTGAGAAACGCACTGTCTTGGCGAAAGAAAGCGTTTTTGTACAACTTCATATAAATAGCTGTAACTTTTGATAGAAGACTCGGATACACATGTTTATGGCTTTATCTTATAGAACTCAAGGTTCCCGTGCTGGGCAAACAGGTTTTGCAGCTGTTTGAGCTAAGATTTCCAAGTTATTCACATAATGAAAACCTATACTTTGTTTCGGTCGAGTTCGCATTCAAATGCATGTAACAGTGAGAAACGCACTGTCTTGGTGAAAGAAAGCGTTTTTGTACAACTTCATATAAATAGCTGTAACTTTTGATAGAAGACTCGGATACACATGTTTATGGCTTTATCTTATAGAACTCAAGGTTCCCGTGCTGGGCAAAAAGGTTTTGCAGCTGTTTGAGCTAAGATTTCCAAGTTATTCACATAATGAAAACTTATACTTTGTTTCGGTCGAGTTTCCATTCAAATGCATGTAACAGTGAGAAAAGCACTGTCTTGGCGAAAGAAAGCGTTTTTGTACAACTTCATATAAATAGCTGTAACTTTTGATAGAAGACTCGGATACACATGTTTATGGCTTTATCTTATAGAACTCAAGGTTGCCGTGCTGGGCAAAAAGGTTTTGCAGCTGTTTGAGCTAAGATTTCCAAGTTATTCACATAATGAAAACTTATACTTTGTTTCGGTCGAGTTCCCCATTCAAATGCATGTAACAGTGAGAAACGCACCGTCTTGGCGAAAGAAAGCTATTTTGTACAACTTCATATAAATAGCTGTAACTTTTGATAGAAGACTCGGATACACATGTTTATGGCTTTATCTTATAGTACTCAAGGTCCCCGTGTTCTTTTGATAGAAGACTCGGATACACATGTTTATGGCTTTATCTTATAGAACTCAAGGTCTCCGTGCTGGGAAAACAGGTTTTGCAGCTGTTTGAGCTAAGATTTCCAATTTATTCACATAATGAAAATGTATACTTTGTTTCGGTTGAGTTCCCCCTTCAAATGCATGTAACAGTGAGAAACACACTGTCTTGGTGAAAGAAAGCGTTTTTGTAGAACTTCATATAAATAGCTGTAACTTTTGATAGAAGACTCGGATACACATGTTTATGGCTTTATCTTATAGAACTCAAGGTTCCCGTGCTGGGCAAAAAGGTTTTGCAGCTGTTTGAGCTAAGATTTCCAAGTTATTCACATAATGAAAACCTATACTTTGTTTCGGTCGAGTTCCCCATTCAAATGCATGTAACAGTGAGAAACGCACTGTCTTGGCGAAATAAAGCGTTTTTGTACAACTTCATATAAATAGCTGTAACTTTTGATAGAAGACTCGGATACACATGTTTATGGCTTTATCTTATAGAACTCAAGGTTCCCGTGCTGGGCAAAAAGGTTTTGCAGCTGTTTGAGCTAAGATTTCCAAGTTATTCACATAATGAAAACTTATACTTTGTTTCGGTCGAGTTTCCATTCAAATGCATGTAACAGTGAGAAAAGCACTGTCTTGGCGAAAGAAAGCGTTTTTGTACAACTTCATATAAATAGCTGTAACTTTTGATAGAAGACTCGGATACACATGTTTATGGCTTTATCTTATAGAACTCAAGGTTCCCGTGCTGGGCAAACAGGTTTTGCAGCTGTTTGAGCTAAGATTTCCAAGTTATTCACATAATGAAAACCTATACTTTGTTTCGGTCGAGTTCGCATTCAAATGCACGTAACAGTGAGAAACGCACTGTCTTGGCGAAAGAAAGCGTTTTTGTACAACTTCATATAAATAGCTGTAACTTTTGATAGAAGACTCAGACAAACATGTTTATGGCTTTATCTTATAGAACCCAAGGTCTCCGTGCTGGGAAAACAGGTTTTGCAGCTGTTTGAGCTAAGATTTCCAAGTTATTCACATAATGAAAACCTATACTTTGTTTCGGTCAAGATCGTATTCAAATGCATGTAACAGTGAGAAACACACTGTCTTGGTGAAAGAAAGCGTTTTTGTAGAACTTCATATAAATAGCTGTAACTTTTGATAGAAGACTCGGATACACATGTTTATGGCTTTATCTTATAGAACTCAAGGTTCCCGTGCTGGGCAAAAAGGTTTTGCAGCTGTTTGAGCTAAGATTTCCAAGTTATTCACATAATGAAAACTTATACTTTGTTTCGGTCGAGTTCCCCATTCAAATGCATGTAACAGTGAGAAACGCACTGTCTTGGCGAAAGAAAGCATTTTTGTACAACTTCATATAAATAGCTGTAACTTTTGATAGAAGACTCGGATACACATGTTTATGGCTTTATCTTATAGAACTCAAGGTTGCAGTGCTGGGCAAAAAGGTTTTGCAGCTATTTGAGCTAAGATTTCCAAGTTATTCACATAATGAAAACTTATACTTTGTTTCGGTCGAGTTCCCCATTCAAATGCATGTAACAGTGAGAAACGCACCGTCTTGGCGAAAGAAAGCTATTTTGTACAACTTCATATAAATAGCTGTAACTTTTGATAGAAGACTCGGATACACATGTTTATGGCTTTATCTTATAGTACTCAAGGTCCCCGTGTTCTTTTGATAGAAGACTCGGATACACATGTTTATGGCTTTATCTTATAGAACTCAAGGTCTCCGTGCTGGGAAAACAGGTTTTGCAGCTGTTTGAGCTAAGATTTCCAATTTATTCACATAATGAAAACGTATACTTTGTTTCGGTCGAGTTCCCCCTTCAAATGCATGTAACAGTGAGAAATGCACTGTCTTGGCGAAAGAAAGCGTTTTTGTACAACTTCATATAAATAGCTGTAACTTTTGATAGAAGACTCGGATACACATGTTTATGGCTTTATCTTATAGAACTCAAGGTCTCCGTGCTGGGAAAACAGGTTTTGCAGCTGTTTGAGCTAAGATTTCCAAGTTATTCACATAATGAAAACCTATACTTTGTTTCGGTCGAGTTCCCCATTCAAATGCATGTAACAGTGAGAAACGCACTGTCTTGGCGAAAGAAAGCGTTTTTGTACAACTTCATATAAATAGCTGTAACTTTTGATAGAAGACTCAGACAAACATGTTTATGGCTTTATCTTATAGAACTCAAGGTCTCCGTGCTGGGAAAACAGGTTTTGCAGCTGTTTGATCTAAGATTTCCAAGTTATTCACATAATGAAAACTTATACTTTGTTTCGGTCGAGTTCCCATTCAAATGCATGTAACAGTGAGAAACGCACTGTCTTGGCAAAAGAAAGCGTTTTTGTACAACTTCATATAAATAGCTGTAACTTTTGATAGAAGACTCGGATACACATGTTTATGGCTTTATCTTATAGAACTCAAGGTTCCCGTGCTGGGCAAACAGGTTTTGCAGCTGTTTGAGCTAAGATTTCCAAGTTATTCACATAATGAAAACTTATACTTTGTTTCGGTCAAGTTCGCATTCAAATGCACGTAACAGTGAGAAACGCACTGTCTTGGCGAAAGAAAGCGTTTTTGTACAACTTCATATAATTAGCTGTAACTTTTGATAGAAGACTCAGACAAACATGTTTATGGCTTAATCTTATAGAACCCAAGGTCTCCGTGCTGGGAAAACAGGTTTTGCAGCTGTTTGAGCTAAGATTTCCAAGTTATTCACATAATGAAAACCTATACTTTGTTTCGGTCGAGTTCCCAATTCAAATGCATGTAACAGTGAGAAACGCACTGTCTTGGCGAAAGAAAGCGTTTTTGTACAACTTCATAGAAATAGCTGTAACTTTTGATAGAAGACTCGGATACACATGTTTATGGCTTTATCTTATAGAACTCAAGGTTCCCGTGCTGGGAAAACAGGTTTTGCAGCTGTTTGAGCTAAGATTTCCAAGTTATTCACATAATGAAAACCTATACTTTGTTTCGGTCGAGATCCCCATTCAAATGCATGTAACAGTGAGAAACGCACTGTCCTGGCGAAAGAAAGCGTTTTTGTACAACTTCATAGAAATAGCTGTAACTTTTGATAGAAGACTCGGATACACATGTTTATGGCTTTATCTTATAGAACTCAAGGTTCCCGTGCTGGGAAAACAGGTTTTGCAGCTGTTTGAGCTAAGATTTCCAAGTTATTCACATAATGAAAACCTATACTTTGTTTCGGTCGAGTTCCCCATTCAAATGCATGTAACAGTGAGAAACGCACTGTCTTGGCGAAAGAAAGCGTTTTTGTACAACTTCATAGAAATAGCTGTAACTTTTGATAGAAGACTCGGATACACATGTTTATGGCTTTATCTTATAGAACTCAAGGTTCCCGTGCTGGGAAAACAGGTTTTGCAGCTGTTTGAGCTAAGATTTCCAAGTTATTCACATAATGAAAACCTATACTTTGTTTCGGTCGAGTTCTCCATTCAAATGCATGTAACAGTGAGAAACGCACTGTCTTGGCGAAAGAAAGCGTTTTTGTACAACTTCATAGAAATAGCTGTAACTTTTGATAGAAGACTCGGATACACATGTTTATGGCTTTATCTTATAGAACTCAAGGTTCCCGTGCTGGGAAAACAGGTTTTTCAGCTGTTTGAGCTAAGATTTCCAAGTTATTCACATAATGAAAACCTATACTTTGTTTCGGTCGAGATCCCCATTCAAATGCATGTAACAGTGAGAAACGCACTGTCCTGGCGAAAGAAAGCGTTTTTGTACAACTTCATAGAAATAGCTGTAACTTTTGATAGAAGACTCGGATACACATGTTTATGGCTTTATCTTATAGAACTCAAGGTTCCCGTGCTGGGAAAACAGGTTTTGCAGCTGTTTGAGCTAAGATTTCCAAGTTATTCACATAATGAAAACCTATACTTTGTTTCGGTCGAGTTCCCCATTCAAATGCATGTAACAGTGAGAAACGCACTGTCTTGGCGAAAGAAAGCGTTTTTGTACAACTTCATAGAAATAGCTGTAACTTTTGATAGAAGACTCGGATACACATGTTTATGGCTTTATCTTATAGAACTCAAGGTTCCCGTGCTGGGAAAACAGGTTTTGCAGCTGTTTGAGCTAAGATTTCCAAGTTATTCACATAATGAAAACCTATACTTTGTTTCGGTCGAGTTCCCCATTCAAATGCATGTAACAGTGAGAAACGCACTGTCTTGGCGAAAGAAAGCGTTTTTGTACAACTTCATAGAAATAGCTGTAACTTTTGATAGAAGACTCGGATACACATGTTTATGGCTTTATCTTATAGAACTCAAGGTTCCCGTGCTGGGAAAACAGGTTTTGCAGCTGTTTGAGCTAAGATTTCCAAGTTATTCACATAATGAAAACCTATACTTTGTTTCGGTCGAGATCCCCATTCAAATGCATGTAACAGTGAGAAACGCACTGTCTTGGCGAAAGAAAGCGTTTTTGTACAACTTCATAGAAATAGCTGTAACTTTTGATAGAAGACTCGGATACACATGTTTATGGCTTTATCTTTTAGAACTCAAGGTTCCCGTGCTGGGAAAACAGGTTTTGCAGCTGTTTGAGCTAAGATTTCCAAGTTATTCACATAATGAAAACCTATACTTTGTTTCGGTCGAGTTCCCCATTCAAATGCATGTAACAGTGAGAAACGCACTGTCTTGGCGAAAGAAAGCGTTTTTGTACAACTTCATAGAAATAGCTGTAACTTTTGATAGAAGACTCGGATACACATGTTTATGGCTTTATCTTTTAGAACTCAAGGTTCCCGTGCTGGGAAAACAGGTTTTGCAGCTGTTTGAGCTAAGATTTCCAAGTTATTCACATAATGAAAACCTATACTTTGTTTCGGTCGAGTTCCCCATTCAAATGCATGTAACAGTGAGAAACGCACTGTCTTGGCGAAAGAAAGCGTTTTTGTACAACTTCATAGAAATAGCTGTAACTTTTGATAGAAGACTCGGATACACATGTTTATGGCTTTATCTTATAGAACTCAAGGTTCCCGTGCTGGGAAAACAGGTTTTGCAGCTGTTTGAGCTAAGATTTCCAAGTTATTCACATAATGAAAACCTATACTTTGTTTCGGTCGAGTTCCCCATTCAAATGCATGTAACAGTGAGAAACGCACTGTCTTGGCGAAAGAAAGCGTTTTTGTACAACTTCATAGAAATAGCTGTAACTTTTGATAGAAGACTCGGATACACATGTTTATGGCTTTATCTTATAGAACTCAAGGTTCCCGTGCTGGGAAAACAGGTTTTGCAGCTGTTTGAGCTAAGATTTCCAAGTTATTCACATAATGAAAACCTATACTTTGTTTCGGTCGAGTTCCCCATTCAAATGCATGTAACAGTGAGAAACGCACTGTCTTGGCGAAAGAAAGCGTTTTTGTACAACTTCATAGAAATAGCTGTAACTTTTGATAGAAGACTCGGATACACATGTTTATGGCTTTATCTTATAGAACTCAAGGTTCCCGTGCTGGGAAAACAGGTTTTGCAGCTGTTTGAGCTAAGATTTCCAAGTTATTCACATAATGAAAACCTATACTTTGTTTCGGTCGAGTTCCCCATTCAAATGCATGTAACAGTGAGAAACGCACTGTCTTGGCGAAAGAAAGCGTTTTTGTACAACTTCATAGAAATAGCTGTAACTTTTGATAGAAGACTCGGATACACATGTTTATGGCTTTATCTTATAGAACTCAAGGTTCCCGTGCTGGGAAAACAGGTTTTGCAGCTGTTTGAGCTAAGATTTCCAAGTTATTCACATAATGAAAACCTATACTTTGTTTCGGTCGAGTTCCCCATTCAAATGCATGTAACAGTGAGAAACGCACTGTCTTGGCGAAAGAAAGCGTTTTTGTACAACTTCATAGAAATAGCTGTAACTTTTGATAGAAGACTCGGATACACATGTTTATGGCTTTATCTTATAGAACTCAAGGTTCCCGTGCTGGGAAAACAGGTTTTGCAGCTGTTTGAGCTAAGATTTCCAAGTTATTCACATAATGAAAACCTATACTTTGTTTCGGTCGAGTTCCCCATTCAAATGCATGTAACAGTGAGAAACGCACTGTCTTGGCGAAAGAAAGCGTTTTTGTACAACTTCATAGAAATAGCTGTAACTTTTGATAGAAGACTCGGATACACATGTTTATGGCTTTATCTTATAGAACTCAAGGTTCCCGTGCTGGGAAAACAGGTTTTGCAGCTGTTTGAGCTAAGATTTCCAAGTTATTCACATAATGAAAACCTATACTTTGTTTCGGTCGAGTTCCCCATTCAAATGCATGTAACAGTGAGAAACGCACTGTCTTGGCGAAAGAAAGCGTTTTTGTACAACTTCATAGAAATAGCTGTAACTTTTGATAGAAGACTCGGATACACATGTTTATGGCTTTATCTTATAGAACTCAAGGTTCCCGTGCTGGGAAAACAGGTTTTGCAGCTGTTTGAGCTAAGATTTCCAAGTTATTCACATAATGAAAACCTATACTTTGTTTCGGTCGAGTTCCCCATTCAAATGCATGTAACAGTGAGAAACGCACTGTCTTGGCGAAAGAAAGCGTTTTTGTACAACTTCATAGAAATAGCTGTAACTTTTGATAGAAGACTCGGATACACATGTTTATGGCTTTATCTTATAGAACTCAAGGTTCCCGTGCTGGGAAAACAGGTTTTGCAGCTGTTTGAGCTAAGATTTCCAAGTTATTCACATAATGAAAACCTATACTTTGTTTCGGTCGAGTTCCCCATTCAAATGCATGTAACAGTGAGAAACGCACTGTCTTGGCGAAAGAAAGCGTTTTTGTACAACTTCATAGAAATAGCTGTAACTTTTGATAGAAGACTCGGATACACATGTTTATGGCTTTATCTTATAGAACTCAAGGTTCCCGTGCTGGGAAAACAGGTTTTGCAGCTGTTTGAGCTAAGATTTCCAAGTTATTCACATAATGAAAACCTATACTTTGTTTCGGTCGAGTTCCCCATTCAAATGCATGTAACAGTGAGAAACGCACTGTCTTGGCGAAAGAAAGCGTTTTTGTACAACTTCATAGAAATAGCTGTAACTTTTGATAGAAGACTCGGATACACATGTTTATGGCTTTATCTTATAGAACTCAAGGTTCCCGTGCTGGGAAAACAGGTTTTGCAGCTGTTTGAGCTAAGATTTCCAAGTTATTCACATAATGAAAACCTATACTTTGTTTCGGTCGAGTTCCCCATTCAAATGCATGTAACAGTGAGAAACGCACTGTCTTGGCGAAAGAAAGCGTTTTTGTACAACTTCATAGAAATAGCTGTAACTTTTGATAGAAGACTCGGATACACATGTTTATGGCTTTATCTTATAGAACTCAAGGTTCCCGTGCTGGGAAAACAGGTTTTGCAGCTGTTTGAGCTAAGATTTCCAAGTTATTCACATAATGAAAACCTATACTTTGTTTCGGTCGAGTTCCCCATTCAAATGCATGTAACAGTGAGAAACGCACTGTCTTGGCGAAAGAAAGCGTTTTTGTACAACTTCATAGAAATAGCTGTAACTTTTGATAGAAGACTCGGATACACATGTTTATGGCTTTATCTTATAGAACTCAAGGTTCCCGTGCTGGGAAAACAGGTTTTGCAGCTGTTTGAGCTAAGATTTCCAAGTTATTCACATAATGAAAACCTATACTTTGTTTCGGTCGAGTTCCCCATTCAAATGCATGTAACAGTGAGAAACGCACTGTCTTGGCGAAAGAAAGCGTTTTTGTACAACTTCATAGAAATAGCTGTAACTTTTGATAGAAGACTCGGATACACATGTTTATGGCTTTATCTTATAGAACTCAAGGTTCCCGTGCTGGGAAAACAGGTTTTGCAGCTGTTTGAGCTAAGATTTCCAAGTTATTCACATAATGAAAACCTATACTTTGTTTCGGTCGAGTTCCCCATTCAAATGCATGTAACAGTGAGAAACGCACTGTCTTGGCGAAAGAAAGCGTTTTTGTACAACTTCATAGAAATAGCTGTAACTTTTGATAGAAGACTCGGATACACATGTTTATGGCTTTATCTTATAGAACTCAAGGTTCCCGTGCTGGGAAAACAGGTTTTGCAGCTGTTTGAGCTAAGATTTCCAAGTTATTCACATAATGAAAACCTATACTTTGTTTCGGTCGAGTTCCCCATTCAAATGCATGTAACAGTGAGAAACGCACTGTCTTGGCGAAAGAAAGCGTTTTTGTACAACTTCATAGAAATAGCTGTAACTTTTGATAGAAGACTCGGATACACATGTTTATGGCTTTATCTTATAGAACTCAAGGTTCCCGTGCTGGGAAAACAGGTTTTGCAGCTGTTTGAGCTAAGATTTCCAAGTTATTCACATAATGAAAACCTATACTTTGTTTCGGTCGAGTTCCCCATTCAAATGCATGTAACAGTGAGAAACGCACTGTCTTGGCGAAAGAAAGCGTTTTTGTACAACTTCATAGAAATAGCTGTAACTTTTGATAGAAGACTCGGATACACATGTTTATGGCTTTATCTTATAGAACTCAAGGTTCCCGTGCTGGGAAAACAGGTTTTGCAGCTGTTTGAGCTAAGATTTCCAAGTTATTCACATAATGAAAACCTATACTTTGTTTCGGTCGAGTTCCCCATTCAAATGCATGTAACAGTGAGAAACGCACTGTCTTGGCGAAAGAAAGCGTTTTTGTACAACTTCATAGAAATAGCTGTAACTTTTGATAGAAGACTCGGATACACATGTTTATGGCTTTATCTTATAGAACTCAAGGTTCCCGTGCTGGGAAAACAGGTTTTGCAGCTGTTTGAGCTAAGATTTCCAAGTTATTCACATAATGAAAACCTATACTTTGTTTCGGTCGAGTTCCCCATTCAAATGCATGTAACAGTGAGAAACGCACTGTCTTGGCGAAAGAAAGCGTTTTTGTACAACTTCATAGAAATAGCTGTAACTTTTGATAGAAGACTCGGATACACATGTTTATGGCTTTATCTTATAGAACTCAAGGTTCCCGTGCTGGGAAAACAGGTTTTGCAGCTGTTTGAGCTAAGATTTCCAAGTTATTCACATAATGAAAACCTATACTTTGTTTCGGTCGAGTTCCCCATTCAAATGCATGTAACAGTGAGAAACGCACTGTCTTGGCGAAAGAAAGCGTTTTTGTACAACTTCATAGAAATAGCTGTAACTTTTGATAGAAGACTCGGATACACATGTTTATGGCTTTATCTTATAGAACTCAAGGTTCCCGTGCTGGGAAAACAGGTTTTGCAGCTGTTTGAGCTAAGATTTCCAAGTTATTCACATAATGAAAACCTATACTTTGTTTCGGTCGAGTTCCCCATTCAAATGCATGTAACAGTGAGAAACGCACTGTCTTGGCGAAAGAAAGCGTTTTTGTACAACTTCATAGAAATAGCTGTAACTTTTGATAGAAGACTCGGATACACATGTTTATGGCTTTATCTTATAGAACTCAAGGTTCCCGTGCTGGGAAAACAGGTTTTGCAGCTGTTTGAGCTAAGATTTCCAAGTTATTCACATAATGAAAACCTATACTTTGTTTCGGTCGAGTTCCCCATTCAAATGCATGTAACAGTGAGAAACGCACTGTCTTGGCGAAAGAAAGCGTTTTTGTACAACTTCATAGAAATAGCTGTAACTTTTGATAAAGACTCGGATACACATGTTTATGGCTTTATCTTATAGAACTCAAGGTTCCCGTGCTGGGAAAACAGGTTTTGCAGCTGTTTGAGCTAAGATTTCCAAGTTATTCACATAATGAAAACCTATACTTTGTTTCGGTCGAGTTCCCCATTCAAATGCATGTAACAGTGAGAAACGCACTGTCTTGGCGAAAGAAAGCGTTTTTGTACAACTTCATAGAAATAGCTGTAACTTTTGATAGAAGACTCGGATACACATGTTTATGGCTTTATTTTATAGAACTCAAGGTTCCCGTGCTGGGAAAACAGGTTTTGCAGCTGTTTGAGCTAAGATTTCCAAGTTATTCACATAATGAAAACCTATACTTTGTTTCGGTCGAGTTCCCCATTCAAATGCATGTAACAGTGAGAAACGCACTGTCTTGGCGAAAGAAAGCGTTTTTGTACAACTTCATAGAAATAGCTGTAACTTTTGATAGAAGACTCGGATACACATGTTTATGGCTTTATCTTATAGAACTCAAGGTTCCCGTGCTGGGAAAACAGGTTTTGCAGCTGTTTGAGCTAAGATTTCCAAGTTATTCACATAATGAAAACCTATACTTTGTTTCGGTCGAGTTCCCCATTCAAATGCATGTAACAGTGAGAAACGCACTGTCTTGGCGAAAGAAAGCGTTTTTGTACAACTTCATAGAAATAGCTGTAACTTTTGATAGAAGACTCGGATACACATGTTTATGGCTTTATCTTATAGAACTCAAGGTTCCCGTGCTGGGAAAACAGGTTTTGCAGCTGTTTGAGCTAAGATTTCCAAGTTATTCACATAATGAAAACCTATACTTTGTTTCGGTCGAGTTCCCCATTCAAATGCATGTAACAGTGAGAAACGCACTGTCTTGGCGAAAGAAAGCGTTTTTGTACAACTTCATAGAAATAGCTGTAACTTTTGATAGAAGACTCGGATACACATGTTTATGGCTTTATCTTATAGAACTCAAGGTTCCCGTGCTGGGAAAACAGGTTTTGCAGCTGTTTGAGCTAAGATTTCCAAGTTATTCACATAATGAAAACCTATACTTTGTTTCGGTCGAGTTCCCCATTCAAATGCATGTAACAGTGAGAAACGCACTGTCTTGGCGAAAGAAAGCGTTTTTGTACAACTTCATAGAAATAGCTGTAACTTTTGATAGAAGACTCGGATACACATGTTTATGGCTTTATCTTATAGAACTCAAGGTTCCCGTGCTGGGAAAACAGGTTTTGCAGCTGTTTGAGCTAAGATTTCCAAGTTATTCACATAATGAAAACCTATACTTTGTTTCGGTCGAGTTCCCCATTCAAATGCATGTAACAGTGAGAAACGCACTGTCTTGGCGAAAGAAAGCGTTTTTGTACAACTTCATAGAAATAGCTGTAACTTTTGATAGAAGACTCGGATACACATGTTTATGGCTTTATCTTATAGAACTCAAGGTTCCCGTGCTGGGAAAACAGGTTTTGCAGCTGTTTGAGCTAAGATTTCCAAGTTATTCACATAATGAAAACCTATACTTTGTTTCGGTCGAGTTCCCCATTCAAATGCATGTAACAGTGAGAAACGCACTGTCTTGGCGAAAGAAAGCGTTTTTGTACAACTTCATAGAAATAGCTGTAACTTTTGATAGAAGACTCGGATACACATGTTTATGGCTTTATCTTATAGAACTCAAGGTTCCCGTGCTGGGAAAACAGGTTTTGCAGCTGTTTGAGCTAAGATTTCCAAGTTATTCACATAATGAAAACCTATACTTTGTTTCGGTCGAGTTCCCCATTCAAATGCATGTAACAGTGAGAAACGCACTGTCTTGGCGAAAGAAAGCGTTTTTGTACAACTTCATAGAAATAGCTGTAACTTTTGATAGAAGACTCGGATACACATGTTTATGGCTTTATCTTATAGAACTCAAGGTTCCCGTGCTGGGAAAACAGGTTTTGCAGCTGTTTGAGCTAAGATTTCCAAGTTATTCACATAATGAAAACCTATACTTTGTTTCGGTCGAGTTCCCCATTCAAATGCATGTAACAGTGAGAAACGCACTGTCTTGGCGAAAGAAAGCGTTTTTGTACAACTTCATAGAAATAGCTGTAACTTTTGATAGAAGACTCGGATACACATGTTTATGGCTTTATCTTATAGAACTCAAGGTTCCCGTGCTGGGAAAACAGGTTTTGCAGCTGTTTGAGCTAAGATTTCCAAGTTATTCACATAATGAAAACCTATACTTTGTTTCGGTCGAGTTCCCCATTCAAATGCATGTAACAGTGAGAAACGCACTGTCTTGGCGAAAGAAAGCGTTTTTGTACAACTTCATAGAAATAGCTGTAACTTTTGATAGAAGACTCGGATACACATGTTTATGGCTTTATCTTATAGAACTCAAGGTTCCCGTGCTGGGAAAACAGGTTTTGCAGCTGTTTGAGCTAAGATTTCCAAGTTATTCACATAATGAAAACCTATACTTTGTTTCGGTCGAGTTCCCCATTCAAATGCATGTAACAGTGAGAAACGCACTGTCTTGGCGAAAGAAAGCGTTTTTGTACAACTTCATAGAACTAGCTGTAACTTTTGATAGAAGACTCGGATACACATGTTTATGGCTTTATCTTATAGAACTCAAGGTTCCCGTGCTGGGAAAACAGGTTTTGCAGCTGTTTGAGCTAAGATTTCCAAGTTATTCACATAATGAAAACCTATACTTTGTTTCGGTCGAGTTCCCCATTCAAATGCATGTAACAGTGAGAAACGCACTGTCTTGGTGAAAGAAAGCGTTTTTGTACAACTTCATAGAAATAGCTGTAACTTTTGATAGAAGACTCGGATACACATGTTTATGGCTTTATCTTATAGAACTCAAGGTTCCCGTGCTGGGAAAACAGGTTTTGCAGCTGTTTGAGCTAAGATTTCCAAGTTATTCACATAATGAAAACCTATACTTTGTTTCGGTCGAGATCCCCATTCAAATGCATGTAACAGTGAGAAACGCACTGTCTTGGCGAAAGAAAGCGTTTTTGTACAACTTCATAGAAATAGCTGTAACTTTTGATAGAAGACTCGGATACACATGTTTATGGCTTTATCTTATAGAACTCAAGGTCCCCGTGCTGGGAAAACAGGTTTTGCAGCTGTTTGAGCTAAGATTTCAAAGTTATTCACATAATGAAAACCTATACTTTGTTTCGGTGGAGTTCCCCATTCAAATGCATGTAACAGTGAGAAACGCACTGTCTTGGCGAAAGAAAGCGTTTTTGTACAACTTCATATAAATAGCTGTAACTTTTGATAGAAGACTCAGACAAACATGTTTATGGCTTTATCTTATAGAACTCAAGGTGCCCGTGCTGGGAAACCAGGTTTTGCAGCTGTTTGAGCTAAGATTTCAAAGTTATTCACATAATGAAAACCTATACTTTGTTTCGGTGGAGTTCCCCATTCAAATGCATGTAACAGTGAGAAACGCACTGTCTTGGCGAAAGAAAGCGTTTTTGTACAACTTCATATAAATAGCTGTAACTTTTGATAGAAGACTCGGATACACATGTTTATGGCTTTATCTTATAGAACTCAAGGTCCCCGTGCTGGGAAAACAGGTTTTGCAGCTGTTTGAGCTAAGATTTCCAAGTTATTCACATAATGAAAACCTATACTTTGTTTCGGTGGAGTTCCCCATTCAAATGCATGTAACAGTGAGAAACGCACTGTCTTGGCGAAAGAAAGCGTTTTTGTACAACTTCATAGAAATAGCTGTAACTTTTGATAGAAGACTCGGATACACATGTTTATGGCTTTATCTTATAGAACTCAAGGTTCCCGTGCTGGGCAAACAGGTTTTGCAGCTGTTTGAGCTAAGATTTCCAAGTTATTCACATAATGAAAACCTATACTTTGTTTCGGTGGAGTTCCCCATTCAAATGCATGTAACAGTGAGAAACGCACTGTATTGGCGAAAGAAAGCATTTTTGTACAACTTCATATAAATAGCTGTAACTTTTGATAGAAGACTCGGATACACATGTTTATGGCTTTATCTTATAGAACTCAAGGTCCCCGTGCTGGGAAAACAGGTTTTGCAGCTGTTTGAGCTAAGATTTCAAAGTTATTCACATAATGAAAACCTATACTTTGTTTCGGTGGAGTTCCCCATTCAAATGCATGTAACAGTGAGAAACGCACTGTCTTGGCGAAAGAAAGCATTTTTGTACAACTTCATATAAATAGCTGTAACTTTTGATAGAAGACTCAGACAAACATGTTTATGGCTTTATCTTATAGAACTCAAGGTGCCCGTGCTGGGAAACCAGGTTTTGCAGCTGTTTGAGCTAAGATTTCAAAGTTATTCACATAATGAAAACCTATACTTTGTTTCGGTGGAGTTCCCCATTCAAATGCATGTAACAGTGAGAAACGCACTGTCTTGGCGAAAGAAAGCGTTTTTGTACAACTTCATATAAATAGCTGTAACTTTTGATAGAAGACTCGGATACACATGTTTATGGCTTTATCTTATAGAACTCAAGGTCCCCGTGCTGGGAAAACAGGTTTTGCAGCTGTTTGAGCTAAGATTTCCAAGTTATTCACATAATGAAAACCTATACTTTGTTTCGGTGGAGTTCCCCATTCAAATGCATGTAACAGTGAGAAACGCACTGTCTTGGCGAAAGAAAGCGTTTTTGTACAACTTCATATAAATAGCTGTAACTTTTGATAGAAGACTCGGATACACATGTTTATGGCTTTATCTTATAGAACTCAAGGTGCCCGTGCTGGGAAACCAGGTTTTGCAGCTGTTTGAGCTAAGATTTCCAAGTTATTCACATAATGAAAACCTATACTTTGTTTCGGTCGAGATCCCCATTCAAATGCATGTAACAGTGAGAAACGCACTGTCTTGGCGAAAGAAAGCGTTTTTGTACAACTTCATAGAAATAGCTGTAACTTTTGATAGAAGACTCGGATACACATGTTTATGGCTTTATCTTATAGAACTCAAGGTTCCCGTGCTGGGAAAACAGGTTTTGCAGCTGTTTGAGCTAAGATTTCCAAGTTATTCACATAATGAAAACCTATACTTTGTTTCGGTGGAGTTCCCCATTCAAATGCATGTAACAGTGAGAAACGCACTGTCTTGGCGAAAGAAAGCGTTTTTGTACAACTTCATAGAAATAGCTGTAACTTTTGATAGAAGACTCGGATACACATGTTTATGGCTTTATCTTATAGAACTCAAGGTTCCCGTGCTGGGCAAACAGGTTTTGCAGCTGTTTGAGCTAAGATTTCCAAGTTATTCACATAATGAAAACCTATACTTTGTTTCGGTGGAGTTCCCCATTCAAATGCATGTAACAGTGAGAAACGCACTGTCTTGGCGAAAGAAAGCGTTTTTGTACAACTTCATAGAAATAGCTGTAACTTTTGATAGAAGACTCGGATACACATGTTTATGGCTTTATCTTATAGAACTCAAGGTTCCCGTGCTGGGAAAACAGGTTTTGCAGCTGTTTGAGCTAAGATTTCCAAGTTATTCACATAATGAAAACCTATACTTTGTTTCGGTCGAGTTCCCCATTCAAAATGCATGTAACAGTGAGAAACGCACTGTATTGGCGAAAGAAAGCATTTTTGTACAACTTCATATAAATAGCTGTAACTTTTGATAGAAGACTCGGATACACATGTTTATGGCTTTATCTTATAGAACTCAAGGTCCCCGTGCTGGGAAAACAGGTTTTGCAGCTGTTTGAGCTAAGATTTCAAAGTTATTCACATAATGAAAACCTATACTTTGTTTCGGTGGAGTTCCCCATTCAAATGCATGTAACAGTGAGAAACGCACTGTATTGGCGAAAGAAAGCATTTTTGTACAACTTCATATAAATAGCTGTAACTTTTGATAGAAGACTCGGATACACATGTTTATGGCTTTATCTTATAGAACTCAAGGTCCCCGTGCTGGGAAAACAGGTTTTGCAGCTGTTTGAGCTAAGATTTCAAAGTTATTCACATAATGAAAACCTATACTTTGTTTCGGTGGAGTTCCCCATTCAAATGCATGTAACAGTGAGAAACGCACTGTCTTGGCGAAAGAAAGCATTTTTGTACAACTTCATATAAATAGCTGTAACTTTTGATAGAAGACTCAGACAAACATGTTTATGGCTTTATCTTATAGAACTCAAGGTGCCCGTGCTGGGAAACCAGGTTTTGCAGCTGTTTGAGCTAAGATTTCAAAGTTATTCACATAATGAAAACCTATACTTTGTTTCGGTGGAGTTCCCCATTCAAATGCATGTAACAGTGAGAAACGCACTGTCTTGGCGAAAGAAAGCGTTTTTGTACAACTTCATATAAATAGCTGTAACTTTTGATAGAAGACTCGGATACACATGTTTATGGCTTTATCTTATAGAACTCAAGGTGCCCGTGCTGGGAAAACAGGTTTTGCAGCTGTTTGAGCTAAGATTTCCAAGTTATTCACATAATGAAAACCTATACTTTGTTTCGGTCGAGTTCCCCATTCAAAATGCATGTAACAGTGAGAAACGCACTGTATTGGCGAAAGAAAGCATTTTTGTACAACTTCATATAAATAGCTGTAACTTTTGATAGAAGACTCGGATACACATGTTTATGGCTTTATCTTATAGAACTCAAGGT
The DNA here is from genome assembly GCF_057382095.1 of Aulonocara sp. 'chitande type north' Nkhata Bay. Lineage (NCBI taxonomy): Eukaryota > Metazoa > Chordata > Actinopteri > Cichliformes > Cichlidae > Aulonocara > Aulonocara sp. 'chitande type north' Nkhata Bay. The sequence continues at coordinate 9,999,472 of NC_141347.1, forward strand.
CCCCGTGCTGGGAAAACAGGTTTTGCAGCTGTTTGAGCTAAGATTTCAAAGTTATTCACATAATGAAAACCTATACTTTGTTTCGGTGGAGTTCCCCATTCAAATGCATGTAACAGTGAGAAACGCACTGTATTGGCGAAAGAAAGCATTTTTGTACAACTTCATATAAATAGCTGTAACTTTTGATAGAAGACTCGGATACACATGTTTATGGCTTTATCTTATAGAACTCAAGGTCCCCGTGCTGGGAAAACAGGTTTTGCAGCTGTTTGAGCTAAGATTTCAAAGTTATTCACATAATGAAAACCTATACTTTGTTTCGGTGGAGTTCCCCATTCAAATGCATGTAACAGTGAGAAACGCACTGTCTTGGCGAAAGAAAGCATTTTTGTACAACTTCATATAAATAGCTGTAACTTTTGATAGAAGACTCAGACAAACATGTTTATGGCTTTATCTTATAGAACTCAAGGTGCCCGTGCTGGGAAACCAGGTTTTGCAGCTGTTTGAGCTAAGATTTCAAAGTTATTCACATAATGAAAACCTATACTTTGTTTCGGTGGAGTTCCCCATTCAAATGCATGTAACAGTGAGAAACGCACTGTCTTGGCGAAAGAAAGCGTTTTTGTACAACTTCATATAAATAGCTGTAACTTTTGATAGAAGACTCGGATACACATGTTTATGGCTTTATCTTATAGAACTCAAGGTCCCCGTGCTGGGAAAACAGGTTTTGCAGCTGTTTGAGCTAAGATTTCCAAGTTATTCACATAATGAAAACCTATACTTTGTTTCGGTGGAGTTCCCCATTCAAATGCATGTAACAGTGAGAAACGCACTGTCTTGGCGAAAGAAAGCGTTTTTGTACAACTTCATATAAATAGCTGTAACTTTTGATAGAAGACTCGGATACACATGTTTATGGCTTTATCTTATAGAACTCAAGGTCCCCGTGCTGGGAAAACAGGTTTTGCAGCTGTTTGAGCTAAGATTTCAAAGTTATTCACATAATGAAAACCTATACTTTGTTTCGGTGGAGTTCCCCATTCAAATGCATGTAACAGTGAGAAACGCACTGTATTGGCGAAAGAAAGCATTTTTGTACAACTTCATATAAATAGCTGTAACTTTTGATAGAAGACTCGGATACACATGTTTATGGCTTTATCTTATAGAACTCAAGGTCCCCGTGCTGGGAAAACAGGTTTTGCAGCTGTTTGAGCTAAGATTTCAAAGTTATTCACATAATGAAAACCTATACTTTGTTTCGGTGGAGTTCCCCATTCAAATGCATGTAACAGTGAGAAACGCACTGTCTTGGCGAAAGAAAGCATTTTTGTACAACTTCATATAAATAGCTGTAACTTTTGATAGAAGACTCAGACAAACATGTTTATGGCTTTATCTTATAGAACTCAAGGTGCCCGTGCTGGGAAACCAGGTTTTGCAGCTGTTTGAGCTAAGATTTCAAAGTTATTCACATAATGAAAACCTATACTTTGTTTCGGTGGAGTTCCCCATTCAAATGCATGTAACAGTGAGAAACGCACTGTCTTGGCGAAAGAAAGCGTTTTTGTACAACTTCATATAAATAGCTGTAACTTTTGATAGAAGACTCGGATACACATGTTTATGGCTTTATCTTATAGAACTCAAGGTCCCCGTGCTGGGAAAACAGGTTTTGCAGCTGTTTGAGCTAAGATTTCCAAGTTATTCACATAATGAAAACCTATACTTTGTTTCGGTGGAGTTCCCCATTCAAATGCATGTAACAGTGAGAAACGCACTGTCTTGGCGAAAGAAAGCGTTTTTGTACAACTTCATATAAATAGCTGTAACTTTTGATAGAAGACTCGGATACACATGTTTATGGCTTTATCTTATAGAACTCAAGGTCCCCGTGCTGGGAAAACAGGTTTTGCAGCTGTTTGAGCTAAGATTTCCAAGTTATTCACATAATGAAAACCTATACTTTGTTTCGGTCGAGTTCCCCATTCAAAATGCATGTAACAGTGAGAAACGCACTGTATTGGCGAAAGAAAGCATTTTTGTACAACTTCATATAAATAGCTGTAACTTTTGATAGAAGACTCGGATACACATGTTTATGGCTTTATCTTATAGAACTCAAGGTCCCCGTGCTGGGAAAACAGGTTTTGCAGCTGTTTGAGCTAAGATTTCAAAGTTATTCACATAATGAAAACCTATACTTTGTTTCGGTGGAGTTCCCCATTCAAATGCATGTAACAGTGAGAAACGCACTGTCTTGGCGAAAGAAAGCATTTTTGTACAACTTCATATAAATAGCTGTAACTTTTGATAGAAGACTCAGACAAACATGTTTATGGCTTTATCTTATAGAACTCAAGGTGCCCGTGCTGGGAAACCAGGTTTTGCAGCTGTTTGAGCTAAGATTTCAAAGTTATTCACATAATGAAAACCTATACTTTGTTTCGGTGGAGTTCCCCATTCAAATGCATGTAACAGTGAGAAACGCACTGTCTTGGCGAAAGAAAGCGTTTTTGTACAACTTCATATAAATAGCTGTAACTTTTGATAGAAGACTCGGATACACATGTTTATGGCTTTATCTTATAGAACTCAAGGTCCCCGTGCTGGGAAAACAGGTTTTGCAGCTGTTTGAGCTAAGATTTCCAAGTTATTCACATAATGAAAACCTATACTTTGTTTCGGTGGAGTTCCCCATTCAAATGCATGTAACAGTGAGAAACGCACTGTCTTGGCGAAAGAAAGCGTTTTTGTACAACTTCATATAAATAGCTGTAACTTTTGATAGAAGACTCGGATACACATGTTTATGGCTTTATCTTATAGAACTCAAGGTGCCCGTGCTGGGAAACCAGGTTTTGCAGCTGTTTGAGCTAAGATTTCCAAGTTATTCACATAATGAAAACCTATACTTTGTTTCGGTCGAGATCCCCATTCAAATGCATGTAACAGTGAGAAACGCACTGTCTTGGCGAAAGAAAGCGTTTTTGTACAACTTCATAGAAATAGCTGTAACTTTTGATAGAAGACTCGGATACACATGTTTATGGCTTTATCTTATAGAACTCAAGGTTCCCGTGCTGGGAAAACAGGTTTTGCAGCTGTTTGAGCTAAGATTTCCAAGTTATTCACATAATGAAAACCTATACTTTGTTTCGGTGGAGTTCCCCATTCAAATGCATGTAACAGTGAGAAACGCACTGTCTTGGCGAAAGAAAGCGTTTTTGTACAACTTCATAGAAATAGCTGTAACTTTTGATAGAAGACTCGGATACACATGTTTATGGCTTTATCTTATAGAACTCAAGGTTCCCGTGCTGGGCAAACAGGTTTTGCAGCTGTTTGAGCTAAGATTTCCAAGTTATTCACATAATGAAAACCTATACTTTGTTTCGGTGGAGTTCCCCATTCAAATGCATGTAACAGTGAGAAACGCACTGTCTTGGCGAAAGAAAGCGTTTTTGTACAACTTCATAGAAATAGCTGTAACTTTTGATAGAAGACTCGGATACACATGTTTATGGCTTTATCTTATAGAACTCAAGGTTCCCGTGCTGGGAAAACAGGTTTTGCAGCTGTTTGAGCTAAGATTTCCAAGTTATTCACATAATGAAAACCTATACTTTGTTTCGGTCGAGTTCCCCATTCAAAATGCATGTAACAGTGAGAAACGCACTGTATTGGCGAAAGAAAGCATTTTTGTACAACTTCATATAAATAGCTGTAACTTTTGATAGAAGACTCGGATACACATGTTTATGGCTTTATCTTATAGAACTCAAGGTCCCCGTGCTGGGAAAACAGGTTTTGCAGCTGTTTGAGCTAAGATTTCAAAGTTATTCACATAATGAAAACCTATACTTTGTTTCGGTGGAGTTCCCCATTCAAATGCATGTAACAGTGAGAAACGCACTGTATTGGCGAAAGAAAGCATTTTTGTACAACTTCATATAAATAGCTGTAACTTTTGATAGAAGACTCGGATACACATGTTTATGGCTTTATCTTATAGAACTCAAGGTCCCCGTGCTGGGAAAACAGGTTTTGCAGCTGTTTGAGCTAAGATTTCAAAGTTATTCACATAATGAAAACCTATACTTTGTTTCGGTGGAGTTCCCCATTCAAATGCATGTAACAGTGAGAAACGCACTGTCTTGGCGAAAGAAAGCATTTTTGTACAACTTCATATAAATAGCTGTAACTTTTGATAGAAGACTCAGACAAACATGTTTATGGCTTTATCTTATAGAACTCAAGGTGCCCGTGCTGGGAAACCAGGTTTTGCAGCTGTTTGAGCTAAGATTTCAAAGTTATTCACATAATGAAAACCTATACTTTGTTTCGGTGGAGTTCCCCATTCAAATGCATGTAACAGTGAGAAACGCACTGTCTTGGCGAAAGAAAGCGTTTTTGTACAACTTCATATAAATAGCTGTAACTTTTGATAGAAGACTCGGATACACATGTTTATGGCTTTATCTTATAGAACTCAAGGTGCCCGTGCTGGGAAAACAGGTTTTGCAGCTGTTTGAGCTAAGATTTCCAAGTTATTCACATAATGAAAACCTATACTTTGTTTCGGTCGAGTTCCCCATTCAAAATGCATGTAACAGTGAGAAACGCACTGTATTGGCGAAAGAAAGCATTTTTGTACAACTTCATATAAATAGCTGTAACTTTTGATAGAAGACTCGGATACACATGTTTATGGCTTTATCTTATAGAACTCAAGGTCCCCGTGCTGGGAAAACAGGTTTTGCAGCTGTTTGAGCTAAGATTTCAAAGTTATTCACATAATGAAAACCTATACTTTGTTTCGGTGGAGTTCCCCATTCAAATGCATGTAACAGTGAGAAACGCACTGTATTGGCGAAAGAAAGCATTTTTGTACAACTTCATATAAATAGCTGTAACTTTTGATAGAAGACTCGGATACACATGTTTATGGCTTTATCTTATAGAACTCAAGGTCCCCGTGCTGGGAAAACAGGTTTTGCAGCTGTTTGAGCTAAGATTTCAAAGTTATTCACATAATGAAAACCTATACTTTGTTTCGGTGGAGTTCCCCATTCAAATGCATGTAACAGTGAGAAACGCACTGTCTTGGCGAAAGAAAGCATTTTTGTACAACTTCATATAAATAGCTGTAACTTTTGATAGAAGACTCAGACAAACATGTTTATGGCTTTATCTTATAGAACTCAAGGTGCCCGTGCTGGGAAACCAGGTTTTGCAGCTGTTTGAGCTAAGATTTCAAAGTTATTCACATAATGAAAACCTATACTTTGTTTCGGTGGAGTTCCCCATTCAAATGCATGTAACAGTGAGAAACGCACTGTCTTGGCGAAAGAAAGCGTTTTTGTACAACTTCATATAAATAGCTGTAACTTTTGATAGAAGACTCGGATACACATGTTTATGGCTTTATCTTATAGAACTCAAGGTCCCCGTGCTGGGAAAACAGGTTTTGCAGCTGTTTGAGCTAAGATTTCCAAGTTATTCACATAATGAAAACCTATACTTTGTTTCGGTGGAGTTCCCCATTCAAATGCATGTAACAGTGAGAAACGCACTGTCTTGGCGAAAGAAAGCGTTTTTGTACAACTTCATATAAATAGCTGTAACTTTTGATAGAAGACTCGGATACACATGTTTATGGCTTTATCTTATAGAACTCAAGGTCCCCGTGCTGGGAAAACAGGTTTTGCAGCTGTTTGAGCTAAGATTTCAAAGTTATTCACATAATGAAAACCTATACTTTGTTTCGGTGGAGTTCCCCATTCAAATGCATGTAACAGTGAGAAACGCACTGTATTGGCGAAAGAAAGCATTTTTGTACAACTTCATATAAATAGCTGTAACTTTTGATAGAAGACTCGGATACACATGTTTATGGCTTTATCTTATAGAACTCAAGGTCCCCGTGCTGGGAAAACAGGTTTTGCAGCTGTTTGAGCTAAGATTTCAAAGTTATTCACATAATGAAAACCTATACTTTGTTTCGGTGGAGTTCCCCATTCAAATGCATGTAACAGTGAGAAACGCACTGTCTTGGCGAAAGAAAGCATTTTTGTACAACTTCATATAAATAGCTGTAACTTTTGATAGAAGACTCAGACAAACATGTTTATGGCTTTATCTTATAGAACTCAAGGTGCCCGTGCTGGGAAACCAGGTTTTGCAGCTGTTTGAGCTAAGATTTCAAAGTTATTCACATAATGAAAACCTATACTTTGTTTCGGTGGAGTTCCCCATTCAAATGCATGTAACAGTGAGAAACGCACTGTCTTGGCGAAAGAAAGCGTTTTTGTACAACTTCATATAAATAGCTGTAACTTTTGATAGAAGACTCGGATACACATGTTTATGGCTTTATCTTATAGAACTCAAGGTCCCCGTGCTGGGAAAACAGGTTTTGCAGCTGTTTGAGCTAAGATTTCCAAGTTATTCACATAATGAAAACCTATACTTTGTTTCGGTGGAGTTCCCCATTCAAATGCATGTAACAGTGAGAAACGCACTGTCTTGGCGAAAGAAAGCGTTTTTGTACAACTTCATATAAATAGCTGTAACTTTTGATAGAAGACTCGGATACACATGTTTATGGCTTTATCTTATAGAACTCAAGGTCCCCGTGCTGGGAAAACAGGTTTTGCAGCTGTTTGAGCTAAGATTTCCAAGTTATTCACATAATGAAAACCTATACTTTGTTTCGGTCGAGTTCCCCATTCAAAATGCATGTAACAGTGAGAAACGCACTGTATTGGCGAAAGAAAGCATTTTTGTACAACTTCATATAAATAGCTGTAACTTTTGATAGAAGACTCGGATACACATGTTTATGGCTTTATCTTATAGAACTCAAGGTCCCCGTGCTGGCAAAACAGGTTTTGCAGCTGTTTGAGCTAAGATTTCCAAGTTATTCACATAATGAAAACCTATACTTTGTTTCGGTCGACTTCCCCATTCAAAATGCATGTAACAGTGAGAAACGCACTGTATTGGCGAAAGAAAGCATTTTTGTACAACTTCATATAAATAGCTGTAACTTTTGATAGAAGACTCGGATACACATGTTTATGGCTTTATCTTATAGAACTCAAGGTCCCCGTGCTGGGAAAACAGGTTTTGCAGCTGTTTGAGCTAAGATTTCAAAGTTATTCACATAATGAAAACCTATACTTTGTTTCGGTGGAGTTCCCCATTCAAATGCATGTAACAGTGAGAAACGCACTGTCTTGGCGAAAGAAAGCGTTTTTGTACAACTTCATATAAATAGCTGTAACTTTTGATAGAAGACTCAGACAAACATGTTTATGGCTTTATCTTATAGAACTCAAGGTGCCCGTGCTGGGAAACCAGGTTTTGCAGCTGTTTGAGCTAAGATTTCAAAGTTATTCACATAATGAAAACCTATACTTTGTTTCGGTGGAGTTCCCCATTCAAATGCATGTAACAGTGAGAAACGCACTGTCTTGGCGAAAGAAAGCGTTTTTGTACAACTTCATATAAATAGCTGTAACTTTTGATAGAAGACTCGGATACACATGTTTATGGCTTTATCTTATAGAACTCAAGGTCCCCGTGCTGGGAAAACAGGTTTTGCAGCTGTTTGAGCTAAGATTTCAAAGTTATTCACATAATGAAAACCTATACTTTGTTTCGGTGGAGTTCCCCATTCAAATGCATGTAACAGTGAGAAACGCACTGTCTTGGCGAAAGAAAGCGTTTTTGTACAACTTCATATAAATAGCTGTAACTTTTGATAGAAGACTCGGATACACATGTTTATGGCTTTATCTTATAGAACTCAAGGTCCCCGTGCTGGGAAAACAGGTTTTGCAGCTGTTTGAGCTAAGATTTCCAAGTTATTCACATAATGAAAACCTATACTTTGTTTCGGTCGAGTTCCCCATTCAAAATGCATGTAACAGTGAGAAACGCACTGTATTGGCGAAAGAAAGCATTTTTGTACAACTTCATATAAATAGCTGTAACTTTTGATAGAAGACTCGGATACACATGTTTATGGCTTTATCTTATAGAACTCAAGGTCCCCGTGCTGGCAAAACAGGTTTTGCAGCTGTTTGAGCTAAGATTTCCAAGTTATTCACATAATGAAAACCTATACTTTGTTTCGGTGGAGTTCCCCATTCAAATGCATGTAACAGTGAGAAACGCACTGTCTTGGCGAAAGAAAGCGTTTTTGTACAACTTCATAGAAATAGCTGTAACTTTTGATAGAAGACTCGGATACACATGTTTATGGCTTTATCTTATAGAACTCAAGGTTCCCGTGCTGGGCAAACAGGTTTTGCAGCTGTTTGAGCTAAGATTTCCAAGTTATTCACATAATGAAAACCTATACTTTGTTTCGGTGGAGTTCCCCATTCAAATGCATGTAACAGTGAGAAACGCACTGTCTTGGCGAAAGAAAGCGTTTTTGTACAACTTCATAGAAATAGCTGTAACTTTTGATAGAAGACTCGGATACACATGTTTATGGCTTTATCTTATAGAACTCAAGGTTCCCGTGCTGGGAAAACAGGTTTTGCAGCTGTTTGAGCTAAGATTTCCAAGTTATTCACATAATGAAAACCTATACTTTGTTTCGGTCGAGTTCCCCATTCAAAATGCATGTAACAGTGAGAAACGCACTGTATTGGCGAAAGAAAGCATTTTTGTACAACTTCATATAAATAGCTGTAACTTTTGATAGAAGACTCGGATACACATGTTTATGGCTTTATCTTATAGAACTCAAGGTCCCCATGCTGGGAAAACAGGTTTTGCAGCTGTTTGAGCTAAGATTTCAAAGTTATTCACATAATGAAAACCTATACTTTGTTTCGGTGGAGTTCCCCATTCAAATGCATGTAACAGTGAGAAACGCACTGTATTGGCGAAAGAAAGCATTTTTGTACAACTTCATATAAATAGCTGTAACTTTTGATAGAAGACTCGGATACACATGTTTATGGCTTTATCTTATAGAACTCAAGGTCCCCGTGCTGGGAAAACAGGTTTTGCAGCTGTTTGAGCTAAGATTTCAAAGTTATTCACATAATGAAAACCTATACTTTGTTTCGGTGGAGTTCCCCATTCAAATGCATGTAACAGTGAGAAACGCACTGTCTTGGCGAAAGAAAGCATTTTTGTACAACTTCATATAAATAGCTGTAACTTTTGATAGAAGACTCAGACAAACATGTTTATGGCTTTATCTTATAGAACTCAAGGTGCCCGTGCTGGGAAACCAGGTTTTGCAGCTGTTTGAGCTAAGATTTCAAAGTTATTCACATAATGAAAACCTATACTTTGTTTCGGTGGAGTTCCCCATTCAAATGCATGTAACAGTGAGAAACGCACTGTCTTGGCGAAAGAAAGCGTTTTTGTACAACTTCATATAAATAGCTGTAACTTTTGATAGAAGACTCGGATACACATGTTTATGGCTTTATCTTATAGAACTCAAGGTCCCCGTGCTGGGAAAACAGGTTTTGCAGCTGTTTGAGCTAAGATTTCCAAGTTATTCACATAATGAAAACCTATACTTTGTTTCGGTGGAGTTCCCCATTCAAATGCATGTAACAGTGAGAAACGCACTGTCTTGGCGAAAGAAAGCGTTTTTGTACAACTTCATATAAATAGCTGTAACTTTTGATAGAAGACTCGGATACACATGTTTATGGCTTTATCTTATAGAACTCAAGGTCCCCGTGCTGGGAAAACAGGTTTTGCAGCTGTTTGAGCTAAGATTTCCAAGTTATTCACATAATGAAAACCTATACTTTGTTTCGGTCGAGTTCCCCATTCAAAATGCATGTAACAGTGAGAAACGCACTGTATTGGCGAAAGAAAGCATTTTTGTACAACTTCATATAAATAGCTGTAACTTTTGATAGAAGACTCGGATACACATGTTTATGGCTTTATCTTATAGAACTCAAGGTCCCCGTGCTGGCAAAACAGGTTTTGCAGCTGTTTGAGCTAAGATTTCCAAGTTATTCACATAATGAAAACCTATACTTTGTTTCGGTCGACTTCCCCATTCAAAATGCATGTAACAGTGAGAAACGCACTGTATTGGCGAAAGAAAGCATTTTTGTACAACTTCATATAAATAGCTGTAACTTTTGATAGAAGACTCGGATACACATGTTTATGGCTTTATCTTATAGAACTCAAGGTCCCCGTGCTGGGAAAACAGGTTTTGCAGCTGTTTGAGCTAAGATTTCAAAGTTATTCACATAATGAAAACCTATACTTTGTTTCGGTGGAGTTCCCCATTCAAATGCATGTAACAGTGAGAAACGCACTGTCTTGGCGAAAGAAAGCGTTTTTGTACAACTTCATATAAATAGCTGTAACTTTTGATAGAAGAGTCAGACAAACATGTTTATGGCTTTATCTTATAGAACTCAAGGTGCCCGTGCTGGGAAACCAGGTTTTGCAGCTGTTTGAGCTAAGATTTCAAAGTTATTCACATAATGAAAACCTATACTTTGTTTCGGTGGAGTTCCCCATTCAAATGCATGTAACAGTGAGAAACGCACTGTCTTGGCGAAAGAAAGCGTTTTTGTACAACTTCATATAAATAGCTGTAACTTTTGATAGAAGACTCAGACAACCATGTTTATGGCTTTATCTTATAGAACTCAAGGTCCCCGTGCTGGGAAAACAGGTTTTGCAGCTGTTTGAGCTAAGATTTCCAAGTTATTCACATAATGAAAACCTATACTTTGTTTCGGTCGAGTTCCCCATTCAAAATGCATGTAACAGTGAGAAACGCACTGTATTGGCGAAAGAAAGCATTTTTGTACAACTTCATATAAATAGCTGTAACTTTTGATAGAAGACTCGGATACACATGTTTATGGCTTTATCTTATAGAACTCAAGGTCCCCGTGCTGGGAAAACAGGTTTTGCAGCTGTTTGAGCTAAGATTTCAAAGTTATTCACATAATGAAAACCTATACTTTGTTTCGGTCGAGTTCCCCATTCAAATGCATGTAACAGTGAGAAACGCACTGTATTGGCGAAAGAAAGCATTTTTGTACAACTTCATATAAATAGCTGTAACTTTTGATAGAAGACTCGGATACACATGTTTATGGCTTTATCTTATAGAACTCAAGGTCCCCGTGCTGGCAAAACAGGTTTTGCAGCTGTTTGAGCTAAGATTTCCAAGTTATTCACATAATGAAAACCTATACTTTGTTTCGGTCGAGTTCCCCATTCAAAATGCATGTAACAGTGAGAAACGCACTGTATTGGCGAAAGAAAGCATTTTTGTACAACTTCATATAAATAGCTGTAACTTTTGATAGAAGACTCGGATACACATGTTTATGGCTTTATCTTATAGAACTCAAGGTCCCCGTGCTGGGAAAACAGGTTTTGCAGCTGTTTGAGCTAAGATTTCAAAGTTATTCACATAATGAAAACCTATACTTTGTTTCGGTGGAGTTCCCCATTCAAATGCATGTAACAGTGAGAAACGCACTGTCTTGGCGAAAGAAAGCGTTTTTGTACAACTTCATATAAATAGCTGTAACTTTTGATAGAAGACTCAGACAAACATGTTTATGGCTTTATCTTATAGAACTCAAGGTCCCCGTGCTGGGAAAACAGGTTTTGCAGCTGTTTGAGCTAAGATTTCCAAGTTATTCACATAATGAAAACCTATACTTTGTTTCGGTCGAGTTCCCCATTCAAAATGCATGTAACAGTGAGAAACGCACTGTATTGGCGAAAGAAAGCATTTTTGTACAACTTCATATAAATAGCTGTAACTTTTGATAGAAGACTCGGATACACATGTTTATGGCTTTATCTTATAGAACTCAAGGTCCCCGTGCTGGCAAAACAGGTTTTGCAGCTGTTTGAGCTAAGATTTCCAAGTTATTCACATAATGAAAACCTATACTTTGTTTCGGTCGAGTTCCCCATTCAAAATGCATGTAACAGTGAGAAACGCACTGTATTGGCGAAAGAAAGCATTTTTGTACAACTTCATATAAATAGCTGTAACTTTTGATAGAAGACTCGGATACACATGTTTATGGCTTTATCTTATAGAACTCAAGGTCCCCGTGCTGGGAAAACAGGTTTTGCAGCTGTTTGAGCTAAGATTTCAAAGTTATTCACATAATGAAAACCTATACTTTGTTTCGGTGGAGTTCCCCATTCAAATGCATGTAACAGTGAGAAACGCACTGTCTTGGCGAAAGAAAGCGTTTTTGTACAACTTCATATAAATAGCTGTAACTTTTGATAGAAGACTCAGACAAACATGTTTATGGCTTTATCTTATAGAACTCAAGGTGCCCGTGCTGGCAAAACAGGTTTTGCAGCTGTTTGAGCTAAGATTTCAAAGTTATTCACATAATGAAAACCTATACTTTGTTTCGGTGGAGTTCCCCATTCAAATGCATGTAACAGTGAGAAACGCACTGTCTTGGCGAAAGAAAGCGTTTTTGTACAACTTCATATAAATAGCTGTAACTTTTGATAGAAGACTCAGACAAACATGTTTATGGCTTTATCTTATAGAACTCAAGGTCCCCGTGCTGGCAAAACAGGTTTTGCAGCTGTTTGAGCTAAGATTTCAAAGTTATTCACATAATGAAAACCTATACTTTGTTTCGGTCGAGTTCCCCATTCAAATGCATGTAACAGTGAGAAACGCACTGTCTTGGCGAAAGAAAGCGTTTTTGTACAACTTCATATAAATAGCTGTAACTTTTGATAGAAGACTCGGATACACATGTTTATGGCTTTATCTTATAGAACTCAAGGTCCCCGTGCTGGGAAAACAGGTTTTGCAGCTGTTTGAGCTAAGATTTCCAAGTTATTCACATAATGAAAACCTATACTTTGTTTCGGTCGAGTTCCCCATTCAAAATGCATGTAACAGTGAGAAACGCACTGTATTGGCGAAAGAAAGCATTTTTGTACAACTTCATATAAATAGCTGTAACTTTTGATAGAAGACTCGGATACACATGTTTATGGCTTTATCTTATAGAACTCAAGGTCTACGTGCTGGGAAAACAGGTTTTGCAGCTGTTTGAGCTAAGATTTCAAAGTTATTCACATAATGAAAACCTATACTTTGTTTCGGTGGAGTTCCCCATTCAAATGCATGTAACAGTGAGAAACGCACTGTCTTGGCGAAAGAAAGCGTTTTTGTACAACTTCATATAAATAGCTGTAACTTTTGATAGAAGACTCAGACAAACATGTTTATGGCTTTATCTTATAGAACTCAAGGTGCCCGTGCTGGCAAAACAGGTTTTGCAGCTGTTTGAGCTAAGATTTCAAAGTTATTCACATAATGAAAACCTATACTTTGTTTCGGTGGAGTTCCCCATTCAAATGCATGTAACAGTGAGAAACGCACTGTCTTGGCGAAAGAAAGCGTTTTTGTACAACTTCATATAAATAGCTGTAACTTTTGATAGAAGACTCAGACAAACATGTTTATGGCTTTATCTTATAGAACTCAAGGTGCCCGTGCTGGCAAAACAGGTTTTGCAGCTGTTTGAGCTAAGATTTCAAAGTTATTCACATAATGAAAACCTATACTTTGTTTCGGTGGAGTTCCCCATTCAAATGCATGTAACAGTGAGAAACGCACTGTCTTGGCGAAAGAAAGCGTTTTTTTACAACTTCATATAAATAGCTGTAACTTTTGATAGAAGACTCGGATACACATGTTTATGGCTTTATCGTATAGAACTCAAGGTGCCCGTGCTGGGAAAACAGGTTTTGCAGCTGTTTGAGCTAAGATTTCAAAGTTATTCACATAATGAAAACCTATACTTTGTTTCGGTCGAGTTCCCCATTCAAATGCATGTAACAGTGAGAAACGCACTGTCTTGGCGAAAGAAAGCATTTTTGTACAACTTCATATAAATAGCTGTAACTTTTGATAGAAGACTCGGATACACATGTTTATGGCTTTATCTTATAGAACTCAAGGTCCCCGTGCTGGGAAAACAGGTTTTGCAGCTGTTTGAGCTAAGATTTCAAAGTTATTCACATAATGAAAACCTATACTTTGTTTCGGTGGAGTTCCCCATTCAAATGCATGTAACAGTGAGAAACGCACTGTCTTGGCGAAAGAAAGCGTTTTTGTACAACTTCATATAAATAGCTGTAACTTTTGATAGAAGACTCAGACAAACATGTTTATGGCTTTATCTTATAGAACTCAAGGTGCCCGTGCTGGCAAAACAGGTTTTGCAGCTGTTTGAGCTAAGATTTCAAAGTTATTCACATAATGAAAACCTATACTTTGTTTCGGTCGAGTTCCCCATTCAAAATGCATGTAACAGTGAGAAACGCACTGTCTTGCCGAAAGAAAGCATTTTTGTACAACTTCATATAAATAGCTGTAACTTTTGATAGAAGACTCAGACAACCATGTTTATGGCTTTATCTTATAGAACTCAAGGTCCCCGTGCTGGGAAAACAGGTTTTGCAGCTGTTTGAGCTAAGATTTCCAAGTTATTCACATAATGAAAACCTATACTTTGTTTCGGTCGAGTTCCCCATTCAAAATGCATGTAACAGTGAGAAACGCACTGTATTGGCGAAAGAAAGCATTTTTGTACAACTTCATATAAATAGCTGTAACTTTTGATAGAAGACTCGGATACACATGTTTATGGCTTTATCTTATAGAACTCAAGGTCCCCGTGCTGGCAAAACAGGTTTTGCAGCTGTTTGAGCTAAGATTTCAAAGTTATTCACATAATGAAAACCTATACTTTGTTTCGGTCGAGTTCCCCATTCAAATGCATGTAACAGTGAGAAACGCACTGTCTTGCCGAAAGAAAGCATTTTTGTACAACTTCATATAAATAGCTGTAACTTTTGATAGAAGACTCAGACAACCATGTTTATGGCTTTATCTTATAGAACTCAAGGTCCCCGTGCTGGGAAAACAGGTTTTGCAGCTGTTTGAGCTAAGATTTCCAAGTTATTCACATAATGAAAACCTATACTTTGTTTCGGTCGAGTTCCCCATTCAAAATGCATGTAACAGTGAGAAACGCACTGTATTGGCGAAAGAAAGCATTTTTGTACAACTTCATATAAATAGCTGTAACTTTTGATAGAAGACTCGGATACACATGTTTATGGCTTTATCTTATAGAACTCAAGGTCCCCGTGCTGGCAAAACAGGTTTTGCAGCTGTTTGAGCTAAGATTTCAAAGTTATTCACATAATGAAAACCTATACTTTGTTTCGGTGGAGTTCCCCATTCAAATGCATGTAACAGTGAGAAACGCACTGTCTTGGCGAAAGAAAGCGTTTTTGTACAACTTCATATAAATAGCTGTAACTTTTGATAGAAGACTCGGATACACATGTTTATGGCTTTATCTTATAGAACTCAAGGTGCCCGTGCTGGCAAAACAGGTTTTGCAGCTGTTTGAGCTAAGATTTCAAAGTTATTCACATAATGAAAACCTATACTTTGTTTCGGTGGAGTTCCCCATTCAAATGCATGTAACAGTGAGAAACGCACTGTCTTGGCGAAAGAAAGCGTTTTTGTACAACTTCATATAAATAGCTGTAACTTTTGATAGAAGACTCAGACAAACATGTTTATGGCTTTATCTTATAGAACTCAACGTCCCCGTGCTGGGAAAACAGGTTTTGCAGCTGTTTGAGCTAAGATTTCAAAGTTATTCACATAATGAAAACCTATACTTTGTTTCGGTGGAGTTCCCCATTCAAATGCATGTAACAGTGAGAAACGCACTGTCTTGGCGAAAGAAAGCGTTTTTGTACAACTTCATATAAATAGCTGTAACTTTTGATAGAAGACTCGGATACACATGTTTATGGCTTTATCTTATAGAACTCAAGGTCCCCGTGCTGGGAAAACAGGTTTTGCAGCTGTTTGAGCTAAGATTTCCAAGTTATTCACATAATGAAAACCTATACTTTGTTTCGGTCGAGTTCCCCATTCAAAATGCATGTAACAGTGAGAAACGCACTGTATTGGCGAAAGAAAGCATTTTTGTACAACTTCATATAAATAGCTGTAACTTTTGATAGAAGACTCGGATACACATGTTTATGGCTTTATCTTATAGAACTCAAGGTCCCCGTGCTGGGAAAACAGGTTTTGCAGCTGTTTGAGCTAAGATTTCAAAGTTATTCACATAATGAAAACCTATACTTTGTTTCGGTGGAGTTCCCCATTCAAATGCATGTAACAGTGAGAAACGCACTGTCTTGGCGAAAGAAAGCGTTTTTGTACAACTTCATATAAATAGCTGTAACTTTTGATAGAAGACTCAGACAAACATGTTTATGGCTTTATCTTATAGAACTCAAGGTCCCCGTGCTGGCAAAACAGGTTTTGCAGCTGTTTGAGCTAAGATTTCAAAGTTATTCACATAATGAAAACCTATACTTTGTTTCGGTGGAGTTCCCCATTCAAATGCATGTAACAGTGAGAAACGCACTGTCTTGGCGAAAGAAAGCGTTTTTGTACAACTTCATATAAATAGCTGTAACTTTTGATAGAAGACTCGGATACACATGTTTATGGCTTTATCTTATAGAACTCAAGGTCCCCGTGCTGGGAAAACAGGTTTTGCAGCTGTTTGAGCTAAGATTTCCAAGTTATTCACATAATGAAAACCTATACTTTGTTTCGGTCGAGTTCCCCATTCAAAATGCATGTAACAGTGAGAAACGCACTGTATTGGCGAAAGAAAGCATTTTTGTACAACTTCATATAAATAGCTGTAACTTTTGATAGAAGACTCGGATACACATGTTTATGGCTTTATCTTATAGAACTCAAGGTCTACGTGCTGGGAAAACAGGTTTTGCAGCTGTTTGAGCTAAGATTTCAAAGTTATTCACATAATGAAAACCTATACTTTGTTTCGGTGGAGTTCCCCATTCAAATGCATGTAACAGTGAGAAACGCACTGTCTTGGCGAAAGAAAGCGTTTTTGTACAACTTCATATAAATAGCTGTAACTTTTGATAGAAGACTCGGATACACATGTTTATGGCTTTATCTTATAGAACTCAAGGTCCCCGTGCTGGGAAAACAGGTTTTGCAGCTGTTTGAGCTAAGATTTCAAAGTTATTCACATAATGAAAACCTATACTTTGTTTCGGTGGAGTTCCCCATTCAAATGCATGTAACAGTGAGAAATGCACTGTCTTGGCGAAAGAAAGCGTTTTTGTACAACTTCATATAAATAGCTGTAACTTTTGATAGAAGACTCGGATACACATGTTTATGGCTTTATCTTATAGAACTCAAGGTCCCCGTGCTGGGAAAACAGGTTTTGCAGCTGTTTGAGCTAAGATTTCAAAGTTATTCACATAATGAAAACCTATACTTTGTTTCGGTGGAGTTCCCCATTCAAATGCATGTAACAGTGAGAAACGCACTGTCTTGGCGAAAGAAAGCGTTTTTGTACAACTTCATATAAATAGCTGTAACTTTTGATAGAAGACTCGGATACACATGTTTATGGCTTTATCTTATAGAACTCAAGGTCCCCGTGCTGGGAAAACAGGTTTTGCAGCTGTTTGAGCTAAGATTTCCAAGTTATTCACATAATGAAAACCTATACTTTGTTTCGGTCGAGTTCCCCATTCAAAATGCATGTAACAGTGAGAAACGCACTGTATTGGCGAAAGAAAGCATTTTTGTACAACTTCATATAAATAGCTGTAACTTTTGATAGAAGACTCGGATACACATGTTTATGGCTTTATCTTATAGAACTCAAGGTCCCCGTGCTGGCAAAACAGGTTTTGCAGCTGTTTGAGCTAAGATTTCCAAGTTATTCACATAATGAAAACCTATACTTTGTTTCGGTCGAGTTCCCCATTCAAAATGCATGTAACAGTGAGAAACGCACTGTATTGGCGAAAGAAAGCATTTTTGTACAACTTCATATAAATAGCTGTAACTTTTGATAGAAGACTCGGATACACATGTTTATGGCTTTATCTTATAGAACTCAAGGTCCCCGTGCTGGGAAAACAGGTTTTGCAGCTGTTTGAGCTAAGATTTCAAAGTTATTCACATAATGAAAACCTATACTTTGTTTCGGTGGAGTTCCCCATTCAAATGCATGTAACAGTGAGAAACGCACTGTCTTGGCGAAAGAAAGCGTTTTTGTACAACTTCATATAAATAGCTGTAACTTTTGATAGAAGACTCAGACAAACATGTTTATGGCTTTATCTTATAGAACTCAAGGTCCCCGTGCTGGCAAAACAGGTTTTGCAGCTGTTTGAGCTAAGATTTCAAAGTTATTCACATAATGAAAACCTATACTTTGTTTCGGTCGAGTTCCCCATTCAAAATGCATGTAACAGTGAGAAACGCACTGTATTGGCGAAAGAAAGCATTTTTGTACAACTTCATATAAATAGCTGTAACTTTTGATAGAAGACTCGGATACACATGTTTATGGCTTTATCTTATAGAACTCAAGGTCCCCGTGCTGGGAAAACAGGTTTTGCAGCTGTTTGAGCTAAGATTTCCAAGTTATTCACATAATGAAAACCTATACTTTGTTTCGGTCGAGTTCCCCATTCAAAATGCATGTAACAGTGAGAAACGCACTGTATTGGCGAAAGAAAGCATTTTTGTACAACTTCATATAAATAGCTGTAACTTTTGATAGAAGACTCGGATACACATGTTTATGGCTTTATCTTATAGAACTCAAGGTCCCCGTGCTGGGAAAACAGGTTTTGCAGCTGTTTGAGCTAAGATTTCAAAGTTATTCACATAATGAAAACCTATACTTTGTTTCGGTGGAGTTCCCCATTCAAATGCATGTAACAGTGAGAAACGCACTGTCTTGGCGAAAGAAAGCGTTTTTGTACAACTTCATATAAATAGCTGTAACTTTTGATAGAAGACTCAGACAAACATGTTTATGGCTTTATCTTATAGAACTCAAGGTCCCCGTGCTGGCAAAACAGGTTTTGCAGCTGTTTGAGCTAAGATTTCAAAGTTATTCACATAATGAAAACCTATACTTTGTTTCGGTCGAGTTCCCCATTCAAAATGCATGTAACAGTGAGAAACGCACTGTATTGGCGAAAGAAAGCATTTTTGTACAACTTCATATAAATAGCTGTAACTTTTGATAGAAGACTCGGATACACATGTTTATGGCTTTATCTTATAGAACTCAAGGTCCCCGTGCTGGGAAAACAGGTTTTGCAGCTGTTTGAGCTAAGATTTCCAAGTTATTCACATAATGAAAACCTATACTTTGTTTCGGTCGAGTTCCCCATTCAAAATGCATGTAACAGTGAGAAACGCACTGTATTGGCGAAAGAAAGCATTTTTGTACAACTTCATATAAATAGCTGTAACTTTTGATAGAAGACTCGGATACACATGTTTATGGCTTTATCTTATAGAACTCAAGGTCCCCGTGCTGGGAAAACAGGTTTTGCAGCTGTTTGAGCTAAGATTTCAAAGTTATTCACATAATGAAAACCTATACTTTGTTTCGGTGGAGTTCCCCATTCAAATGCATGTAACAGTGAGAAACGCACTGTCTTGGCGAAAGAAAGCGTTTTTGTACAACTTCATATAAATAGCTGTAACTTTTGATAGAAGACTCAGACAAACATGTTTATGGCTTTATCTTATAGAACTCAAGGTGCCCGTGCTGGCAAAACAGGTTTTGCAGCTGTTTGAGCTAAGATTTCAAAGTTATTCACATAATGAAAACCTATACTTTGTTTCGGTCGAGTTCCCCATTCAAATGCATGTAACAGTGAGAAACGCACTGTCTTGGCGAAAGAAAGCGTTTTTGTACAACTTCATATAAATAGCTGTAACTTTTGATAGAAGACTCAGACAAACATGTTTATGGCTTTATCTTATAGAACTCAAGGTCCCCGTGCTGGGAAAACAGGTTTTGCAGCTGTTTGAGCTAAGATTTCCAAGTTATTCACATAATGAAAACCTATACTTTGTTTCGGTCGAGTTCCCCATTCAAAATGCATGTAACAGTGAGAAACGCACTGTATTGGCGAAAGAAAGCATTTTTGTACAACTTCATATAAATAGCTGTAACTTTTGATAGAAGACTCGGATACACATGTTTATGGCTTTATCTTATAGAACTCAAGGTCCCCGTGCTGGGAAAACAGGTTTTGCAGCTGTTTGAGCTAAGATTTCCAAGTTATTCACATAATGAAAACCTATACTTTGTTTCGGTCGAGTTCCCCATTCAAAATGCATGTAACAGTGAGAAACGCACTGTATTGGCGAAAGAAAGCATTTTTGTACAACTTCATATAAATAGCTGTAACTTTTGATAGAAGACTCGGATACACATGTTTATGGCTTTATCTTATAGAACTCAAGGTCCCCGTGCTGGGAAAACAGGTTTTGCAGCTGTTTGAGCTAAGATTTCAAAGTTATTCACATAATGAAAACCTATACTTTGTTTCGGTGGAGTTCCCCATTCAAATGCATGTAACAGTGAGAAACGCACTGTCTTGGCGAAAGAAAGCGTTTTTGTACAACTTCATATAAATAGCTGTAACTTTTGATAGAAGACTCAGACAAACATGTTTATGGCTTTATCTTATAGAACTCAAGGTGCCCGTGCTGGCAAAACAGGTTTTGCAGCTGTTTGAGCTAAGATTTCAAAGTTATTCACATAATGAAAACCTATACTTTGTTTCGGTGGAGTTCCCCATTCAAATGCATGTAACAGTGAGAAACGCACTGTCTTGGCGAAAGAAAGCGTTTTTGTACAACTTCATATAAATAGCTGTAACTTTTGATAGAAGACTCGGATACACATGTTTATGGCTTTATCTTATAGAACTCAAGGTCCCCGTGCTGGGAAAACAGGTTTTGCAGCTGTTTGAGCTAAGATTTCAAAGTTATTCACATAATGAAAACCTATACTTTGTTTCGGTGGAGTTCCCCATTCAAATGCATGTAACAGTGAGAAACGCACTGTCTTGGCGAAAGAAAGCGTTTTTGTACAACTTCATATAAATAGCTGTAACTTTTGATAGAAGACTCGGATACACATGTTTATGGCTTTATCTTATAGAACTCAAGGTCCCCGTGCTGGGAAAACAGGTTTTGCAGCTGTTTGAGCTAAGATTTCCAAGTTATTCACATAATGAAAACCTATACTTTGTTTCGGTCGAGTTCCCCATTCAAAATGCATGTAACAGTGAGAAACGCACTGTATTGGCGAAAGAAAGCATTTTTGTACAACTTCATATAAATAGCTGTAACTTTTGATAGAAGACTCGGATACACATGTTTATGGCTTTATCTTATAGAACTCAAGGTCCCCGTGCTGGGAAAACAGGTTTTGCAGCTGTTTGAGCTAAGATTTCAAAGTTATTCACATAATGAAAACCTATACTTTGTTTCGGTGGAGTTCCCCATTCAAATGCATGTAACAGTGAGAAACGCACTGTCTTGGCGAAAGAAAGCGTTTTTGTACAACTTCATATAAATAGCTGTAACTTTTGATAGAAGACTCAGACAAACATGTTTATGGCTTTATCTTATAGAACTCAAGGTCCCCGTGCTGGCAAAACAGGTTTTGCAGCTGTTTGAGCTAAGATTTCAAAGTTATTCACATAATGAAAACCTATACTTTGTTTCGGTCGAGTTCCCCATTCAAATGCATGTAACAGTGAGAAACGCACTGTCTTGGCGAAAGAAAGCGTTTTTGTACAACTTCATATAAATAGCTGTAACTTTTGATAGAAGACTCGGATACACATGTTTATGGCTTTATCTTATAGAACTCAAGGTCCCCGTGCTGGGAAAACAGGTTTTGCAGCTGTTTGAGCTAAGATTTCCAAGTTATTCACATAATGAAAACCTATACTTTGTTTCGGTCGAGTTCCCCATTCAAAATGCATGTAACAGTGAGAAACGCACTGTATTGGCGAAAGAAAGCATTTTTGTACAACTTCATATAAATAGCTGTAACTTTTGATAGAAGACTCGGATACACATGTTTATGGCTTTATCTTATAGAACTCAAGGTCCCCGTGCTGGGAAAACAGGTTTTGCAGCTGTTTGAGCTAAGATTTCAAAGTTATTCACATAATGAAAACCTATACTTTGTTTCGGTGGAGTTCCCCATTCAAATGCATGTAACAGTGAGAAACGCACTGTCTTGGCGAAAGAAAGCGTTTTTGTACAACTTCATATAAATAGCTGTAACTTTTGATAGAAGACTCAGACAAACATGTTTATGGCTTTATCTTATAGAACTCAAGGTCCCCGTGCTGGCAAAACAGGTTTTGCAGCTGTTTGAGCTAAGATTTCAAAGTTATTCACATAATGAAAACCTATACTTTGTTTCGGTCGAGTTCCCCATTCAAATGCATGTAACAGTGAGAAACGCACTGTCTTGGCGAAAGAAAGCGTTTTTGTACAACTTCATATAAATAGCTGTAACTTTTGATAGAAGACTCGGATACACATGTTTATGGCTTTATCTTATAGAACTCAAGGTCCCCGTGCTGGGAAAACAGGTTTTGCAGCTGTTTGAGCTAAGATTTCCAAGTTATTCACATAATGAAAACCTATACTTTGTTTCGGTCGAGTTCCCCATTCAAAATGCATGTAACAGTGAGAAACGCACTGTATTGGCGAAAGAAAGCATTTTTGTACAACTTCATATAAATAGCTGTAACTTTTGATAGAAGACTCGGATACACATGTTTATGGCTTTATCTTATAGAACTCAAGGTCCCCGTGCTGGGAAAACAGGTTTTGCAGCTGTTTGAGCTAAGATTTCAAAGTTATTCACATAATGAAAACCTATACTTTGTTTCGGTGGAGTTCCCCATTCAAATGCATGTAACAGTGAGAAACGCACTGTCTTGGCGAAAGAAAGCGTTTTTGTACAACTTCATATAAATAGCTGTAACTTTTGATAGAAGACTCAGACAAACATGTTTATGGCTTTATCTTATAGAACTCAAGGTGCCCGTGCTGGCAAAACAGGTTTTGCAGCTGTTTGAGCTAAGATTTCAAAGTTATTCACATAATGAAAACCTATACTTTGTTTCGGTGGAGTTCCCCATTCAAATGCATGTAACAGTGAGAAACGCACTGTCTTGGCGAAAGAAAGCGTTTTTGTACAACTTCATATAAATAGCTGTAACTTTTGATAGAAGACTCGGATACACATGTTTATGGCTTTATCTTATAGAACTCAAGGTCCCCATGCTGGGAAAACAGGTTTTGCAGCTGTTTGAGCTAAGATTTCAAAGTTATTCACATAATGAAAACCTATACTTTGTTTCGGTGGAGTTCCCCATTCAAATGCATGTAACAGTGAGAAACGCACTGTCTTGGCGAAAGAAAGCGTTTTTGTACAACTTCATATAAATAGCTGTAACTTTTGATAGAAGACTCGGATACACATGTTTATGGCTTTATCTTATAGAACTCAAGGTCCCCGTGCTGGGAAAACAGGTTTTGCAGCTGTTTGAGCTAAGATTTCCAAGTTATTCACATAATGAAAACCTATACTTTGTTTCGGTCGAGTTCCCCATTCAAAATGCATGTAACAGTGAGAAACGCACTGTATTGGCGAAAGAAAGCATTTTTGTACAACTTCATATAAATAGCTGTAACTTTTGATAGAAGACTCGGATACACATGTTTATGGCTTTATCTTATAGAACTCAAGGTCCCCGTGCTGGGAAAACAGGTTTTGCAGCTGTTTGAGCTAAGATTTCAAAGTTATTCACATAATGAAAACCTATACTTTGTTTCGGTGGAGTTCCCCATTCAAATGCATGTAACAGTGAGAAACGCACTGTCTTGGCGAAAGAAAGCGTTTTTGTACAACTTCATATAAATAGCTGTAACTTTTGATAGAAGACTCAGACAAACATGTTTATGGCTTTATCTTATAGAACTCAAGGTCCCCGTGCTGGCAAAACAGGTTTTGCAGCTGTTTGAGCTAAGATTTCAAAGTTATTCACATAATGAAAACCTATACTTTGTTTCGGTCGAGTTCCCCATTCAAATGCATGTAACAGTGAGAAACGCACTGTCTTGGCGAAAGAAAGCGTTTTTGTACAACTTCATATAAATAGCTGTAACTTTTGATAGAAGACTCGGATACACATGTTTATGGCTTTATCTTATAGAACTCAAGGTCCCCGTGCTGGGAAAACAGGTTTTGCAGCTGTTTGAGCTAAGATTTCCAAGTTATTCACATAATGAAAACCTATACTTTGTTTCGGTCGAGTTCCCCATTCAAAATGCATGTAACAGTGAGAAACGCACTGTCTTGGCGAAAGAAAGCGTTTTTGTACAACTTCATATAAATAGCTGTAACTTTTGATAGAAGACTCAGACAAACATGTTTATGGCTTTATCTTATAGAACTCAAGGTGCCCGTGCTGGCAAAACAGGTTTTGCAGCTGTTTGAGCTAAGATTTCAAAGTTATTCACATAATGAAAACCTATACTTTGTTTCGGTGGAGTTCCCCATTCAAATGCATGTAACAGTGAGAAACGCACTGTCTTGGCGAAAGAAAGCGTTTTTTTACAACTTCATATAAATAGCTGTAACTTTTGATAGAAGACTCGGATACACATGTTTATGGCTTTATCGTATAGAACTCAAGGTGCCCGTGCTGGGAAAACAGGTTTTGCAGCTGTTTGAGCTAAGATTTCAAAGTTATTCACATAATGAAAACCTATACTTTGTTTCGGTCGAGTTCCCCATTCAAATGCATGTAACAGTGAGAAACGCACTGTCTTGGCGAAAGAAAGCATTTTTGTACAACTTCATATAAATAGCTGTAACTTTTGATAGAAGACTCGGATACACATGTTTATGGCTTTATCTTATAGAACTCAAGGTCCCCGTGCTGGGAAAACAGGTTTTGCAGCTGTTTGAGCTAAGATTTCAAAGTTATTCACATAATGAAAACCTATACTTTGTTTCGGTGGAGTTCCCCATTCAAATGCATGTAACAGTGAGAAACGCACTGTCTTGGCGAAAGAAAGCGTTTTTGTACAACTTCATATAAATAGCTGTAACTTTTGATAGAAGACTCAGACAAACATGTTTATGGCTTTATCTTATAGAACTCAAGGTGCCCGTGCTGGCAAAACAGGTTTTGCAGCTGTTTGAGCTAAGATTTCAAAGTTATTCACATAATGAAAACCTATACTTTGTTTCGGTGGAGTTCCCCATTCAAATGCATGTAACAGTGAGAAACGCACTGTCTTGGCGAAAGAAAGCGTTTTTGTACAACTTCATATAAATAGCTGTAACTTTTGATAGAAGACTCGGATACACATGTTTATGGCTTTATCTTATAGAACTCAAGGTCCCCGTGCTGGGAAAACAGGTTTTGCAGCTGTTTGAGCTAAGATTTCAAAGTTATTCACATAATGAAAACCTATACTTTGTTTCGGTGGAGTTCCCCATTCAAATGCATGTAACAGTGAGAAACGCACTGTCTTGGCGAAAGAAAGCGTTTTTGTACAACTTCATATAAATAGCTGTAACTTTTGATAGAAGACTCGGATACACATGTTTATGGCTTTATCTTATAGAACTCAAGGTCCCCGTGCTGGGAAAACAGGTTTTGCAGCTGTTTGAGCTAAGATTTCCAAGTTATTCACATAATGAAAACCTATACTTTGTTTCGGTCGAGTTCCCCATTCAAAATGCATGTAACAGTGAGAAACGCACTGTATTGGCGAAAGAAAGCATTTTTGTACAACTTCATATAAATAGCTGTAACTTTTGATAGAAGACTCGGATACACATGTTTATGGCTTTATCTTATAGAACTCAAGGTCCCCGTGCTGGCAAAACAGGTTTTGCAGCTGTTTGATCTAAGATTTCCAAGTTATTCACATAATGAAAACCTATACTTTGTTTCGGTCGAGTTCCCCATTCAAAATGCATGTAACAGTGAGAAACGCACTGTATTGGCGAAAGAAAGCATTTTTGTACAACTTCATATAAATAGCTGTAACTTTTGATAGAAGACTCGGATACACATGTTTATGGCTTTATCTTATAGAACTCAAGGTCCCCGTGCTGGCAAAACAGGTTTTGCAGCTGTTTGAGCTAAGATTTCAAAGTTATTCACATAATGAAAACCTATACTTTGTTTCGGTGGAGTTCCCCATTCAAATGCATGTAACAGTGAGAAACGCACTGTCTTGGCGAAAGAAAGCGTTTTTGTACAACTTCATATAAATAGCTGTAACTTTTGATAGAAGACTCAGACAAACATGTTTATGGCTTTATCTTATAGAACTCAAGGTCCCCGTGCTGGCAAAACAGGTTTTGCAGCTGTTTGAGCTAAGATTTCAAAGTTATTCACATAATGAAAACCTATACTTTGTTTCGGTGGAGTTCCCCATTCAAATGCATGTAACAGTGAGAAATGCACTGTCTTGGCGAAAGAAAGCGTTTTTGTACAACTTCATATAAATAGCTGTAACTTTTGATAGAAGACTCGGATACACATGTTTATGGCTTTATCTTATAGAACTCAAGGTCCCCGTGCTGGGAAAACAGGTTTTGCAGCTGTTTGAGCTAAGATTTCAAAGTTATTCACATAATGAAAACCTATACTTTGTTTCGGTGGAGTTCCCCATTCAAATGCATGTAACAGTGAGAAACGCACTGTCTTGGCGAAAGAAAGCGTTTTTGTACAACTTCATATAAATAGCTGTAACTTTTGATAGAAGACTCGGATACACATGTTTATGGCTTTATCTTATAGAACTCAAGGTCCCCGTGCTGGGAAAACAGGTTTTGCAGCTGTTTGAGCTAAGATTTCAAAGTTATTCACATAATGAAAACCTATACTTTGTTTCGGTGGAGTTCCCCATTCAAATGCATGTAACAGTGAGAAACGCACTGTCTTGGCGAAAGAAAGCGTTTTTGTACAACTTCATATAAATAGCTGTAACTTTTGATAGAAGACTCGGATACACATGTTTATGGCTTTATCTTATAGAACTCAAGGTCCCCGTGCTGGGAAAACAGGTTTTGCAGCTGTTTGAGCTAAGATTTCCAAGTTATTCACATAATGAAAACCTATACTTTGTTTCGGTCGAGTTCCCCATTCAAAATGCATGTAACAGTGAGAAACGCACTGTATTGGCGAAAGAAAGCATTTTTGTACAACTTCATATAAATAGCTGTAACTTTTGATAGAAGACTCGGATACACATGTTTATGGCTTTATCTTATAGAACTCAAGGTCCCCGTGCTGGGAAAACAGGTTTTGCAGCTGTTTGAGCTAAGATTTCCAAGTTATTCACATAATGAAAACCTATACTTTGTTTCGGTCGAGTTCCCCATTCAAAATGCATGTAACAGTGAGAAACGCACTGTATTGGCGAAAGAAAGCATTTTTGTACAACTTCATATAAATAGCTGTAACTTTTGATAGAAGACTCGGATACACATGTTTATGGCTTTATCTTATAGAACTCAAGGTCCCCGTGCTGGGAAAACAGGTTTTGCAGCTGTTTGAGCTAAGATTTCAAAGTTATTCACATAATGAAAACCTATACTTTGTTTCGGTGGAGTTCCCCATTCAAATGCATGTAACAGTGAGAAACGCACTGTCTTGCCGAAAGAAAGCATTTTTGTACAACTTCATATAAATAGCTGTAACTTTTGATAGAAGACTCAGACAACCATGTTTATGGCTTTATCTTATAGAACTCAAGGTCCCCGTGCTGGGAAAACAGGTTTTGCAGCTGTTTGAGCTAAGATTTCCAAGTTATTCACATAATGAAAACCTATACTTTGTTTCGGTCGAGTTCCCCATTCAAAATGCATGTAACAGTGAGAAACGCACTGTATTGGCGAAAGAAAGCATTTTTGTACAACTTCATATAAATAGCTGTAACTTTTGATAGAAGACTCGGATACACATGTTTATGGCTTTATCTTATAGAACTCAAGGTCCCCGTGCTGGGAAAACAGGTTTTGCAGCTGTTTGAGCTAAGATTTCAAAGTTATTCACATAATGAAAACCTATACTTTGTTTCGGTCGAGTTCCCCATTCAAATGCATGTAACAGTGAGAAACGCACTGTCTTGCCGAAAGAAAGCATTTTTGTACAACTTCATATAAATAGCTGTAACTTTTGATAGAAGACTCAGACAACCATGTTTATGGCTTTATCTTATAGAACTCAAGGTCCCCGTGCTGGGAAAACAGGTTTTGCAGCTGTTTGAGCTAAGATTTCAAAGTTATTCACATAATGAAAACCTATACTTTGTTTCGGTGGAGTTCCCCATTCAAATGCATGTAACAGTGAGAAACGCACTGTCTTGGCGAAAGAAAGCGTTTTTGTACAACTTCATATAAATAGCTGTAACTTTTGATAGAAGACTCGGATACACATGTTTATGGCTTTATCTTATAGAACTCAAGGTCCCCGTGCTGGGAAAACAGGTTTTGCAGCTGTTTGAGCTAAGATTTCAAAGTTATTCACATAATGAAAACCTATACTTTGTTTCGGTGGAGTTCCCCATTCAAATGCATGTAACAGTGAGAAACGCACTGTCTTGGCGAAAGAAAGCGTTTTTGTACAACTTCATATAAATAGCTGTAACTTTTGATAGAAGACTCGGATACACATGTTTATGGCTTTATCTTATAGAACTCAAGGTCCCCGTGCTGGGAAAACAGGTTTTGCAGCTGTTTGAGCTAAGATTTCCAAGTTATTCACATAATGAAAACCTATACTTTGTTTCGGTCGAGTTCCCCATTCAAAATGCATGTAACAGTGAGAAACGCACTGTATTGGCGAAAGAAAGCATTTTTGTACAACTTCATATAAATAGCTGTAACTTTTGATAGAAGACTCGGATACACATGTTTATGGCTTTATCTTATAGAACTCAAGGTCCCCGTGCTGGGAAAACAGGTTTTGCAGCTGTTTGAGCTAAGATTTCCAAGTTATTCACATAATGAAAACCTATACTTTGTTTCGGTCGAGTTCCCCATTCAAAATGCATGTAACAGTGAGAAACGCACTGTATTGGCGAAAGAAAGCATTTTTGTACAACTTCATATAAATAGCTGTAACTTTTGATAGAAGACTCGGATACACATGTTTATGGCTTTATCTTATAGAACTCAAGGTCCCCGTGCTGGGAAAACAGGTTTTGCAGCTGTTTGAGCTAAGATTTCAAAGTTATTCACATAATGAAAACCTATACTTTGTTTCGGTGGAGTTCCCCATTCAAATGCATGTAACAGTGAGAAACGCACTGTCTTGCCGAAAGAAAGCATTTTTGTACAACTTCATATAAATAGCTGTAACTTTTGATAGAAGACTCAGACAACCATGTTTATGGCTTTATCTTATAGAACTCAAGGTCCCCGTGCTGGGAAAACAGGTTTTGCAGCTGTTTGAGCTAAGATTTCCAAGTTATTCACATAATGAAAACCTATACTTTGTTTCGGTCGAGTTCCCCATTCAAAATGCATGTAACAGTGAGAAACGCACTGTATTGGCGAAAGAAAGCATTTTTGTACAACTTCATATAAATAGCTGTAACTTTTGATAGAAGACTCGGATACACATGTTTATGGCTTTATCTTATAGAACTCAAGGTCCCCGTGCTGGGAAAACAGGTTTTGCAGCTGTTTGAGCTAAGATTTCAAAGTTATTCACATAATGAAAACCTATACTTTGTTTCGGTCGAGTTCCCCATTCAAATGCATGTAACAGTGAGAAACGCACTGTCTTGCCGAAAGAAAGCATTTTTGTACAACTTCATATAAATAGCTGTAACTTTTGATAGAAGACTCAGACAACCATGTTTATGGCTTTATCTTATAGAACTCAAGGTCCCCGTGCTGGGAAAACAGGTTTTGCAGCTGTTTGAGCTAAGATTTCAAAGTTATTCACATAATGAAAACCTATACTTTGTTTCGGTGGAGTTCCCCATTCAAATGCATGTAACAGTGAGAAACGCACTGTCTTGGCGAAAGAAAGCGTTTTTGTACAACTTCATATAAATAGCTGTAACTTTTGATAGAAGACTCGGATACACATGTTTATGGCTTTATCTTATAGAACTCAAGGTCCCCGTGCTGGGAAAACAGGTTTTGCAGCTGTTTGAGCTAAGATTTCAAAGTTATTCACATAATGAAAACCTATACTTTGTTTCGGTGGAGTTCCCCATTCAAATGCATGTAACAGTGAGAAACGCACTGTCTTGGCGAAAGAAAGCGTTTTTGTACAACTTCATATAAATAGCTGTAACTTTTGATAGAAGACTCGGATACACATGTTTATGGCTTTATCTTATAGAACTCAAGGTCCCCGTGCTGGGAAAACAGGTTTTGCAGCTGTTTGAGCTAAGATTTCCAAGTTATTCACATAATGAAAACCTATACTTTGTTTCGGTCGAGTTCCCCATTCAAAATGCATGTAACAGTGAGAAACGCACTGTATTGGCGAAAGAAAGCATTTTTGTACAACTTCATATAAATAGCTGTAACTTTTGATAGAAGACTCGGATACACATGTTTATGGCTTTATCTTATAGAACTCAAGGTCCCCGTGCTGGGAAAACAGGTTTTGCAGCTGTTTGAGCTAAGATTTCCAAGTTATTCACATAATGAAAACCTATACTTTGTTTCGGTCGAGTTCCCCATTCAAAATGCATGTAACAGTGAGAAACGCACTGTATTGGCGAAAGAAAGCATTTTTGTACAACTTCATATAAATAGCTGTAACTTTTGATAGAAGACTCGGATACACATGTTTATGGCTTTATCTTATAGAACTCAAGGTCCCCGTGCTGGGAAAACAGGTTTTGCAGCTGTTTGAGCTAAGATTTCAAAGTTATTCACATAATGAAAACCTATACTTTGTTTCGGTGGAGTTCCCCATTCAAATGCATGTAACAGTGAGAAACGCACTGTCTTGCCGAAAGAAAGCATTTTTGTACAACTTCATATAAATAGCTGTAACTTTTGATAGAAGACTCAGACAACCATGTTTATGGCTTTATCTTATAGAACTCAAGGTCCCCGTGCTGGGAAAACAGGTTTTGCAGCTGTTTGAGCTAAGATTTCCAAGTTATTCACATAATGAAAACCTATACTTTGTTTCGGTCGAGTTCCCCATTCAAAATGCATGTAACAGTGAGAAACGCACTGTATTGGCGAAAGAAAGCATTTTTGTACAACTTCATATAAATAGCTGTAACTTTTGATAGAAGACTCGGATACACATGTTTATGGCTTTATCTTATAGAACTCAAGGTCCCCGTGCTGGGAAAACAGGTTTTGCAGCTGTTTGAGCTAAGATTTCAAAGTTATTCACATAATGAAAACCTATACTTTGTTTCGGTCGAGTTCCCCATTCAAATGCATGTAACAGTGAGAAACGCACTGTCTTGCCGAAAGAAAGCATTTTTGTACAACTTCATATAAATAGCTGTAACTTTTGATAGAAGACTCAGACAACCATGTTTATGGCTTTATCTTATAGAACTCAAGGTCCCCGTGCTGGGAAAACAGGTTTTGCAGCTGTTTGAGCTAAGATTTCAAAGTTATTCACATAATGAAAACCTATACTTTGTTTCGGTCGAGTTCCCCATTCAAAATGCATGTAACAGTGAGAAACGCACTGTATTGGCGAAAGAAAGCATTTTTGTACAACTTCATATAAATAGCTGTAACTTTTGATAGAAGACTCGGATACACATGTTTATGGCTTTATCTTATAGAACTCAAGGTCCCCGTGCTGGGAAAACAGGTTTTGCAGCTGTTTGAGCTAAGATTTCAAAGTTATTCACATAATGAAAACCTATACTTTGTTTCGGTGGAGTTCCCCATTCAAATGCATGTAACAGTGAGAAACGCACTGTCTTGGCGAAAGAAAGCGTTTTTGTACAACTTCATATAAATAGCTGTAACTTTTGATAGAAGACTCAGACAAACATGTTTATGGCTTTATCTTATAGAACTCAAGGTGCCCGTGCTGGCAAAACAGGTTTTGCAGCTGTTTGAGCTAAGATTTCCAAGTTATTCACATAATGAAAACCTATACTTTGTTTCGGTGGAGTTCCCCATTCAAATGCATGTAACAGTGAGAAACGCACTGTCTTGGCGAAAGAAAGCGTTTTTGTACAACTTCATATAAATAGCTGTAACTTTTGATAGAAGACTCGGATACACATGTTTATGGCTTTATCTTATAGAACTCAAGGTCCCCGTGCTGGGAAAACAGGTTTTGCAGCTGTTTGAGCTAAGATTTCAAAGTTATTCACATAATGAAAACCTATACTTTGTTTCGGTGGAGTTCCCCATTCAAATGCATGTAACAGTGAGAAACGCACTGTCTTGGCGAAAGAAAGCGTTTTTGTACAACTTCATATAAATAGCTGTAACTTTTGATAGAAGACTCGGATACACATGTTTATGGCTTTATCTTATAGAACTCAAGGTCCCCGTGCTGGGAAAACAGGTTTTGCAGCTGTTTGAGCTAAGATTTCCAAGTTATTCACATAATGAAAACCTATACTTTGTTTCGGTGGAGTTCCCCATTCAAATGCATGTAACAGTGAGAAACGCACTGTCTTGGCGAAAGAAAGCGTTTTTGTACAACTTCATATAAATAGCTGTAACTTTTGATAGAAGACTCGGATACACATGTTTATGGCTTTATCTTATAGAACTCAAGGTCCCCGTGCTGGGAAAACAGGTTTTGCAGCTGTTTGAGCTAAGATTTCAAAGTTATTCACATAATGAAAACCTATACTTTGTTTCGGTGGAGTTCCCCATTCAAATGCATGTAACAGTGAGAAACGCACTGTCTTGGCGAAAGAAAGCGTTTTTGTACAACTTCATATAAATAGCTGTAACTTTTGATAGAAGACTCGGATACACATGTTTATGGCTTTATCTTATAGAACTCAAGGTCCCCGTGCTGGGAAAACAGGTTTTGCAGCTGTTTGAGCTAAGATTTCAAAGTTATTCACATAATGAAAACCTATACTTTGTTTCGGTGGAGTTCCCCATTCAAATGCATGTAACAGTGAGAAACGCACTGTCTTGGCGAAAGAAAGCGTTTTTGTACAACTTCATATAAATAGCTGTAACTTTTGATAGAAGACTCGGATACACATGTTTATGGCTTTATCTTATAGAACTCAAGGTCCCCGTGCTGGGAAAACAGGTTTTGCAGCTGTTTGAGCTAAGATTTCCAAGTTATTCACATAATGAAAACCTATACTTTGTTTCGGTCGAGTTCCCCATTCAAAATGCATGTAACAGTGAGAAACGCACTGTATTGGCGAAAGAAAGCATTTTTGTACAACTTCATATAAATAGCTGTAACTTTTGATAGAAGACTCGGATACACATGTTTATGGCTTTATCTTATAGAACTCAAGGTCCCCGTGCTGGGAAAACAGGTTTTGCAGCTGTTTGAGCTAAGATTTCCAAGTTATTCACATAATGAAAACCTATACTTTGTTTCGGTCGAGTTCCCCATTCAAAATGCATGTAACAGTGAGAAACGCACTGTATTGGCGAAAGAAAGCATTTTTGTACAACTTCATATAAATAGCTGTAACTTTTGATAGAAGACTCGGATACACATGTTTATGGCTTTATCTTATAGAACTCAAGGTCCCCGTGCTGGGAAAACAGGTTTTGCAGCTGTTTGAGCTAAGATTTCAAAGTTATTCACATAATGAAAACCTATACTTTGTTTCGGTGGAGTTCCCCATTCAAATGCATGTAACAGTGAGAAACGCACTGTCTTGCCGAAAGAAAGCATTTTTGTACAACTTCATATAAATAGCTGTAACTTTTGATAGAAGACTCAGACAACCATGTTTATGGCTTTATCTTATAGAACTCAAGGTCCCCGTGCTGGGAAAACAGGTTTTGCAGCTGTTTGAGCTAAGATTTCCAAGTTATTCACATAATGAAAACCTATACTTTGTTTCGGTCGAGTTCCCCATTCAAAATGCATGTAACAGTGAGAAACGCACTGTATTGGCGAAAGAAAGCATTTTTGTACAACTTCATATAAATAGCTGTAACTTTTGATAGAAGACTCGGATACACATGTTTATGGCTTTATCTTATAGAACTCAAGGTCCCCGTGCTGGGAAAACAGGTTTTGCAGCTGTTTGAGCTAAGATTTCAAAGTTATTCACATAATGAAAACCTATACTTTGTTTCGGTCGAGTTCCCCATTCAAATGCATGTAACAGTGAGAAACGCACTGTCTTGCCGAAAGAAAGCATTTTTGTACAACTTCATATAAATAGCTGTAACTTTTGATAGAAGACTCAGACAACCATGTTTATGGCTTTATCTTATAGAACTCAAGGTCCCCGTGCTGGGAAAACAGGTTTTGCAGCTGTTTGAGCTAAGATTTCCAAGTTATTCACATAATGAAAACCTATACTTTGTTTCGGTCGAGTTCCCCATTCAAAATGCATGTAACAGTGAGAAACGCACTGTATTGGCGAAAGAAAGCATTTTTGTACAACTTCATATAAATAGCTGTAACTTTTGATAGAAGACTCGGATACACATGTTTATGGCTTTATCTTATAGAACTCAAGGTCCCCGTGCTGGGAAAACAGGTTTTGCAGCTGTTTGAGCTAAGATTTCAAAGTTATTCACATAATGAAAACCTATACTTTGTTTCGGTGGAGTTCCCCATTCAAATGCATGTAACAGTGAGAAACGCACTGTCTTGGCGAAAGAAAGCGTTTTTGTACAACTTCATATAAATAGCTGTAACTTTTGATAGAAGACTCAGACAAACATGTTTATGGCTTTATCTTATAGAACTCAAGGTGCCCGTGCTGGCAAAACAGGTTTTGCAGCTGTTTGAGCTAAGATTTCAAAGTTATTCACATAATGAAAACCTATACTTTGTTTCGGTGGAGTTCCCCATTCAAATGCATGTAACAGTGAGAAACGCACTGTCTTGGCGAAAGAAAGCGTTTTTGTACAACTTCATATAAATAGCTGTAACTTTTGATAGAAGACTCGGATACACATGTTTATGGCTTTATCTTATAGAACTCAAGGTCCCCGTGCTGGGAAAACAGGTTTTGCAGCTGTTTGAGCTAAGATTTCAAAGTTATTCACATAATGAAAACCTATACTTTGTTTCGGTCGAGTTCCCCATTCAAAATGCATGTAACAGTGAGAAACGCACTGTATTGGCGAAAGAAAGCATTTTTGTACAACTTCATATAAATAGCTGTAACTTTTGATAGAAGACTCGGATACACATGTTTATGGCTTTATCTTATAGAACTCAAGGTCCCCGTGCTGGGAAAACAGGTTTTGCAGCTGTTTGAGCTAAGATTTCAAAGTTATTCACATAATGAAAACCTATACTTTGTTTCGGTGGAGTTCCCCATTCAAATGCATGTAACAGTGAGAAACGCACTGTCTTGGCGAAAGAAAGCGTTTTTGTACAACTTCATATAAATAGCTGTAACTTTTGATAGAAGACTCAGACAAACATGTTTATGGCTTTATCTTATAGAACTCAAGGTCCCCGTGCTGGCAAAACAGGTTTTGCAGCTGTTTGAGCTAAGATTTCAAAGTTATTCACATAATGAAAACCTATACTTTGTTTCGGTCGAGTTCCCCATTCAAATGCATGTAACAGTGAGAAACGCACTGTCTTGGCGAAAGAAAGCGTTTTTGTACAACTTCATATAAATAGCTGTAACTTTTGATAGAAGACTCGGATACACATGTTTATGGCTTTATCTTATAGAACTCAAGGTCCCCGTGCTGGGAAAACAGGTTTTGCAGCTGTTTGAGCTAAGATTTCCAAGTTATTCACATAATGAAAACCTATACTTTGTTTCGGTCGAGTTCCCCATTCAAAATGCATGTAACAGTGAGAAACGCACTGTATTGGCGAAAGAAAGCATTTTTGTACAACTTCATATAAATAGCTGTAACTTTTGATAGAAGACTCGGATACACATGTTTATGGCTTTATCTTATAGAACTCAAGGTCTACGTGCTGGGAAAACAGGTTTTGCAGCTGTTTGAGCTAAGATTTCAAAGTTATTCACATAATGAAAACCTATACTTTGTTTCGGTGGAGTTCCCCATTCAAATGCATGTAACAGTGAGAAATGCACTGTCTTGGCGAAAGAAAGCGTTTTTGTACAACTTCATATAAATAGCTGTAACTTTTGATAGAAGACTCAGACAAACATGTTTATGGCTTTATCTTATAGAACTCAAGGTGCCCGTGCTGGCAAAACAGGTTTTGCAGCTGTTTGAGCTAAGATTTCAAAGTTATTCACATAATGAAAACCTATACTTTGTTTCGGTGGAGTTCCCCATTCAAATGCATGTAACAGTGAGAAACGCACTGTCTTGGCGAAAGAAAGCGTTTTTGTACAACTTCATATAAATAGCTGTAACTTTTGATAGAAGACTCGGATACACATGTTTATGGCTTTATCGTATAGAACTCAAGGTGCCCGTGCTGGGAAAACAGGTTTTGCAGCTGTTTGAGCTAAGATTTCAAAGTTATTCACATAATGAAAACCTATACTTTGTTTCGGTCGAGTTCCCCATTCAAATGCATGTAACAGTGAGAAACGCACTGTCTTGGCGAAAGAAAGCATTTTTGTACAACTTCATATAAATAGCTGTAACTTTTGATAGAAGACTCGGATACACATGTTTATGGCTTTATCTTATAGAACTCAAGGTCCCCGTGCTGGGAAAACAGGTTTTGCAGCTGTTTGAGCTAAGATTTCAAAGTTATTCACATAATGAAAACCTATACTTTGTTTCGGTGGAGTTCCCCATTCAAATGCATGTAACAGTGAGAAACGCACTGTCTTGGCGAAAGAAAGCGTTTTTGTACAACTTCATATAAATAGCTGTAACTTTTGATAGAAGACTCAGACAAACATGTTTATGGCTTTATCTTATAGAACTCAAGGTGCCCGTGCTGGCAAAACAGGTTTTGCAGCTGTTTGAGCTAAGATTTCAAAGTTATTCACATAATGAAAACCTATACTTTGTTTCGGTGGAGTTCCCCATTCAAATGCATGTAACAGTGAGAAACGCACTGTCTTGGCGAAAGAAAGCGTTTTTGTACAACTTCATATAAATAGCTGTAACTTTTGATAGAAGACTCGGATACACATGTTTATGGCTTTATCTTATAGAACTCAAGGTCCCCGTGCTGGGAAAACAGGTTTTGCAGCTGTTTGAGCTAAGATTTCAAAGTTATTCACATAATGAAAACCTATACTTTGTTTCGGTGGAGTTCCCCATTCAAATGCATGTAACAGTGAGAAACGCACTGTCTTGGCGAAAGAAAGCGTTTTTGTACAACTTCATATAAATAGCTGTAACTTTTGATAGAAGACTCGGATACACATGTTTATGGCTTTATCTTATAGAACTCAAGGTCCCCGTGCTGGCAAAACAGGTTTTGCAGCTGTTTGATCTAAGATTTCCAAGTTATTCACATAATGAAAACCTATACTTTGTTTCGGTCGAGTTCCCCATTCAAAATGCATGTAACAGTGAGAAACGCACTGTATTGGCGAAAGAAAGCATTTTTGTACAACTTCATATAAATAGCTGTAACTTTTGATAGAAGACTCGGATACACATGTTTATGGCTTTATCTTATAGAACTCAAGGTCCCCGTGCTGGGAAAACAGGTTTTGCAGCTGTTTGAGCTAAGATTTCAAAGTTATTCACATAATGAAAACCTATACTTTGTTTCGGTGGAGTTCCCCATTCAAATGCATGTAACAGTGAGAAACGCACTGTATTGGCGAAAGAAAGCATTTTTGTACAACTTCATATAAATAGCTGTAACTTTTGATAGAAGACTCGGATACACATGTTTATGGCTTTATCTTATAGAACTCAAGGTCCCCGTGCTGGGAAAACAGGTTTTGCAGTTGTTTGAGCTAAGATTTCAAAGTTATTCACATAATGAAAACCTATACTTTGTTTCGGTCGAGTTCCCCATTCAAAATGCATGTAACAGTGAGAAACGCACTGTATTGGCGAAAGAAAGCATTTTTGTACAACTTCATATAAATAGCTGTAACTTTTGATAGAAGACTCGGATACACATGTTTATGGCTTTATCTTATAGAACTCAAGGTCCCCGTGCTGGGAAAACAGGTTTTGCAGCTGTTTGAGCTAAGATTTCAAAGTTATTCACATAATGAAAACCTATACTTTGTTTCGGTGGAGTTCCCCATTCAAATGCATGTAACAGTGAGAAACGCACTGTCTTGGCGAAAGAAAGCGTTTTTGTACAACTTCATATAAATAGCTGTAACTTTTGATAGAAGACTCAGACAAACATGTTTATGGCTTTATCTTATAGAACTCAAGGTCCCCGTGCTGGCAAAACAGGTTTTGCAGCTGTTTGAGCTAAGATTTCAAAGTTATTCACATAATGAAAACCTATACTTTGTTTCGGTGGAGTTCCCCATTCAAATGCATGTAACAGTGAGAAACGCACTGTCTTGGCGAAAGAAAGCGTTTTTGTACAACTTCATATAAATAGCTGTAACTTTTGATAGAAGACTCGGATACACATGTTTATGGCTTTATCTTATAGAACTCAAGGTCCCCGTGCTGGGAAAACAGGTTTTGCAGCTGTTTGAGCTAAGATTTCAAAGTTATTCACATAATGAAAACCTATACTTTGTTTCGGTGGAGTTCCCCATTCAAATGCATGTAACAGTGAGAAACGCACTGTCTTGGCGAAAGAAAGCGTTTTTGTACAACTTCATATAAATAGCTGTAACTTTTGATAGAAGACTCGGATACACATGTTTATGGCTTTATCTTATAGAACTCAAGGTCCCCGTGCTGGGAAAACAGGTTTTGCAGCTGTTTGAGCTAAGATTTCAAAGTTATTCACATAATGAAAACCTATACTTTGTTTCGGTGGAGTTCCCCATTCAAATGCATGTAACAGTGAGAAACGCACTGTCTTGGCGAAAGAAAGCGTTTTTGTACAACTTCATATAAATAGCTGTAACTTTTGATAGAAGACTCGGATACACATGTTTATGGCTTTATCTTATAGAACTCAAGGTCCCCGTGCTGGGAAAACAGGTTTTGCAGCTGTTTGAGCTAAGATTTCCAAGTTATTCACATAATGAAAACCTATACTTTGTTTCGGTCGAGTTCCCCATTCAAATGCATGTAACAGTGAGAAACGCACTGTCTTGGCGAAAGAAAGCGTTTTTGTACAACTTCATATAAATAGCTGTAACTTTTGATAGAAGACTCAGACAAACATGTTTATGGCTTTATCTTATAGAACTCAAGGTCCCCGTGCTGGGAAAACAGGTTTTGCAGCTGTTTGAGCTAAGATTTCCAAGTTATTCACATAATGAAAACCTATACTTTGTTTCGGTGGAGTTCCCCATTCAAATGCATGTAACAGTGAGAAACGCACTGTATTGGCGAAAGAAAGCATTTTTGTACAACTTCATATAAATAGCTGTAACTTTTGATAGAAGACTCGGATACACATGTTTATGGCTTTATCTTATAGAACTCAAGGTGCCCGTGCTGGGAAAACAGGTTTTGCAGCTGTTTGAGCTAAGATTTCAAAGTTATTCACATAATGAAAACCTATACTTTGTTTCGGTGGAGTTCCCCATTCAAAATGCATGTAACAGTGAGAAACGCACTGTATTGGCGAAAGAAAGCATTTTTGTACAACTTCATATAAATAGCTGTAACTTTTGATAGAAGACTCGGATACACATGTTTATGGCTTTATCTTATAGAACTCAAGGTCCCCGTGCTGGCAAAACAGGTTTTGCAGCTGTTTGAGCTAAGATTTCCAAGTTATTCACATAATGAAAACCTATACTTTGTTTCGGTCGAGTTCCCCATTCAAAATGCATGTAACAGTGAGAAACGCACTGTATTGGCGAAAGAAAGCATTTTTGTACAACTTCATATAAATAGCTGTAACTTTTGATAGAAGACTCGGATACACATGTTTATGGCTTTATCTTATAGAACTCAAGGTCCCCGTGCTGGGAAAACAGGTTTTGCAGCTGTTTGAGCTAAGATTTCCAAGTTATTCACATAATGAAAACCTATACTTTGTTTCGGTCGAGTTCCCCATTCAAAATGCATGTAACAGTGAGAAACGCACTGTATTGGCGAAAGAAAGCATTTTTGTACAACTTCATATAAATAGCTGTAACTTTTGATAGAAGACTCGGATACACATGTTTATGGCTTTATCTTATAGAACTCAAGGTCCCCGTGCTGGGAAAACAGGTTTTGCAGCTGTTTGAGCTAAGATTTCAAAGTTATTCACATAATGAAAACCTATACTTTGTTTCGGTGGAGTTCCCCATTCAAATGCATGTAACAGTGAGAAACGCACTGTCTTGCCGAAAGAAAGCATTTTTGTACAACTTCATATAAATAGCTGTAACTTTTGATAGAAGACTCAGACAACCATGTTTATGGCTTTATCTTATAGAACTCAAGGTCCCCGTGCTGGGAAAACAGGTTTTGCAGCTGTTTGAGCTAAGATTTCCAAGTTATTCACATAATGAAAACCTATACTTTGTTTCGGTCGAGTTCCCCATTCAAAATGCATGTAACAGTGAGAAACGCACTGTATTGGCGAAAGAAAGCATTTTTGTACAACTTCATATAAATAGCTGTAACTTTTGATAGAAGACTCGGATACACATGTTTATGGCTTTATCTTATAGAACTCAAGGTCCCCGTGCTGGGAAAACAGGTTTTGCAGCTGTTTGAGCTAAGATTTCAAAGTTATTCACATAATGAAAACCTATACTTTGTTTCGGTCGAGTTCCCCATTCAAATGCATGTAACAGTGAGAAACGCACTGTCTTGCCGAAAGAAAGCATTTTTGTACAACTTCATATAAATAGCTGTAACTTTTGATAGAAGACTCAGACAACCATGTTTATGGCTTTATCTTATAGAACTCAAGGTCCCCGTGCTGGGAAAACAGGTTTTGCAGCTGTTTGAGCTAAGATTTCCAAGTTATTCACATAATGAAAACCTATACTTTGTTTCGGTCGAGTTCCCCATTCAAAATGCATGTAACAGTGAGAAACGCACTGTATTGGCGAAAGAAAGCATTTTTGTACAACTTCATATAAATAGCTGTAACTTTTGATAGAAGACTCGGATACACATGTTTATGGCTTTATCTTATAGAACTCAAGGTCCCCGTGCTGGGAAAACAGGTTTTGCAGCTGTTTGAGCTAAGATTTCAAAGTTATTCACATAATGAAAACCTATACTTTGTTTCGGTGGAGTTCCCCATTCAAATGCATGTAACAGTGAGAAACGCACTGTCTTGGCGAAAGAAAGCGTTTTTGTACAACTTCATATAAATAGCTGTAACTTTTGATAGAAGACTCAGACAAACATGTTTATGGCTTTATCTTATAGAACTCAAGGTGCCCGTGCTGGCAAAACAGGTTTTGCAGCTGTTTGAGCTAAGATTTCAAAGTTATTCACATAATGAAAACCTATACTTTGTTTCGGTCGAGTTCCCCATTCAAATGCATGTAACAGTGAGAAACGCACTGTCTTGGCGAAAGAAAGCGTTTTTGTACAACTTCATATAAATAGCTGTAACTTTTGATAGAAGACTCGGATACACATGTTTATGGCTTTATCTTATAGAACTCAAGGTCCCCGTGCTGGGAAAACAGGTTTTGCAGCTGTTTGAGCTAAGATTTCCAAGTTATTCACATAATGAAAACCTATACTTTGTTTCGGTGGAGTTCCCCATTCAAATGCATGTAACAGTGAGAAACGCACTGTCTTGGCGAAAGAAAGCGTTTTTGTACAACTTCATATAAATAGCTGTAACTTTTGATAGAAGACTCAGACAAACATGTTTATGGCTTTATCTTATAGAACTCAAGGTCCCCGTGCTGGCAAAACAGGTTTTGCAGCTGTTTGAGCTAAGATTTCAAAGTTATTCACATAATGAAAACCTATACTTTGTTTCGGTGGAGTTCCCCATTCAAATGCATGTAACAGTGAGAAACGCACTGTCTTGGCGAAAGAAAGCGTTTTTGTACAACTTCATATAAATAGCTGTAACTTTTGATAGAAGACTCGGATACACATGTTTATGGCTTTATCTTATAGAACTCAAGGTCCCCGTGCTGGGAAAACAGGTTT
Source organism: Aulonocara sp. 'chitande type north' Nkhata Bay (assembly GCF_057382095.1). Taxonomy (NCBI): domain Eukaryota; kingdom Metazoa; phylum Chordata; class Actinopteri; order Cichliformes; family Cichlidae; genus Aulonocara; species Aulonocara sp. 'chitande type north' Nkhata Bay. Next base: position 10,041,738 of record NC_141347.1, read on the forward strand.
TGCAGCTGTTTGAGCTAAGATTTCAAAGTTATTCACATAATGAAAACCTATACTTTGTTTCGGTGGAGTTCCCCATTCAAATGCATGTAACAGTGAGAAACGCACTGTCTTGGCGAAAGAAAGCGTTTTTGTACAACTTCATATAAATAGCTGTAACTTTTGATAGAAGACTCGGATACACATGTTTATGGCTTTATCTTATAGAACTCAAGGTCCCCGTGCTGGGAAAACAGGTTTTGCAGCTGTTTGAGCTAAGATTTCAAAGTTATTCACATAATGAAAACCTATACTTTGTTTCGGTGGAGTTCCCCATTCAAATGCATGTAACAGTGAGAAACGCACTGTCTTGGCGAAAGAAAGCGTTTTTGTACAACTTCATATAAATAGCTGTAACTTTTGATAGAAGACTCGGATACACATGTTTATGGCTTTATCTTATAGAACTCAAGGTCCCCGTGCTGGGAAAACAGGTTTTGCAGCTGTTTGAGCTAAGATTCCCAAGTTATTCACATAATGAAAACCTATACTTTGTTTCGGTCGAGTTCCCCATTCAAATGCATGTAACAGTGAGAAACGCACTGTCTTGGCGAAAGAAAGCGTTTTTGTACAACTTCATATAAATAGCTGTAACTTTTGATAGAAGACTCAGACAAACATGTTTATGGCTTTATCTTATAGAACTCAAGGTCCCCGTGCTGGGAAAACAGGTTTTGCAGCTGTTTGAGCTAAGATTTCCAAGTTATTCACATAATGAAAACCTATACTTTGTTTCGGTGGAGTTCCCCATTCAAATGCATGTAACAGTGAGAAACGCACTGTCTTGCCGAAAGAAAGCATTTTTGTACAACTTCATATAAATAGCTGTAACTTTTGATAGAAGACTCAGACAACCATGTTTATGGCTTTATCTTATAGAACTCAAGGTCCCCGTGCTGGGAAAACAGGTTTTGCAGCTGTTTGAGCTAAGATTTCCAAGTTATTCACATAATGAAAACCTATACTTTGTTTCGGTCGAGTTCCCCATTCAAAATGCATGTAACAGTGAGAAACGCACTGTATTGGCGAAAGAAAGCATTTTTGTACAACTTCATATAAATAGCTGTAACTTTTGATAGAAGACTCGGATACACATGTTTATGGCTTTATCTTATAGAACTCAAGGTCCCCGTGCTGGGAAAACAGGTTTTGCAGCTGTTTGAGCTAAGATTTCAAAGTTATTCACATAATGAAAACCTATACTTTGTTTCGGTCGAGTTCCCCATTCAAATGCATGTAACAGTGAGAAACGCACTGTCTTGCCGAAAGAAAGCATTTTTGTACAACTTCATATAAATAGCTGTAACTTTTGATAGAAGACTCAGACAACCATGTTTATGGCTTTATCTTATAGAACTCAAGGTCCCCGTGCTGGGAAAACAGGTTTTGCAGCTGTTTGAGCTAAGATTTCCAAGTTATTCACATAATGAAAACCTATACTTTGTTTCGGTCGAGTTCCCCATTCAAAATGCATGTAACAGTGAGAAACGCACTGTATTGGCGAAAGAAAGCATTTTTGTACAACTTCATATAAATAGCTGTAACTTTTGATAGAAGACTCGGATACACATGTTTATGGCTTTATCTTATAGAACTCAAGGTCCCCGTGCTGGGAAAACAGGTTTTGCAGCTGTTTGAGCTAAGATTTCAAAGTTATTCACATAATGAAAACCTATACTTTGTTTCGGTGGAGTTCCCCATTCAAATGCATGTAACAGTGAGAAACGCACTGTCTTGGCGAAAGAAAGCGTTTTTGTACAACTTCATATAAATAGCTGTAACTTTTGATAGAAGACTCAGACAAACATGTTTATGGCTTTATCTTATAGAACTCAAGGTGCCCGTGCTGGCAAAACAGGTTTTGCAGCTGTTTGAGCTAAGATTTCAAAGTTATTCACATAATGAAAACCTATACTTTGTTTCGGTGGAGTTCCCCATTCAAATGCATGTAACAGTGAGAAACGCACTGTCTTGGCGAAAGAAAGCGTTTTTGTACAACTTCATATAAATAGCTGTAACTTTTGATAGAAGACTCGGATACACATGTTTATGGCTTTATCTTATAGAACTCAAGGTCCCCGTGCTGGGAAAACAGGTTTTGCAGCTGTTTGAGCTAAGATTTCCAAGTTATTCACATAATGAAAACCTATACTTTGTTTCGGTCGAGTTCCCCATTCAAATGCATGTAACAGTGAGAAACGCACTGTCTTGGCGAAAGAAAGCGTTTTTGTACAACTTCATATAAATAGCTGTAACTTTTGATAGAAGACTCAGATACACATGTTTATGGCTTTATCTTATAGAACTCAAGGTGCCCGTGCTGGGAAAACAGGTTTTGCAGCTGTTTGAGCTAAGATTTCCAAGTTATTCACATAATGAAAACCTATACTTTGTTTCGGTCGAGTTCCCCATTCAAAATGCATGTAACAGTGAGAAACGCACTGTATTGGCGAAAGAAAGCATTTTTGTACAACTTCATATAAATAGCTGTAACTTTTGATAGAAGACTCGGATACACATGTTTATGGCTTTATCTTATAGAACTCAAGGTCCCCGTGCTGGGAAAACAGGTTTTGCAGCTGTTTGAGCTAAGATTTCAAAGTTATTCACATAATGAAAACCTATACTTTGTTTCGGTCAAGTTCCCCATTCAAATGCATGTAACAGTGAGAAACGCACTGTCTTGGCGAAAGAAAGCGTTTTTGTACAACTTCATATAAATAGCTGTAAGTTTTGATAGAAGACTCAGACAAACATGTTTATGGCTTTATCTTATAGAACTCAAGGTCCCCGTGCTGGGAAAACAGGTTTTGCAGCTGTTTGAGCTAAGATTTCCAAGTTATTCACATAATGAAAACCTATACTTTGTTTCGGTGGAGTTCCCCATTCAAATGCATGTAACAGTGAGAAACGCACTGTATTGGCGAAAGAAAGCATTTTTGTACAACTTCATATAAATAGCTGTAACTTTTGATAGAAGACTCGGATACACATGTTTATGGCTTTATCTTATAGAACTCAAGGTGCCCGTGCTGGGAAAACAGGTTTTGCAGCTGTTTGAGCTAAGATTTCAAAGTTATTCACATAATGAAAACCTATACTTTGTTTCGGTGGAGTTCCCCATTCAAAATGCATGTAACAGTGAGAAACGCACTGTATTGGCGAAAGAAAGCATTTTTGTACAACTTCATATAAATAGCTGTAACTTTTGATAGAAGACTCGGATACACATGTTTATGGCTTTATCTTATAGAACTCAAGGTCCCCGTGCTGGCAAAACAGGTTTTGCAGCTGTTTGAGCTAAGATTTCCAAGTTATTCACATAATGAAAACCTATACTTTGTTTCGGTCGAGTTCCCCATTCAAAATGCATGTAACAGTGAGAAACGCACTGTATTGGCGAAAGAAAGCATTTTTGTACAACTTCATATAAATAGCTGTAACTTTTGATAGAAGACTCGGATACACATGTTTATGGCTTTATCTTATAGAACTCAAGGTCCCCGTGCTGGGAAAACAGGTTTTGCAGCTGTTTGAGCTAAGATTTCCAAGTTATTCACATAATGAAAACCTATACTTTGTTTCGGTCGAGTTCCCCATTCAAAATGCATGTAACAGTGAGAAACGCACTGTATTGGCGAAAGAAAGCATTTTTGTACAACTTCATATAAATAGCTGTAACTTTTGATAGAAGACTCGGATACACATGTTTATGGCTTTATCTTATAGAACTCAAGGTGCCCGTGCTGGGAAAACAGGTTTTGCAGCTGTTTGAGCTAAGATTTCAAAGTTATTCACATAATGAAAACCTATACTTTGTTTCGGTGGAGTTCCCCATTCAAAATGCATGTAACAGTGAGAAACGCACTGTATTGGCGAAAGAAAGCATTTTTGTACAACTTCATATAAATAGCTGTAACTTTTGATAGAAGACTCGGATACACATGTTTATGGCTTTATCTTATAGAACTCAAGGTCCCCGTGCTGGGAAAACAGGTTTTGCAGCTGTTTGAGCTAAGATTTCCAAGTTATTCACATAATGAAAACCTATACTTTGTTTCGGTCGAGTTCCCCATTCAAAATGCATGTAACAGTGAGAAACGCACTGTATTGGCGAAAGAAAGCATTTTTGTACAACTTCATATAAATAGCTGTAACTTTTGATAGAAGACTCAGACAACCATGTTTATGGCTTTATCTTATAGAACTCAAGGTCCCCGTGCTGGGAAAACAGGTTTTGCAGCTGTTTGAGCTAAGATTTCCAAGTTATTCACATAATGAAAACCTATACTTTGTTTCGGTCGAGTTCCCCATTCAAAATGCATGTAACAGTGAGAAACGCACTAACATGGTGAAATAAAGCGTTTTTCATGGTCTTCATAAGGACAGCTGTAACTTTTGATAGAAAACTCAGAAATACATATTTATGGCTTTTTCTTATAGAATTCAATATCCCCGTGCTGGGCAAACAAGTTTTGCAGCTGTTTGAGCTAAGATTTTCAATTTATTCACATAATGAAAACCTATACTTTGTTTCGTGCGAGTTCCCCATTCAAATGCATGTAATCGTCAGAAACGCACGGTCTTGGCGAAATAAAGCGTTTTTGTACAACTTCATATAGATAGGTGTAACTTTTGATAGACGACTCAAGCACACATGTTTATGGCTTCATCATATAGAATTCAATTTCCCCGTGCTGGGCAAACAGGTTTTGCAGCTGTTTGAGCTAAGATTTTCAAGTTATTCACATAATGAAAACCTATACTTTGTGTCGGGCGAGAACTCCATTCAAATGCATGTAATAGCGAGAAACGCACTAACTTGGTGAAATAAATCTTTTTTCATGGTCTTCATAAAGAGAGCTGTAACTTTTGAGAGAAGACTCAAAATACATATTTATGGCTTCATCTTATAGAATTCAATATCCCCGTGCTGGGCAAAAAAGTTTTGCAGCTGTTTGAGCTAAGATTTTCAAGTTATTCACATAATGAAAACCTATACTTTGATTCGTGCGAGTTCCCCATTCAAATGCATATAATCGTCAGAAACGCACTGTCTTGGCGAAATAAAGCGTTTTTGCACAACTTCATATAAATCGGTGTAACTTTTGATAGACGACTCAGACACATGTTTATGGCTTCATCTTATAGAATTCAATATCCCTGTGTTGAGCAAACAGGTTTTGCAGCTGTTTGAGCTAAGGTTTTTAAGTTATTCACATAATGAAAACCTATACTTTCTTTCGTGCGAGTTCCCTTATTCAAATGCATGTAATAGCGAGAAACGCACTGTCTTGGCGAAAGAAAGCGTTTTTGTACAACTTCATATAGATAGGTGTAACTTTTGATAGACGACTCAGGCACACATGTTTATGGCTTCATCATATAGAATTCAATTTCCCCGTGCTGGGCAAACAGGTTTTGCAGCTGTTTGAGCTAGGATTTTCAAGTTATTCACATAATGAAAACCTATACTTTGTGTCGGGCGAGAACTCCATTCAAATGCATGTAATAGCAAGAAACGCACTAACTTGGTGAAATAAATCGTTTTTCATGGTCTTCATAAAGAGAGCTGTAACTTTTGAGAGAAGACTCAAAATACATATTTATGGCTTCATCTTATATAATTCAATATCCCCGTGCTGGGCAAAAAAGTTTTGCAGCTGTTTGAGCTAAGATTTTCAAGTTATTCACATCATGAAAACCTATACTTTGTTTCGTGCGAGTTCCCCATTCAAATGCATGTAATCGTCAGAAACGCACTGTCTTGGCGAAATAAAGCGTTTTTGCACAACTTCATATAAATCGGTGTAACTTTTGATAGAAGACTCAGAAATACATATTTATGGCTTTGCCTGATAGAATTCAATATCCCCGTGTTGAGCAAACAGGTTTTGCAGCTGTGTGAGCTAAGATGTTAAAGTTATTCACATAATGAAAACCTATACTTTGTTTCGGGCGAGTTACCCATTCAAATGCATGTAATAGCGAGAAACGCACTGTCTTGGCGAAATAAAGCGTTTTTGCACAACTTCATATAAATCGGTGTAACTTTTGATAGACGACTCAGACACATGTTTATGGCTTCATCTTATAGAATTCAATATCCCTGTGTTGAGCAAACAGGTTTTGCAGCTGTTTGAGCTAAGATTTCCAAGTTATTCACATAATGAAAACCTATACTTTGTTTCGGTGGAGTTCCCCATTCAAATGCATGTAATCGTCAAAAAGTACTGTCTTGGCGAAAGAAAGCGTTTTTGTACAACTTCATATATATAGTTGTAACTTTTGATAGAAGATTCAGACTCACATATTTATGGCTTTATCTTACAGAATTCAATATCCCCGTGCTGGGCAAACAGGTTTTGCAGCTGTTTGAGCTAAGATTTTTAAGTTATTCACATAATGAAAACCTATACTTTCTTTCGTGCGAGTTCCCTTATTCAAATGCATGTAATAGCGAGAAACGCACTGTCTTGGCGAAAGAAAGCGTTTTTGTACAACTTCATATAGATAGGTGTAACTTTTGATAGACGACTCAGGCACACATGTTTATGGCTTCATCATATAGAATTCAATTTCCCCGTGCTGGGCAAACAGGTTTTGCAGCTGTTTGAGCTAGGATTTTCAAGTTATTCACATAATGAAAACCTATACTTTGTGTCGGGCGAGAACTCCATTCAAATGCATGTAATAGCGAGAAACGCACTAACATGGTGAAATAAAGCGTTTTTCATTGTCTTCATAAAGACAGCTGTAACTTTTGATAGAAGACTCAGAAATACATATTTATGGCTTTTTCTTATAGAATTCAATATCCCCGTGCTGGGCAAACAAGTTTTGCAGCTGTTTGAGCTAAGATTTTTAATTTATTCACATAATGAAAACCTATACTTTGTTTCGTGCGAGTTCCCCATTCAAATGCATGTAATCGTCAGAAACGCACGGTCTTGGCGAAATAAAGCGTTTTTGCACAACTTCATATAAATCGGTGTAACTTTTGATAGACGACTCAGACACACATGTTTATTGCTTCATCTTATAGAATTCAATATCCCTGTGTTGAGCAAACAGGTTTTGCAGCTGTTTGAGCTAAGATTTCCAAGTTATTCACATAATGAAAACCTATACTTTGTGTCGGGCGAATTCCCCATTCAAATGCATGTAATAGCGAGAAACGCACTAACGTGGTGAAATAAAGCGTTTTTCATGGTCTTCATAAAGAGAGCTGTAACTTTTGAGAGAAGACTCAAAATACACATTTATGGCTTCATCTTATAGAATTCAATATCCCCGTGCTGGGCAAAAAAGTTTTGCAGCTGTTTGAGCTAAGATGTTAAAGTTATTCACATAATGAAAACCTATACTTTGTGTCGGGCGAGTTCCCCATTCAAATGCATGTAATAGCGAGAAACGCACTGTCTTGGCGAAATAAAGCGTTTTTGTTTTCACATAATTTCACATAATGAAAACCTATACTTTGTTTCGTGCGAGTTCCCCATTCAAATGCATGTAATAGTCAGAAACGCACTGTCTTGACGAAATAAAGCGTTTTTGTACAACTTCATATAAATAGCTGTAACTTTTGATAGAAGATTCAGACATACGTATTCATGGCTTTATCGTATAGAATTCAATATCCCCGTGCTAGGCAAAAAGGTTTTGCAGCTGTTTGAGCTAAGATTTTCAAGTTATTCACATAATGAAAACCTATACTTTGTTTCGTGCGAGTTTCCCATTCAAATGCATGTAATCGTCAGAAACGCACTGTCTTGGCGAAATAAAGCGTTTTTGCACAACATCATATAATTCGGTGTAACTTTTGATAGACGACTCAGACAAACATGTTTATGGCTTCATCTTATACAATTCAATTTCCCCGTGCTGGGAAAACAGGTTTTGCAGCTGTTTGAGCTAAGATGTTAAAGTTATTCACATAATGAAAACCTATACTTTGTGTCGGGCGAGAACTCTATTCAAATGCATGTAATAGCGAGAAACGCACTAACGTGGTGAAATAAAGCGTTTTTAATGGTCTTTATGAAGACAGCTGTAACTTTTGATAGAAGATTCAGATATACGTATTCATGGCTTTATCTTACCTAATTCAATATCCCCGTGCTGGGCAAACAGGTTTTGCAGATGTTTGAGCCAAGATTTCCAAGTTATTCACATAATGAAAACTACTTTGTGTCGGGCGAGAACTCCATTCAAATGCATGTAATAGCGAGAAACGCACTAACTTGGTGAAATAAATCGTTTTTCATGGTCTTCATAAAGAGAGCTGTAACTTTTGAGAGAAGACTCAAAATACACATTTATGGCTTCATCTTATAGAATTCAATATCCCCGTGCTGGGCAAAAAAGTTTTGCAGCTGTTTGAGCTAAGATTTTCAAGTTATTCACATAATGAAAACCTATACTTTCTTTCGTGCGAGTTCCCCATTCAAATGCATGTAATAGCGAGAAACGCACTGTCTTGGCGAAATAAAGCGTTTTTGTACAACTTCATATAGATAGGTGTAACTTTTGATAGACGACTCAGGCACACATGTTTATGGCTTCATCATATAGAATTCAATTTCCCCGTGCTGGGCAAACAGGTTTTGCAGCTGTTTGAGCTAAGATTTTCAAGTTATTCACATAATGAAAACCTATACTTTGTGTCGGGCGAGAACTCCATTCAAATGCATGTAATAGCGAGAAACGCACTAACGTGGTGAAATAAATCGTTTTTCATGGTCTTCATAAAGAGAGCTGTAACTTTTGAGAGAAGACTCAAAATACATATTTATGGCTTCATCTTATAGAATTCAATATCCCCGTGCTGGGCAAAAAAGTTTTGCAGCTGTTTGAGCTAAGATCTTCAAGTTATTCACATAATGAAAACCTATACTTTGTTTCGGTGGAGTTCCCCATTCAAATGCATGTAATCGTCAGAAACGCACTGTCTTGGCGAAATAAAGCGTTTTTGCACAACTTCATATAAATCGGTGTAACTTTTGATAGAAGACTCAGAAATACATATTCATGGCTTTGCCTGATAGAATTCAATATCCCCGTGTTGAGCAAACAGGTTTTGCAGCTGTGTGAGCTAAGATGTTAAAGTTATTCATATAATGAAAACTTTGTTTCGGGCGAGTTCCCCATTCAAATGCATGTAAATAGCGAGAAACGCACTGTCTTGGCGAAATAAAGCGTTTTTGTACAACTTCATATAAATAGCTGTAACTTTTGATAGAAGACTCAGATACACATGTTTATGGCTTTATCTTATAGAATTCAATTTCCCCGTGCTGGGCAAACAGGTTTTGCAGCTGTTTGAGCTAAGATGTTAAAGTTATTCACATAATGAAAATCTATACTTTGTTTCGTGCGAGCTCCCCATTCAAATGCATGTAATCGTCAGAAACGCACTGTCTTGGCGAAATAAAGCGTTTTTGCACAACTATAAACATGTGTGTCTGAGTCGTCTATCAAAAGTTACACCGATTTATATGAATAAATCGGTGTAACTTTTGATAGACGAGTCAGACACACATGTTTATAGCTTCATCTTATAGAATTCAATATCCCTGTTTTGAGCAAACAGATTTTGCAGCTGTTTGAGCTAAGATGTTAAAGTTATTCACATAATGAAAACCTATACTTTGTGTCGGGCGAATTCCCCATTCAAATGCATGTAATAGCGAGAAACGCACTAACGTGGTGAAATAAAGCGTTTTTAATGGTCTTCATAAAGAAGGCTGTAACTTTTGATAGAAGACTCAGAAATACATATTTATGGCTTTATCTTATAGACTTCAATATCCCCGTGCTGGGCAAACAGGTTTTGCAGCTGTTTGAGCTAAGATTTTAAAGTTATTCACATAATGAAAACCTATACTTTGTTTCGGGCGAATTCCCCATTCAAATGCATGTAATAGTCAGAAACGCACTGTCTTGACGAAATAAAGCGTTTTTGTACAACTTCATATAAATAGCTGTAACTTTTGATAGAAGATTCAGACATACGTATTCATGGCTTTATCGTATAGAATTCAAAATCCCCGTGTTGAGCAAACAGGTTTTGCAGCTGTGTGAGCTAAGATGTTAAAGTTATTCACATAATGAATACCTATACTTTGTTTCAGGCGAGTTCCCCATTCAAATGCATGTAATAGTCAGAAACGCACTGTCTTGACGAAATAAAGCATTTTGATACAACTTCATATAAAGAGCTGTATTTTTTGATAGAAGATTCAGAAATACGTATTCATGGCTTTATCGTATAGAATTCAATATCCCCGTGTTGAGCAAACAGGTTTTGCAGCTGTGTGAGCTAAGATTTTCAAGTTATTCACATAATGAAAACCTATACTTTGTTTCAGGCGAGTTCCCCATTCAAAATGCATGTAATCGTCAGAAACGCACTGTCTTGGCGAAATAAAGCCTTTTTGTACAACTTCATATAAATAGCTGTAACTTTTGATAGAAGATTGAGATATACGTATTCATGGCTTTATCTTATAAAATTCAATATCCCTGTGGTGGGCAAACAGGTTTTGCAGCTGTGTGAGCTAAGATGTTAAAGTTATTCACATAATGAATACCTATACTTTGTTTCAGGCGAGTTCCCCTTTCAAATGCATGTAATCGTCAGAAACGCACTGTCTTGGCGAAATAAAGCCTTTTTGTACAACTTCATGAAGACAGCTTTAGTTTTTGATAGAAGTTTCAGAAACACATATTTATGGCTTTGTAGCACCCTCAAGGATTGACGTACGCACGATGTAGTTATAAAACAGGGTTTATTCTGGTCTTGGCAACCTGTGAGAACTGCTCACGGACAAAACAATAAAACAAAAACATCACATCAAAATGCGCTCTTGTACGTAGTGTCAATCAATCAAAAATCCTTAATTACAGAAAATAAACATTTAAAATACACAAACCTCGTGAGCTGACATCCAGGAGGTGCTAAATAGTCCCTTATGGCCTTATTGCCTTATCTTCCATCTTCTTTGTCAATTATTTCCACTCTTTAAACGATAATTTCTCCATGTGTGGAGCTAACTGAGTTACAGCATGCGGACACCATGTGCGCTAGCAAAAGAAAAGTGGCTGGGTGGAGACCCAAACAGCAAAGCTGTACCCTACACAGTTCACCACCAGAGGGCGCAAAGGAACAAAATCCAGACATACAGCTTAACAAATATCAAATGCAACAAACATCAAATGCAACAAACATCAAATGCAAAAGACCGTTACACTCCCACCAATAACTTGTGATTAAAAAGAATAAAGTATTGCCTATGAACTAATGAACGGCTTTTGAATGAACTATCATGAATTATCCTTCAAACAGAGTGCGGTGGAGAATCTTCTTCCGCTTCCATCAGAATCTTCTGAATGGGTCTTTCCAGGTGCACAGGTTTGGAGGTACGTTTCCCTGCTCTATCCAGGGTTGGATCACTCAGCAGCAATTTCACCTTCCTCACTTTTCCATCCTTTCCAGGATACACTTCAATGATCCTTGCCAACTTCCACTGGTTGCGTGGAGTTATCTCATCCTTCAGGAGGACAACATCATTGATCTTAGCATTTCTGTGCTCTTTGGTCCACTTCTGTCTGCCTTGAAGATTTAACAAATACTCCTTTTTCCACCTTGTCCAGAAAGTGTTGGCAAGTAGTTGAACACGACGCCACCTCTTACGGAGATAAAGATCTTCTTTCACAAACCTTCCTGGAGGTGGAGAGATGATTGTGGACTTCATGGTTAGTATGTGATTCGGTGTCAAAGGTTCTGGGTTTGATGGATCACATAGGTGGTCAGTAGTCAATGGTCTGCTATTAATCACTGCCATGACTTCATACAGGAATGTCCTCAGAGAGGAGCTGTCGAGTTGTTTGGCTGACTGTTCCAGAATGGACATGAGAACACTTCTTATGGTGCGAATTTGTCTTTCCCAGACACCACCCATATGACTAGATGCTGGGGTGTTCATGAGAAACTCACAGTCCAGTTTCCCTAGCTTGGCTTGATCCATTTCCTTAAATGCTCCAATAAACTCATTTCTAGTGCCGACAAAATTAGTCCCTTGATCGCATCTTATCTGCCTCTGATGGCCATGAATGCACGTAAGGAGTTGATGAGGGAATCTGTAGAGAGATCGTCAAGCATTTCAAGATGCACTGCTCTGGAGCACATGCAAGTGATTAACAAGCCATAACGCTTTAGCTCCTTGCGGCCTTCTTTGACATAAAAAGGACCAAAGCAGTCCATCCCACAGTAGGTGAATGGCGGTGTGGTCTCCATCCGATCCTCTGGGAGGTCTGCCATCTTCTGCTGCTCTGTGCGCCTTCTGAACCTTCTGCATTTTACACATTTATAGATGTAAGATGACACAATCTTGCTGCATCCAAGAATCCAGAATCCGTTAGCTCGAAGTTCATTCATGGTGATCCCTCGTCCTTGATGGTATGTCTTCTCGTGATAATGTTTGACCAGTAATGCCGACACGTGACTGTCTCTTGGCAGGATCGCAGGATGCTTGACATTGGGGTGCAAAGCTGCATGTGTTAAGCGTCCGCCTACCCGAAGAATGCCTTGGTCATCAAGAAATGACAACTCGAGCCGAGGTATAGTTGTGACTTTGGTTGTTGGAACTCTTGATCTTCCCATCACCAATGAGCAGTGGACTTCACCAGTTGTGCTTACTGCTCTGAGGTAAGTGCACATTCCATATCCAGATGCACTTGCATCAGAAAAATTATGAAGTTCGTAGTGCTGTGCCTTGAAGTTCGAAGGAATGTAGCATCTGTGAACCTTTACGTCTGCAAGGTTTCCCAGATCACGCAACCAATACTCCCACTGAGGTCGAAGTCTGTCAGGTAAGTTATCATCCCAGCTGAGTTTATCTCGACACATTTGTTGCAAAATCTGCTTTCCCAGCAGAATGAAAGGTGACACAAACCCAAGTGGATCGAACACAGAGGCGACTGTGGCCAATACTCCTCTTCTGGTGAGTGGTTTGTCCTTAACAACTACTCTGAACTGAAATTGATCTGACGCCACACACCATTGTACGCCAAGTGCTCTTTCCATGTGTACTTCACCGAGTGCCATATCTAGCTCTTTGGGAGCTGCAGCGCATTCTTCTTTCGGAAGCGAAGCTAGAACTTTGGTGCTGTTTGAGATGAACTTGTGCAACCGAAGTTTGCCCATGCTGCAGAGTTTGCGTGCTTCATTAACCAGCTGTATTGCCTGATCTTCAGTGTCAACACTTGCTAGTCCGTCATCAACATAGAAGTTGGTTTTGATGAACTTGATGGTTTCTTCATTAAAACTTCCTTCCCCTTCAGCTGCAAGATGCTTGAGGCCATAGTTGGCACAACCTGGAGAAGATGCTGCTCCAAATAGGTGTACCTTCATCCTGTAGACAGTGAATGGAGTTTCAAGGTCACCGTTCTCCCACCACAAGAACCGTAGGTAATCTTGGTCACAAGCATGCACATGGAATTGGTGGAACATGCGTTTGATGTCACACATGAAAGCCACTGGGCCTCTTCGGAAGCGACACAAGACTCCGAGCAAGGTGTTTGTTAGCTCTGGACCAGTGAGGAGATGGTCATTTAAGGAAGCGCCTTGGAACTTGGCAGAGGCATCAAAGACGACACAAATCTTTCCGGGTTTTTGTGGATGATACACACCATGGTGTGGGATGTACCAAACTGGTGTCTTGTCAATGTCTTGCTCTGGGACCTTTTCAGCATCTCCATGGGCTAGGATCTCATCCATGAATTTCTTATAGTCCATGTAGTACTGCTTGTTACTCTTAAGCCTTTTTTCTAAACATTTGAGGCGATGAATAGCACATATCTTGTTGTTTGTCAGGTTCGGCCTTTCGCTCTTAAATGGGAGTGGCATTTCAAAATGACCATCCTCCTTGTGCCTAATGCCGGCCTTCATCCTTGTTAAAAATTTGAGATCTTCTTGAGAGACCTTTGTGTCTTCTGGTGCTTTCTCAACAAAGTCAGACTCCAACATCTTTAGGACCTCTGTGGGAGAGATCATTTCCTTTATTTGAGTTCTGTAGACATAGTGAACCTTGTTGGTGAGATTTGAAGAGGGATTAATGTCAGGCACCACTTCCTTCACAATGACTTGGTGACTTATTCCGAAGGCGTCTCCATAATCGAGACATGGATTGCCATAACCCACAATACTCCATCCCAGATCAGTTCTTTGCGCAAACGGCTGATTTTCCTTTCCAGACACAACCTCACGAGGAACAAGTGCTTGGGGACAGTTGTACCCAATCAGCAGACCAACATCACAACTTTGTAGTGGAGCGATCTCACTTGCAATGCATTCAAGATGAGACCATGCCTTAGCTGTTGCAGGCGATGGAATGTGATCTCGGTTTGCGGGAATAAAGTCTCTGGCATACGTCACTGGTAGGGAAATGGTCTTATTTGAGTAGAACCCTCTGACTTGTAGACCTGAGAGCTTGCGACAGGACACAACTGTGTTTCTTGAAGACATAGTAGTGAGCTTTAGCTGAGTCGATTCACCTTTGATATGCAGAGCTTGTGCCGTTTCTTCAAGAATAAAGGTCGTATCGCTCTGTGTATCAAGGAGCGCGTACACAAGAATTTCATGCTCTGGCTCACCTTTGGTTGACACCCATACTGGAATAATGGAAGATGTGTGAGTGTCGTCAACATTCTGTGTGACTCTGTTAGAAGTTGCTTCACTTGTTGTTGGTGTGACACTGTTGTCTTGTGAGACATCTGCGTTCGTTTGTCTTGTCCTGTCACTGTTCTTGTGTGGATTTCTCCTTGTTCTTTCTTCCTTCGTGCGACTGTCATGAAGACATGTTGGATGTCTTTTATTACATGTGTCACAGGTTTCTCTCCCTTCACAATCCTTGGAGCGATGACCAGAGTTCAGACAGCCAAAACATAACTTCTTGTCTTGAACAAACTTTAGTCTCTCAACAATGCTCTCATTTATGAACCTTCTACACTTAAGTAGGCTGTGACCCGACCTTTCACAGTACACACAACTAGCACTAACAGTCCTTTCATTTGAGTTAGTTGCTAGCACCTTTGCTCCATTGCCTCTGTTCCTTGTTGTTTTTGCCCCTTCAGTTTCACTTGGCTTCAGAGCAAAGAGAGATGTTATGGGATTACAGGCAATTTTGGCTTCCCGTGAGATGAAATCTACAAATTGGCTGAAGCTTGGAAAGGTGTGAGTCTCTTCTTGCACTTCTGTAACCTTTCTGTTCCACCTTGAAGTAAGCCAATCTGGAAGTTTTGCGAGCATTTTTTGGTTTTCATTCCAGTCATTGAGCACTTCAAGCCCCTTCATTTGCGACATGGCTGTCTTACAGCAGCAAAGGAAGTCAGCAAATGCTTGAAGTTCCATACCGCCTTTAGAGCTTATCTTAGGCCATGCGTCAAGTTTGTCTCTGAAGGCCTTTGCTACAAGGAAGGGATTGCCATACCTCTCTTCGAGAACTGTCCATGCTGCATAGTATGCAGACTGTGCCAAGCGGGAAGTAGCCTTCTATTGCCTTCCTTGCAGGTCCACTTACATATTTCCTCAGATAATAAGTCTTCTCTTCAGTTGGTATATTTTTCCTGTCAATCAGAGTCTGAAAGGAAATTTTCCAATCATTATATCTAATAGGGTCGCCACTGAATATTGTTGGCTCTGGTACCGGAAGACGACTTGCATTAAGAGACACTGCAAATGCTTTGACCAGATCTTCTGTGTTCACCTCTCGGTGCGGTGTCACATTTCGTGGCGAGGAACACCGTTTCATATGCTGGTCATTGTTTTCAGACTTGACTTCATTTTTCTTATCAGATCTGTGGTGAAGTAGGTTGTATATTTCTTCATCTGAACATTCACTTTGTTCATACACCCGCTGTCGAGCCTTTGCTGCATTCAGCTTTTTTACAGTCTCAAGTCGCTCTATTTCTCTGCGCTTAGCTTCTAGAGCCTTTTGTCTTTGTGCTATTTCTGCTTCTTGCCTTTCAATTTCCTTCATATGGATTTCTTGTTCAAGCAGAACTTGGAGAGCAGCCTCATTTGCTGCAACTTCAGCAGCTGCATCTTGTCTTTTAGCCGAGAGCCGGCTGGAGTGTCTAGAGGAAACCCTCGAATGAGAAGAGAGCTTAGTGTGGTGTGACTTAACACTCATCCTGTCTGAGGCTTCTAACTTAGGCATAGTCTCCTTCCATTTTTCATCCCTTTGACTTTTCACATCTGAGGCTACGGATTTAGATGAAGACTCAGCGTCCTTCCAAAGTTCTTCATCTCTTTGAACCTCCGCACTACTTGGGCTTGGACACTTTCTTACAGATTCGATAATTGTCTTTGTTATGGCTTCACACGTATCCATCCTTCGTCTTGTGTCACTATCTGGAGATTCAATACGTCTCAAGTCATCATAGGCTGCATTCACATCCTTAGAAGCACTCAAAACCTTGGAAACATGTTCTTGTACCAGATCCTTTGAGCATTGACCATCTATAGCTCCTTTGGCATCCTTAATGACAACCTTCCACTTCTCATAGCGCACACTGAAACGATGTGCAGCCTTCTTTATGTGCTCACCGTACAGTTCTTTGCCCTTTTCCGTCAATGTACGGACTCGTTGGCTCTGTCGTGCTCTTTGTGAGGTAATAGAAACATCATCAGCTGTGCCTTCAACTGCTTGTAGTTGCTCATCTGCAGAGAGTTGTTCCACATCACCCTTTTCACTGACTTCTGGATTAGCCTCAAACTCTGCCATTGTTGGAGGGGTTTGGGTTTTTTGTATATCTTACTTGTGTGAGCTAAGATTTTCAAGTTATTCACATAATGAAAACCTATACTTTGTGTCGGGCGAGAACTCCATTCAAATGCATGTAATAGCGAGAAACGCACTAACGTGGTGAAATAAAGCCTTTTTAATGGTTTTCATAAAGACAGCTGTAACTTTTGATAGAAGACTCAGATATACATATTTATGGATTTTTCTTATAGAATTCAATATCCCCGTGCTGGGCAAACAGGTTTTTGCAGCTGTTTGAGTTAAGATTTTCAATTTATTCACATAATGAATACCTATACTTTGTTTCAGGCAAGTTCCCCATTCAAATGCATGTAATCGTCAGAAACGCACTGTCTTGGCGAAATAAAGCCTTTTTGTAAAACTTCATGAAGACAGCTGTAGTTTTTGATAGAAGGCTCAGACACACATATTTATGGCTTTATCTTATAGAATTCAATATCCCCGTGCTGGGCAAACAGGTTTTGCAGCTGTTTGAGTTAAGATTTTCAATTTATTCACATAATGAATACCTATACTTTGTTTCAGGCGAGTTCCCCATTCAAATGCATGTAATCGTCAGAAACGCACTGTCTTGGCGAAATAAAGCCTTTTTGTACAACTTCATGAAGACAGCTTTAGTTTTTGATAGAAGTTTCAGACACACATATTTATGGCTTTATGTTGTAGACTTCAATATCCCCGTGCTGGACAAAAAAGTTTTGCAGCTGTTTGAGCTAAGCTGTTAAAGTTATTCACATAATGAAAACCTATACTTTGATTCGTGCGAGTTCCCCATTCAAATGCATATAATCGTCAGAAACGCACTGTCTTGGCGAAATAAAGCGTTTTTGTACAACTTCATATAATTAGCTTTAACTTTTGATAGAAGGCTCAGACACACATATTTATGGCTTCATCTTATAGAATTCAATATCCCCGTGCTGGGCAAACAGGCTTTGCAGCTGTTTGAGTTAAGATTTTCAAGTTATTCACATAATGAAAACCTATACTTTGTTTCGGGCGAAACAGGGAGTGCAGAATTATTAGGCAAGTTGCATTTTTGAGGAATAATTTTATTATTGAACAACAACCATGTTATCAATGAACCCAAAAAACTCATTAATATCAAAGCTGAATGTTTGTGGAAGTAGTTTTTAGTTTGTTTTTAATTTTAGCTATTTTTCGGGGATATCTGTGTGTGCAGGTGATTATTACTGTGCATAATTATTAGGCAACTTAACAAAAAACAAATATATACCCATTTCAATTATTCATTTTTAACAGTGAAACCAATATAACATCTCCACATTCACAAATATACATTTCTGACATTCAAAAACAAAACAAAAACAAATCAGCGACCAATATAGGCACCTTTCTTTGCAAGGACACTCAAAAGCCTGCCATCCATGGGTTCTGTCAGTGTTTTGATCTGTTCACCATCAACATTGCGTGCAGCAGCAACCACAGCCTCCCAGACACTGTTCAGAGAGGTGTACTGTTTTCCCTCCTTGTAAATCTCCCATTTGATGATGGACCACAGGTTCTCAATGGGGTTCAGATCAGGTGAGCAAGGTGACCATGTCATTAGTTTTTCTTCTTTTAAACCCTTTCTCGCCAGCCACGCTGTGGAGTACTTGGAAGCGTGTGATGGAGTATTGTCCTGCATGAAAATCATGTTTTTCTTGAAGGATGCAGACTTCTTCCTGTACCACTGCTTGAAGAAGGTGTCTTCCAGAAACTGGCAGTAGGACTGGGAGTTGAGCTTGACTCCATCCTCAACCCGAAAAGGCTCCACAAGCTCATCTTTGATGATACCAGCCCAAACCAGTACACCACCTCCACCTTGCTGGCGTCTGAGTCGGACTGGAGCTTTCTGCCCATTACCAATCCAGCCACGGGCCCATCCATCTGGCCCATCAAGACTCACTCTCATTTCATCAGTCCATAAAACCTTAGAAAAATCAGTCTTGAGATGTTTCTTGGCCCAGTCTTGACATTTCGGCTTGTGTGTCTTGTTCAGTGGTGGTCGTCTTTCAGCCTTTCTTACCTTGGCCATGTCTCTGAGTATTGCACACCTTGTGCTTTTGGGCACTCCAGTGATGTTGCAGCTCTGAAATATGGCCAAACTGGTGGCAAGTGGCATCTTGGCAGCTGCACGCTTGACTTTTCTCAAGCGTGGGCAGTTATTTTGCGCCTTGGTTTTTCCATACGCTTCTTGCGACCCTGTTAAATATTTTGAATGAAATGCAAAGCAACACAAGCCCTGGTGAAATGTGGATGGTATCAACGAGTAGCACAGGCTCTGGTGTAATGTGGATGGCCTCATCCAGCACCACATGCCCTGGTGTGGTGATGATGGCCTCACAGGAAGAACTGGCCCTTCTGTGTTGTTGATGTCATCAGCCAGCAACACAAGCCCTGGTGAAATGTGGATGGTTTCAGACAGCACCAAAGGGCCTGGTGAAATGTGGATGGTATTGGCCAGCACCAAAGGCCCTGGTGTAATGTGGATGGCCTCAGCCAAAAGTACAGGCCCTGGTGTGGTAAAGATGGCCTCACAGGAAGCACTGTCCCTGATGTAAAGTGTATGGCCTCAGCCAACAACAGTGGCCCTGGTGAAATGTGGATGGTATTGGCCAGAACAACAGGCCATGTTGTAATGTGAATGTCCTCAGCCAGTAGCACAGGCCCTTGTGTACTGTGGATCGCATCAGCCAGCAACACAAGCCCTGATGAAATGTGGATGGTATCAACGAGTAGCACAGGCCCTGGTGTAATGTGGATGGCCTCATCCAGCAACACCACAGGCCCTGGTCAAATGTGGTTGTTTTCAGCCAGCAACACAGGCCCTTGGGTAATTTGGATGGCTAGCAGCACAGGCCCTGGTCTGGTGAAGATGACCTAACAGGAATCACTGGCCCTGGTGTATTTTCGATGGCATCAGCAAGCAGCACAGACCCTGGTCTAGTGAAGATGGCCTCACAGAAATCACTGGCCCTGGTGTATTGTGGATGGCATCAGCCATCAACACAGGCCCTCGTGAAATATAGGTGGCCTCAGCAGGCAACACAGTCCCTGGTGTAATGTTAATGTCCTCATCCAACCCCATGGCCCCGGTGCAATGTAGATGGCCTCAGCCAGCAGCACAGGACCTGGTGTAATGTGGATGGCATAATCTAAGAACACTGGCCCTTGTGAAATATGAATGGTATTGGTAAGCAGCACACACCCTTGTGTAATGTGGATGGCCTTAGCTTAATGTGTAATGTGAATGATATCGGCCAGCATCACAGGCCCTAATGTGGATGGCATCAACGAACATCAAAGGCCCTGGTGGGGTATAGATGGCCTCACAGGAAGCACAGGCCCTGGTGTAATGTGGAATGTAGAAGCCGGCATCACAGTCTCTGGTGTAATGTGGATGGCCTAAGCCAACAACAGTGGCCCTGGTGAAATGTGGATGGTATTGGCCAGCACCACAGGCCCTGCTGTAATGTAGATGGCATCAGCCAGTAGCACATGCCCTTGAGTATTGTGAATGGCATCAGTCAGCAACACAGTTCCTTGGGTAATGTGGAAGGCTAGCAGCACTGTCCCTGGTGTAATGTGTATTTCGTCAGCCAACAACACTGGCCCTCTTAAATGTGGATGGTATTGGCCAACACCACAGGCCCTGGCGTAATGTGAATGTCCTCAGCCAACACCACTGGCCCTGGCGTAATTGGGATGGCATCAGCCAGTAGCACAGGCCCTTGTGTATTGTGGATCGCATCAGCCAGCAACACAAGCCCTTGTGAAATGTGGATGGTTTCGGGCTGCACCACAGGCCCTGGTTTAATGTGGATGGCATCAACGGGTAGCACAGTAGCACATTGTGTAATGTGGATCACGTCAGCCAGCAACACAGGCTATGGTGAAATGTAGGGGGTGGCTGTAGCTCAGGTGGCAGAGCAGGTCAGCCACTAATCAGAAGGTCGGTGGTTCGATCCCAGGCTGCCTCCTGGCTGCATGCCAAATATCCTTGGGCAAGATACTAACCCCGTGTTTGCCTACTGGTGGTGGCCTACTGGTGGCGCCAGTGTCCGGCAGCCTCGCCTCTGTCAGTGCGCCCCAGGGCAGCTGTGGGTACAATGTAGCTTGCCATCGCCAGTGTGTGAATGGGTGAATGACTGAATGTAGTGTGAAATGCTTTGGGGTCCTTAGGGACTAGAAAAGCGCAGGCCATTTACCATGACCTGAGACAGCAGCGCAGGCCCTGCTGTAGTGAAGTTGGCCTCAGAGGGAGCACTAGCCCTGGTGCAATGTGGATGGCCTAAGCCAGCAACACAGGCCCTTGTGTAATGTGGATGGTATCAGCCAGCACCACAGGCCCTGGTGTGGTGATGATGGCCTCACAGGAAGCACTTTCCCTGGTGAAATGTGAATGTCCTAAGCCAACAACACTGGCCCTGGTGAAATGTGGATGGTATTGGCCAGCACCACAGGCCCTGGTGTAATGTGAATGTCCTCAGCCATGACCACAGGCCCTGATGAAATGTAGTTGGCCTCAGCCATGACCACAGGCCCTGGTGAAATGTAAATGTCCTCAGCCGGTAGCACAGGCCCTGGTGTAATGTGAATGTCCTCAGCCAACACCACTGGCCCTGGTTTAATGTGGATGGCATCAACGAATAGCACAGGCCCTTGTGTAATGTGGATCACATCAGCCATCAACACAGGCTCTGGTGAAATGTAGATGACCTCAGAAAGCAGCGTAGGCCCTGCTGTCGTGAAGTTGGCCTCAGAGGGAGCACTAGCCCTGGTGCAATGTGGATGGCCTAAGCCAGCAATACAGGCCCTGGTATGGTGACGATAGCCTCACAGGGAGCACATGCCGTGGTATAATGTGGATGGCCTCAGCCAGTAGCACAGGCCGTGTTGCAATGTGGATGGCCTCATCTACCAACACTGGCCCAGGTGAAATGTGGATGGTAATGGCCAGCACCACAGACCTTGGTGTAATGTGGATGGCCTTAGCCAACACCACTGGCCCTGGTGAAATGTGGATGACATCGGCAAGGACCAATGGCCTGGATGTAATGTGGATGGTTTCAGCCAATAGCACAGTCCCTGGTGTGGTGAAGATGGCCTCACAGGAAGCACTGTCCCTGGTGTAATTTGGATGGCCTCATCCAACAACACTGGCCCTGGTGAGATGTCGTGGTATTAGCCAGCACCACAGGCCCTGGTGTAATGTGAATGTCCTCAGCCAACACCACTGGCCCTGGTGAAATGTCGGTGGTATTGGCCAGCACCACAGGCCCTGGTGTAATGTAGATGGCATCAGCCAGTAGCACAGGCCCTTGAGTATTGTGAATGGCATCAGCCAGCAACACCACTGGCCCTTGTGAAATGTGGATGGTTTCGACCATCAACACAGGCCCTTGGGTAATGTGGAAGGCTAGCAGCACTGGCCCTTGTGTAATGTGGATGGTATCAGCCAGCACCAAAGGCCCTGGTGTGGTGATAATGGCCTCACAGGGAGCACATGCCGTGGTATAATGTGGATGGCCTCAGCCAGTAGCACAGGCCCTGTTGTAATGTGGATGGCCTCATCCAACAACACTGGCCCTTGTGAAATGTGGATGGTATTAGCCAGCACCACAGGCCCTGGTGTAATGTGAATGTCCTCAGCCAACACCACTGGCCCTGGTGTAATGTGGATGGTTTTGGCCAGCACGACAGGCCCTGGTGTAATGTGAATGGCCTCATCCAACAACACTGGCCCTGGTGAAATATGGATGGTATTGGCCAGCACCACAGGCCCTGGTGTAATGTGAATGTCCTCAGCCATGACCACAGGCCCTGATGAAATGTAGTTGTCCTAAGCCATGACCACAGGCCCTGGTGAAATATAAATGTCCTCAGCCAGTAGCACAGGCCCTGTTGTAATGTGGATGGTCTCATCTAACAACTCTGTCCATGGTGAAATAGGGATGGTATTGGTCAGCACCACACACCCTGGTGTAATGTGAATGGCCTTAGCCAACACCACTGGCCCTGGTGAAATGTGCATGATATCGGTCAGCACCAGAGGCCCAGGTGTAATGTGGATGGCATCAACGAGCAGCAGAGGCCCTGTGTGGCCACCCAACCAGGGGTGGCCACACAGCAATCACTGTCCCTGGTGTAATGTGGATGGTAGAAGCCGGCATCACAAGCCGTGATGTAATGTGGATGGCCTCAGCCAAAAGTACAGGCCCTCGTGTGGTGAAGATGGCCTCACAGGAAGCACTGTCCCTTGTGTAATGTGTATGGCCTCAGCCAACAAAAGTGGCCCAAGTGAAATGTGGATTATATTGGCCAGCAACACTGGTGTAATGTGAATATCCTCAGCCAGTAGTAAAGGCCCTTGTGTTTTGTGGAAAGGATCAGCCGGCAACAAAATCCCTGGTGAAATGTGCATGGCCTCATCCAGCACCACAGGCCCTGGTTTGGTGATGATTGCCACACAGGAAGAACTGTCCCTGGTGTAATGTGGATGGCCTCATCCAACAGTACAGGCCCTGGTGAAATGTCGGTAGTATTGGCCAGCACCACAGGCCCTGGTTTAATGTCGGTAGTATTGGCCAGCACCACAGGCCCTGGTTTAATGTAGATGGCATCAGCCAGTAGCACAGGCCCTTGAGTATTGTGAATGGCATCAGCCAGCAACACCACTGGCCCTTGTGAAATGTGGATGGTTTCGGCCAGCAACACTGGCCCTTGGGTAATGTGGAAAGCTAGCAGCACTGGCCCAGGTGTAATGTGGATGGTATCAGCCAGCACCACAGGAACTGGTGTGGTGATGATGGCCTCAGAGGAAGCACTGTCCCTGGTGTAATTTGGATGGCCTCATCAAACAACACTGGCCCTGGTGAAATGTGGATGGTATTAGCCAGCACCACAGGCCCTGGTGTAATGTGAATGTCCTCAGCCAGAAGCACAGGCCCTTGTGTATTGTGGATCACATCAGCCAGCAACACAAGCCCTGGTGAAATGTGGTTTGTATCAACGAGTAGCACAGACCCTGCTGTAATGTCGATGGCCTCAGCCAGCACCACAGGCCCTGGTTTGGTGATGATGGCATCACAGGAAGCATTGGCCCTGGTGTAATGTGGATGGCATTGGCCAGCACCACAGGCCCTGGTGTGATGATGATGGCCTGACAGGAAGCACTGTCCCTGTTGTAATGCGGATGGCCTCAGCCAAAAGTACAGGCCCTGGTGTGGTGATGATGGCTTCACAGGAAGCACTGTCCCTGGTGTAATTTGGATGGCCTCATCCAACAACACTGGCCCAGGTGAAATGTGGATGGTATTGGCCAGCACCACAGGCCTTGGTGTAATGTGGATGGTATTGGCCAGCACCACAGGCCCTGGTGTAATGCGAATGGCCTCATCCAACAACACAGGCCCTTGGGAAATGTGGATGGTATTGGCCAGCACAACAGGCCTTGGTGTAATGTGATTGTCCTAGGCCAGAAGCACAGGCCCTTGAGTATTGTGGATCGCATCAGCCAGCAACACAAGCCCTGGTGATGTGGTTGGTATCAACGAGTAGCACAGGCCCTGGTGTAATGTGGATGGACTCGGCCATGACCACAGGCCCTGATGAAATGTAGTTGTCCTCAGCCATGACCACAGGCCCTGGTGAAATGTAAATGTCCTCAGCCAGTAGCACAGGCCCTGTTGTAATGTGGATGGCCTCATCTAACAACTCTGTCCCTGTTGAAATATGGATGGTATTGGTCAGCACCACACACCCTGGTGTAATGTGAATGGCCTTAGCCAGCACCACTGGCCCTGGTGAAATGTGCATGATATCGGTCAGCACCAGAGGCCCAGGTGTAATGTGGATGGCATCAACGAGCAGCAGAGGCCATGGTGGGGTGAAGATGGCCACACAGCAATTACTGTCCCTGGTGTAATGTGGATGGTAAAAGCCGGCATCACAGGCCGTGATGTAATGTGGATCGCCTCAGCCAGCACCACAGGCCCTGGTGTGGTGAAGATGGCCTCACAGGACGCACAGGCCATGGTGTAATGTGGATGGCCTCAGACAGCAGCCAGGCCCTGTTGTGGTGAAGATGGCCTCACAGGAAGCAATGTCGCTGGTTTAATGTGTATTTCCTCAGCCAACACCACTGGCCCTGGTGCAATGTGGATGGCCTCAGCCAGTAGCACAGGCTCTGTTGTAATGTGGATGGACTCATCTACCAACACTGGCCCAGGTGTAATGTGGATGGTAATGGCCAGCACCACAGACCTTGGTGTAATGTAGATGGCCTTAGCCAACACCACTGGCCCTGGTGAAATGTGGATGACATCAGCAAGGACCAATGGCCCTGATGTAATGTGGATGGTTTCAGCCAACAGCACAGTCCCGGGTGTGGTGAAGATGGCCTCACAGGAAGCACTGTCCCTGGTGTAATGTGGATGGCCTCAGAAAACAACACTGGCCCTGGTGAAATGTCGGTGGCATTGGCCAGCACCACAGGCCCTGGTGTAATGTAGATGACATCAACGAGGAGAACAGGCCCTGGTGTAATGTTGATGGCATCATCCAGCACCACAGGCCCTGGTGTGGTGATGATGGCCTGACAGGAAGCACTGTCCCTGGTGTAATGCGGATGGCCTCATCCAACAACAATGGCCCTGGTGAAATTTGGATGGTATTGGCCAGTACCACAGGCCGTTGTGTAATGTGGTTGGCCTCAGCCAACACCACTGGCCCTGGTGTAATGTGGATGACATCAGCCAGTATCACAGGCCCTTCTGTGTTGTGGATGTCATCAGCCAGCAACACAAGCCCTTGTGAAATGTGGATGGTTTCGGACAGCACCAAAGGGCCTTGTGAAATGTGGATGGTATTGGCCAGCACCACAGGCCCTGGTGTAATGTGGATGGCCTCATCCAGCAACACCACAGGCCCTGGTGAAATGTGGTTGTTTTTGGCCAGCAACACAGGCACTTGGGTAATTTGGATGGCTAGCAGCACAGGCCCTGGTCTGGTGAAGATGGCCTCACAAGAATCACTGGCCCTGGTGTATTTTCGATGGCATCAGCAAGCAGCACAGACCGTGGTCTAGTGAAGATGGCCTCACAGAAATCATTGGCCCTGGTGTATTGTGGATGGCATCGGCCGTCAACACAGGCCCTCGTGAAATATAGGTAACCTCAGCCAGCAGCACAGGCGCTACTGCAATGTGAATGGCCTCAGCCAGCAACACAGTCCCTGGTGTAATGTTAATGTCCTCATCCAACCCCATGGCCCCGGTGCAATGTGGATGGCCTCAGCCAGCAGCACAGGACCTGGTGTAATGTGGATGGCATAATCTAACAACACTGGCCCTTGTGAAATTCAAATTCAAATTCAAATTCAAATTCAAATTTTATTTGTCACGTACACAGTCATACACAGTACGATATGTAGTGAAATGCTTGGACAACTGCTCGTGACCTAAAGAAAACAAAAAAGGAAAAGGCTATGAATAAGATAGGAAATAAATATGAAAAATTAAAAAGGGTAAATTTAACTAGGAAGGAATAAAATATAAGTTAAGGTTAAAAATGAAATAACTGTACAACACAAATTAGAATGAAGGGTAAATTTAACTGGGAAGAATAAGATAAAGATAAATATATAAATTAAAGTTGAAAATAAAATAACTGTACAACAAAATACACAATACACAATATAGAACTATATAAGAATGTATGAAGAAATCTAAATATAAATAAATATATACACAATAACAGCAGCTGTACAAGTATTAACCGGAAATGAAGAATATAGTGACCAGTGTTGTGCAAAACCAAAGTCCAGAAAGTCCAGTGTGTGTGTAAGAACCATATGTGTGTGGATGGTATTGGTAAGCACCACACACCCTGGTGTAATGTGCATGATATCGGCCAGCATAACAGGCCCTAATGTGGATGGCATCAACGAGCATCAAAGGCCCTGGTGGGGTAAAGATGGCCTCACAGGAAGCACAGTCTCTGGTGTAATGTGGATGGCCTCAGCAAACAACACTGGCCTTGGTGAAATGTCGATGGTATTGGCCAGCACCACAGGCCCTTGAGTATTGTGAATGGCATCAGCCAGCAACACAGCCCCTTGGGTAATGTGGAAGGCTAGCAGCACAGGCCCTTGGGTAATGTGGATAGTATCAGCCAGCACCACAGGCCCTGGTGTGGTTATGATGGCCTCACAGGAAGCACTGTCCCTGGTGTAATTTGGATGGCCTCATCCAACAACACTGGCCCTGGTGAAATGTGGATGGTATTGGCTAGCAGCACAGGCCCTGGTGTAACGTGAATGTCCTCAGCCAACACCATTGGCCCTGGTGTAATGTGGATGGTATTGGCTAGCAGCAAAGGCCCTGGTGTAACGTGAATTTCCTCATCCAACAACACTGGCCCTGGTGAAATGTGGATGGTATTTGCCAGCACCACAGGCCCTGGTGTAATGTGAATGTCCTCAGCCATGACCACAGGCCCTGATGAAATGTAGTTGGCCTCAGCCATGACCACAGGCCCTGGTGAAATGTAAATATCCTCAGCCAGCAGCACAGGCCCTGTTGTAATGTGGATGTCCTCATCTAACAACTCTGTCGCTGGTGAAATATGGATGATATTGGTCAGCACCACACACTCTGGTGAAATGTGCATGATATTGGTCAGCACCACAGGCCCAGGTGTAATGTGGATTGCATCAACGAGCAGCAGAGGCCCTGGTGTGGTGAAGATGGCCTCACAGGAAGCACTGTCCCTTGTGTAATGTGTATGGCCTAAGCCAACAACAGTGGCCCTGGTGAAATGTGGATTATATTGGGCGGCACCACAGGCCCTGGTGTAATGTGAATATCCTCAGCCAGTAGCACAGGCCCTTGTGTTTTGTGGAACGCATCAGCCAGCAACACAATCCCTGGTGAAATGTGGATGGCCTCATCCAGCACCACACACCCTGGTGTGGTGAAGATGGCCACACAGGAAGCACAGGCCATGGTGTAATGTGGACTGCCTCAGACAGCAGCCAGGCCCTGGTGAAATGTAGATGGCCTCAGCCGGCAACATGCGCTCTGGTGACATTTAGTCTGCCTCAGCCAGTAGCACAGTCCCTGTTGTGGTGAAGATGGCCTCACAGGAAGCACTGTCCCTGGTGTAATGTGGATGGCCTAAGCCAGCAATGCGGGCCCTGTTGTGGTGACGATAGCCTCACACGGAGCACATGCCGTGGTATAATATGGATGGCCTCAGCCAGTAGCACAGGCCCTGTTGTAATGGGGATGGTATTGGCCAGCACCACAGGCCCTGGTTTGGTGATGATGGCCAGACAGGAAGCACTGTGCCTGGTGCAATGCGGATGGCCTCATCCAGCAACACTGGCCCTGGTGAAATGTGGATGGTATTGGCCAGCACCACAGGCCGTTGTGTAATTTGGATGGCCTCAGCCAACACCACTGGCCCTGGTATAATGTGTATGGCATCAGCCAGTATCACAGGCCCTTCTGTGTTGTGGATGTCATCAGCCAGCAACACAAGCCCTGGTGAAATGTGGATGGTTTTGGACAGCACCAAAGGGCCTTATGAAATGTGGATGGTATTGGCCAGCACAAAAGCCTCTGGTGTAATGTGGATGGCCTCAGCCAAAAGTACAGGCCCTGGTGTGGTGAAAATGGCCTCACAAGAAGCACTGTCCCTGGTGTAATGCGGATGGCCTCATCCAACAACACTGGCCCTGGTGAAATGTAGATGGTATTGGCCAGCACCACAGGCCGTTCTGTAATGTGGATGGCCTCAGCCAACACCACTGGCCCTGGTATAATGTGTATGGCATCAGCCAGTATCACAGGCCCTTCTGTGTTGTGGATGTCATCAGCCAGCAACACAAGCCCTGGTGAAATGTGGATGGCCTCAGCCAACAACAGTGGCCCTGGTGAAATGTGGATGGTATTGGCTAGCACGACAGGCCGTTGTGTAATGTGGATGGCCTCAGCCAGTAGCACAGGCTTGTGTACGATCCACAGTACACAAGGGTGTACTGTGGATCGCATCAGCCAGCAACACAAGCCCTGATGAAATGTGGATGGTATCAACGAGTAGCACAGGCCCTGGTGTAATGTGGATGGCCTCATCCAGCAACACCACAGGCCCTGGTCAAATGTGGTTGTTTTCGGCCAGTAACACAGGACCTTGGGTAATTCGGATGGCTAGCAGCACAGGCCCTGGTCTAGTGAAGATGGCCTAAGAGAAATCACTGGCCCTGGTGTATTGTGGATGGCATCAGCCATCAACACAGGCCCTCGTGAAATATAGGTGGCCTCAGAGGGCATCACAGGCCCTAATGTGGATGGCATCAACGAGCATCAAAGGCCCTGGTGGGGTAAAGATGGCCTCACAGGAAGCACAGGCCCTGGTGTAATGTGGATGGTAGAAGCCGGCATCACAGTCTCTGGTGTAATGTGGATGGCCTAAGCCAACAACAGTGGCCCTGGTGTCATGGTCCCCGTGCCTGCTCGGCTGGCCCTGTGTGGCCACATGTTATGTTTTGTCTTTTCTCTCTCTCCTCTCTCTCTGCTCGCTGCCTGGGCGGAGCTCATTGTGAGCTCCCGGCCTCCACCACCTGTAGGCAATCACCTGTGGCTCCTCACCTTGTTTGCTCCCGCTACTTAAGGCAGTGACTGATAGCACCTCGCCGCTGGACTATTGAATAACGCTCGTCAGTGCTACTTTAGCCTCAGCCAGTTTTGAGCTCTGTCTGTGAAAGTTCCGTGCTAACTCTTGTTCTCTGTATGCAGATTTCTCGTGCTTGGTTTGGAGACTCTGGACGCTTTTCCCGACCCTGCTCTGCACCCCTGGGAACCCTGGCCCCCTTCTCCTTCACCTGTATATAGTGCACCTGGAGTGTGTAAATAAACCTGTTTTTCTGAGATTTCAGTCTGCGCCGAGTCCTCCCTGCTCCTCCGTGACAGAATAGTCCAGCCAACCATGGACTCAGCAGTCTCTGCTTCCTCGGCCCCGGCCCCGATTACCTTGGAGGAGCTACTACACCGGCACGAGCAGATGTTAGTCCGGCTCAGTGGAGAGGTGGCCGCCTTGGCTCTGGCCGTCGCCCAACGAACACCACTAGAGGCGAGCCCCCCCAAGGCGAGCCCCCCGGAGCGCCCAGCCTCTGCCTCATCTCCTCAGGTAACATCAGGCTTTGCTGCAAGCGCTGCTGCACCACCTCTCTCCTCTGTGTCTTTGGATAAGCTGTTGCCCACACCTGAGGCATTCACGGGGGAGCTGTGGAAGTGCGTGGGGTTTTTGATGCAGTGCGCTATGCATTTTCGCCAATTGCCACATGTCTTTTCTAGCGATGAGGTCAAGATCGCCTATTTCGTTCAGCTGTTACGTGACCGTGCTTTGACCTGGGCGCAGGCTCAACTTCAAGCAAACCCTGTAATTACGTATGCTGACTTCCTTTCCAAGTTTAAAGCTGTGTTTGATAAGGGCTCCAGCACAGAAGCCGCCGGTCACCGCTTACTCAACCTTAAACAAGGTAAGCGCAGCATGGCTGATTATTCTGTTGATTTTTGGACCCTGGCAGCGCAAACAAAGTGGGGGCAGGAGGCATTAAGGACCACGTTACTAAATAACATCAACGACGACCTAAAGGACGAATTAATGATGCGTGAGCTCCCTCAATCTCTGGAGGCTGTTATGTCGCTGTGTATTCAGGTGGATGATCGGCTGCGTGCGCGCCGGAGCGTGCGGAGGCACGCACTGCGGGAGCCGCGGGCAACAAGAGACCCTTCCCCCGAGTCACGAGGAGCCCGTGAGTACAGCGGGGGCGAGGAAGGAGAGCAGCCGATGCAGATAGGACGCTCCCGCCTTTCACCCGCGGAACGTCAGCGTCGGTTCTCCGCTGGTGAGTGCCTGTATTGCGGCCGTAAGGGTCACTTTATCTCCACCTGCCCGGCTCTGGCAAAAGAGCGCGCCCACCAGTAATGGAGAGGGTACTGGTGGGCGACCTGTCTGGTAAACACTCCCATCCACGTTTAACATTGCCCGCAAAGCTCACGATACAGACAGCGATTCACCCTCTTTCTGCATTAATAGACTCTGGTGCTGAGCAGAGCTTCATTAATATCTCCCTAGCCACAAAGCTGAACGTTGCTACCACAGCTTTGCCTAATCCGCTCCGTGTGTCTGCCTTATCAGGCCAACGTTTGCCAGACATCACTCATATTACTGAACCCTTGTCTCTCACACTCTCCGGTAACCATACTGAAAGGATTAGCTTCTTCGTGTTCAAGACACCGTTTGCACCACTTGTGTTAGGTTACCCCTGGTTGGTGCAACATAACCCCCAGATAGACTGGAAGAAAGAGCGTGTTACGGGGTGGAGTGTGGAATGCCACATGAACTGTCTTAAAACTGCCACCCCCCCGGTCACTCGGCTAACCACAATTGAGCCCACAGAGGAGTGCGATTTGTCCGCTGTTCCCTTTGTCTATCACGACCTGGCAGCAGTATTCAGCAAGGACAAAGCAAAAATGCTCCCCCCCCACAGGCCCTATGACTGTGCCATTGACCTCCTCCCGGGGGCGCCGCTTCCCTCTGGCCGCTTGTATAGTCTCACCCAACCTGAGAGAGAGACAATGGAGAAATACATCACCGACTCGCTGGCCGCGGGCATTATGCGGTCCTCTTCTTCTCCTGTGGGTGCGGGGTTTTTTTTCGTCAGCAAGAAAGACAAAACCCTCCGGCCGTGTATAGACTATCGTGGCCTCAACAGAATCACGATCAAAAACAAATACCCGCTGCCCCTTCTCTCCTCTGCCTTTGAACTACTTCAAGGGGCTACAGTGTTCACCAAACTCGATCTGAGAAACGCTTACCACCTAGTGAGGATTCGAAAGGGAGACGAGTGGAAGACGGCATTCAATACACATCTTGGTCATTTTGAGTATTTGGTAATGCCCTTCGGTCTGACGAACGCCCCTGCTGTTTTCCAAGCGCTAGTCAATGATGTCCTCAGGGATTTTATTAACCGCTGTGCTTTTGTCTACCTTGATGACATTCTTGTTTTTTCAAAGACTGTGAAGGAGCACGAAGTCCATGTGAGACAGATTCTCCAGCGCCTGTTGGAGAACAGACTCTTTGTGAAGGCGGAGAAATGTGACTTCCACGTAGACTCAGTGGCGTTCTTGGGGTACATCATCGCTCAAGGTAATCTGAAGCCTGACCCGGCAAAGGTCCAAACAGTCCTAGACTGGCCCAAGCCCCCAAATCGCCTGCAGCTCCAGCGTTTTTTGGGCTTTGCCAATTTCTACAGGCGCTTCATTAAAGATTATAGTAAGATCGCATTGCCTCTCACAAGACTTACTTCCCCGAAGGTGTCGTTTCAGTGGGACCCGCCAGCCCAGGAGGCGTTCGCCTGCCTAAAGGAAAGGTTTGCCACCGCTCCTATCCTTCAACAGCCTGACCTCAACCAACAGTTCGTGGTGGAGGTGGATGCGTCGGAGACGGGGGTTGGGGCAGTCCTGTCTCAGCGCTTTAAAGGTAAACTCCACCCGTGTGCCTTCTTCTCTCGCCGCCTCACACCAGCGGAGCGGAATTACGACATCGGGGACCGAGAGCTGCTGGCTGTGAAACTCGCACTAGAGGAATGGAGGCACTGGCTAGAGGGCGCTGAGCATCCCTTTATTGTATGGACAGACCACAAAAACCTGGAGTACATCCGGTCAGCGAAGCGTCTCAACTCCCGGCAGGCCAGGTGGGCTCTGTTTTTCTCACGGTTTGACTTTTCTCTCACCTACAGGCCCGGGTCACGAAACGTAAAACCTGACGCCCTTTCCCGGCTGTTCACCGTTACGGAGAAAGACCCTGACCCTGAGCCCATCCTCCCCTCCTCCTGCGTGTTCGGAGCAGTCACTTGGGCGATTGAATCCCAAATCCTCGAGGCGCAAGTCACCGAACCCGACCCAGGGACGGGCCCACCAGGGCGGCTTTATGTTCCCACATCCGTCAGGTCACATGTTCTCCAGTGGGGTCACACCGCCCGCTTTTCCTGCCACCCTGGACTTCATCGCACGATCTCCTTCTTGCAACGTTACTTCTGGTGGCCCTCCCTGATAAATGACACTAGAGACTATGTGACCGCCTGTCCCACGTGCGCTCAAAACAAGCGTCCCAACCAACCGCCGTCCGGGTTGCTCCAGCCTCTCCCCACTCCTGGCCGGCCCTGGTCCCACATCGCCCTGGACTTCGTCACGGGGCTGCCGTCCTCTTCAGGTAACACAGTAATACTAACCATTGTGGACCGTTTTTCTAAGGCTGCACATTTTGTTGCCCTCACAAAGCTCCCGACCGCACTGGAGACTGCTCAACTGCTCACGGCACATGTGTTTAGGCTGCACGGCATCCCTGACGACATCGTTTCCGACAGAGGCCCTCAGTTCACCTCGCGGGTTTGGATTTCAGTCTGCGCCGAGTCCTCCCTGCTCCTCCGTGACACCTGGTGTAATGGGGATGGCATCAGCCAGTAGCACAGGCCCTTGTGCATTGTGGATCGCATCAGCCAGCAACACAAGCCCTGGTGAAATGTGGATGGTTTCGGACAGCACCAAAGGGCCTTGTGAAATGTGAATGGTTTCGGGAGGCACCACAGGCCCTGGTGTAATGTGCATGTCCTCAGCCATTAGCACAGGCCCTGTTGTAATGTGGATGGCCTCATCTAACAACTCTGTCGCTGGTGAAATATGGATGGTATTGGTCAGCACCAATCACCCTGGTGAAATGTGTATGATATCGTTAAGCACCACAGGCCCAGGTGTAATGTGGATGGCATCAACGAGCATCGGAGGCCCTGGTGTGGTGAAGATTGCCTCACAGGAAGCACTGTCCCTTGTGTAATGTGTATGGCCTCAGCCAACAACAGTGGCCCTGGTGAAATGTGGATTATATTGGGCAGCACCACAGGCCCTGGTTTGGTCATGATTGCCACACAGGAAGAACTGTACCTGGTGTAATGTGGATTGCGTCATCCAACAGTACAGGCCCTGGTGTGGTGAAGATGGCCTCACAGGACGCACAGGCCATGGTGTAATGTGGATGGCCTCAGACAGCAGCCAGGCCCTGGTGAAATGTAGATGGCCTCACCCGGCAACATGCGCTCTGGTGAAATGTAGTCTGCCTCAGCCTGTCATGATACGGCTGTGTGGCAGGCGGGAGGAGGACCCAATCGCAAGATTCACAAACACGGGGATGAACTCAAAAGCAGCTTTATTGCTGACAGGCAGAACATAGGAAATACAGAACTCAACTAAACTGGGAATAAATAAACTAACACTCGTAGGGAGACACAGGGAATCCACACAGCAATGAGGGAGAACGCGACGCCGAACAGAGGGAGACGCAGACAGAAATACACAGAGGGTTAACGAGGAAAGTGGGAACACACGGGGAACACAGCTGACACAGATAACCATAACGAGACAGGGCGGGGTGAACATAACACTGACGGGAGACGGGCAGAGTCAAACAGGAAGTACAGAGGTTCAGACAGGAGGAGAGAGAGCACAGGGAAAACACAGACATAACGGGCTGGGGAAACATGGAACAACCACAAAGGGAGACGAGGGCTCATAAATACACAGAGGGCACACAGGGGGGGAGAGAGAGCACGGGGAGAACTTAGACATAACGGGCAGGGGAAACATGGAATAAAACATAAGGAGAGACGAGGGCTCACAGATACACAGAGGGGCACACAGGGGGTAAAAGCCACGAAGGGAAAACACTTAGGGAACAACACAACAGGGCAACTCAGGAAACATGGCCTAAATAGGGAACAAAATACAAACATACAAGAAAACTAAGAATACTGGGCCAACATGGCCCAGGACCATGACAGTACCCCCCCCCCCCCCACCCCCACAAGGGCTGGATCCGACAGCCAAAACCTGAGAACCAAGAGAAAAACAGAAAACAACCCACCCAGGGCGGGAGGCGGGGGACCAGGACGGAGGGACCAGAACAGGAAACAAAAACGAACAACAGAAAACACAGGACCACAAGACCACAGTTCAAATAAAGTTCAGGGGGCCGACCCAGAGCCCACCGGCACAAAAGTTCACGGGTCACACGGTCGGGGGGCCGACCAGGCGGGTGGCACAGGTGACAGAGCTGGTCCGGAGGCCAGCCGTGCGGAAGGCAGCGACGAAGAAGACGATGGAGCAGTTCAGGAGGCCGGCCGCGCGGAAGGCAGCGGCGGCGGCGAAGGAGACGACGGAGCAGTTCAGGGGGCCGGCCGCGTGGAAGGCAGCGGCGGCTCTCCAGTGTTAGGCGTGCTGGCCATGGCCCGGTGGGCGCAGGACCAGACGGTGGCGTGGCAGCCACAGGCGACGGAGCCGGACCAGACGGTGGTGTGGCAGCCACAGGCAACGGAGCCGGACCAGGCGGTGCAGATGCAGAGGCTGGAGCTCGACCAGGCGAAGCACAGGCTGAAGCTGGACCAGACGAGGACGAAGTCCCGGATGAAGCTGGACCAGACGAGGACGAAGACTCGGATGCTGCTGAGGCTGAGGCTGGACCAGGCGGAGCTGCAGAAGTAGATGGAGGCTGAACGGGCCCCTCGGACCCTCCAGCGGAGACGGGTGGCTGAGCCCCTCGGACCCTCCAGCGGAGACGGGAGGCTGAACGGGCCCCTCGGACCCTCCAGCGGAGACGGGAGGCTGAACGGGCCCCTCGGACCCTCCAGCAGAGACGGGAGGCTGAACGGGCCCCTCGGACCCTCCAGCGGAGACGGGTGGCTGAACGGGGCTGGCCGGGCTGAGCAGAGCCGCCAGCGGAAACGAGGAGGTGCTGGCCGGGCTGACCTGAGCCGCCAGTGGAGACGAGGTGGTGCTGGCCAGGCTGACCTGAGCCGCCAGCGGAGACGAGGTGCGGGCGAGGTTCTCTTGAACCCCCAGCGGAGACGAGGAGCGGCTGGAGGGGTCCTCCTGAACCCCCAGCGGAAACAGATGCAGAGCCAGCTGGTGCAGAGACTTCTGGCTGAGGGGACGCCAACTGTGGCTGCACAGGGTGCTCAGTCGGCTTAGAAGGCAACGGCTGGGGCTGTGCAGGGCTAACAGTCTGTCCAAGCTTTGTCAGCACGACGCTGTCCTCAACTGGCTGAGTGAGCTCACAAGAGCTTCTAGCAGAGGATGGCGGTGACTGGACGAGTTGCTGAACTACCGACTGATCAGGAAACAAAGTTACTAACTGAGCTAAGAACTGAACAAGCAATGGAAGAAACTGAGGTGACAACGGAGCGGATGAGTGAGCGGGTAAATGAGCTGCTAACTGTGCTAATGACTGAGCTACAGACTGCGTTGTGGACAGAGATGCCAGGTGTAGTGGTAGGTGCGCTTGTGGTTGAGGTGACGGCTGAATGTCCATCAACCCCACCCGAGGGGTAGGTACGGGTGCCGGGATGAACGGATAGGCAGGGGATAGA
The DNA here is from genome assembly GCF_057382095.1 of Aulonocara sp. 'chitande type north' Nkhata Bay. Taxonomy (NCBI): domain Eukaryota; kingdom Metazoa; phylum Chordata; class Actinopteri; order Cichliformes; family Cichlidae; genus Aulonocara; species Aulonocara sp. 'chitande type north' Nkhata Bay. Next base: position 10,078,091 of record NC_141347.1, read on the forward strand.
AGCAGGGACCAGCTGGACCTCAGCCACCCTCACCCGAGGAGCTGATACGGGTGCAAGGGAAAGCTGGGCCCGCACTGCCCTGGTTATAGGAACTGGAGGTGGAGAGCGACACATAGGAACAGAAACAGTGACTAGGTGAACTAAGTTGTTGGAGTCAAATACAGTGTCAGTAAACAGAGACTTATGGTGGGCTGGATCTAGCATCGCTGCTGTGTTTAAGTTGTCCAGGGCATCATTAGCAGTCTTGGAAAGAGTGGGTCTAGGGGCAGCCACAGGTACAGGAAAACTCATACAAGCAGCGTCCGGATGACCTGGATGTGGAACCACGCTACTCGCAGCCGTACCGGACGTAGCCCGAGACGTAGTGCACACAGAGTCCATGAAACCTGGCTGAAAAGCATGGTGCACAGAGTTAAACCAACTTAACTGGGGAACAGAAAAGTGAACCTGTGCAAACAGCTCGGTAGAGCTCAAACCAAAATCTTTTGCTAGTCTGTCTATAGCAGACGAAACCTTGCGGTTCTTGACCTTAGCAGGCATGGGAAAAGTTGAGGTTGCACAGGTAACGTCCGAGTTAACACTTTCAAGTTGAGGCACAGAGAAAACCACAGCCTGAGAAACTGAAGGAACCACACTAGGAGTCACAGACACAAGAGCTGGTTTAAAGATTAAACTGTTCGTAGCAGAGGAATGGCTAATAGTCTCTGTGTCACCTGGCTCAGGGAGAATGCTAGGCGTAGACGTTAAGATGGCTGGCTCAGCAACACAGGTCTCAGTGTCTCTTTGAGGAGCCAAGAAGGCAATGGCTGGTTGAGGAGTTGGCTGGGAAACATCAGAAATGTCTAAAGACAAAATAGGCTGGAACATGAAACAGTCACTAGGAGGAGCATTAGCTATAGAACACACGGTTTCAGGGGGTATGTGTTTCTCAGCATGCACTGTTACATCTAGAGCTGATGATACTGACTGTGTGTGGCTGAGCTCAGACTGGGAAACCCTAGAGTCCAAGGGCGGAGTAACACAGTTCTGCGGGGCTACAATGCTAGTAGCAGTGTGTAGATGAGTCTGGTGAGAAATAACAGTCTTAGGTTCAGTTACCTCCACGGGTGACACCGTCATATCCGCTAAACCAAAGGAAACGCTGCGAGCGTTTCCTGAATCAGAGGGCTCAAAAACACAGGGGTTACCAGCGAGAGCACCCGGTGAATGATCGGGCACGGAGGTGCCTCGCTGTATAGTGTCCCTGGAGTCCAAAAAAAAGGGAACAGAATTATCCAAGTCCGGTGTCAAAAAAACAGCGCCACTCACGATTGTGCATGAGTTATGGAGTCCGGGATCCGAAGGCTCGGGCTGAGAGTGTGACACACGGTCACTCTCTCACAGGGGTGAAAACTGCTCCGCTGCTCGGGAACAGCGACGGCGGGGACGCCGTTTTCTCCGGGAAGGGGGAGGAGACGAGCCGGGCCGCGAATCCGTCAGCAGGCCGGGCTGAACATCCTCCGGCTCTTCGTACAGGAGCGACTGCTCCGGGAGGACGCCTACAGTGGAGACAAGGAAGTCCTGGATGTGGGGGCGGAGAGCGCCGAATAGCCACGGGAGTCCGGACACCATCCGCTGTAGACGGACGGCTACGGTCTCCCGGTACTCACCCTCGGGCAGCGCCACCCACTCCTGACAGTGATACTCCACTGTATAAATCAGATCCTCCCGGAGGTCAGCGGAGGGGTTGTGAATCGCTGGGTCCATGTCGTGGTCGCGTTCTTCTGTCATGATACGGCTGTGTGGCAGGCGGGAGGAGGACCCAATCGCAAGATTCACAAACACGGGGATGAACTCAAAAGCAGCTTTATTGCTGACAGGCAGAACATAGGAAATACAGAACTCAACTAAACTGGGAATAAATAAACTAACACTCGTAGGGAGACACAGGGAATCCACACAGCAATGAGGGAGAACGCGACGCCGAACAGAGGGAGACGCAGACAGAAATACACAGAGGGTTAACGAGGAAAGTGGGAACACACGGGGAACACAGCTGACACAGATAACCATAACGAGACAGGGCGGGGTGAACATAACACTGACGGGAGACGGGCAGAGTCAAACAGGAAGTACAGAGGTTCAGACAGGAGGAGAGAGAGCACAGGGAAAACACAGACATAACGGGCTGGGGAAACATGGAACAACCACAAAGGGAGACGAGGGCTCATAAATACACAGAGGGCACACAGGGGGGGAGAGAGAGCACGGGGAGAACTTAGACATAACGGGCAGGGGAAACATGGAATAAAACATAAGGAGAGACGAGGGCTCACAGATACACAGAGGGGCACACAGGGGGTAAAAGCCACGAAGGGAAAACACTTAGGGAACAACACAACAGGGCAACTCAGGAAACATGGCCTAAATAGGGAACAAAATACAAACATACAAGAAAACTAAGAATACTAGGCCAACATGGCCCAGGACCATGACACAGCCAGTAGCACAGGCCCTGTTGTGGTGAAGATGGCCTCACAGGAAGCACTGTCCCTGGTTTAATGTGTATTTCGTCAGCCAACACCACTGGCCCTGGTGCAATGTGGATGGCCTCAGCCAGTAGCACAGGCCCTGTTGTAATGTGGATGGCCTCATCTACCAACACTGGCCCAGGTGTAATGTGGATGGTAATGGCCAGTACCACAGACCTTGGTGTAATGTGGATGGCCTTAGCCAACACCACTGGCCCTGGTGAAATGTGGATGACATCGGCAAGGACCAATGGCCCTGATGTAATGTGGATGGTTTCAGCCAACAGCACAGTCCCGGGTGTGGTGAAGATGGCCTCACAGGAAGCACTGTCCCTTGGTGTAATGTGGATGGCCTCAGCAAACAACAATGGCCCTGGTGATATGTTGTTGGTATTGGCCAGCACCACAGGACCTGGTGTAATGTAGATGGCATCAGCTAGTAGCACAGGCCCTTGAGTATTGTGAATGGCATCAGCCAGCAAAACCACTGGCCCTTGTGAAATGTGGATGGTTTCAGCCAGCAACACAGGCCGTTGGGTTATGTGGAAGGCTAGCAGCACTGGCCCTTGTGTAATGTGGATGGTATCGGCCAGCACCACAGGCCCTGGTGTGGTGATGATGGCCTCACAGGAAGCACTGTCCTTGGTGTAATTTCGATGGCCTCATCCAACAACACAGGCCCTGGTGTAATGTGAATGTCCTCAGCCAACACCACTGGCCTTGGTGTAATGTGGATGGCATCAGCCAGTAGCACAGGCCCTTGTGTATTGTGGATCGCATAAGCCAGCAACAAAAGCCCTGGTGAAATGTGGTTGGTATCAACAAGTAGCACAAGCCCTGGTGTAATGTGAATGGCCTCAGCCAGCACCACAGGCCCTGGTTTGGTGATGATGGCATCACAGGAAGCACTGGCAGTGGTGTAATGGGGATGGCCTCATCCAACAACACAGGCCCTGGTGAAATGTGGATGGTATTGACCAGCACCACAGGCCGTTGTGTAATTTGGATGGCCTCAGCCAACACCACTGGCCCTGGTGTAATGTGGATGGCATCAGCCAGTATCCCACGCCCTTCTGTGTTGTGGATGTAATCAAGCCAGCAACACAAGCCCTGGTGAAATGTGGATGGTATTGGCCAGCACCACAGGCCCTGGTGTAATGTGAATGTCCTCAGCCAACACCACTGGCCTTGGTGTAATGTGGATGGTATTGGCCAGCTCCACAGGCCCTGGTGTAATGTGTTTGTCCTCAGCCAGAAGCACAGGCCCTTGTGTATTGTGGATCGCATCAGCCAGCAACACAATCCCTGGGGAAATGTGGTTGGTATCAAGGAGTAGCACAGGCCCTGGTGTAATGTGGATGGACTCAGCCATGACCACAGGCCCTGATGAAATGTAGTTGTCCTCAGCCATGACCACTGGCCCTGGTGAAATGTGCATGATATCGGTCAGCACCAGAGGCCCAGGTGTAATGTGGATGGCATCAACGAGCAGCAGAGGCCCTGGTGGGGTGAAGATGGCAACACAGCAATTACTGTCCCTGGTGTAATGTGGATCGTAAAAGCCGGCATCACAGGCCGTGATGTAATGTGGATCGCCTCAGCCAAAAGCACAGGCCCTGGTGTGGTGATGATGGCCTCACAGGAAGCACTGCCCCTGGTGTAATTTGGATGGCCTCATCCAACAACACAGGCCCTGGTGTATTGTGAATGTCCTCAGCCAACACCACTGGCCTTGGTGTAATGTGGATGGTATTGGCCAGCACCACAGGCCCTGGTGTAATGTGAATGGCCTCATCCAACAACACTGGCCCTGGTGAAATGTGGATGGTATTGGCCAGCACCACAGGCCCTGGTGTAATGTGAATGTCCTCAGCCAACACCACTGGCCTTGGTGTAATGTGGATGGTATTGGCCAGCACCACAGGCCCTTGTGTATTGTGGATCGCATCAGCCAGCAACACAAGCTCTGGTGAAATGTGGTTGGTATCAACGAGTAGCACAGGCCCTGGTGTAATGTGGATGGCCTCAGTCAGCACCACAGGCCCTGGTTTGGTGATGATGGCCTGACAGGAAGCACTGTCCCTGGTGTAATTTGGATGGCCTCATCCAACAACACTGGCCCTGGTGAAATGTGGATGGTTTTTGCCAGCACCAAAGGCCGTAGTGTAATGTGGATGGCCTCAGCCAACACCATTGGCCCTTCTGTGTTGTGGATGTAATCAAGCCAGCAACACAAGCCCTGGTGAAATGTGGATGGTATTGGCCAGCACCAAAGGCCCTGGTGTAATGTGGATGGCCTCAGCCAAAAGTACAGGCCCTGGTGTGGTGAAGATGGCCTCACAGGAAGCACTGTCCCTGATCTAAAGTGTATGGCCTCAGCCAACAACAGTGGCCCTGGTGAAATGTGGATGGTATTGGCCAGCACAACAGGCCATGTTGTAATGTGAATGTCCTCAGCCAGTAGCACAGGCCCTATTGTAATGTGGATTGCCTGATCTAACAACTCTGTCGCTGATGAAATATGGATGGTATTGGTCAGCACCACACACCCTGGTGAAATGTGTATGATATCGGTAAGCACCACAGGCCCAGGTGTAATGTGGATGGCATCAACGAGCAGCAGAGGCCCTGGTGGGGTAAAGATGGCCTCACAGGAAGCACAGGCCTTGGTGTAATGTGGATGGTAGAAGCCGGCATCGCAGTCTCTGGTGTAATTGGCATGGCACCAGCCAGTAGCACAGGTCCTTGGTTATTGTGGATCGCATCAGCCAGCAACACAAGCCCTGGTGAAATGTGATTGGTATCAACGAGTAGCACAAGCCCTGGTGTAATGTGAATGGCCTCAGCCAGCACCACAGGCCCTGGTTTGGTGATGATGGCATCACAGGAAGCACTGGCAGTGGTGTAATGTGGATGGCCTGAGCACACAACACTGGCCCTGGTGTAATGTGGATGGTTTCAGGCAGCAGCACTGGCCCTTGTGTAATGTGGATGGTATTGGCCAGCACCACAGGCCCTGGTGTAATGTGAATGGCCTCAGCCAGTAGCACAGGCCCTGTTTTAATGTGGATGGCCTGATCTAACAACTCTGTCGCTGGTGAAATAATAATACTAATAATAATAATGGATACTTTATTGATCCCCATGGGGAAATTACTTGTTTTCTCTGCATTTGACCCATTCACTCAGTGAAGCAGTGGGCAGCCCACTAAGCAGGCACCCGGGGAGCAGTGTGTAGGGACGGTACCTTGCTCAGGGGTACCTCAGGTAATGTGAATATCCTCAGCCAGTAGTGAAGGCCCATGTCTTTTGTGGAACGCATCAGCCAGCAACACAATCCCTGGTGAAATGTGGATGGCCTCATCCAGCACCACAAGCCCTGTTTTGGTGATGATTGCCACACAGGAAGAACTGTACCTGGTGTAATGTGGATGGCCTCATCCAACAGTACAGGCCCTGGTGTCGTGAAGATGGCCTCACAGGAAGCACAGGCCATGGTGTAATGTGGATGGCCTCAGACAGCAGCCAGGCCCTGGTGAAATGTAGATGGCCTCAGCCGACAACATGCGCTCTGGTGAAATGTAGTCTGCCTCAGCCAGTAGCACAGGCCCTGTTGTGGTGAAGATGACCTCACAGGAAGCACTGTCCCTGGTGTAATGTGTATTTCCTCAGCCAAAAACACTGGCCCTCTTTAAATGGGGATGGTATTGGCCAACACCACAGGCCCTGGCGTAATGTGAATGTGCTCAGCCAACACCACTGGCCCTGGTGTAATGTGGATCGCATCAGCCAGCAACACAAGCCCTGGTGAAATGTGGTTGGTATCAACGAGTAGCACAAGCCCTGGTGTAATGTGAATGGCCTCAGCCAACAACACTGGCCCTCTTTAAATGTGGATGGTATTGGCCAACACCACAGGCCCTGGCGTAATGTGAATGTCCTCAGCCAACACCACTGGCCCTGGTGTAATGTGGATGGCATCAGCCAGTAGCACAGGCCCTTGTGTATTGTGGATCGCATCAGCCAGCAACACAAGCCCCGGTGACATGTGGACTGTTTCGGACTGCACCACAGGCCCTGGTTTAATGTGGATGGCATCAACGAGTAGCACAGGCCCTTGTGTAATGTGGATTACATCAGCAAGCAACACAGGCTCTGGTGAAATGTAGATGACCTCAGACAGCACCACAGGCCCTGTTGTGGTGAAGATGACCTCACAGGAAGCACTGTCCCTGGTGTAATGTGTATTTCCTCATCCAACAACACTGGCCCTGGTGAAATGTGGATTATATTGGCCAGCACCACAGGCCCTGGTGTAATGTGAATATCCTCAGCCAGTAGTAAAGGCCCTTGTGTTTTGTGGAACGCATCAGCCAGCAACACAATCCCTGGTGAAATGTGGATGGCCTCATCCAGCACCACAGGCCCTGGTTTGGTGATGATTGCCACACAGGAAGAACTGTACCTGGTGTAATGTGGATGGCCTCATCCAACAGTACAGGCCCTGGTGTGGTGAAGATGGCCTCACAGGAAGCACTGTCCCTGGTGTAATGTGTATTTCCTCAGCCAACAACACTGGCCCTCTTTAAATGTGGATGGTATTGGCCAACACCACTGGCCCTGGTGTAATGTGGATGGCATCAGCCAGTAGCACAGGCCCTTGTGTATTGTGGATCGCATCAGCCAGCAACACAAGCCCAGGTGACATGTGGACTGTTTCGGACTGCACCACAGGCCCTGGTTTAATGTGGATGGCATCAACGAGTAGCACAGGCCCTTGTGTAATGTGGATTACATCAGCAAGCAACACAGGCTCTGGTGAAATGTAGATGACCTCAGACAGCAGCACAGGCCCTGCTGTCGTGAAGTTGGCCTCAGCACTAGCCCTGGTGCAATGTGGATGGGCTCAGCCAGCAATACAGGCCCTGGTGTGGTGACGATAGCCTCACAGGGAGCACATGCCGTGGTATAATATGGATGGCCTCAGCAAGTAGCACAGGCCCTGTTGTATTGGGGATGGTATTGGCCAGCACCACAGGCCCTGGTGTGGTGTTGATGGCATCACAGGAAGCACTGGCAGTGGTGTAATGTGGATGGCCTGAGCCAACAACACTGGCCCTGGTGTAATGTGGTTGGTATTGGCCAGCACCACAGGACCTGGTGTGGTGATGATGGCCTCACAGGAAGCACTGTCCCTGGTGTAATGGGGATGGCCTCATCCAACAACACTGGCCCTGGTGAAATGTGGATGGTATTGGCTAGCACCACAGGCCGTTGTGTGAAATGTGGATGGCCTCAGGAAACACCACTGGCCCTGGTGTAATGTGGATGGCATCAGCCAGTATCACAGGCCCTTCTGTGTTGTGGATGTCATCAGCCAGCAACACAAGCCCTGGTGAAATGTGGATGGTATTGGCCAGCACAACAGGCCATGTTGTAATGTGAATGTCCTCAGCCAGTAGCACAGGCCCTGTTGTAATGTGGATGGCCTCATCTAACAACTCTGTCGCTGGTGAAATATGGATGCTATTTGTCAGCGCCACACACCCTGGTGTAATGTGGATGGCCTCAGCCAACACCACTGGCCCTGGTATAATCTGTATGGCATCAGCCAGTATCACAGGCCCTTCTGTGTTGTGGATGTCATCAGCCAGCAACACAAGCCCTGGTGAAATGTGGATGGTTTTGGACAGCACCAAAGGGCCTGGTGAAATGTGGATGGTATTGGCCAGCACCAAAGGCCCTGGTGTAATGTGGATGGCCTCAGCCAAAAGTACAGGCCCTGATGTCGTGAAAGTGGCCTCACAAGAAGCACTGTCCCTGGTGAAATGTGGATGGTATTGGCCAGCACCAAAGGACGTTGTGTAATGTGGATGGCCTCAGCCAACACCACAGGCCCTTCTGTGTTGTGGATGTCATCAGCCAGCAACACAAGCCCTGGTGAAATGTGGATGGCCTCAGCCAACAACAGTGGCCCTGGTGAAATGTGGATGGTACTGGCCAGCACAACAGGCCATGTTGTAATGTGAATGTCCTCAGCCAGTAGCACAGGCCCTTGTGTACTGTGGATCGCATCAGCCAGCAACACAAGCCCTGATGAAATGTGGATGGTATCAACGAGTAGCACAGGCCCTGGTGTAATGTGGATGGCCTCATCCAGCAACACCACAGGCCCTGGTGAAATGTCGTTGTTTTCGGCCAGCAACACAGGCCCTTGGGTAATTCGGATGGCTAGCAGCACAGGCCCTGGCCTGTTGAAGATGGCCTCAAAGGAATCACTGGCCCTGGTGTATTTCCAATGGCATCAGCAAGCAGCACAGACCCTGGTCTAGTGAATATGGCCTCAGAGAAATCACTGGCAGTGGTGTAATGTGGATGGCCTGAGCCAACAACACTGGCCCTGGTGTAATGTGGATGGTTTCAGCCAGCAGCACTGGCCCTTGTGTAATGTGGATGGTATTGGCCAGCACCACAGGCCCTGGTGTAATGTGAATGGCCTCAGCCAGTAGCACAGGCCCTGTTTTAATGTGGATGGCCTGATCTAACAACTCTGTCGCTGGTGAAATATGGATGGTATTGGTCAGCACCACACACCCTGGTGAAATGTGTATGATATCGGCAAGCACCACAGGCCCAGGTGTAATGTGGATGGGATCAACGAGCAGCAGAGGCCCTGGTGTGGTGAAGATGGCCTCACAGGAAGCACTGTCCCTTGTGTAATGTGCATGGCCTAAGCCAACAACATTGGCCCTGGTGAAATGTGGATTATATTGGGCAGCACCACAGGCCCTGGTGTAATGTGAATATCCTCAGCCAGTAGTAAAGGCCCTTGTGTTTTGTGGAACGCATCAGCCAGCAACACAATCCCTGGTGAAATGTGGATGGCCTCATCCAGCACCAGAGGCCCTGGTTTGGTGATGATTGCCACACAGGAAGAACTGTACCTGGTGTAATGTGGATGGCCTCATCCAACAGTACAGGCCCTGGTGTGGTGAAGATGGCCTCACAGGAAGCACAGGCCATGGTGTAATGTGGATGGCCTCAGACAGCAGCCAGGCCCTGGTGAAATGTAGATGGCCTCAGCCGGCAACATGCGCTCTGGTGAAATGTAGTCTGCCTCAGCCAGTAGCACAGGCCCTGTTGTGGTGAAGATGACCTCAAAGGAAGCACTGTCCCTGTTGTAATGTGTATTTCCTCGGCCAACAACACTGGCCCTCTATAAATGTGGATGGTATTGGCCAACACCACAGGCCCTGGCGTAATGTGAATGTGCTCAGCCAACACCACTGGCTCTGGTGTAATGGGGATGGCATCAGCCAGTAGCACAGGCCCTTGTGTATTGTGGATCGCATCAGCCAGCAACACAAGCCCTGGTGAAATGTGGTTGGTATCAACGAGTAGCACAAGCCCTGGTGTAATGTGAATGGCCTCAGCCAGCACCACAGGCCCTGGTTTTGTGATGATGGCATCACAAGAAGCACTGGCAGTCGTGTAATGTGGATGGCCTGAGCCAACAACACTGGCCCTGGTGTAATGTGGATGGTATTGGCCAGCACCACAGGCCCTGGTGTAATGTGAATGTCCTCAGCCAGAAGCAGAGGCCCTTGTGTATTGTGGATCGCATCAGCCAGCAACACAAGCCCTGGTGAAATGTGGTTGGTATCAACGAGTAGCACAGGCCCTGGTGTAATGTGGATGGCCTGAGCCAACAACACTGGCCCTGGTGAAATGTGGATGGTATTGGCCAGCACCACTGGCCCTTGTATAATGTGGGTGGCATCAACGAGTAGCACAGGCCCTTGTGTAATGTTGATGGCATCATCCAGCACCACAGGCCCTGGTGTGGTGAAGATGGCCTGACAGGAAGCGCTGTCCCTGGTGTAATGCGGATGGCATCATCCAACAACACTGGCCCTGGTGAAAAGTGGATGGTATTGGACAGCACCACAGGCCGTTGTGTAATGTGGATGGCCTCAGCCAACACCACTGGCCCTGGTGTAATGTGAATGGCATCAGCCAGTATCACAGGCACTTCTGTGTTGTTTATGTCATCAGCCAGCAACACAAGCCCTGGTGAAATGTGGATGGTTTCGGACAGCACCAAAGGGCCTGGTGAAATGTGGATGGTATTGGCCAGCACCAAAGGCCCTGGTGTAATGTGGATGGCCTCAGCCAAAAGTGCACGCCCTGGTGTGGTGAAGATGGCCTCACAGGAAGCACTGTCCCTGATGAAAAGTGTATGGCCTCAGCCAACAACAGTGGCCCTGGTGAAATGTGGATGGTATTGGCCAGCACAACAGGCCATGTTGTAATGTGAATGTCCTCAGCCAGTAGCACAGGACCTTGTGTACTGTGGATTGCATTAGCCAGCAACACAAGCCCTGGTCAAATGTGGATGGTATCAACGAGTAGCACAGGCCCTGGTGTAATGTGGATTGCCTCATCCAGCAACACCACAGGCCCTGGTGAAATGTGGTTGTTTTCGGCCAGCAACACTGGCCCCTGGGTAATTTGGATGGCTAGCAGCACAGGCCCTGGTCTGGTGAAGATGGCCTCACAGAAATCACTGGCCCTGGTGTATTGTGGATGGCATCAGCCATCAACACAGGCCCTCGTGAAATATAGGTGGCCTCAGCCAGCAGCACAGGCCCCACTGCAATGTGAATGCCCTCAGCCAGCAGCACAGGACCTGGTGTAATGAACCTATAACGATAATTGACATTTGACCTCACTGTATGATTATAGCAGCTGTGTGTTATGTCATGGCATGTTTTAAAAATGCCACCTGAAATTTAGGAGGTAGTGATGGGTCGTTCGCGAACGAAATGGCTCTTAGAGCCGGCTCTTTGACGTGAACGACGCCAGCCGGCTCCTTATCGCGAGCCCTCACGTGGGTTTTTGTTTTTTTCTTTCTCTCACCCTCTCTCTCGCACTTTTTTTCCGCTTCACTCTGCACTCTGCTTTACGCTGGGCAGAGGGGGGAGGGGCGGTAGTTACACTTAGTAGCACAGGAACAGAGCAGTGTTGCCAACTTGTGGCAGCTTTTACAAAACTTTGTAAAAGCGAGTTTTCAGACCCCTTAGCCACTTTTTTTCTAAAAAAAGTTGCTAAAAAAAGACGTGAAAGCGCTTATCGCTTTTACTCTCAAAAAGCAGCGGGTGCTGTAACGCAGTCAGTTCTTCTTTTACTCTTTTACTCTTATGCTGTTTTGTGGATCACAAGGTTTAAAACTACTTATAAACACACACACAAAGTAACTCCACCAGAGTGCCTATTTCGGGTCACTTTTGCCGGTCCAAGCCCAGGTAAAGGAGCAGGGTTGGAATTGTGACATGAAAAAAAACAATATTTGCTAAAATAAATTTCATTTGTAGTTTTAAATAAACTCTAAACGCATTTAGGACGTTTTTTACTCACTTTATGTCTCTTTCACGATGTTATTTCTCTCTCCAACAACATAGGTTACAATTAGATTAGCATGACCAATTATGCAAATTAGGCGATGATGTCATTTAGCGACTTCTGGCGACTTTTGGGACAGCCAATAGCGATTTTCCTTACTGAGGAGTTGGCAACACTGGAACAGAGCCAGAGGGAGAGAGAGAGAGAAAGAGAGCCAGGGACAACAACGTCACATTAGAAAGGTATCCGGTTGTTCAGTGATGACCAGTGTTGGGTAATGTCAATGGAAAATTGTATTTAGTAGTCAGTATAATCTTTTAGTGATATAAGTTTGCATATGGTAGAATACTGCATGTAGTTATTTGTATTGGGAAATATTCAACCATGTATACTTAGAGGCATATAATCAATTGTGTGTGATCTCTAACAGGCTGCAGGTTTGGTGTGCACTCCAGGAATGCACCCCCACATCCTGGGAGCATGAGAGTTCGTACCTTGTTTTATGGCAGGATTAACGTAGCTATGTCTGTTTTAGTTTAAGTGCTTCTTTACATATAGATGAACTGTTGGATTTTCCAGACCAGCAGGTTAAGGGAAGTTGTTTATGGGGTCACACTCTGAACACACACACACACACACACACACACACACACACACACACACACACACACACACACACACACACACACACACACACACACACACACACACACGTGTTTTCGTGATATATCAGTACGTATGACAAAAATGTGACAAATGGGAACGTGCCTTTCCGAAGGTCCTAGAGGCATGGGAATCTCAAAAAATTTGACCCATGCTTCCAGGAACACACCCATCTGTTGAGATTTTGGCTAGGGCTAAATTTTGGTCAAACCTGAATTTAATGCTACTTGTGAGGACACTGTCAGGTTTATGTGACTTATGAGTACCATAAGGTCACACACAGATATTTCATGTTTAGGTGAATTGTGAAGCCCATGGAAACACATAATTTTCAAGTATACATGACTTATAAGGACCAGGTAACGGTAGGTTCTGCATTTTTAGCTTGGCTCCTTTTGAGATTACAATATAATAGACATGGATGCACAATAGTAATGCTCATCAGTTGGGTAACTTCTGACAGAAATATCAGACATTTATGTGTTAATAAAACAGTAAATCTGAGCTGTGTAAAGACTTAAAAAAAAAAAAAAGACATGGGTCAAATGTGGTCAGTCTACTTTTTAAGTCTTGATATTGTAATGCATTAATTCATTTTGTAGTGAATGTTCATGTGAATAAAAACGTGGAACATTATCTGCCTTTTTTATCATTTAATTGCAAAAAGCACCCAGCATAAACCACAGATTTATGAGTAAGAACAATGCAATACAGAAAACTGCAATACTGACATAACTGTGGAAGTAACAAAGTATCTCTCTTGCTTGTTTCTTTTTTTCTTGCATCTTTCTTTTAATGCTATGATCCTGTTGTGGCTGTAGTACCTTATGACAACCCAGTCTCTGCCTTTCAGAGCTGCCGGCTCTGCTTGGAGGCAGCAGTCACATTCCTTTTTACCTGGTACTTTGCAGCTTTTTATGAAGTGAAACATGCCGCTCAGCAACCTTCACTTCATCATTTGTCCACTTGCTTCTCACCGTCCCAGCTGTCATAAATGGAAACAAAAGAAAATATCTTAATGTGAATGCAAGAAAAGATAGAAAATATTCTAGTTTATAATGTGAATACAAAATGTTCTTAAACCTTGCTTTCTACTGGAGCACTTTAACCCTCGTTTTACCCTAGCGAAAAAAGGGACCCGCTTGGGTAACTTTGGATTTTTGATTCTCAATATATCAGTCATTTTAAAGACTAGTTGCATGAAACTTGGCCAGGATGTGTGTTTTAGGATTATTTTTGAAACTCAATGATCCCCTCTATGGTGTGGTGTATAGTAAAGAAGATTCACATATGTACTACCTCCTTTTACCCTTGTATCCGTTTGGGCCCCATTGACTCCCATTATAATCACATATTTTCGATATACTGTAATCCTGACATGCGATAATGCCTTTCTCGTGAAAACCTAATGGATCTAAGCCTCAGCCTTCAAAATAAAGGAAAAATAGGTTTTGGATCAAATGAGCACAATATTAGGTACAGCACCACCATAGACATTTTCAGTGCTTTTGAATGGAGGACATGGTTATCTTACTATGCAAAATACATGACAATAAAACAGCTGACCACCATAAAATAGTCTTGATGTAGTGGAACTGATATAAGAGAGTGGTGTGAATGTGATTGAGAATATATATATATACTGTGTGTGTCGGTCACAAACAAAACGGCCCGTAGAGCCGCCTCCTTGAAGTGAACAACGGGAGCCTGCTCCGTTTTTTTCTCCTTTCTCTGAACCTCTGTCAATGTTATTTTGCTTCACTTTGCACATGAGCCTTGTTTTTGCCCTTAGCAGAGAGGGGAGGGGTGCAAAAGCAGCCACGTGTTTGTTGAGCAGAGGGGGGAGGGGTGCAAAAGCAGCCACGTGTTTGCAGAGCAGAGGGGGAGGGGTGCAAAAACAGCCACCTGTTTGCTGAGCAGAGGGGGGGAGGGGCAGTCGTTACTCTCCCAGTGGCATCTCAACAGAGCCGGAGGGAGAGAGAGAGATCGTTTTGGATTCAAGTGCACACTTGAAGTCTGTGAGAATAGTTTGCAGCCTTGTCTTACTAGTCCTTTCTGCACAGACGCCACTAAATGCACAGACTCGCGCACACACAACACAAAGCGCACGGTCAATTTAGGGGAGCTTGGAAGCTGTGCTCATCGTGCAAACAGCGCGTTATTATCGTAACGGCTGCAAAAGTTAGGATATGTCCTGTCTGCAACATCCATCTTCACCTGTTGGAAGAATGAAGTGGGTGTGTCACTCACCAATTGGTCTGAAGGAGGTTGAGGCAGGACCTCGGCACTTGGTGTCTGCAACAAAAGACAACAATATAACGTCAGAAACATTCTCTAGTATAAATCCCGACTATTTAATTAACTACAGATCATATTTGTATCAGGGAATATTATTACAGAAGGATCTGACTTCCTTATACCAGATTCTATAGAAACTTAACACTGTACGGTTCTGCTACCCAACGATATGAGGACAGTGTAACACACACTAGAGTTGTTGGTCCTACCACATGAGGAAGGCAACTGAAACACACTCCTGTCCTTCACAGCTTAAAACAATATGAGGACAGTGTAACACACACTACAATCACTGGTCCTACCATATGAGGACTTCTACTTTCCTGTTGGAGGTTGAGACACGACAGAGGGACAGCAGGGTAGTAGCTTGCACAAATGATTCTATTGACACAACAGGGAAGTGAGATTAATGAACTGAACGCAACAGACTCTTTCAAAATAAAACAGGAAACATGGCATGAAAATACAAACGTGGTAATATACAGCCCTAACATAAACTCCTTAAAACGATATTAATAACGTTAAGCCAAACTCAACTAACCCGCCATTAAACATAAGAAACTCAAAAACCTTAGAATAACATCAGAAACGCTGGGCCAGAGACCCAGACTGTGAGCAAATAACTATAATATTATTGATTTGTGCTGAATAAGAAAACATTAATATTATCATTTAAATCCCCCCAAGCATATCTTGTGTTGAAAAAAAAAAAAGTGTGTTGCAGTTAGCTACACTGAGCTTAGACTGACTGTCTCTGCAGTTGAAGATGCAGAGCACATGCAAGGCCGCAGGTCCCTTTAACTCCGGTGGGAATTTAAAAACAGTTAAATTTAACTTCTAATATCTATTGTTAAAGATAAATCTTAAGTAATTTTTTAGCATTTATCATCATTCACCACTTTCAATTTGTTCAAATCGGTTGTGTATTGTTTTAATTCCGTTTAACTAACCTTAATTAGCTTGTTAAACATACAACTTTACCTCGCGGAGCTTGCGTCGACGCATGGATATCAAAGGTAAATACATACCTCAAGATAAATCTCTCTTGAGTGCTGAAGGTCCCGGATGTGCCGTTCACGCAGAGCTCCGGCGAGTTTGTATCTTGCCGTGACCAGCAGCTCTTTGGTTGACGCTTTCGAACAATCAGATGCATCTTTACTCACTTTTTGACCAATGAGAGACGTCGTTCTATGCTCCACTGACGAAATGCTGCATCCTCTCGTCCATTTAACAACAAAAACACAGCAACACGTGCTGGATTTGAGGTAGGAACACTTGAGAACTGTCACAATGTTTTGCAAACTGCTGTTACAGTTAATTTCGTTCCGTTAATTTGTTTGGTTCCTATTCTGAAGTAACACTTAATACACATGGGGTTAGCTTGCTGGTCTAGTTTAAGTTAGCATGGGCATGCTGTTCACTGATAGAGTAAGGCTAAAATTGTCCTGATATTGTCAGTGTGTTATCATAAACATGCAGCACCCCTAGACCCCCAAGTTAAAATACAGATAATAGATAAGCAATTTAATAAAATAAGTAATGTGTATAATAAATGATTTTACTGTCACTTTCCTGGGTCTGTTGACCCAGCGTTTTAAGTTTTAGTTTGTTTAGATGTCGATGTTTATTTATAAGTTCTTTAGGTTTGCTAAGTTCATTTGTTTATTAGATTACCCTTGTGATGTCTGTTTTATTGGGAAAGTCTTTGTCCTATATGCAGTGAGTCTAGTTTTGTTTCCCCTTGTCCCAGCTGTTCCTCATCCCCTCATTATCTCTCTGTGTACTTGCAGTGGCTTGCAAAAGTATTCGTCCCTCTTTTCCACATTTTGTCACATTACTGCCACAAACACAAATTGTCATGGTCCTGGGTCGGTGACCCAGCGCTTTTAGTTTATTATTATGATGATGATGATTATTATTGTTTGAGTTCTATGTGTTATATTTGGTCTGCCTCTGAGTCTGCGTCTGTGTCTCTGTCTATGCTGTCACCCCGTCTGTTTGTGAATCTGTCTGTTTAGTTCTGTGTCTTGTTTGGTTCCCCGTGTCTGAGTTTCCTGTTTTATTGTGAAGGTCTCTGTCTGATGTGAGTGTGTTCAGTTTACGTTTCCCCTGTCCCGTCAGCTCTGATTCCTCCCAGCCGTGTTGCCCTCCTGTCTCTCATCCCCTGATTACTGGTGTGTGTATTTAAGCCCTGTGTGTTCTCCTGCCTGTTACTCGGTGTCCTGCTCAGCGGCTGCCGCGCATCCCTTTGTCGTATGCACCCAGGTCTGTTATTTTAGTTCTTCCCAGTTTAGGTGTCTTCAGTTATTTGTCATGCCCCACTGCTTGTTTGCCACTACACCTTGTAAATAAACTTCACTAGCATTTTCATCCACTGCAAATCTTGGGTCCTCCTTCCTCCACACCACACGGCTCGCCTTCCCAGCCGTGACACAAATCAATTTTAATGGAATCCAATTGCAGCAAAAGGTGGTTCTACAAAGTATTGACTCAGGGGGCTGAATAATTGCGCACACCCCACTTTTCAGTTATTTATTTGTAAAAAATGTTTGGAATCATGTATGATTTTTGTTCCACTTCTCACGTGTACACCACTTTGTATTGGTCTTTCACGTGGAATTCCAATAAAATTGATTCATGTTTGTGGCTGTAATGTGCCAAAATGTGGGAAAGTTAAAGGGGGCCGAATACTTTTGCAAGCCACTGTAAGTCCTGTCCTCATTTGTTCAGTGTCAGGTCATCTGTTGTCTTTGGTGCCACGTTTCCATGTTCCAGGTATCTTTGTATCCATGTCAGGTTTCATGGTTTGTTTGTTTTTTTTAATAAAAAATATTTTCCCCAGGTTAGGTTATTGTTTAGCTTCACCTCTGCCTTTTGTTTTGTAATCTTTTAATTTAATTAAATTTTATTTATATAGCGCCAAATCACAACAACAATCGCCTGAAGGCGCTTTATATTGTACAGTAGATCGCACAATAATAGATACAGAGAAAAACCCAACAATCATAGGACCACCTATGAGCAAGCGCTTTGGCGACAGTGGGAAGGAAAAACTCCCTTTTAACAGGAAGAAACCTCCAGCAGAACCAGGCTCAGGGAGCGGCGGGCATCTGCTGTGACCAGTTGGGGTGAGAAAAGGAAGACAGGACAAAGACATGCTGTGGATTAATAACAAGTATGATTCAGTGCAGAGAGGTCTATTAACACACAGTGAGTGAGAAAGGTGACTGGAAAGGAAAAAACTCAGTGCTTCATGGGAATCCCCCGGCTGCCTACGTCTATTGCAGCACAACTAAGGGAGGATCCAGGGTCACCTGATCCAGCCCTAACTATATGCTTTAGCAAAAAGGAAAGTTTGAAGCCTAATCTTAAAAGTAGAGATTAATAAACGGCTTGCTTTCTGTTAATATTCAAATTTTCTTTCACGTTCCTTTGTGTCAGCATTTTGGGTCCACTCCTCAAATTCATACATATGTCTAACCGTTTTTCCCCACTCGGCGACACACCCGTCGGGGGTCAAACTCTGGTAATTGGCAATTCTGTTCTCAGACATGTGAAGCTAGAGACACCAGAAACCATAGTCAATTGTCTTCCAGGGGCCAGAGCAGGCGACATTGAAGGAAATTTAAAACTGCTGGCTAAGGGTAAACGTAAATTCAGTAAAATCATAATTCACGTCGGCAGTAATGACACCCGGTTACGCCAATCGGAGGTCACTAAAATCAATATTGAATCGGTGTGTAACTTTGCCAAAACAATGTGGGACTCTGTAGTTTTCTCTGGTCCCCTCCCCAATCAGACCAGGAGTGACATGTTTAGCCGCATGTTCTCCTTAAATTGCTGGCTGTCTGAGTGGTGTCCCAGAAACGA
Organism: Aulonocara sp. 'chitande type north' Nkhata Bay; assembly: GCF_057382095.1. Classification (NCBI taxonomy): domain Eukaryota; kingdom Metazoa; phylum Chordata; class Actinopteri; order Cichliformes; family Cichlidae; genus Aulonocara; species Aulonocara sp. 'chitande type north' Nkhata Bay. The sequence goes on from NC_141347.1 coordinate 10,096,834, forward strand.
TGTGGGCTTCATAGATAATTGGCAAACCTTCTGGAGGAAACCTGGTCTTATAAGGAGAGACGGCAGCTCTCATTTCTAGAAATATGGACAAATTAATTAAACCCCCCATAATATGACTATCCAGAGTTGGGACCAGGAAGCAGAGTTGCAGTCTTACACGCCTCTCTGCAGCTTCTCTCCTCCTGCTACCCCCCCAAAAACCCATCTCCATAGAGACTGTGTCAGCTTCCAAAAAGACAAAAAACAAACTAAAAACCAGCAACAAACAACTTAAACATAAACAATTACAAAGAAAGAACAATACAGTATCCACATCCTAACTAAAGAGTAAAACAGTGAAATGTGGATTATTAAATATTAGGTCTCTCTCCTCCAAGTCTCTGTTAGTACATGACTTAATAATTGATCAACAAATCGATTTACTCTGCCTTACAGAAACCTGGTTTTAGCAGGATGATTATGTTAGTTTAAATGAATCAACACCCCCGAGTCATTCTAACTACCAGAAACCTCGAAGCACAGGCCGAGGGGGCGGTGTGGCAGCAATTTTTCACACCAGCCTATTAATTAATGAAAGACCAAGACAGACTTTTAATTCATTTGAAAGCCTGATGCTTAGCATTGTCCACCCCAGCTGAAAAATTTTAGAAACCAGTCTTATTTGTTATCATCTAATTGTCCACCTGGGCCTTACACAGAGTTTCTCTCTGATTTCTCAGACTTTTTATCTGATTTAGTGCTCAGCTCAGATAAAATAATTATTGTGGGTGATTTTAACATCCATGTAGATGCTAAGAATGACAGCCTCAACATGGCATTTAATCTGTTATTAGACTCAATTGGCTTCTCTCAACATGTAAAAGAACCCACCCACCACTTTAATCACACTCTAGATCTTGTTTTTAACATATGGCATAGAAACTGAACATTTAACAGTGTTTCCTGAAAACCCTCTCCTGTCTGATCATTTCCTGATAACATTTACATTTACAATAATTGATTACACAGCAGTGGAGAGTAGACTTTATCACAGATGTCTTTCTGAAAGCGCTGTAACTATGTTTAAAAATGTAATCCACCCACTGTTATCATCTTCAATGACCTGTACCAACACAGAGCAGAGCAGCTATCTGAACGCTACCCCAACAGAGGTCAATTATCTTGTTAATAATAATTTTACCTCCTCACTACATATGACTCTGGATACTGTAGCTCCTGTGAAAACTAAGGTCTCAGATCAGAAGTACCTGACTCTGTGGTATAATTCTCAAACACGTAGCCTAAAGCAGATGACTCGTAAGCTGGAGAGGAAATGGCGTGTCACAAATTTAGAGGATCATCATAATTGGAGAAATATTTTGCTGATTTATAAGAAAGCCCCCCGCAAAGCCAGAACATCTTACTATTTGTCACTGATTGAAGACAATAAGAACAACCCCAGGTTTCTCTTCAGCACTGTAGCCAGGCTGACAAACAGTCAGAGCTCTTTTGAGCCAACCATCGTTAACTAGTAATGACTTCATGAACTTCTTCACAAATAAAATTCTTATCATTAGAGAAAAAAATTACCAATAATCATCCCACAGATGTAACATTATCTACAGCTACTTTTAGTACCGTTGATGTTAAGTTAGACTCTTTTTCTCCAATTGATCTTTCTGAGTTAACTTCTATAATTACTTCCTCCAATCCTCCGTGTCTTTTAGACCCCATTCCTACAAAACTGCTCAAAGAAGTCCTGCCATTAATTAATGCTTCAATCTTAAATATGATCAACCTATCTCTAATAATCGGCTATGTACCACAGGCCTTCAAGCTGGCTGTAGTTAAACCTTTACTCAAAAAGCCATCTCTAGACCCAGCAGTCTTAGCTAATTATAGGCCAATCTCCAACCTTCCTTTCATATCAAAAATCCTTGAAAGAGTAGTTGTCAAACAGCTAACAGATCATCTGCAGAGGAATGGCTTATTTGAAGAGTTTCAGTCAGGTTTCAGAGTTCATCACAGCACAGAAACCGCTTTAGCGAAGGTTACAAATGATCTTCTTATGGCCTCTGACAGTGGACTCATCTCTGTGCTTGTCCTGCTAGGCCTTAGTGCAGCGTTCGATACTGTTGACCATAATATCCTATTAGAGCGATTAGAGCATGCTGTAGGTATTACAGGTACTGCACTCCAGTGGTTTGTATCATATCTATCTAATAGACTACAATTTGTTCATGTAAATGGAGAGTCCTCTTCACCCACTAAGGTCAATTATGGAGTTCCACAGGGTTCAGTGCTAGGACCAATTCTGTTTACATTATACATGCTTCCCCTAGGCAGTATCATTAGAAGACATAGCATACATTTTCACTGCTATGCAGATGACACCCAGCTCTATCTGTCCATGAAGCCAGATAACACACACCAATTAGTTAAAGTGCAGGAATGTCTTAAAGACATAAAGACCTGGATGGCCGCTAACTTTCTGCTTCTTAATTCAGATCAAACTGAGGTTATTGTACTCGGCCCTGAAAATCTTAGAAATATGGTATCTAACCAGATTCTTACTCTGGATGGCATTACCTTGGCCTCCAGTTATACTGTGAGGAACCTTGGAGTCATTTTTGACCAAGACATGTCCTTCAATGCACATATTAAACAAATATGTAAGACTGCTTTCTTTCATTTGTGCAACATCTCTAAAGTTAGAAATATCCTGTCTCTTAGTGACGCTGAAAAACTAGTTCATGCATTTGTTACTTCCAGGCTGGACTACTGTAATTCATTATTATCAGAATGTCCTAAAAACTCCCTGAAAAGCCTTCAGCTAATCCAAAATGCTGCAGCAAGAGTACTGACAGGGACTAGAAAGAGAGCAGATTTCTCCTGTTTTGGCTTCCCTTCATTGGCTTCCTGTTAAATCCAGAATTAAATTCAAAATTCTACTCCTCACATACAAGGTCTTAAATAATCAGGCCCCATCTTATCTTAATGACCTTGTAGTACCATATCACCCTATTAGAGCACTTCGCTCTCACACTGCAGGCTTACTTGTTGTTCCTAGAGTATTTAAAAGTAGAATGGGAGGCAGAGCCTTCAGTTTTCAGGCCCCTTTTCTGTGGAACCAGCTTCCAGTTTGGATTCGGGAGACAGACACTATCTCTACTTTCAAGATTAGGCTTAAAACGTTCCTTTTAGCTGAAGCATATAGTTAGGGCTGGACCAGGTGACCCTGAATCCTCCCTTAGTTATGCTGCAATAGACGTAGGCAGCCGGGGATTCCCATGATGCATTGAGTTTTTCCTTTCCAGTCACCTTTCTCACTCAGTATGTGTTAATAGACCTCTCTGCATTGAATCATATCTGTTATTAACCTCTGTCTCTCTTCCACAGCATGTCTTTCATCCTGTTTTCCTTCTCTCACCCCAACCAGTCGCAACAGATGGCCGCCCCTCCCTGAGCCTGGTTCTGCCAGAGGTTTCTTCCTGTTAAAAGGGAGTTTTTCCTTCCCACTGTCGCCAAAGCGCTTGCTCATAGGTGGTCATATGATTGTTGGGTTTTTCTCTGTATCTATGAAGCGCCTTGAGGCGACTTTTTTTGTGATTTGGTGCTATATAAATAAAATTGAATTGAAATTGAATTGTACTTCTGTGACATTTACAGTTGCTTAGTTAATTAAGTGACTTAATTACTCACTTTTATTTACTAATTGAATTACTAAATGAAGCTGGAATTGTGCATTCTGCAGTTTTTAATAGTGTGTTATTAGTTTTTAAAGAAACAATATGCATTTTATACTATATTGTAAAAAGTATAAGGTAAGTTGAATTTAAAATATAATTAATAAAGTGTTGACTTTTTTCATCAATTCTTGTAGATACACAGAGTCGAGACTGAGCCTGATGATCATACTGAATCAGATGACAGCGGCAGGAATCTCCAAGTTCAACTGCAGATTGCAGATGCAATTATATTAATGTAGATTAATATAAACTCTTCAAGGGTCAAAATCTGCACACACATCATTCTGCATAGTGAAGGTCAGACAATTTGTGCATTGATCTTGAGAAGTAAGACTCATTAATTAATAGTAATATAATTAGACAAATGTTGAAACTTTATATTTCGATACATTTTGTCAACAACAAAAGAAACCAAGCTGTGCAGGTACTGATAACTGAATCTAAAGACCTTCATTTTTGTCAAGATTTGCCTGATTTAACTGTTGTTACCCTTGCTTATAGCTCACCTTAATATGTATAAAAATGTGAAAAGTTTTTGATGTCTGTTAGAATGATTGTTTAATTGGCAAGGTTTGAACGAACAATTTTCAGAAGCCTCAAAATTCATCTGTTACTATTCCACGAATGATTGAAATAAAGTTCACCTCCATTTCAACATTGAATACGACTTTGGACATAAGAACTAAAAGGTGCTGTCCACGCATGTGTCCGCTAAGCCCCAGAAGGGTATAACCTGGGTCAAATGTGTTATTGTGTCTGACACACCTACAATATGAGGACTCGCAGAGTGACGTCACTGAAAGTGTGTTTAAAGTGTGTTAAGTTCCAAAACTGGCCAGTAGGCGGCGAAACTGAAAGTGAGCAAAAACGCTAAACACACTTAAACACACTTTTTCATAAAATTGTGATGTTTCAGGACTTTCGAGATTTTTGGTTTGGGAGCATGTTGGGAGCCTCTAGAACACTTTAGAAGGCTCAGAAAAATGAGGACCTCAAAAATGTCCTCATTTTGTGAGTGTGTTATCATAAAATTGTCCTAAGATGTCACGAAAACAAGTACACACACACACACACACACACACACACACACAGAAGTATAAAATAAAGACAGGGGCAAAGCTCAGCGCGAGTCTCTGAGACTGCCCTTGCTAGCAAGAACTTCTGTGTGTTTCTTTTCTCTGAGTCTTTACTGAAGAAGTGTTTTAGAATATTTTCCCTAACATTTACTTGGTCCTTCGTAGCCGGAGCAGAATATATCAGAACTGTTATCTGTGACTCTGTTCCAGGATCCAGCACTGATTCCTGACGCCGTGGGGGGCCGGCACCGAAGTCTGTGCACAGCCCTCTTAGACGAGGAGAGAGTCCCAGAGCGTGAATTCAAGTCTGGGCCGGTGACCAGGTCCACGGCGCTGGGATTTAGTCTGGTGATCCGAACCGTCAGTGGGACATCGGGGGTAAGAAACACTATTTGGTATATAAGACGGCCGCAAAGGTTTAAAGTAACGTGATAAATTAGGTTGGGTTCGCCGAAAGGAGCTGAATTAGACTTAGGTTTTAGAGGTAGCCGAAATTACTTCGTGACAAATTCAAATGAAAACACGTTGAGACAAAGAAATTAAAATAGGTTGGGTTCGCCGGAAAGAGTTGAATTAGACTTGAGTTTTAGAGGTAGCTGAAATTATCTCGTGACAAATTAAAAAAGGTTGGGTTCGCCAAAAAGAGCTGAATTAGACTTGAGTTTTAGAGGTAGCTGAAATTATCTCGTGACAAATTAGCGCGCAAATGTCTATGTGTGTGTATGTGTCTGGAAGTAAGTTGATTTTACAGCACAATACGCTGCTGAACTACTTCCATTTTTGTTTTCTTTGCTGAGGCTCACGTGCTGGTGACAAAGGAGAACGGTTGAGTTTCATCTCATAAAACTGATACCGCTTCACCGTTAGGGTGAAGTCGAAGGCCGTATCAGTAAACCACTCTGAAGTCAAGCGTGCCAGCGACGGCCCAGCAAAAATTTTTGAAAATGGGTGTGTGTCCCGAGCGTCCCTTCATTGGGTTTTGAAATCGCCCTGGGTGTGTGTCCCGAGCATCCCGCATCCCTTCATTGGGTTTTGTCGCGCGACTGGGTTAGCGTCCCACAACTGGGTTAGTGTTCCGAGCGGTCCGGTGCGAGTCCGGATTAGGCCTATTTTGTGTCATTGTTGTCGTCGTTGTTGTTGTTGTGTGAGTGTGTGCGGAGCAGAACACGTGGTCTGTGACACCGACTGTTGTTGTTATCATGGGTTTCTAAGCAACCAAGAGTGAGTCGGAGGGAGACAGACGTATGCTGGACTTTGCTCCTGGCAGCACAAAGTATTTAAATGAAAAAAAAAAAAAAGAGCGACGGCTCCTTAGCTGCGCGCGTTCACGCGAGCACGGTCGCGCGGCTTTCACGCAGACCTGAGCCGTGCGGTTAATCGCAGGCTTATAAATGGAAGAGATTCAAATGTCAGAAGTTTTCAGAAAATACACCAGCTTTGAAGAGCGTGTGGAGAAGGCCAGTCCACATCACTTAAGATATGCTCTGGTGAATGGCTTTCCCCCACCCCTTGCTGACACAAAATATTTATTCTTTAGCTTGCCCTGATCGACAACAGCCTGTGTGCCAGACCATAGATTTAATTGAGGTGGATAGTTGTTAAAAGTAATCTACATTAAGCTTAGGGTTGCTCAAATTTAGTACAATGGCATATGAGGTGAAGTGATATAGATAAATGTTTAAACTAATGAAGTGCATAGAGGCACTTGACCTGTGTGAAAGACTGTCGTCTTATTATGAGCCATTGTTGAGATATAGAGCACACCTGTGAAAACAACTAATATGCTGAACCCTGTATGAAACATCTAAAAGTACATGATGGAGAAGCTGAATTGAATATGAAAGTGCAAGACTTTGCCACTGTGGGCAAAGCATGCAACCACTTTTCTGAGCTGATGAGCAAGCTACACATCATCAGATCGAGAGCTGTCTGAGAACTCCTCGAAGAGAGGGAAACAGAACTATGATAACTATGATAACTGTGATAACTGGAGTGTGCAGCGTTTCCGTGAGAAGTTTTTCTGCATCTTGACTCATGTGTGTGGAGTGTTCATAGCATCAGCATTATGTTTTTGTTTATTTGTTTTGTTGGGTTGAAAATAATTAAATAAACTTGTGATCATATGTATGGATCACCATGGCACATATCATCAGCCATATGATTTATTTACGCAGATGAAAAAGTGAGTGTGAATGTGTCTGACGTCACAGTGTTTTTGTGCGCTGTGTAAAAGTAATTGCCTTTGATTGTGAGAGCGGTGATTCTGCAGGTCACCAGCTATTTAAAAAAAAAAAAGAGTGAAAAAGAGACAAAATTTACATTGTAGATTGTCATGATTCGGCCGTGTGGCAGGCAGGATGAGGACCCAAATTGCAAAACTCACACACACGGGGATGAACTCAAAAAACACAGCTTTATTGCTGGCCACGAGAAACAATACAAAACTAAACTGGGAAAAACTAACATAAAGCTCACCAAGGAACACAGGGGAATCACACACAGCATGAGGGAGAACGCGACGCCGAACAGAGGGAGACTCAGACAGAAATACACAGAGGGTAAACGAGGAAAGTGGGCACACACGGGGAACACAGGTGATACTGATAATCATAACGAGACAGGGCGGGGTGAACTGAACATGACATGTACAGGCACAGAGGTTCAGACAGGAGGAGAGAGAGCACGGGGAAAACACAGACATAACGGGCTGGGGAAACATGAAACAACCACAAAGGGAGACGAGGGCTCATAAATACATAGAGGGCACACAGGGGGGAGAGAGAGCACGGGGAGAACTTAGACATAAAGGGCAGGGGAAACATGGAATAAAACATAAGGAGAGACAAGGGCTCACAGATACACAGAGGGGCACACAGGGGGTAAAAGCCATGAAGGGAAAACACTTAGGGAACAACACAACAGGGCAACTCAGAAAACATGGTCTAAATAAGGAACGAAATACAAAAATACAAGGAACTAAGAATACTGGGCCCACATGGCCCAGGACCATGACATCACCCCCCCCTAAAGGGCTGGCTCCCGACAGCCCAAACCCGAAAAACAAAACAAAAACAGAAAACAACCCACCCAGGGCGGGAGGCGGGGGACCAGGACGGAGGGACCAGAACGGGAAACAAAACAAACAACAGAAAACACAGGAGCACATGACCATAGTCCAAATAAAGTTCAGGGGGCTGACCCAGAGCCCACAGGCACAAGAGTTCACGGGTCACACGGTCGGGGGGCCGACCAGGCGGGTGGCACAGGTGACAGAGCTGGTCCGTAGGCCGGCCGTGCGGAAGGCAATGGCGGCGGCGACGAAGGAGACGACGGAGCAGTTCAGGAGGCCGGCCGCGCGGAAGGCAGCGGCGGCGGCGAAGGAGACGACGGAGCAGTTCAGGAGGCCGGCCGCGCGGAAGGCAGCGGCGGCAGCGAGGGAGACGACGGAGCAGTTCAGGAGGCCGGCCGCGCGGAAGGCAGCGGCGGCTCTCCAGTGTCAGGCGTGCTGGCCATGGCCCGGTGGGCACAGGACCAGACGAAGCACAGGCTGAGGCTGGACCAGACGAAGCACAGGCTGAAGACTCAGAGGCTGGACCAGACGAAGCACAGGCTGAAGACTCTGAGGCTGGGCCAGACGAAGCACAGGCTGAAGACTCTGAGGCTGGGCCAGACGAAGCACAGGCTGAAGACTCTGAGGCTGGGCCAGACGAGGACGAAGACTCTGAGGCTGGGCCAGACGAGGACGAAGACTCTGAGGCTGAAGCCGGAGCCGGACCAGGCGGAGCAGGAGCAGCTGATGCAGAGGCCGGACCGGGCGAGGATGAAGGCTCTGAGGCTGCAGAGGATGAAGGCTCTGAGGCTGGAGCTGCAGCTGACGAAGCACAGGCTGGAGCTGCAGCTGACGAAGCACAGGCCGGAGCTGCAGCTGACGAAGCACAGGCCGGAGCTGGACCGGGAGGAGCAGAAGCCAAAGCTGGACCAGGCGTAGCAGAAGCAGAGGCTGGACCAGGCGTAGCAGAAGGTGGCTGGATGGGCTCCTCGGGCCCTCCAGCTAATGTGGCATGGTGCTGGACGGGCTCCTCGGGCCCTCCAGCTGAGACAGGAGGCTGAACGGGCCCCTCGGACCCTCCAGCTGAGACAGGAGGCTGAACGGGCCCCTCGGACCCTCCAGCTGAGACAGGAGGCTGAACGGGCCCCTCGGACCCTCCAGCTGACGTGGCATGAGGCTGGTGCGGTTCTCCTGAACCCCCAGCTGACGAGGAAGGTTGCTGAACGGGCCCCTCGGACCCTCCAGCAGAGACAGGAGGCTGAACGGGCCCCTCGGACCCTCCAGCGGAGACAGGAGGCTGAACGGGCCCCTCGGACCCTCCAGCTGACGAGGTAGATGGCGGCGTAGGAGCCGCGGAGTCCTGGATGAGCTCATCCGAGCTCCCAGCAGGAGCTGATGCAGAGCCAGAGAGATTTGAGACCCCTGGCTGAATGTTAAGCTGACCAGCGGACCGTACTGCTATCGGGGACTGGGCTACAGGAGCTACTGGGGCCTGCGCTACAGGCGGCACTGGAGCTACTGGGGCCTGCGCTACAGGCGGCACTGGAGCTACTGGAGACTGAACTGAGGGTGGCTGCGAGGGAGCTAACTGAACTGAGGGTGGCTGCGAGGGAGCTAACTGAACTGAGGGTGGCTGCGAGGGAGCTAACTGAACTGAGGGTGGCTGCGAGGGAGCTAACTGAACTGACCTGGGAGGAGAAACACGAGCAGGAAAAGGAGCAGGCTCAGAAAAAACTGTCCGAGAAATGGCAGGCTCAGGGTCGACAAAAATGGCTCTATCAAAAATGAACCCGCCGTCCACTTCATGTTTTGTAGTTTTAGCATTGTCCGGTTTATGGCGGCGGGCGCGCCGCCTCCTTCGAGCAGAGGAAGCTGGCGCGATGGGCGCTGATGGCGCCAACACAGAGGGTGACGTAGTGGTGAGTTCCCCGTCGTCCGCCCCCATCCTTGCCAGAAATGAGACAGGCGAAAAATAGCCTAAGCGGATCGGAGACGGCGAGCGGCTGGTAGGCTGTGCAGCAGGTGAGAGGTCCTCCTCCGGGATGAGCCAGGGTTTCCGCCGGAGCTCGTCCTCCCGATAAGCCCGTAACACCTGCTGCCGCTCTTCCTCGCCAAAGTCTATGGCTTCCGTTGTCTCCGTGCGCCACGCCGTGCGGCCAGACCGCGGTGAAGACGCAGAAGCCGGCGGGGTGCGGGCAGAAGGTGTGTCTGTGGCGAGCCTCACCGTTCCAACTCTGACCGCTACTGGCTCATGAGACAGCGGCGATGACACCCGTTCACGGGACGGAGGTGTGGGTGCTGAGGCGGCATTCAGGACCCTCTGGGCCAGCGCACGGGCACGAAGCTCCTCCTTAAGGGGGCCCAGGGAGTCAAACGCCTCGACGAGGTGGGGGAGCTGTCGCAACCGTGGCTCCCGCAACAAAACGGCGTCCACAGCCGCCAATCCTGTGGAAACCACACTTGGATCCGCGCATCCGATGATGCGATCCATAATGCGGCAGAGCCGGTTCAGCTCCTCCCCTACCTCCTCTGAAATGTCCGCTGAGTCCGACATGGTCGCGTCGTCCTGGAGGTCCGCGGAGGGGTTGTGAACTGCTGGGTCCATATCGTGGTTGCGTTCTTCTGTCATGATTCGGCCGTGTGGCAGGCAGGATGAGGACCCAAATTGCAAAACTCACACACACGGGGATGAACTCAAAAAACACAGCTTTATTGCTGGCCACGAGAAACAATACAAAACTAAACTGGGAAAAACTAACATAAAGCTCACCAAGGAACACAGGGGAATCACACACAGCATGAGGGAGAACGCGACGCCGAACAGAGGGAGACTCAGACAGAAATACACAGAGGGTAAACGAGGAAAGTGGGCACACACGGGGAACACAGGTGATACTGATAATCATAACGAGACAGGGCGGGGTGAACTGAACATGACATGTACAGGCACAGAGGTTCAGACAGGAGGAGAGAGAGCACGGGGAAAACACAGACATAACGGGCTGGGGAAACATGAAACAACCACAAAGGGAGACGAGGGCTCATAAATACATAGAGGGCACACAGGGGGGAGAGAGAGCACGGGGAGAACTTAGACATAAAGGGCAGGGGAAACATGGAATAAAACATAAGGAGAGACAAGGGCTCACAGATACACAGAGGGGCACACAGGGGGTAAAAGCCATGAAGGGAAAACACTTAGGGAACAACACAACAGGGCAACTCAGAAAACATGGTCTAAATAAGGAACGAAATACAAAAATACAAGGAACTAAGAATACTGGGCCCACATGGCCCAGGACCATGACAGTAGATGAAAAATAATCATAGGAAAAAGGTTTTGTGTTGATCAGCCAAGAACAACTACAATCTCATTTTCTGCTTTTAAGAAAGGACTGTTCACAAAAACACAGAAAGAGAGAGAGAGAGAGAGAGAGAGAGAGAGAGATGTGTATTGATTAAGCAGTGATGATAATAATGAACATGTCTTAGTTTGTCACTTTCAGGTGCAAAGCAGACCTGAATCAATTTTCCACATGCAGCGGTCGGAAGAAAGTTATAGTTTAACATCATTGGAAACATGCAGGCCAAGTTTCTGGCTGACTTATTTACAGCACCATGTGTCTCTCAACCTCACAAGCAGCTCTCACTCCTCCCTGAAGACAAGGAATGCAGCTCCAAAGACCAATAACATGGCAGATAAAGAGACAGCAGCAAGTCCTGAACAAAGAGACCCAGCAGGCAGCAGCAATGTGGACAAACAGCATCAGAGAAGAAGAGCAAACCCATCATCCTGCCTGATCGGATGAATGGCACTGTGAAGCTGCAACTTCACTATGCATGTGAAGAAAACTTTTGAGGAGAACTGAGGAGACTGTTGGAGTTTGACATTTGCCACCTTTGGAGAAGATGGCAAGAAGAGACAGTGACAGGACAAAGCTAAGGAGAACTGCCGGCTATTGGACTGTTGAAGTGGGAGAGGACAACAGAGTGAGAGGACACAGAGTGAGTAAGTAGAACACAGAGGAGTGCTGGTGTTAAATGTGGGAAATCAAAATTTGGGTTAGTAAACCTGGGAAAAACAAAACTGACTGCTTAAGTTTGAAAATTGAGAAGGAGTCTGAAACACTGCAAAAAAGAAACATATACAAAATCACACACACAAGCAGAACGTGCCTTAACCCTACTAACACTTCCAAACACAAGAGAGCTTATGAAGATTAGACAACATTTTAAGCATGTGAGTCTGTTTATCATCTTGTCCAAATCACTTAGTGTGATGCAAAGACCAGTGGACTCATAGCACATTAGTTAAGAAATGATCAAATAATAGCAGAGAAGTGTGTAGGAAAGGCAGCTTTAAGAACATGCCCTGCTGGAGATGCAGCTCCACAGACATGCATTAAACCTGCCTAATAACACAAACACACATGCAATGAAAATTTATCTCTCATCAGTGTTAAAATAGTGTCAATTTAGCAGACACTTGTTATCAAATACTGAATTTATCCAATGCAACAAATTGACTCTCTAGGTTGCAGGACAACAGTTTTAACTTTTGTGGGAAAAAAGATTCTGGTTTGACCAACCAGTGATCAGACAATAAATTTAGTTGTTAATATAGTAAATTGGGAGATGCTTTCTGCTTGATTGATGCAGCACAAGTAATTTACTGTATGAGGGAAATTCTATTTTTGTGATAACATTTTGAACATGCATTTCTGTTGTCCTGTCAACTTAGTGGGTTAATAGCTGATATGCAAATTAGTTGATCGTTCTTAGATTAATGAAAGGTGATTGAATTCTCTCCGGGTACTCCGGCTTCCTCCCACCGTCCAAAGACATGCAGCTTGTGGGGATAGGTTAATTGGATTGTCACTAGGTATGAATGTGAGCGCGAATGGTTGTCTGTCCCTGTGTGTTGGCCCTGCGACAGACTGGCGACCTGTCCAGGGTGTACCCTGCCTCTCGCCCTATGACAGCTGGGATGGGCTCCAGCACCCCCCGCGACCCTGAAAAGGATAAGCGGAAGCGAATGGATGGATGGATGGATTGAATTCTAGCACGAGTGAATGAGATGTGTTGGAGTTTGTTAGAGTGGAGACTCTAAAACACTGAGTTTCCTGTTTTGATGTGCGAGTGAATCCTGTACTTAGATACACAACTCTGAATACATAAGAACAAACTTCTTTTGTGAAGTGCATGACAACATGTCACATGTTTTATGATGACGGGAAAAAAGAAAAATTGAATAAAATAGATCTGTGGCCTAAATGAGTGAAAAGCACAGACCTGGGGATTAAACTCATAGCTAATAGGACATTAGGATTGTATTGTGCAGCTGATGGTTGGTTTGGAGTGAATCTAGCTGATTTCTTTTGTTGTGAAATTGAGCCTGCCAATTAGTATGATGGTATGATAAACCATGCTAATGGTATGATTTACCCTCCTGAGATGAGGAGCTTGTGTCATGACTTAACAAGGCCTTTTTATTTTGATACTTTCACAGTGCACTGAAAGTTTTGTTTGATAATTTCTGTTATTTTTCATTTTTCATTTTTTTTCAACAGGCACTGATTTCTGTTTGTCAATTTCTTTTCTTTAAGCAGATCCACACGTCAGGAATTAAAAGTGCTATACGACATTTTGAGAAAACCGTTACAAGTGAGTTTCTCCACATTAAAATGGGCTCTGGAGAACGCCACTTATTTGGGACTTATTTGGGACAAAAAGGATTCAGCGAGGAAATCCGATCTAAAAGTTCTTCTTTTTCTTTTGAAATGACGTCATTTTGCTGAAAGTGGAAACTAAATGCGATGATGGTTTCCACTATCAGCAAAGAAAGAATGAATGAATGAATGAATGAATGAATGAAAAAAAAAAAAAAACTGACTGACTGGTAAAAGCTGACAAGACTTGACCACGACTCAAGGTTAACCTCCACCTAGACAGGACAAAGGGTGGATGAATTTATGTGTTTCCTGTTACAGGAGCAGAAAGATGATAGCAACATTCGAGGTTGCATGATGGTTTAACCTTTGAAATGCCATTTTCTGTGTCTGTGCATCTACCAGGGGTGTTATTCACTACCTAGTGTTGCTTACAGAGGTAACGGTGACAAAGTATGCATACGCCTGCGCAGCGCTAACATTTGCATTTTCTTCTCTACAGCATTGCAGTTTTTCATGTGTTTGATCATGTGATTTATAAGAGGATTAGTTAATGTTTTTCTACTACAGGATTTCTGGGTTTATGTGTGACGGAAACTGTGTTTACAGGTTATGAGTTGGTGATGCTTTTACACTGTGTTTTTGGGAAAATGTGAAGGTTACTTTGATGATGTGAATGACATTCTTTCCACAGCTATGGATGGCTAACTTTATGGTCTTTTTATGGCACCTCTGGAACCTGTCGACCTGCGTTTGACCTGTGTCTGACCACCGTCTGACCACAGTCAATGTGTATTGCTAATGTTTGTTTTTCTAAGAATGCTTATTATTCTTATGATATAATTGTTTATAAGTGTGAAGTTTGATTTCACTTCCAGATCTTGTTTTCCAGGCCATGATGGTGTGTATGCAGGCTCCTGGGGGAGCCAGTCTTTAAGCAAATTTAATATGCAAAACACACTAACATTTTTATTGCAGGATTATAGGTCCAGGGTGGTGCTGCTCCAGAGGAGGAGATGCCCTGATGTTACCTGGGATATGATCTAGCTAATCTTTTTCTTTAAGACAGGAATCTGATTTTGATGAGTTGACTCATGGGAGCTTCCATGTGTCAAGATGAGGAATCCAGGATTAATATGAAACAATGAATTAACATTAAATTTTGGAATTAACATTAAATTTTGTTTTATATGATTTTTGCAGCGATTTGTGTGATTAACAGCTCATTCAACGGGTATTAAACCTATGCAAGTGGTGCATCCATGTTCAGATGAGGCTTTGATGGCCTATAAGTGAAGTTCACTGAACTAAAGAATGTGGTTTGATGATTGTTGACATGCTCTCCAAATAGAAGTTTTTCCTCCTAGCAAGGAAATACAGGTGCAGCAGTAATCTCCTGAAAAATCTTCAGAGGCCCAGTGAGAAGCGAGAACCATTCCAGGCATAACTGACAGCCCAGGCAGTGGTTGAGGTCAAAGGTCGAGCTGGTTGGGGCCCATCATGAGATCAGACTTCGGAGCCACAGCAAGGACCATGAAACTGCGTTGGAATGAGAGCTGTGCCACGGGGGTTTCCAGAGGCCAACAGAGGAGATTGTGGACAACAGATAGGCACCTGAAGGATGAGGGGAGCGTGCCAGCTCCATCGACAGCGCAGAGGGAGTCTAAGGATGGCATCATGATTCTGGGAAAGCACAGGAACCAGAAGCTATGGTGGTGATGACAGCAGTTTCCTATGAACATCACCTAATGCTGTGCCACTATACTGTGCATACGATGGCACACTGAAGACTGCTGGGATCATAACAGCAGTAAGATAACTGGACCCAGCACCCTTTCCACAAAGGGGTTTTTCTGCAGAGGATGGACAGTAGAAGAGTCATAAGTATTCCTACCGCAGGATGAAGGCCTGAAGTGAGGTGATGGGGGTTGATGGAGGCCAATTCAAGTGCTTCTGACCATTTCAACTGCCTGCAAAATAGCGGAGAGACCCTCCTGGATACATCAGAGCCACTGCAAAAAGGTTGAGGTCCCAGGAAACCACGACACCCCCAAGACAGCACAGTAGAGAAATCTCACGCTTGGTTGTTTCAGTGGTGAGGGGGGAGTGCTGATTGATCCCCCGTAGGGTAAGCTCGCACTTCAACCTCCAGCCTCTGATCAACTCTAGGGCAACCAAGTGCGAGGCGTGACGGACCTGTGTGCAACCATGGGAAGGTGGACCCTCTTGGTTACCTTGACTACAACGCTCACTTTTACAGGACCCCAGCTGACGCAAACAACAGCTGAACCAGGAGAAAGGCAGAAAAGACTGACACACGACAACTCTCACCTAAGAGACATGACACAAGATCACATTCATCCGTGGATGAATAATGCCTGGTACCGTTATATCCACGACAGAACAAAGGCAGAATCAGCAAATACAGACTGTTATGTCTGTTCTCATATGCCCAGCACGTCGACACACCCCACATTATATGGCGAATATATGAACAACACTCAAGCAAAGTGTGCAGCTAGCTTTGCTGGCATTGGATTCCAACACAGCCGAATCACCATCGACGATAAAATCTCACACCCCTCACTTAATAATTGGAACATGTGATCAACTTTTTTGGATCGACCTCAATGTGACAAATCGGAACATCTCTATCCATTTCCCAGTGTTCCTGGACAAAGTGCCCGGAAAAAACCACTCCATGTGTTACCAGCAAGAGAAAGGTAACAGACTCCTTGGAGACACCACAAATTGTGTCCAAACTGCAAGCCACGGAGAGGGCGCACCTGTGAATATGAGTGGGCCCTCTAACGGCACGTACTGGGTGCAAGGAATGGCCTGGTTATGTGGACAACGGGCATATTTCATACTGCCCCCAGACTGGACAGGAACATGTGCTCCTATATTCCTGTCAGACCACACTTTCAGGATGTCTGCGGTGAACACCAGTGCTGAAGTGCAGTGTAGTGCTGAAGAGAAACCTAGGGTTGTTCTCATTTTCGCTTTCTAAATCTGTGATCCTCAATTTCCTCTCCAGCTTACGAGTTATCTGCTTTAAGCTACATGTTTGAGAGTTATACCAGGGAGTTAAGTACTTCTGTTTTGAAGCTCTTTTTTTCACAGGAGCTACAGTATCCAGTGTCATATGTAGTAAGGAGGTAAAATTATAAACAAGTTAATCGACCTCTGGTGGAGTAGTGTTCAGGTAGCTGCTCTGCTCTTTGTTGGTACAAAGCATTGAAGATGATAACAGTGGGTGAATTATATTCTTAAACTCAGTTACAGCACTTTCAGAAAGACATATGAAGACATTCACTGTGATGAAATCTCCCCACTGCTGTGTAATCATTTATTGTATATTAAACTGTTATTAGAAAATGATCAGATAAGAGAGGGTTTTCAGGAAAGACTGTTAAATGTTCAGTTTGCATTAAGACTTATGGCACAAAGTGAAAAGATTTCCTCTTAGAGGTTAGCTTCGAATGTCTATTCAGTTTAAATTGATGGTGAACTGTGGCTGGGCCGTTGCATAATGGCATAATGCATAATGCATAACTGTTCTCCAGTGGTGTTAATGTCTGTCATTATTGAAATGTACTCTTGTATAAGTTTGATTAAACCTGCAGTCAGCTGAGGTTGAAGATGTCACTCGGATGAGCGATAAAACGTTTCTCCCACTGAAAACCCTACATCCAGATGCACAGAGTCAACTTTTTGGGATTCCTTTGGTTTAGTGTAGCAGGCCATGTATGTCAGTTTAGGACACATAATATAGAAGATGTTCACACACAGTCTCATTAACTGTTTTCAGTAATACAGATGGAGGTTTATCAGAGGAGGAGACTTAATTATTCTACACTCACACTGGCCAGGGCTCCTAAGCTTGTTAAATAAAAAAGTGTAAAATTAAATTTCAATAAACTAACCATAATGCCAGCTCATATGCTCTTAACACTGCATCTTTAACTCTTTTATAGGATTTGCAGTCTTCTGATTCCTGATGAGTTCCGTAAGTGACAAGCTTACTGACTGTGTTTACTCTTCTGTGTATTAGGTATTAGGAGTAGGTACGGGTGCAGAGGAAGGTTGTGTCCTGGCTGACTCTATTCATGAAAAATATAATCTGTGTTACAACAAGATTGAAATTGAGACTCAGCATTGTTTCCCAATCTTCCAAGCCCATATGAACTGTAGCCTCAGCTTTCTGTTCTTAGCTGACAGGAGTGATAGCAGAACAGATGTGTTATAAAATTTTGAGCAATGTCCTTGTACGATATTTAAGCTGCTTGTAAAGTGAAGAAAGTAGACACTTTAATCAGCCCACTCCTACAACCTGAAATGTGTGAAAGTCTAAATATTTATCAGAGGGGTTCACTAAATATCAGCTGATTTCAACAGGACAAAACTGCTTAAACTACTTCAATCTCCCACTGTGACCAATGGTGCAGAGCAGGATGAGGGTTTGAAGGTCAGTTCCTGCTATTGCAGCATCACTGAGTGTCTAGCTTAAGATAAACATCATTTATTTTTGAGGTCAGTTTTGATCAAGAACATAAGTATAGCCTGCATGAAACAACCAGACCAGGAGGTTCAATCAAGAACACATATGACATATGACACATATCTACAGTGGGGCAAAAAAGTATTTAGTCAGCCACCGATTGTGCAAGTTCCCCCACTTAAAATGATGACAGAGGTCAGTAATTTGCACCAGAGGTACACTTCAACTGTGAGAGACAGAATGTGAAAAAAAATCCATGAATCCACATGGTAGGATTTGTAAAGAATTTATTCGTAAATTAGGGTGGAAAATAAGTATTTGGTCACCTCAAACAAGGAAAATCTCTGGCTCTCACAGACCTGTAACGTCTTCTGTAAGAAGCTTTTCCGTCCCCCACTCGTTACCTGTATGAATGGCACCTGTTTGAACCCATCATCTGTATAAAAGACACCTGTCCACAGCCTCAAACAGTCAGACTCCAAACTCCGCCATGGCCAAGACCAAAGAGCTTTTGAAGGACACCAGGAAAAGTATTGTAGACCTGCACCAGACTGGGAAGAGTGAATCTACAATAGGCAAGCAGCTTGGTGTGAAAAAATCAACTGTGGGAGCAATCATCAGAAAATGGAAGACATACAAGACCACTGATAATCTCCCTCAATCTGGGGCTCCACGCAAGATCTCATCCCGTGGGGTCAAAATGATCATGAGAACGGTGAGCAAAGATCCCAGAACCACACGGGGGGACCTGGTGAATGACCTGCAGAGAGCTGGGACCAAAGTAACAAAGGTCACCATCAGTAACACAATACAACGGCAGGGAATCAAATCCCGCAGTGCCAGACGTGTTCCGCTGCTGAAGCCAGTGCATGTCCAGGCCCGTCTGAAGTTTGCCAGAGAGCACATGGATGATACAGCAGAGGATTGGGAGAATGTCATGTGGTCAGATGAAACCAAAGTAGAACTTTTTGGTATAAACTCAACTCGTCGTGTTTGGAGGAAGAAGAATACTGAGTTGCATCCCAAGAACACCATACCTACTGTGAAGCATGGGGGTGGAAACATCATGCTATGGGGCTGTTTTTCTGCCAAGGGGACAGGACGACTGATCCGTGTTAAGGACAGAATGAATGGGGCCATGTATCGTGAGATTTTGAGCCAACACCTCCTTCCATCAGTGAGAACTTTGAAGATGAAACGAGGCTGGGTCTTCCAACATGACAATGATCCAAAACACACCGCCCGGGCAACAAAGGAGTAAGAAGTGTCCTGACGTCAAACATCTGCACCTGGTTTGGGAACAGCACCAAGCAGGACAGACGAGATCTGCAAAGGGTGGTGCGCTCGGCAGAACGCATCATTCAATCAGAGCTCCCTGACCTGCTGTCCATCTACACCAAGCGGTGCAAGTCCAAAGCTAGGAAGATTATGATGGACCTCTCCCATCCCAACAATGGACTCTTCTCACTGTTGAGGTCTGGGAAGCGCTTCCGCTCCCTTAAGGCCAAAACAGAGAGAATGAAGAGGAGCTTCTTCCCCCAGGCTATTCGGGGCCTGAACCAGGTGTAGACTGGACTCTCCCAAACACGTCACTATAAGACTGGACTCTCACACACGTCACCACACGCACCACCACACATTTCCTATAATCCTATAGTTCCTATAATTTATAATCCTTATCTTTATAATCTCTTCTGCTATTTGCACATTCTTTACTGTAAATTCCTAAGTTAATTTGTAAATTTTTGTAGTAAATTGTAAATATTGTAGAACTTTTCTTCTGTCATTTAATGGTCGGGCATTGTACAGCTACAAGCATTTCACCCCCATGTCATACTGTGTATGGTTGTGTGTGTGTGACAAATAAAATTTGAATTTGAATTTGAATTTGAAAAGAAGCATTTGAAAGTCCTGGAGTGGCCTAGCCAGTCTCCAGACCTCAACCCCATAGAAAATCTGTGGCGGGAGTTGAAAGTCCGTGTTGCTCGGCGACAGCCCCAAAACATCACTGCTCTCGAGAAGATCTGCATGGAGGAATGGGCCAAAATACCAGCTACTGTGTGTGCAAACCTGGTAAAGACCTATAGTAAACGTTTGACCTCTGTTATTGCCAACAAAGGTTATGTTACAAAGTATTGAGTTGTATTTTTCTTATTGACCAAATACTTATTTTCCACCCTGATTTACGAATAAATTCTTTACAAATCCTACCATGTGGATTCATGGATTTTTTTTTCCCACATTCTGTCTCTCACAGTTGAAGTGTACCTCTGGTGCAAATTACTGACCTCTGTCATCATTTTAGGTGGGGGAACTTGCACAATCGGTGGCTGACTAAATACTTTTTTGCCCCACTGTACTTGACACGAAAGCAGTACACACTGAACTCAGGTAACATTTGTTATTAGAGGAGGTCAAAAAGTGTGTCAGTGAGAAATATCCATCAAAAGCATGATTTACACTAGCTGCAGCTCACAGTCAGCAACTCATCAGTTTTGTTGTTCAAACCAAACAAGAATTTTTCACATCATGTTGTCCTGCAGGAACTCACCAGATCACCTCTCCAGCACTTTGATCCCAAGACAGGAATACAATATGCAGAGTTAGTTTAATTGATTGGAATGCAGCTGTCATCTTCAGAGTGTTTCATTTGATAAAGTTAATAACGAGAAATCAAGTGGTCAGAGCTATCATGGTGATATTCAGGGTCAGATTCTGTGCTAGTGCAAAACCTTCTTTTGGCCTGAAAAAGCTGCTGTGGGGTTTACAACAGAGGAGCAATTGAAAGCCTGCAGGTCAAATTAACGTCCGGATGCATTTGCAAAAATGTTTCATGTGAGTGGAAAGTTCTCTGGGTGATCCAACAGTGCGTTAGTTGATATACAAACATTTCAGTAATTGGCTTTCAAGTGTCACCCAAACATGAGGAGGCCAGTGATGGAGCCAGTGACGGTTTAACAAAAATAATACAGTGTGAGTGCAGGTTTACATGTTTCTCTCTGAGAAAAAGAGAAGTCGATGTGTTTCTATTAGTGTGAAATCCTTTTTAGAAATTAGGCACTGTGTGAGGTCATTTAGTAAGAGTCAGTGAATCTTTCACAGTTGTAAAAAACATAAAAAGAAACAACATAAGTAACGTATGTTTTTCTCCGAGGGTGGTGGGGTAGAGGACTTCATGTGTGGGTGACTGAGAATGTCCATTTTATTAGATATGTTGTTGTAACTGTTTCAAAGTCAGTAATGCATGAATCTTCAATGATTTTTATTCCTTAAAAGAGGACTGTGTACAGTGTCCATTTGTGTCTGTCTCCACGTTGGGTGATTGTGGAGTATTTGAATATGTGTGCATGAGGGTGGGAATGCCCGTTGGTGGCTGCGTGCGCCTGTTCGACTGTGTCTGTATGTCAGGTCGGGTCTTACACTCCACCTCTCTGGGAACATCTCAGGCCCTTCAAGGTATGGAGGCATATCTCGATTTACCACACTCCTTGCCGTTGCCTGATGCCCTCAGGCGTCGGTATGTTCAACACGTTCTAACTCCCAACTCGTCAAACGTGTGACGCATGGTCAGGCCCCCTCTGCTGCACATATGGACGCGCAGGGTACCCCCCTCGCGTCGGGAATTGACGTGAAAGGTCCTCCGATTGAAGAGATTGCCGCGGAAGTGGCTTTTGTCGGTATATTTAGACATTTTCCAAATCACATTGTAATGACCTATACTGAACACAATAAATTATATAATGCAGGCAACTATCTGAGAGAAAATTACTGCAGATAAAACTAATTACAGGCTGTTATTTGTGTATCGGTTCTTGCATTGACGGAGTGAGCGATGTATGCTGGGTAATGGCACAGCTAGCGATTGGGTGAATTTATTGCACCGGTTTTATAAACTGTTCTACAATCCTTTTGATATTTGGAAATCTGTCGATCATTCGGCTACACCTGTAAGATATCTTCTCCAACTCCTCTGAATACATGCAGTCATTTTACCGTCTGCTTTGGCTAATCACGCTCTTACGTATTAAATTAAATTAAATGCCTAATAAAAAAGCTGTTCTTTTTTTATTAGGCAAAAACATTTTCGGCAAAAAAACATTATGCAAAAACATTTTCGGTGCTGTTAAGGAATTCACAGCGACTCACTTGTTTATTTTTGAGAAAGTTTATTTTTTTATCATATTAGATGACCGGCAGTGACGTCAACGTACTCGATCGTACCACAGGTAAGTGCGAATCTGAATCTGTAGATTTTTTAAAATTATTTTTCTTATTTAAAACCAAAAAGAAAAACCCGAAACAGTGAGCTCACAAAGCTGCTTTTTGCAGTTCCATGGGTTAAGATTAGCAATTTCGTGGAACAGCGAATGACTTAACATTTAATAGCATATATGTTACCACACCACATGTGCTGTAAGTTAGCTAAATTCATTTCTGTTAGCCAATCAAGTTAAGCTTATCATATATCATCATCCAGGGTACAGTGATAGAGAAGTGTGTGCTGACGTTTGCTGTTGTTGCCACTTTGTAAAGTTTGAGGGTTCTAATAAGGGTCAGTGTTGCCAGATTGGGTTGATGCTCAAATTGAAGATAGACGTTATCTATCAATCTAGCTCTCTAGCTCTCTCTTTATAGCTCTCTCTCTCATTCTGGCTCTCTCTCTCTCTCTCTCTCTCTCTCGATTTTAAACTTAATAGCAGCATTACATAATCATTAAATAGCAGACCGATCATCTATGCTGCAAATGAAATACAAATGGACACTAAACAGGGTTTATCTAAATCGTTACAATAGGGTTTAATGTATATATTTATTTATAAGGTGCTTCTGAATTCTGAATACTTTTTTTTTTCTAAACAGGTTCTTCATCAATCAGCCTATTATTGATTGATTCCTTCCTACATCTGCTTTTTGAGGAACTCCTAAAGGCACTTTTAAGAGCCACGTCAGTCTGTTTGTATCTGTTCTTACTGCTGTCCTTATTGGTCTGTCTCTCTGTTTCTGCCTCGCTCTGTTGGTCTCTGTCTTGTTTGATTATTCTGTTTGTGTGTGTGTGCGTGCGTGCATGCGTGTTTGTTTGTTTGTGTGTTTGTGTGTGTGTTTGTTTGTTTGTTTGTTCTTCTTTCTGCCATGAGTGACTCCGAAATTCAAGATCCTTTAAGGATCCTAGATAATCTGACTGATCAGCAGGAACAAATTGATGAGCTCCAACACCTCGATGACATGCTTGGTGAGCTGAAGCAAGAGGTAGCTCCTGTACCTGTGAAGCCACCTGACCTAACAGTAAAATGGAAAAAAAGAGACAAAGATGGAAACCAACTCTATGCGAGGCCAAGATCAATCCGGAGTCAATTACATAAGGGTCAGTACTCTTTCATACAAGATAATTTGTATCACGGGGCGATCGTGGCTCTGTCACTACCCGATCCGTACCGGAAACCCGATCGGTACCCCGCATGCGCAAATCTTACGTCACTTCCTCTCTTTGCCAACATTGCGACATTCAATATATTTGAATGATACGGTTAGCGCCCAGTTAGCTCCTAGCATTTCTCAACAGCTCTGCCTCCTTTTCGACTGCCCGGGACATTTAAACAATGGATAATTCATGCTTTTCTCCTCAACAGAGAGCGTCCCCCGATTGAGCAACAGCGCCGTAAAATAAGAAGAATGGCGCCTAATTACAGAGTTAATAATGCAGACTTTGTAATATCTCACGTGTAGATTCATCAGCCAGATGAAGTGTTTACTGACAATTGACAGTGATAGCGCACATCATCATCACTATTCCAACAATCCTTTCCTCACAGACAAGCATAAACACTCTCGACTATTGCTAAATCAAATTTAACACACGTTTGTAATGACGCTAATTCAGTTTATAATAGGGTTCATTCGCTCGGTCAGCAGGTGGCGGTATCCTCGTACACTGGGGAGTACACTGCCATTAAATGAACAGAAGAAGAAGAAAACATCTGCACATGCGCGGTACGGATCGGGTAGACCCGATTTGTACGGTCAGACTTTACACATGCGCAGTAAGGATGGGAGAGTCCTGATCCGTAACTTTCTTTTTATTTTTCGTTTTTGTCTACATTGTACTGAAATGCTTCATTATTGCAAACATTTTAAGATATACATGTTATTCTTAACATCTTAACAGATACTCTGACCCATAACTATCGTAAAACGCTACGACCGGAAGTAGAAACCTTTCGCGCATGCGGGGTACCGATCGGGTTTCCGGTACGGATCGGGTAGTGACTTTTTTTTTTTTTTTTTTAATTGACAAAGCACAAAATACAGATATACAAATACAAAATAGCAAACACAATGTCAGCGGGTTCG
Organism: Aulonocara sp. 'chitande type north' Nkhata Bay; assembly: GCF_057382095.1. Taxonomy (NCBI): domain Eukaryota; kingdom Metazoa; phylum Chordata; class Actinopteri; order Cichliformes; family Cichlidae; genus Aulonocara; species Aulonocara sp. 'chitande type north' Nkhata Bay. Next base: position 10,121,205 of record NC_141347.1, read on the forward strand.
TATAAAAAAGCAAAATAGACACAGTCTATTATAGAATCACATGATATTGAACAGGGAACATAGGTTTACGGTTTTGACAGCTTTTTGATTTTGAGAATGTTGTATGGTTTTAACATATTGTTTGGTTTCATTTAAAAAGCACCGAAAGGATGGTTATGCGTTAGAAAATTTCGACTTATGTATATGAAATTTGGCCAATAATATCAATAAGTTAATCAAATAAAATTCGTTTGCCCTGTGCATGGGGTACTTAAAGAAACCAAACAATATTTTCTTGTAACAAAGAGAGAACTCAGAAAGGATAAAGGAAACAACAAAAACACAAAATTCTTGCCAGAAAAGATTCGTGTATAAGCATGACCAAAATAAATGAGAAATATCTTCCTTCACACAATTACAAAATGTACAGTTAACATCAATGTCCTTTTTATAACGTACAAGAAAAGACCTAGTTGGGTAAAAACGATGAATAACTTTAAAAGATATTTCCTTTACTTTGTTATTTAATAGAAATTTCGACGGTAAGGTCCAAATCTTCTCCCATTCCTGGTCCTGGTATAAGTTATTCCAGTAGGCGACAGCCGTTGGGTCACAAGTTCTGTCTGTCTGAAACAGAGTTCGTATTTCACGGTTGTTTTTCCTCCTTACAGAAGGGAAACACACCTGACCGACATAAGTAACAGCAGGATCCAGTGGTAAAGGGGTCAAATCACTAACAACAAGATTTCTAAACAACATTAAGACCCCAGCAGGGATAGCATCAAACACTATGGCATATTCCTTTGGTGGAACAGGAAGACCATATGTATTCAAAAATTCTGAGTAAGAGAGTAAACCTCCAGCTGGATTTATAAGTTGTGCAACACGATGAATCCCATTATCAAACCAATTACTTAAAAACACAGATTTATGTTTGTATAAAATGTCTCTATTGTTCCAAATATAGTATCTATGTGGAGAAAAATTGTGTTTATAAATCAATGACCAGGAAAGAAGCATTTGTTTATGAAAGTTGGATAGTTTTAAAGGAATTTTATCAATATTGTAATTACAAAGCAAAAGAAAGTTAAGACCACCAATTTTTGAGAAAATATAATTGGGAATAAAGTTCCAAATTGAGGTTGGGTTCCTGAAAAATTGTTTAATCCAGTTTATTTTAAACACATTGTTTAATGAGGAGAAGTCAAGAAAGTTTACTCCACCATGTTGGTATGAGTTGGATAAAACTGATCTTTTAATATAATGAATTCTATTCTTCCATATGAAATTATAAATAAGTCTGTCAATATCTGCCAGGGTCTCTTTATTTACATCAAGAGACAAAGCAGCATAAGTTAGACGAGATAAACCCTCTGCTTTCGTGAGTAAAACTCTCCCTTTAATGGATAAATCCCGCTGCAGCCAAGCATTTAGCTTTTTTTTGTGTTTTGTCCAAAATTGGAGTGAAATTAAGGGAGCACCTGGTGGATTGATTTTTATTAATGACTATTGTAGAAAACCCCTATGATTTGTGTATATAGACTGTTCCACGGACCCCCTCTAACCACTGCTAAGATGGTACATTCCTCCCATCCCTTGTTTGTGTTTGCGCTGGTCCACCTTGATAGCGCTGGTGGAGCTGGGCTGTTGTACTGAACATGTGTAGTGCGTGTGCGTGAATGATAAGTAAGTGCCTTGTATTTGTTTGTTCTATGGTTGTAACTTATCATATACTTAGCTATGTACATTGGGTGATGCTTAGTAGACTTTTCCAGCTGTTCGTGTAGCCACGAGACACTGTATATTCACGCTGATTTGACCAAAATGGCGCTACCCTTGTGAACTGAGCTGCCCAAAGTAAAGATGGAGTCTATCCCTGTGCAGCAGCCCATTTGTGTCCACCAGGGGGTGGTGTTTAGTCATTTCTGTTCAACCCTTTCTGTATTATTTAGACCAGTTTGGTTGACTTTAATTGTTTGCTAATTGTAATTTCTGTTATTTTACAGAACCACACACACATATACATATACTCACACGAATTCACTTCTGGAGATGTTTGGATTAAAAGAACCCTAATTATCATTGCTGTGGACCCTCTCTTTCATCATATAAGTCACCTGTGCCTTCTGACCGAGGATAGGAAAATCCTGCTGTAATTTGCCAGTCTATTAAGCACACACATGTCCAGTTCAAGTGGTCCTTCGAGCCGGATTAATTACAGCATTTCCTAACATGGCGGCATGCCAATATGATGAAGAACAACAAGGTGCCCGGCAAAGGAGACCACATAGGGCTCCAAGATATCTGGATGACTTCATCTGGACCTATCCCCCACAGCCGACTAACCCAGTTCCACCGAACACTAACGCAGCTACTCCAATACACCAAATCGCTGGCATCGATGGCTCACCAGAGATGGAGAGAATAAGGAGGATGGAGCAGTGTGTTACCCAGGTACAGGAGCAGATGAGGGAGATACAGAGCGCTATACAAGTGTCTTTGAACTTTGGCCAAAGAACCCCCCAAGTACAGTTACAAACCCAGGTCCGGAGCCATAGTATGCCTTTACTAACTGTGGATAATAATCCTACACAAGCTCCTCCTATGGGCGGACTAGAAAACATCCCTCCCATATCTCCAGTAATACCTAGCCCTCAGTTTCATACTGTACAGCAGACCTCCCCTTCCACAGCTCATCATGTTGATAACCCTCAAATATTACAGTCAACAGCTCCTACTCTCCCTGTTAACCGACCTATTCCTCAGCCCCCTCTATACGTCCACTCTTCCATGCCATCAGCTGCTCAGCCAACACCAGTGGTACCCCGGTCTGCATCTACAGCAACAGAACAGCCACATCCTCCCTGGTATCAGCAAAGAGACCTGAATTGGCAGTCATCAACCCCACAGTGGTCTGTGCCACACAGTGCTGCTCAGTTTAGTATCCCTGGCACTATGCAGTACCCTGTCACGCTGCCGCCTGGCATGCCCTCTCCAGGTTATCCGCCTTGGACTTCAGGCCCACCTCTCAGTCAGCCATACGTTACACCAGTGCTGCCACCTGCTGTTAGCTCACAGTATACCTATCAGCATCATGCTCCAGCTGCACCGCCACCTGTCAGTTCACAGCATGATGTAATTCAGAGCATCCCACAACACTCCTCATCTCTGCTTTCCTCTCAGAGACCGAACTTGATGGAGATGGCTATTTCCTCTTCTTATGGCATCCCAAAACCCAACCTGATCCGCTTCACCACAGGAAAAGAGAGTGATTTCCTGCTACTGAAGAAAGGTCTGGATGGAGTTTTGGGACCACACCCACATCTGTCTGAGGATTACAAATTCCAAGTACTTCTGGATCATCTAAAGTTTCCTCCCGCGTTTCAGCTTGCAAAGAGGTATGTGCATGACACTATGCCCTTCACTAAAGCAATGCAGGCTCTACAGCAGCGCTATGGACAACCACGCCAATTAGTCCAAGGTGAAATTAACAACATTTTGAGAGCTCTTACAGTGAAAGCTGGAGATACACAAGGGTTTGAAGACTTTGCTCTATCAGTTAGTAGTTTGGTGGGACTACTAAACTCCATGGAAGGAGCTGCTAAGAGCGAACTAGAGTGTGGCTCCCATGTGGACAGGCTTTTGAGTAAACTCCCCTTCTCCTATCAAGACAGTTTTGCTGAATATTGTCTTGCAAAGGGCATCTTGCGGAGTGACTCAGCTAACACCTATACTCTCCCTGACTTTGCACAGTGGTTGGAGAGGAAGTCACAGGCCATACAGATATCACGAAGGGCTACAGAAAGCTACATATCTGATAAACCCCGCTCAGATCGTAGAGACAAGTCATCACGACCATTAAAGACATCCTCATCAGTCTACTATGGCACTGACAAGCCTACAACACCGACGGCTAATACCACTTCAGCCCCTACTGACAGTAAAGAACCTATGAAAGGGAAGAAAAGAGAGAAATTTAAGCCCTACTGCCCCTTCTGTAGCAGTACAGAACATTACTTGAGTTCCTGTTCTGACTTCAGTAAGCTGAGTACTACACAGATTATTACATGGATTAATGACAATAAGAGATGCTGGAGATGTGGTCGGAGTCACCAGCCTGACAGTTGCAATCTGAAGAAACCTTGTGCCACCTGTGGAGAACAACACCTGCAGATCCTTCATGAAGCTGCCTCTCGCTCAAACAAGAGTATCCTGACATTGAGTACAGCCTCCAGCATGGTGTATTTGGACCAAGTCACTCATTCAGGCAGAGTCATGCTTAAAGTGGTCCCAGTTACCCTCCACAACAATGGGCGATCTCTGTCCACCTATGCCATTCTTGACGATGGATCAGAGCGGACTATTGTTTTATCTGCAGCGGTTCATTACCTGCAATTAAATATCACAGAGGAGTCCCTCAAACTACGAACCATCAGGCAGGAGGTGTCACAGTTACAAGGCGCATCGGTTTCTTTTGAACTGAGTGCACCCAGCTCTCCCCAAATCAAACATCACATCAGACGTGTCTTCACTGCTAAAGAACTTAATCTGGCAAAACAATCCTGTCCAGTGGACATACTCCGTCAGAGATATCCACATCTGGCCGACGTTCCCATCAAAGCATTTAAGGATGTGCAGCCTATGCTTCTTATAGGCTCAGATAATGTCCAGCTCATCACCCCTCTGTCACCTGTCAAAGTCGGTCCACTAGGCAGCCCTGTTGCTGTCAACACTAACCTCGGTTGGGCCATCCAGGGACCAGCTACCTTTCTACATCTACCTACTGAAGCTTCATGTCTGCACACATCCCTGTTACCATCTCCCTCTCAAGCGCTAAGACAGAACGTTGAGAAGCTGTGGCAGTTAGATGTGCTCCCCTTTCGATCAGAGAAAGAGGTAACTCGCTCTAAACAAGACAAAGAGGCACTGGAGTTACTGCAGAAAACCACAGAACGTGTACAGGTGGATGGAATAGCTCGCTATGCTACTCCTCTGCTCCGCCGCAGAGACTCCACTAAACTACGAACTGACCATGACGCAGTGATGGCTCTCCTTCGGTCCACCGAGAAGCGCCTGATTAAAGATCCTGATCTAGCGGCTGTGTACAATGCAGAAATACACAAACTGGAACAAGCAGGTTATGTAAGGAAACTCACTCCTGAAGAGGCAAACCGCACAGATGAATCCTGGTTCATTCCCCATCATATTGTGCATCATAACAATAAGCCTAGGATAGTTTTCAACTGTTCCTTCCAATACAGGCAAGACTGCCTTAACGATCAGCTGCTACCAGGTCCAACTCTCGGTCCATCCTTAATAGGTGTCCTGTTGAGATTTAGGGAGCACCCTGTTGCTGTGAGTGGGGACATACGAGGTATGTTCCATCAGGTGCGGCTTCTTCCGCATGACCGGCCCCTGCTGAGATTCGTGTGGAGAGATATGGAAAGAGATCGGAGCCCGGACATTTATGAGTGGTGTGTCCTGCCCTTTGGAACCACATGCAGCCCCTGTTGTGCCACGTATGCCCTTCAGCGCCATGTGCAGGATCATAAAGATGGCAATGAACAAGTACTAGACTCAGTGCTGCGCTCATTTTATGTCGATAACTGTTTGCAATCTCTGCCCTTTGCTTTGCAGGCACGACCACTTGTCGATAACATCAGAGAGTTGCTATCTACTGGTGGTTTCGAAATCCGACAGTGGGCAAGTAACTACCCAGAGGCCATTGCTCATCTCCCCTCTGAAGCAAAGTCCCCTACCTGCGAGCTGTGGTTGACTGAACACCAACCAGATCCCCAAGAACCAACCTTAGGCTTGGCATGGCACTGCTCCACAGACCAGATTGCCTACAGATGTCGGCCAGTGGTTCCTCAGGAGTCAACCATGAGAAATATCTACAGCATCCTCGCCTCTCAATACGACCCACTGGGCTTCATCATCCCCTTCACGACCCGGGCAAAGGTTATTGTTCAACGTCTGTGGCAGAATGACAGGAACTGGGATGATCCCATCGAGGGCGAGTTACTCCAGCGGTGGCAAGAGTGGGTGAGTGAGTTACAGTATCTACAAGAAATCTGTCTGCCTAGATGCTACATAGCCCCAGCAACCCAAGAGGGAACTTTCCAGCTGCATGTATTCTGTGATGCGTCAGAGAGTGCTTACGGAGCAGTGGCATATTTGAGATTTAAAGCGGCAGAACATGAGGTCCACACTGCCTTTATCATGGCCAGATCACGTGTAGCTCCCCGCAAGAAACTGTCAATTCCCCGTCTAGAGCTGTGTGCTGTACTGGCTGGGGCACAACTGTCTAGACTCCTCCTCAGTGAGCTTACTCTGCCCATTAGTGAGACTACTTTATGGACCGATTCTACCACTGTGTTGAACTGGATCCAGTCCGAGTCCTGTCACTATAAAGTGTTTGTAGGTACTCGTATTGCCGAAATACAGGAACTGACTGAGGCCGCCAGCTGGAGGTATGTCCCCTCGGCTTTGAACCCAGCAGATGACATCACCCGGGGAAAACCATTACATGAGCTGTCAAAACCTAGCCAGTGGATGGATGGGCCCCCCTTCCTGAGACAAGCATCTGAGCAGTGGCCAGCACGACCTACTGTGAGTACAGACACTGAAGATAATACTGAGTTAAAGAAATCAGCTTTCTGTGCCTATGTCACTACAGATTTGGCACAGTCTGATCCTGCATACAACACCTGGGCTGATTTGGTGCAGGCCACCCACCTGTCTTCTCACGGGGCGGCTGGCCTCCCTATGTCAGCAGCACAACGACTAGAGACAGAAGTTCAAATTCTCAAACAGGCGCAACAAGAAAGCTTCCCTGTTGAAGTACACACCCTTAAATCTGGGAAAGAGGTGTACAAAGACAGCAGACTGAGCAACCTTTCTCCCGAATATGACAGTCAGCTTGGCCTCATACGAGTAGGTGGACGCCTCCGGCGAGCAGAGCAGATGGATGTTGACACTCTGCATCCTATCGTGTTGTCACCAGACCATCCTACTACTCAGCTCATCATCAAAGACTATGATACACGTCTCCTGCATCCTGGCCCAGAACGTGTCTTTGCCGAATTGAGACGCAGGTATTGGATTTTAAGAGGCAGACAGGCCATAAGGAAGCATCAGTATCGCTGTTTGGAGTGTAAGAAGTGGAGAGCCAAGCCTGTTTCACCGAAGATGTCTGATCTCCCTGCTACCCGCTTGCGATTAAATCAGCCGCCATTCTGGTCCACAGGAATTGACTGTTTTGGCCCTTTCACTATAAAGATAGGCAGGAGACAAGAAAAACGGTGGGGCATTATATTTAAATGCCTTACGACCCGCTGCATTCACCTCGACCTTCTCACTGGTATGGACACTGACTCCTTTCTCATGGCTCTGCGCAGATTTATTGCTCGAAGAGGAAAACCCTTTGAAATACTGAATGATCAGGGCACCAATTTCAGAGGAAGAGACAGAGAGCTGCAGGAGGCATTCAAAGTGATGGAGCCACGACTGCAGGAGAAGCTCAGTGAACAGAGCATCACTTTCCACTTCAACCCTCCGCATGCTCCACATTTTGGGGGAGCCTGGGAACGGGAGATCCGTTCAGTCAAATCTGCACTTCAAGTTGCCCTCAAAGGTCAAGCGGTGCCAGAGGATTTGTTGCTTACTGTTCTTATTGAAGTAGAGGGCATACTTAATTCCAAGCCACTGGGATACGTTTCCTCGGATATTGCAGATGTTGACCCGATCACGCCAAATATGTTGCTCATGGGGCGGCGCGATGCTTCCCTCCCCCAGGCAGTATATGGCACCAGAGAAGAACTTGGAAGGCGAAAATGGCGTCACAGCCAAGTCATAGCGGACCGGTTCTGGACTCAGTTCATTCAGCGCTACCTGCCTGGACTGCAGCCTCGCCAGAAGTGGAACCAGACTACTCCACCTTTGAAAGTGGGACAGACTGTCATGGTGGTGGACTATCAGCTCCCACGGGCTTCCTGGCCCGTAGGACAGGTAACACAGGTGTTTCCCAGCCCGGATGGACAGGTGCGAGTAGCTGAAGTCGCTATTGGGGAACATAAATACCAACGGCCTGTGTCAAAACGTATCACGTTACCTGAACTGTCAGCTGAACGTCCTTAGTTATATTCACATGGGTTTTTGATGTTTACTAATGTGCTATACACATTAGGGGGCGGCTGTAGAAAACCCCTGTGATTTGTGTATATAGACTGTTCCACGGACCCCCTCTAACCACTGCTAAGATGGTACATTCCTCCCATCCCTTGTTTGTGTTTGCGCTGGTCCACCTTGATAGCGCTGGTGGAGCTGGGCTGTTGTACTGAACATGTGTAGTGCGTGTGCGTGAATGATAAGTAAGTGCCTTGTATTTGTTTGTTCTATGGTTGTAACTTATCATATACTTAGCTATGTACATTGGGTGATGCTTAGTAGACTTTTCCAGCTGTTCGTGTAGCCACGAGACACTGTATATTCACGCTGATTTGACCAAAATGGCGCTACCCTTGTGAACTGAGCTGCCCAAAGTAAAGATGGAGTCTATCCCTGTGCAGCAGCCCATTTGTGTCCACCAGGGGGTGGTGTTTAGTCATTTCTGTTCAACCCTTTCTGTATTATTTAGACCAGTTTGGTTGACTTTAATTGTTTGCTAATTGTAATTTCTGTTATTTTACAGAACCACACACACATATACATATACTCACACGAATTCACTTCTGGAGATGTTTGGATTAAAAGAACCCTAATTATCATTGCTGTGGACCCTCTCTTTCATCATATAAGTCACCTGTGCCTTCTGACCGAGGATAGGAAAATCCTGCTGTAATTTGCCAGTCTATTAAGCACACACATGTCCAGTTCAACTATACCAAGGTAAGTGACAGACTCTTTCACTGGGATGCCAGCAATAGATAGACTGGTACAATTTCTAAGGGCAAGCAGTTCACATTTGCCAATGTTTAGGTGGAGTCCTGAAGCTAAAGAAAAGGCATTAATTGTGTTAATAGCCATCTGCACCTGTGAAGCATTTTTTAAAAAGAGAGTGGTATCATCAGCAAGTTGACTAATGAATATTTCTTCATCCGCAATTGTTATACCTTTCAGAGGACTGCGTTTAATATAATCAGAGAGGAGTTGAGCACAGATGAGAAATAAGTATGGGGAGATGGGGCAGCCTTGCCTGATACCGCGGTTCAAGTTAAACCTAGGTGATGTACCTGCTTGTAGTTTGATGGAGCAATTCACATTTTTGTACATTGTTTTAATTGCATTCTGAAAATAAGGGCCAAAGCCAAATTTGTCCAAAGCCTGAAAAATAAAACCATGTTCAATCGTGTCAAACGCTTTGCAGAAATCTACAAATAAGATAAAGCTATCATCCCTACACAAATCTGCATAATCAATTAGGTCAAAAACAAGTCTGATGTTGTTGGATATGTGTCTGTTAGCCATAAAGCCAGACTGAGTTTCATCAATAATATCATTCAAAACAGCTTTCAGTCTTTTGGCAAAGATCTGAGCTAGGATCTTATAATCATTATTAAGGAGGCAAATTGGCCTCCAATTGTCAATATAAGTGGGATCTTTCTTTGGCTTTGGGATTAGGGTTAACAGACCTTGTGATAAAGTGGGGGGAAGAGACTGATTTGTAAGACTTTCAATGTATACATTAAGAAGAAATGGAGCCAGTTGATCTGCAAAAGTAATGTAAAATTCAGAGGTTAAGCCATCGGTTCCTGGGGATTTATTAGTTTAAGACGTCGAATAGCAGGTAGCACTTCACTAATAGATATCAGCCTATCACAGAAACTCATCTGATCTTCTTTAACTGTTCGCACATCAGGGATTTGTTCCATAAAGTTCAGAGCAGCACTCTCATCAAACTCTGACTTGTATAAATTTCTATGAAAATTGGAGCAATAGGTGGAGACTTTTCGGGGATCATCAGTTATAATACCGTCAATATTAAGTCTCCGAACAGAACTAAGTTTAGAATGAGATTTCTCTAATTTAAAAAAATAGGATGAGTGTTGTTCACCTTCTTCTAACCATCTTCTCCTTGATCTCACAAAGGCTCCCTCTGCTTTCAGTTTATAGATATCATTTAACTTACTCTGTTGCAAAGCTAAGTCAGTTTTATCTTCTTCAGATAGGTTCTCTGGTGGGATCTGAGTGAGAGCAGATATCCTAGTAATTACATTAATTTCTTCATTTTTCCTCTGTTTTGCTGCAGATGAGCCATACTCTCTTAAATATTTAGCGGCTTCAAATTTAAAGAGTTCCCAGTTTTGACAGTAGAGATGACTGGTTAGGGCTTTATCCCAGAAACGTTTGAATAATGACAAAATATCTTCAAGCACTTTTTCATGTTTTAGAAGAGAGTTATTAAGTTTCCAGTAGCAGCTCCTAAAAGTTTGGGCAGCATTAGTATTGAAAAAGACCTGAAGTGATACCGCTTTGTGATCCGTGAGTGGAGTTGGCATTATATTGGCTATAACATTATCCCTATTTAAGCAATCAGAAATTAACCAGAAGTCAATACGGGATTTAGAAGAGTTGGATTTGTTACTCCATGTAAATAGTCTGGCTTTAGGGTTTTTAAATCTCCAAATGTCAATTAAATGAAACTTTTGCATGAATGTATTTAAACAACAGGACAGAGAGTTATTTGAGCTAGGTGGCCATCTGTCTAGTGAAGGATCTGGAGCAATGTTAAAATCACCTCCAACTAATAACAGGAGATTCGGGTATTTGGATAACCAGAACAAAAAGCGTGTTTCAAGGGCATCCAGTAAGAAGTCATTATCAGACTTAGAATTAAAACCATACACGTTGGCAAGAAGAAGAAGTGTACCATCAATGTTGACAATCATTAACACATAGTGTCCTTCTGAGTCCATTTCAGAGTGCATAACATTCCCATTAAATTTATTCTTCAGAGTAGTAACTCCTGCCGATCTTTCTGATCCATGTGAGAACCATAGGTCCTTGCCCCACTGTGTTTTCCAAAAAGCAGTATCCTTAATAACAGAATGTGATTCTTGAAAAAAAAACAAAGTCAGTATTCTGTTGATTTGCAAACAAAAACAAAGCTTTTTGCTTAACAGTGTCTCTTAAACCCCTGACATTGAGAGAACAAAGTGATATAGACAGTGCGGCTTTAACACAAAATAATGAACAGTTTACTTCCCATAGTTAACATGGAACTGGTATTAACTTTTATCCTGAACCTCAAAATTGTAAACAACCCCTTTGACATCTGTAACTTTATACCTCAAGGAGGGCATGAAACCTCCATCAACGCAGGTGGAGCTTGATCCTCAGGCGAAGTGAGCGTTGGGTGCACCTCTTTCCCCTCAATGATCACACGGACCCCGGCAAAGTGAGCTCTTTTTCCTTCTTTCCTTGCAGCATCAATAAGAGGCCAAAGCTTCTCTCGAATTGCCCTGTCGGCAGAGGACAGATCTTCAGTGAACCTCATGTAGTTTTCTTTCAGAAAGGAGCAGTTTTTAGCTTTTCTCCAGATCAAGTCACGAGCTGATCTTGTCACAAATCGAATGATAACCAGCCTTGGTTTCTTCTGAGTTTCGCTGTAGCGGCCCAGGCGATGAACTACATCAATGCTGTTTTTGAATCCTGCACTTGTTTCCCCGGCAACAGTGCAGCAGATGTCAAGTACTTTTCTGGTGATATCTTCTTGCTTTTGCTCAGTAGCTTTAACAAAACCGTTAAAGCTACTTGTGAAAAAAACATTCTTCAAAGATTCTACTTCCAAGAACATGAAGTCAATAGACTTCTTCATGGCCTTGATGTTAACAGTATTCTTGCTGATCATAGCCTCCAGATTATCTGAGCGCTCATTAATTAAAGTAGCAATGTTGTTTTGCACATCAGCAAGAGTTATATCCCCTTTGTGTTTTTTACCATCTGGTCTGGCTGGAGTATCGGGATCTGAGTCCGGCAGTGGCATCAGTTCAGGACTTTTGCTGCGGTTGTAGTCATGTTCGGCAGTCACGGCATTCTTGGGGCTGGTTTTTGAGCCAGCAACACCTGTGTTTCTCTCCATTTCCTTGGTTGCTCCTTTGGTTAGACTTTTAAACTTCATGGGTGTTTCTTTTTCCTTCCTTTTGCTTCCCTGAGTTGCTGAAAACATCGCTGAGGTAACAGAGCTTTCCTGCTGTTAGCTGAGCTATCACTTTGCAAAGAGGCTATGGTCGCGAAAAAGTCCTTTGAAGTATGGTTCAGGAAGCCGTTACTTAGAAATGTCGCATACGTGTACTGAATAAACAGTCAGTAGAATAACTCATTTGTGATTCAGAGAAAAAACGACGGCTGAAAGGGAAGTAAAACTGCAAAATCCTGCTTAGCCGCGGAGAAGAGCGTCTACCTCGGTCGCCATCTTGGCTGCTCCCTCCGGATTGGGTAGTGACAGGCTCAAGAGTTGGGAGTTCGCCTTGTAATCGGAAGGTTGCCGGTTCGAGCCCCGGCTTGGACAGTCTCGGTCGTTGTGTCCTTGGGCAAGACACTTCACCCGTTGCCTACTGGTGGTGGTCAGAGGGCCCGGTGGCGCCAGTGTCCAGCAGCCTCGCCTCTGTCAGTGCGCCCCAGGGTGGCTGTGGCTACAACGTAGCTTGCCATTACCAGTGTGTGAATGTGTGTGTGAATGGGTGGATGACTGGATATGTAAAGCGCTTTGGGGTCTGTGATATTATTCTGTTATTATATGTTACCTTATATATGTAATCAAAGTAGTTGAAGTATGATACTGCTATAGATCATATGATACCCTTTAACATAGAGTGTGTGATCAGTATGTAGTCTTAGTTTGCATTATACTTCTGACTTAAAAGAGTGTGAAAATCATTAGATCTATTGGATTGACCTGTATTACTCGACACTGTTGAATGTGTTACACTGTTTCTTGACATTTCATACTGCTGAATCATGAAGAGAATGTTGTGTGCAGAGGACCTTGTGCCGATAATAGAAGAGACAGACCACATTCCACACCCCCACCTTACAGAAAGCAGAGAAAGACAGGGAGCCGAGGTCATAACTTAGGCGCTGTAACAGAGAAAGAATGTGATGTTTTGGCTTTTACGACTAGATGGGGGCCACTAGAGACTATAAAAAGCTGAGCAACCCGTCACCATTTTGAGATTTGCTGTGACCCTCTTCAGGCATGTCTCCCCATCATGATGGTCCTTATGCTCTTAAGTGTTGAATTGTATGGAAATAAATGATTGTTGATTGAGCATAAATACACCGAGTATTGTCCTTCCTTCAGCCCAAAGATTCAAAGAATTGGGAGATTTCAACAGGTCCTTAGGGACTAGTAAAGCTACCATCAAACGATCACTATGGCATTACTGAGAGTTGAAAAACTGTCTAAAGTCTTTCATCTTTAATAAAATGATCAGCGTTCTGCTCTACCAGGTGTAACAATTGAGTTTAACATCCAGGCATCCATGAAAACGGAATTTTTGACATTTAACGGAGTTAGAAGTTAGCAGGAAGTTAGCTCGCTAGCTTCTATCTAAATACAATATAGCATGTCCTGACTGCGGGGTTTTGGAAACAAATTAAAACGTACAGCTCTGCTATCACTTCCAACATAAATGAAGACAGAAAACGAAACAGCAGTGACGTTTGTAGGGTTACTGAAGTTTGGCTAGCTGGTATATAATGATGTCCTACGTGACCGCTAGCGACACAGTTATGTTAGCATAATATGAACAAGCTAACTTTTTTTCCACTCGATAAAAGTTAACATGAGTGTTCTCGGTGGTCAGGAACAAATGTAATCGCGTGGCAGGGTGCTGTAAAAGGACAAAACTTCAGCCAGGAGAACAACTGAGATAATCCATCCACAATACGAGGTTAGTCATTCATATACTGCTGCATGGGCTGGGCTGTAGTTACATCCTAAGGTTTTAAAAACTGAGCTTAAATAAATGATTAGCGGTAATAAAAGCTGAGGGAGGTCAGCAGTGATCACTGACTGTTTTAGGAGCTTTTTGATATCAAATATAAGAAAATACATAACATTAAACATGTTAACAACACAAAAGCCATATTAAACGCAGACTACTTTAGACCCGGAAGTAGGATTCGTCCCGTCATCACCAGTGTTGGGACTAACGCGTTATTAAGTTACGCGTTATAGTAACTACGTTATTATTGTGGTAACGAGCACGGTAACTAGTTATTATGCCAAAATCAGGAATGCGTTAGTCGTTACTGGGATTTAGATAGGGTCGTTACTCATTACTTCGTGTGGTGGCTATCGCGGAGCTTCCACAGATTCAGTAACATTAGCAAGTGGTGGAGGCCAGCAGGTGGATGAAGGAAAGGGGAGGCTGAAGGAATTGGCCGCCGGTCCAAGTGTGAACTGAACTTCAGGTAAGAAGTTATGACCTGCACTCTCTCTGGGTCAGATATAAACCAAGTTTAGGTGGAGTTTATTTTCGTTATTCTGACTTTTTCCGTACTGCGTGGTAGCTAGCATGACGGGGTTTCTATACAGCTGGGTGGGTGCTATGATACTGATGTTGAACTTTATTTTGTTCATAAGTTATTAGAGTTGCCAACCATCCCGTCTGGTATTCAGAGAAAATATTACGCGTTTCTTATTGAGGTGAAAAGGAACAGTTTGTCCCGTAATTCAGCTACAATGAAAAAGGCACAAAGCTGGAGTTATTCTGTGTCTTTGCTGCACAGCTGCCTCTTCTTCTTTCATTCTCCCCCCTCCCTCTCCCGTTTCTACTTCAGTCATGAAAACTGATCAATGATCAGCTGATCGGCTCTCTTGTTTGTTTATCGCTCACTTTGCGCCGAAAGAGGAAACCAGCGGATGTCGCGCTAAACAACAGCAGCACGTTTAAGCTTGATCAGCTATTGTTAGAATTTATTTAATATTAATTTCTAGTATCAGCTGATGTTTGCTGGAGCCACAGCTGCAAAAAAGCTGCTGGTCATTAGGGCTGAACGATTATGGAAAATAATCTAATTGCGATTTTTTGCCCCAATATTGCGATTGCGATGCGATTATTTTTTAAGGTCTTTGTCTTTTGTATTATTAAACAAAGACAAGCAATACATCATATAGTATGGCCAATACTATATTACATTAATTTTAAACTGTTCTTTCCTGGAAGACAGACCTCTGTTATGATGACATGAGGTGATGCATGAATTGATGACTGACATTTTTATTTAACTTCTTCAATCACAACAGTATATTTAAACATACACAATAGTTTATTTTTAGCTTACAAACATCTGAGCATAAAGTGCTGACAAGGAACCCTGGTGTAAACATTAAAATGAAAGTCAGTACAATGTGCAGATTGCAGAAATATACATAAAAAAATCAGTGGCTTTACCACACTCAGTTTTTCTGTGAACTACTAGACAGTCATTAAATTAAAAAATAATATTAAATAAATAAAACTAATAAATAAAAAATACACACATCTTACTGATCTCTGCAGTCAGTAACATTACACATAAAGTGCAAACATAATAGCAATTGTATAAACACACACACAAACACGCCTTTAAATTAAAACTGGCTGAACATCTTGATTATCTGCAGTAAGTAACAGCAACACAGCACAAACTAAAGTGCACAATGAGTATGGCTCAGCCTACCTACCTAGCTCACAGGTTTTTTGCTAGGAAGACCAGCATATCTACTTTTGCTGGCTTTAAGGATGAGCGAGTGCAGGTCACTATATTCCCTCCAGTGCTGAACAGACGCTCTGAGGGGGCACTTGTGGCTGGCACACAGATATTTGCGGGCCATCTTGCACAGTCGTGGAAAGTGAATGTTGTGCACCTTCCACCAGGCTAAGGGATCATCCTCTCCGTCAATGACAGGGGTCAACAGGTAACTATTCAACTCTGCCTCCACGACATCTTCAAGTGGCAGAGGCAAAGCTGAAGAGGCCGCACTGGTTTTAAAAAGACTACCAAGAGTCTTCTTTGCCTTTCCCCCAGAGGCCTGTGCACTTGGAGAATTTTGAGCAGTTTCAGTGCGAGACCTCTTCTCCTGCCAGATGCGAAGAGAGACATTAGTTTTGCAGTTAGCTTATATATAAATATTATGTGTTTTTGGAAATATAATTTTCAAGGTGTTAGGGAGTTTTTATTGTTTTATTTGCTTATGCTTCAAAAGTTATGTTATACATATTTCACCAGACACAGTTTTCTGTAGAAACAGGAAGCTGACCCTGTGACACTGACAAGAGACCAGTACAGAAATACATATCCGCAGAAGCTGACTTGCATTATATTATTCTTAGAAATTGACTTGCAACACACATACTTTGTGACACACACACATACAGCTTGCACACACACAGCTTACACACAGACAGCATCAGGACCTGCGTAACAGGAAATGTGATTATATTTGCATATTGACGATGTAACCTATAAAAATAAACGAATACTGCAGTTCGGTGTGATTTGCTCTGAGCTTTTCACCCGTGCAGCACGTTAACCTTGTCTGTGAAGGTTCTCAGTCATCCAGGTCATCGTAGTCAAAGGAGCTTGCAAAGAAAAGCGTCTGGACTTCTATAAGTTGCTTGAAGACGTTTCACCTCTCCACCATTTGACCTTAGAACTGAAGAAGCTTCTCGGATGAGAGGTGAAATGTCTTCAAGCAAATTATAGAAGTCCAGACACTTTTCTTTGCAAGCTCCTTTGGTCACTATACTTGTCGTTGAGGTATGCCGGGACCTTGGTTTTAAGTGATCTAGTCAGATCAGTGTCCTCAGCATCTTCAGCCAAGACTGATGTTGCCAGAAGATGGAGAAAATACAAAAATACAAAAAAGAAAATACATAAGAAGAGGTGGGTACATCAGTGTGGGGTTGACATAACATATCTAGAATTAACAGCAGTAAAGAACAAGATAAATAATATTGTTGTGTGTTTGTGGGAGAGAGTGATACACAGGCTCGCGCATACACACGCACACACACTCACACACACTCTCTCTCTCTCTCTCTCCCTCTCCCTCTCACGGCAGTAACTTACCAATAGCAAGATGTAATCTGTGTCCGAAACACTGGAGCCTGGTCCATTCGTTCAGCTGTGCTGCTTTCACCATATTTGACGCGTTGTCCGTCGTTATGCAGACAAGGTTGTCTTCCCAACACGCAAGCCCCTCTCTCAGGCCAGCAGCAATGTTTTCCCCTGTGTGGTCTTCGGGGAAGTAGGCCGTTTGTAGGCTGCGAGCTTCGAGGTGGAGGTCTTCGGTAATGTAATGCACCGTCAGACTTTGATAGGGCTCTGCTGTATGGCTTGACCACATGTCTGTTGTCGCCGCAAAAAACTCAACAGCCTTTAACTCCGCTGCAACCCTCCGCCTACATTGCATATGTAGCTCGGGTATTGGAGTCTGACTGAAATACGTGCGGGAGGGCATTCTGTACCTCTTATCCAGTGTAGTTACCAAATTATTGAACCCAGGCTTGGTCACCGTATTGACGGGCATCATGTCTTTCGCGATGCAGTGGGTTACTGCTTTGGTGATTTCCACGTGCCGTTTTGAAGTGCGTTCATATGGCGTAACACCTTCAAACAGTTCGGTCAGTGATCCTTGCCGAGTAACGTTACTAGGTTTATTCTGCACACTACTAGATTTTTTATCCATACATCTATCATACTCTGTTTTGTGCTGAGTCTTAAGGTGCTGGTACAAATTCGTAGTGTTTCCCCGAGATGTAGAAACTCTACCAAGACAGGTTTTACACAGTACCTGACTCTGTGCGACATCATCTCTTTTAAACCCAAAATATTCCCACACGGCTGATGTGCAGTTCCTCTTTGGTACTAGCATCCCCGCAGGCTCTGGTTCTGTTGAACCTGAGGCCATTGTGTAGGCTACAGCTTTGCTTGCTAGTTCACTCTCGGTAGACTGTTTCAAAACTTTGCTCCCCGTGTCACGTGACCAGAGTGCAGCCTCTGTGGTTAGACAATCTCGTTTGATCATATCACATGTTTTACTCGCGCATGTCATGTAAACAGAGTATAATCGCAGCCTTTGCGGTTAGAAAATTGCACTTGATCATGTCGCGATATTATCGCAAATGCGATATATCGTTCAGCCCTACTGGTCATGATATGGTTTGGTTATCTGGTGAGAGGGAAACATGAAGATGAAACCAGGAGATGTCCTTACTGGATCATCAGAGCTGAACAGGTGATGGAGAAACAGGTTTACCTTTTAGGTGACATGAATGAGTTGAAGGGAAGTTATGAAACTGTTTCTGAGAGACAAATAACCCCAGGATCCTTTTCTAGGTAGCTGACAGCTGGTAACTGTGCAGGTGCGGATCTAGCAAGTGTTGCCAGGGGGGCATGTAGGGCATTAACGGGGAAAGGGGGGCACAAAGAAATACTTTTCTTTCTTATTCTCATTTAAAATGTCTAGCTTTTAAAAAATAATTATCTGAATCTTACAAAAAACAATTGATAGATTGGTGCATATATACCATCAAAACAGTGTACATCACTGTCACAACAGTGTTTATTTTCATTCAAAGGCTTTATGATTTTTCCTATAATGGTGGGCCAGTCTCTAGTCAAAATGCCCGGGCCAATTTTCTGTCCCAGTCCAGCCCTGTATGCAGCTCATCTGCAGTCTGGTGTTGCCTACATCTTCCTATTCAGAAGGCAGAATTTCCGAGTTCTGAGTACAATCGAAAGCACCACGACTGCAGTTTTTGTGTTGGATGTAAAAGGCGCACATGACGCTGTGACGTAGGCTAGAATCATGGCAGCAGTCAATGACGGTCCAGGCGTGGGATTTCTCTCATGGAAATATGCACATTATCTTTTCCTTTCTATTGGTAGGTGGCACAGTGCACTTGTGGCAAGTAAGCAAGCTAGAAGACTGGCAAAGTTATGGAAGAAACACATTAACAAGAGAATTCTGAGTAAAACCAAAGTTACTTTCCCTAGTAACTAGTTACTTTGAAAGTAACAAGTAACTTGAAGTAACTGAGTTACTTTTGAGAGAAGTAACTAGTAATGTAACTAAGTTACTATTTTAGAGTAACTTACCCAACACTGGTCATCACTGAACAACCGGATACCTTTCTAATGTGACGTTGTTGTCCCTGGCTCTCTTTCTCTCTCTGGCTCTGTTCCAGTGTTGCCAACTCCTCAGTAAGGAAAATCGCTATTGGCTGTCCCAAAAGTCGCTAGAAGTCGCTAAATGACATCATCGCCTAATTTGCATAATTGGTCATGCTAATCTAATTGTAACCTATGTTGTTGGAGAGAGAAATAACATCGTGGAAGAGACATAAAGTGAGTAAAAAACGTCCTAAATGCATTTAGAGTTTATTTAAAACTACAAATGAAATTTATTTTAGCAATTATTGTTTTTTTAATGTCACAATTCCAACCCTGCTCCTTTACCCGGGCTTGGACCGGCAAAAGTGACCCGAAATAGGCACTCTGGTGGAGTTACTTTGTGTGTGTGTTTATAAGTAGTTTTAAACCTTGTGATCCACAAAAACAGCATAAGAGTAAAAGAGTAAAAGAAGAACTGACTGCGTTACAGCACCCGCTGCTTTTTGAGAGTAAAAGCGATAAGCGCTTTCACGTCTTTTTTTAGCAACTTTTTTTAGAAAAAAAGTGGCTAAGGGGTCTGAAAACTCGCTTTCACAAAGTTTTGTAAAAGCTGCCACAAGTTGGCAACACTGCTCTGTCCCTGTGCTACTAAGTGTAACTACCGCCCCTCCCCCCTCTGCCCAGCGTAAAGCAGAGTGCAGAGTGAAGCGGAAAAAAAGTGCGAGAGAGAGGGTGAGAGAAAGAAAAAAACAAAAACCCACGTGAGGGCTCGCGATAAGGAGCCGGCTGGCGTCGTTCACGTCAAAGAGCCGGCTCTAAGAGCCATTTCGTTCGCGAACGACCCATCACTACCTCCTAAATTTCAGGTGGCATTTTTAAAACATGCCATGACATAACACACAGCTGCTATAATCATACAGTGAGGTCAAATGTCAATTATCGTTATAGGTTCTTGCTATATGTTATAACATAAACACAGCACAGTTGTAAAAATAATAGTTTCTAGGTTCTAAGGCTTTTTGTCAGTTTAATAGTGAGCTTTACGAGACTCATTTTCGTGCCAAAGGCTCGCACAGGCCTAAGTTCCCTTATGACAACTAGAGCTGGAAACAAGACCTCAAGCAATCCTAAGGCTAATTAGCACGGCTAGCATTTTACAAAACATTTGTTAAATGTTGTCATTGCTAGCACATACCTGTATTACAGCATGGTAAGTAGCGAGAGCGCTAAGTTTTTGTTACCTTTGAAAAGAAAAATGTGAAGCTGTACTATTAGCATGAGCTATGCTAATGTCATTCACTCAAACAAACATCTCAGGTACTGACTTACTGCTTTCTAATATCTGTGTTTATTTCTGGATATACCTACATGGTTATTAGACATCCCACATAAAGGGTGACAAAGGCAGTAACTATAAATGACCATAACTTTACTGTAAATTACACTGATGGGCTCAGTTCATATAGTTCTATCATGTGTACATGCATGTTAGCAACCGTAACCATGGCCAGCTGTAGGTATATGAATGCTGCGCAAGGTTCCAGCTGTTCCTTTACACTTGCTCTTGGACTTGTCTTGACCTGCTCCAAGCTCAGCTTGTGGAAAGATAACGTTTGGAGAATATTTCTACAGAAAGCGGATTTTACTACAAAGCGACAACAACTACTGCATCTTTGGATCTTTTGTACTTGTGTTTCATCATAACAGCAAAGCTTGAAGATCGTGGACCCCGACTCGTAGACAGACACCTGGTACATTTCAAAATTTCTTCAATTATTTCAAGAGTCACTAGATGACTATAATAATTTTACAGGTTCCAGTGTGAATATCACGTTTTAATGTGATCAAAATAACTGTGTTCCAAGATTTTTCCTGGTAAATTGCTTTTATGCTTTAAATTTTCCAGGAGAGGTGTAGAATTTATTACCGACTGGTGTATGAATGTGAAAAAAGGTTTTACTTTGATTTGAAGCCTTCAAATTTGAAACTTTTTTTTCCAATGAAATGGTTAAAATTAGCTTGAAATTCGTAAAATGCCCCCCTCCCCCAAATATACATATGTATATGTGTATATCGGTTTCTATGGTAGCAGCATCTCCTCACAATGGTAGAACATATAGGAGTAAACACACCAGATCCCTTGTAGGTCCTGACATCATTTTCTTCTCTGGATCAAAGGCTTCATTTAAATAAACTATAACTTTTTCCCAGCTACATATGCGATGATGAAATAATATAAAAAAGAATATTGAAAACATCAATCATAGTCAAAAATAATCATGAAGTCAAACTGTTACAAAAATGTGTTTTATTTTTTAAAATTGTGCATGGAGTTCTACTGCCTTTTTTGTATTAGCAATATTTAGGACATGGAATTGGTACATGGGGAGATTAATGTTGCGTTATATTTTGCATTGTTAATGAAAGAATTAAAAAAAGTACGGGAATGAGCTGCAAAGTTATTTATGAATTTACTGTAGTATGCTATTCATGTCCAGTTCTTTACACATCAGTACCTATTATCCATTACCTACTCCAACTTAGTGTTTGCATAAAGGTTTAAAAAGAACAAATAAACAAAATGAATGTATACAAAATACAATACTGTTACCTTAAAAGTGTAGTGTGCACAGAGTGAGCTGCCTTGGCAGAGACTTGGATGCTTCACTTAATGATTGTGGACATAGTTGAAATCTTGTTTTCTTCTCACATGAACAAGTAAAGTGTCATTCAGTCTGATATGAATGTAGCCTGTAGCTTTAGCACTGGGTGTTTACTACATTCCTACTGTTATTTTAAACTTTGATTCCTTACAGGCTGTCTTGACTACATTGTCAAACGTCCCGAGAACGAGACCTTTCTGAAGTCATCAAGATCCTTGATGACAGTCTCCTGAGCGCCATCTCTTCTGATGAATCGTGGGACACTGATATCGAGCGTGTAAGTAAAGGTGAGTACATCGCCCTCTCATCCTCCCCCTCTTCTCATAAAGAACTGGATGCTGATGCGTGTCAGTGAAGGGGAAGGTGAGTACCCCCTCCCCACCTTGCTTTGTCGCACTGAGGTCTGCTTATTGTAAATATCTTGTATTTGTTTTTACACCTTTTAATGTCAAAGTTGGCCTCTGTGCTTTTTCAGTGGTGGAATGACTCTTGCACTGAGGTCTGCTTATTGTAAATATCTTGTACTTGTTTTTACACCTTTTAATGTCAAAGTTGGCCTCTGTGCTTTTTCAGTGATGGAAAGACTCTTTCTTGCACTGAGGTCTGCTTATTGTAAATATCTTGTACTTGTTTGAACACCTTTTAATGTCAAAGTTGGCCTCTGTGCTTTTTCAGTGGTGGAAAGACTCTTTCTTGCACTGAGGTCTGCTTATTGTAAATATCTTGTACTTGTTTTTACACCTTTTAATGTCAAAGTTGGCCTCTGTGCTTTTTCAGTGGTGGAAAGACTCTTGCACTGAGGTCTGCTTATTGTAAATATCTTGTACTTGTTTTTACACCTTTTAATGTCAAAGTTGGCATCTGTGCTTTTTCAGTGGTGGAAAGATTCTTTCTTGCACTGAGGTCTGCTTATTGTAAATATCGTGTACTTGTTTGAACACCTTTTAATGTCAAAGTTGGCCTCTGTGCTTCTTCAGTGGTGGAAAGACTCTTTCTTGCACTGAGGTCTGCTTATTGTAAATATCTTGTACTTGTTTTTACACCTTTTAATGTCAAAGTTGGCCTCTGTGCTTTTTCAGTGGTGGAAAGACTCTTGCACTGAGGTCTGCTTATTGTAAATATCTTGTACTTGTTTTTACACCTTTTAATGTCAAAGTTGGCATCTGTGCTTTTTCAGTGGTGGAAAGACTCTTTCTTGCACTGAGGTCTGCTTATTGTAAATATCTTGTACTTGTTTTTACACCTTTTAATGTCAAAGTTGTCCTCTGTGCTTTTTCAGTGGTGGAAAGACTCTTTCTTGCACTGAGGTCTGCTTATTGTAAATATCTTGTACTTGTTTTTACACCTTTTAATGTCAAAGTTGGCATCTGTGCTTTTTCAGTGGTGGAAAGATTCTTTCTTGCACTGAGGTCTGCTTATTGTAAATATCGTGTACTTGTTTGAACACCTTTTAATGTCAAAGTTGGCCTCTGTGCTTCTTCAGTGGTGGAAAGACCCTTGCACTGAGGTGTGCTTATTGTACTTGTTTCTACACCTTTAAATGTCAAAGTTGGCCTCTGTGCTTTTTCAGTGGTGGACTCTTTCTTGCACTGAGGTCTGCTTATTGTGAATATCTTGTACTTGTTTTTACACCTTTTAATGTCAAAGTTGGCCTCTGTGAGTGGTGGAAAGACTCTTTCTTGCACTGAGGTCTGCTTATTGTAAATATCTTGTACTTGTTTTTACACCTTTTAATGTCAAAGTTGGCCTCTGTGCTTTTTCAGTGGTGGAAAGACTCTTTCTTGCACTGAGGTCTGCTTATTGTAAATATCTTGTACTTGTTTTTACACCTTTTAATGTCAAAGTTGGCATCTGTGCTTTTTCAGTGGTGGAAAGACTCTTTCTTGCACTGAGGTCTGCTTATTGTAAATATCTTGTACTTGTTTGAACACCTTTTAATGTCAAAGTTGGCCTCTGTGCTTATTCAGTGGCGGAAAGATTCTTTCTTGCACTGAGGTCTGCTTATTGTAAATATCGTGTACTTGTTTTTATACCTTTTAATGTCAAAGTTGGCCTCTGTGCTTCTTCAGTGTTGGAAAGACTCTTTCTTGCCCTGAGGTCTGCTTATTATAAATATCTTGTACTTGTTTTTACACCTTTTAATGTCAAAATTGGCCTTTGTGCTTTTTCAGTGGTGGAAAGACTCTTTCTTGCACTGAGGTGTGCTTATTGTAAATATCTTGTACTTGTTTTTACACCTTTTAATGTCAAAATTGGCCTTTGTGCTTCTTCAGTTTTGGAAAGACTCTTTCTTGTACTGAGGTCTGCTTATTATAAACATCTTGTACTTGTTTTTACACCTTTTAATGTCAAAGTTGGCCTCTGTGCTTTTTCAGTGGTGGAAAGAATATTTCTTGCACTGAGGTCTGCTTATTGTAAATATCTTGTAGTTGTTTGAACACCTTTTAATGTCAAAGTTGGCCTCTGTGCTTATTCAGTGTTGGAAAGACTCTTTCTTGCACTGACGTCTGCTTATTGTAAATATCTTGTACTTGTTTTTACACCTTTTAATGTCAAAGTTGGCCTCTGTGCTTTTTCAGTGGTGGAAAGACTCTTTCTTGCACTGACGTCTGCTTATTGTAAATATCTTGTACTTGTTTTTACACCTTTTAATGTCAAAGTTGGCCTTTGTGCTTTTTCAGTGGTGGAAAGACTCTTTCTTGCACTGACGTCTGCTTATTGTAAATATCTTGTACTTGTTTTTACACCTTTTAATGTCAAAGTTGGCCTCTGTGCTTCTTCAGTGTTGGAAAGACTCTTTCTTGCACTGAGGTGTGCTTATTGTAAATATCTTGTACTTGTTTTTACACCTTTTAATGTCAAAATTGGCCTTTGTGCTTCTTCAGTTTTGGAAAGACTCTTTCTTGTACTGAGGTCTGCTTATTATAAACATCTTGTACTTGTTTTTACACCTTTTAATGTCAAAGTTGGCCTCTGTGCTTTTTCAGTGGTGGAAAGAATCTTTCTTGCACTGAGGTCTGCTTATTGTAAATATCTTGTAGTTGTTTGAACACCTTTTAATGTCAAAGTTGGCCTCTGTGCTTTTTCAGTGTTGGAAAGACTCTTTCTTGCACTGACGTCTGCTTATTGTAAATATCTTGTACTTGTTTGAACACCTTTTAATGTCAAAGTTGGCCTCTGTGAGTGGTGGAAAGACTCTTTCTTGCACTGAGGTGTGCTTATTGTAAATATCTTGTACGTGTTTTTACACCTTTTAATGTCAAAGTTGGCCTCTGTGCTTCTTCAGTGATGGAAAGACACTTTCTTGCACTGAGGTCTGCTTATTGTAAATATCTTGTAGTTGTTTGAACACCTTTTAATGTCAAAGTTGGCCTCTGTGCTTCTTCAGTGGTGGAAAGACCCTTGCACTGAGGTGTGCTTATTGTAAATATCTTGTACTTGTTTGAACACCTTTTAATGTCAAAGTTGGCCTCTGTGCTTCTTCAGTGATGGAAAGACACTTTCTTGCACTGAGGTCTGCTTATTGTAAATATCTTGTACTTGTTTTTACACCTTTTAATGTCAAAATTGGCCTTTGTGCTTCTTCAGTTTTGGAAAGACTCTTTCTTGCACTGAGGTCTGCTTATTATAAATATCTTGTACTTGTTTTTACACCTTTTAATGTCAAAGTTGGCCTCTGTGCTTTTTCAGTGGTGGAAAGACTCTTTCTTGCACTGAGGTCTGCTTATTATAAATATCTTGTACTTGTTTTTACACCTTTTAATGTCAAAGTTGGCATCTGTGCTTTTTCAGTGGTGGAAAGACTCTTTCTTGCACTGAGGTCTGCTTATTGTAAATATCTTGTACTTGTTTGAACACCTTTTAATGTCAAAGTTGGCCTCTGTGCTTATTCAGTGGTGGAAAGATTCTTTCTTGCACTGAGGTCTGCTTATTGTAAATATCGTGTA
This sequence comes from Aulonocara sp. 'chitande type north' Nkhata Bay, assembly GCF_057382095.1. Classification (NCBI taxonomy): domain Eukaryota; kingdom Metazoa; phylum Chordata; class Actinopteri; order Cichliformes; family Cichlidae; genus Aulonocara; species Aulonocara sp. 'chitande type north' Nkhata Bay. Next base: position 10,146,901 of record NC_141347.1, read on the forward strand.
CTTGTTTGAACACCTTTTAATGTCAAAGTTGGCCTCTGTGCTTCTTCAGTGATGGAAAGACACTTTCTTGCACTGAGGTCTGCTTATTGTAAATATCTTGTAGTTGTTTGAACACCTTTTAATGTCAAAGTTGGCCTCTGTGCTTCTTCAGTGGTGGAAAGACCCTTGCACTGAGGTGTGCTTATTGTAAATATCTTGTACTTGTTTGAACACCTTTTAATGTCAAAGTTGGCCTCTTTGAGTGGTGGAAAGACTCTTTCTTGCACTGAGGTCTGCTTATTGTAAATATCTTGTACTTGTTTTTACACCTTTTAATGTCAAAGTTGGCATCTGTGATTTTTCAGTGGTGGAAAGAATCTTTCTTGCACTGAGGTCTGCTTATTGTAAATATCTTGTACTTGTTTTTACACCTTTTAATGTCAAAGTTGGCATCTGTGCTTTTTCAGTGGTGGAAAGACTCTTTCTTGCACTGAGGTCTGCTTATTGTAAATATCTTGTACTTGTTTTTACACCTTTTAATGTCAAAGTTGGCCTCTGTGCTTCTTCAGTGATGGAAAGACACTTTCTTGCACTGAGGTCTGCTTATTGTAAATATCTTGTACTTGTTTTTACACCTTTTAATGTCAAAGTTGGCCTCTGTGCTTCTTCAGTGTTGGAAAGACTCTTTCTCACACTGAGGTCTGCTTATTGTACTTGTTTCTACACCTTTAAATGTCAAAGTTGGCCTCTGTGCTTTTTCAGTGGTGGGAAGAATCTTTCTTGCACTGAGGTCTGCTTATTGTAAATATCTTGTACTTGTTTTTACACCTTTTAATGTCAAAGTTGGCCTCTTTGAGTGGTGGAAAGACTCTTTCTTGCACTGAGGTCTGCTTATTGTAAATATCTTGTACTTGTTTTTACACCTTTTAATGTCAAAGTTGGCCTCTGTGCTTTTTCAGTGGTGGACTCTTTCTTGCACTGAGGTCTGCTTATTGTAAATATCTTGTACTTGTTTTTACACCTTTTAATGTCAAAGTTGGCCTCTGTGCTTCTTCAGTGTTGGAAAGACACTTTCTTGCACTGAGGTCTGCTTATTGTAAATATCTTGTACTTGTTTTTACACCTTTTAATGTCAAAGTTTGCCTTTGTGCTTCTTCAGTGTTGGAAAGACTCTTTCTCACACTGAGGTCTGCTTATTGTACTTGTTTCTACACCTTTAAATGTCAAAGTTGGCCTCTGTGCTTCTTCAGTGGTGGAAAGACACTTTCTTGCACTGAGGTCTGCTTATTGTAAATATCTTGTACTTGTTTTTACACCTTTTAATGTCAAAGTTTGCCTTTGTGCTTCTTCAGTGTTGGAAAGACTCTTTCTCACACTGAGGTCTGCTTATTGTACTTGTTTCTACACCTTTTAATGTCAAAGTTGGCCTCTGTGCTTTTTCAGTGTTGGAAAGACTCTTTCTTGCACTGACGTCTGCTTATTGTAAATATCTTGTACTTGTTTTTACACCTTTTAATGTCAAAGTTGGCCTCTGTGCTTTTTCAGTGGTGGAAAGACTCTTTCTTGCACTGACGTCTGCTTATTGTAAACATCTTGTACTTGTTTTTACACCTTTTAATGTCAAAGTTGGCCTTTGTGCTTCTTCAGTTTTGGAAAGACTCTTTCTTGCACTGAGGTCTGCTTATTGTAAATATCTTGTAGTTGTTTGAACACCTTTTAATGTCAAAGTTGGCCTCTGTGAGTGGTGGAAAGACTCTTTCTTGCACTGAGGTCTGCTTATTGTAAATATCTTGTAGTTGTTTGAACACCTTTTAATGTCAAAGTTGGCCTCTGTGCTTCTTCAGTGGTGGAAAGACTCTTTCTTGCACTGAGGTGTGCTTATTGTAAATATCTTGTACTTGTTTGAACACCTTTTAATGTCAAAGTTGGCCTCTGTGCTTCTTCAGTGATGGAAAGACTCTTTCTTGCACTGAGGTCTGCTTATTATAAATATCTTGTACTTGTTTTTACACCTTTTAATGTCAAAGTTGGCCTCTGTGCTTTTTCAGTGGTGGAAAGACTCTTTCTTGCACTGAGGTCTGCTTATTGTAAATATCTTGTACTTGTTTTTACACCTTTTAATGTCAAAGTTGTCCTCTGTGCTTTTTCAGTGGTGGAAAGACTCTTTCTTGCACTGAGGTCTGCTTATTGTAAATATCTTGTACTTGTTTGAACACCTTTTAATGTCAAAGTTGGCCTCTGTGCTTATTCAGTGGCGGAAAGATTCTTTCTTGCACTGAGGTCTGCTTATTGTAAATATCGTGTACTTGTTTTTATACCTTTTAATGTCAAAGTTGGCCTCTGTGCTTCTTCAGTGTTGGAAAGACTCTTTCTTGCACTGAGGTCTGCTTATTATAAATATCTTGTACTTGTTTTTACACCTTTTAATGTCAAAATTGGCCTTTGTGCTTTTTCAGTGGTGGAAAGACTCTTTCTTGCACTGAGGTGTGCTTATTGTAAATATCTTGTACTTGTTTTTACACCTTTTAATGTCAAAATTGGCCTTTGTGCTTCTTCAGTTTTGGAAAGACTCTTTCTTGTACTGAGGTCTGCTTATTATAAACATCTTGTACTTGTTTTTACACCTTTTAATGTCAAAGTTGGCCTCTGTGCTTTTTCAGTGGTGGAAAGAATCTTTCTTGCACTGAGGTCTGCTTATTGTAAATATCTTGTAGTTGTTTGAACACCTTTTAATGTCAAAGTTGGCCTCTGTGCTTTTTCAGTGTTGGAAAGACTCTTTCTTGCACTGACGTCTGCTTATTGTAAATATCTTGTACTTGTTTTTACACCTTTTAATGTCAAAGTTGGCCTCTGTGCTTTTTCAGTGGTGGAAAGACTCTTTCTTGCACTGACGTCTGCTTATTATAAATATCTTGTACTTGTTTTTACACCTTTTAATGTCAAAGTTGGCATCTGTGCTTTTTCAGTGGTGGAAAGACTCTTTCTTGCACTGAGGTCTGCTTATTGTAAATATCTTGTACTTGTTTGAACACCTTTTAATGTCAAAGTTGGCCTCTGTGCTTATTCAGTGGTGGAAAGATTCTTTCTTGCACTGAGGTCTGCTTATTGTAAATATCGTGTACTTGTTTGAACACCTTTTAATGTCAAAGTTGGCCTCTGTGCTTCTTCAGTGATGGAAAGACACTTTCTTGCACTGAGGTCTGCTTATTGTAAATATCTTGTAGTTGTTTGAACACCTTTTAATGTCAAAGTTGGCCTCTGTGCTTCTTCAGTGGTGGAAAGACCCTTGCACTGAGGTGTGCTTATTGTAAATATCTTGTACTTGTTTGAACACCTTTTAATGTCAAAGTTGGCCTCTTTGAGTGGTGGAAAGACTCTTTCTTGCACTGAGGTCTGCTTATTGTAAATATCTTGTACTTGTTTTTACACCTTTTAATGTCAAAGTTGGCATCTGTGATTTTTCAGTGGTGGAAAGAATCTTTCTTGCACTGAGGTCTGCTTATTGTAAATATCTTGTACTTGTTTTTACACCTTTTAATGTCAAAGTTGGCCTCTGTGCTTCTTCAGTGATGGAAAGACACTTTCTTGCATTGAGGTCTGCTTATTGTAAATATCTTGTACTTGTTTTTACACCTTTTAATGTCAAAGTTGGCCTCTGTGCTTCTTCAGTGTTGGAAAGACTCTTTCTCACACTGAGGTCTGCTTATTGTACTTGTTTCTACACCTTTAAATGTCAAAGTTGGCCTCTGTGCTTTTTCAGTGGTGGGAAGAATCTTTCTTGCACTGAGGTCTGCTTATTGTAAATATCTTGTACTTGTTTTTACACCTTTTAATGTCAAAGTTGGCCTCTTTGAGTGGTGGAAAGACTCTTTCTTGCACTGAGGTCTGCTTATTGTAAATATCTTGTACTTGTTTTTACACCTTTTAATGTCAAAGTTTGCCTTTGTGCTTCTTCAGTGTTGGAAAGACTCTTTCTCACACTGAGGTCTGCTTATTGTACTTGTTTCTACACCTTTAAATGTCAAAGTTGGCCTCTGTGCTTCTTCAGTGGTGGAAAGACACTTTCTTGCACTGAGGTCTGCTTATTGTAAATATCTTGTACTTGTTTTTACACCTTTTAATGTCAAAGTTTGCCTTTGTGCTTCTTCAGTGTTGGAAAGACTCTTTCTCACACTGAGGTCTGCTTATTGTACTTGTTTCTACACCTTTTAATGTCAAAGTTGGCCTCTGTGCTTTTTCAGTGTTGGAAAGACTCTTTCTTGCACTGAGGTCTGCTTATTGTAAATATCTTGTACTTGTTTTTACACCTTTTAATGTCAAAGTTGGCCTCTGTGCTTTTTCAGTGGTGGAAAGACTCTTTCTTGCACTGACGTCTGCTTATTGTAAACATCTTGTACTTGTTTTTACACCTTTTAATGTCAAAGTTGGCCTTTGTGCTTCTTCAGTTTTGGAAAGACTCTTTCTTGCACTGAGGTCTGCTTATTGTAAATATCTTGTAGTTGTTTGAACACCTTTTAATGTCAAAGTTGGCCTCTGTGAGTGGTGGAAAGACTCTTTCTTGCACTGAGGTCTGCTTATTGTAAATATCTTGTAGTTGTTTTTACACCTTTTAATGTCAAAGTTGGCCTCTGTGCTTCTTCAGTGGTGGAAAGACTCTTTCTTGCACTGAGGTGTGCTTATTGTAAATATCTTGTACTTGTTTGAACACCTTTTAATGTCAAAGTTGGCCTCTGTGCTTCTTCAGTGATGGAAAGACTCTTTCTTGCACTGAGGTCTGCTTATTATAAATATCTTGTACTTGTTTTTACACCTTTTAATGTCAAAGTTGGCCTCTGTGCTTTTTCAGTGGTGGAAAGACTCTTTCTTGCACTGAGGTCTGCTTATTGTAAATATCTTGTACTTGTTTTTACACCTTTTAATGTCAAAGTTGTCCTCTGTGCTTTTTCAGTGGTGGAAAGACTCTTTCTTGCACTGAGGTCTGCTTATTGTAAATATCTTGTACTTGTTTTTACACCTTTTAATGTCAAAGTTGGCATCTGTGCTTTTTCAGTGGTGGAAAGATTCTTTCTTGCACTGAGGTCTGCTTATTGTAAATATCGTGTACTTGTTTGAACACCTTTTAATGTCAAAGTTGGCCTGTGTGCTTATTGTACTTGTTTCTACACCTTTAAATGTCAAAGTTGGCCTCTGTGCTTTTTCAGTGGTGACTCTTTCTTGCACTGAGGTCTGCTTATTGTGAATATCTTGTACTTGTTTTTACACCTTTTAATGTCAAAGTTGGCCTCTTTGAGTGGTGGAAAGACTCTTTCTTGCACTGAGGTCTGCTTATTGTAAATATCTTGTACTTGTTTTTACACCTTTTAATGTCAAAGTTGGCATCTGTGCTTCTTCAGTGTTGGAAAGACTCTTTCTCACACTGAGGTCTGCTTATTGTACTTGTTTCTATACCTTTTAATGTCAAAGTTGGCCTCTGTGCTTCTTCAGTGTTGGAAAGACTCTTTCTCACACTGAGGTCTGCTTATTGTACTTGTTTCTATACCTTTTAATGTCAAAGTTGGCCTCTGTGCTTCTTCAGTGATGGAAAGACACTTTCTTGCACTGAGGTCTGCTTATTGTAAATATCTTGTACTTGTTTTTACACCTTTTAATGTCAAAGTTGGCATCTGTGCTTTTTCAGTGGTGGAAAGACTCTTTCTTGCACTGAGGTCTGCTTATTGTAAATATCTTGTACTTGTTTTTACACCTTTTAATGTCAAAGTTGGCCTCTGTGCTTCTTCGGTGATGGAAAGACACTTTCTTGCACTGAGGTCTGCTTATTGTAAATATCTTGTACTTGTTTTTACACCTTTTAATGTCAAAATTGGCCTTTGTGCTTCTTCAGTTTTGGAAAGACTCTTTCTTGTACTGAGGTCTGCTTATTGTACTTGTTTCTACACCTTTAAATGTCAAAGTTGGCCTCTGTGCTTTTTCAGTGGTGGAAAGACTCTTGCACTGAGGTCTGCTTATTGTAAATAACTTGTACTTGTTTTTACACCTTTTAATGTAGAAGTTGGCCTCTGTGCTTCTTCAGTGATGGAAAGACACTTTCTTGCACTGAGGTCTGCTTATTGTAAATATCTTGTACTTGTTTTTACACCTTTTAATGTCAAAGTTGGCCTCTGTGCTTCTTCAGTGGTGGAAAGAATCTTTCTTGCACTGAGGTCTGCTTATTGTAAATATCTTGTACTTGTTTTTACACCTTTTAATGTCAAAGTTGGCCTCTTTGAGTGGTGGAAAGACTCTTTCTTGCACTGAGGTCTGCTTATTGTAAATATCTTGTACTTGTTTTTACACCTTTTAATGTCAAAGTTGGCATCTGTGATTTTTCAGTGGTGGAAAGAATCTTTCTTGCACTGAGGTCTGCTTATTGTAAATATCTTGTACTTGTTTTTACACCTTTTAATGTCAAAGTTGGCATCTGTGCTTTTTCAGTGGTGGAAAGACTCTTTCTTGCACTGAGGTCTGCTTATTGTAAATATCTTGTACTTGTTTTTACACCTTTTAATGTCAAAGTTGGCCTCTGTGCTTCTTCAGTGATGGAAAGACACTTTCTTGCACTGAGGTCTGCTTATTGTAAATATCTTGTACTTGTTTTTACACCTTTTAATGTCAAAGTTGGCCTCTGTGCTTCTTCAGTGTTGGAAAGACTCTTTCTCACACTGAGGTCTGCTTATTGTAAATATCTTGTACTTGTTTTTACACCTTTTAATGTCAAAGTTGGCCTCTGTGCTTCTTCAGTGTTGGAAAGACACTTTCTTGCACTGAGGTCTGCTTATTGTAAATATCTTGTACTTGTTTTTACACCTTTTAATGTCAAAGTTTGCCTTTGTGCTTCTTCAGTGTTGGAAAGACTCTTTCTCACACTGAGGTCTGCTTATTGTACTTGTTTCTACACCTTTAAATGTCAAAGTTGGCCTCTGTGCTTCTTCAGTGGTGGAAAGACACTTTCTTGCACTGAGGTCTGCTTATTGTAAATATCTTGTACTTGTTTTTACACCTTTTAATGTCAAAGTTTGCCTTTGTGCTTCTTCAGTGTTGGAAAGACTCTTTCTCACACTGAGGTCTGCTTATTGTACTTGTTTCTACACCTTTTAATGTCAAAGTTGGCCTCTGTGCTTTTTCAGTGTTGGAAAGACTCTTTCTTGCACTGACGTCTGCTTATTGTAAATATCTTGTACTTGTTTTTACACCTTTTAATGTCAAAGTTGGCCTCTGTGCTTTTTCAGTGGTGGAAAGACTCTTTCTTGCACTGACGTCTGCTTATTGTAAACATCTTGTACTTGTTTTTACACCTTTTAATGTCAAAGTTGGCCTTTGTGCTTCTTCAGTTTTGGAAAGACTCTTTCTTGCACTGAGGTCTGCTTATTGTAAATATCTTGTAGTTGTTTGAACACCTTTTAATGTCAAAGTTGGCCTCTGTGAGTGGTGGAAAGACTCTTTCTTGCACTGAGGTCTGCTTATTGTAAATATCTTGTAGTTGTTTGAACACCTTTTAATGTCAAAGTTGGCCTCTGTGCTTCTTCAGTGGTGGAAAGACTCTTTCTTGCACTGAGGTGTGCTCATTGTAAATATCTTGTACTTGTTTGAACACCTTTTAATGTCAAAGTTGGCCTCTGTGCTTCTTCAGTGATGGAAAGACTCTTTCTTGCACTGAGGTCTGCTTATTATAAATATCTTGTACTTGTTTTTACACCTTTTAATGTCAAAGTTGGCCTCTGTGCTTTTTCAGTGGTGGAAAGACTCTTTCTTGCACTGAGGTCTGCTTATTGTAAATATCTTGTACTTGTTTGAACACCTTTTAATGTCAAAGTTGGCCTCTGTGCTTATTCAGTGGCGGAAAGATTCTTTCTTGCACTGAGGTCTGCTTATTGTAAATATCGTGTACTTGTTTTTATACCTTTTAATGTCAAAGTTGGCCTCTGTGCTTCTTCAGTGTTGGAAAGACTCTTTCTTGCACTGAGGTCTGCTTATTATAAATATCTTGTACTTGTTTTTACACCTTTTAATGTCAAAATTGGCCTTTGTGCTTTTTCAGTGGTGGAAAGACTCTTTCTTGCACTGAGGTGTGCTTATTGTAAATATCTTGTACTTGTTTTTACACCTTTTAATGTCAAAATTGGCCTTTGTGCTTCTTCAGTTTTGGAAAGACTCTTTCTTGTACTGAGGTCTGCTTATTATAAACATCTTGTACTTGTTTTTACACCTTTTAATGTCAAAGTTGGCCTCTGTGCTTTTTCAGTGGTGGAAAGAATCTTTCTTGCACTGAGGTCTGCTTATTGTAAATATCTTGTAGTTGTTTGAACACCTTTTAATGTCAAAGTTGGCCTCTGTGCTTTTTCAGTGTTGGAAAGACTCTTTCTTGCACTGACGTCTGCTTATTATAAATATCTTGTACTTGTTTTTACACCTTTTAATGTCAAAGTTGGCATCTGTGCTTTTTCAGTGGTGGAAAGACTCTTTCTTGCACTGAGGTCTGCTTATTGTAAATATCTTGTACTTGTTTGAACACCTTTTAATGTCAAAGTTGGCCTCTGTGCTTATTCAGTGGTGGAAAGATTCTTTCTTGCACTGAGGTCTGCTTATTGTAAATATCGTGTACTTGTTTGAACACCTTTTAATGTCAAAGTTGGCCTCTGTGCTTCTTCAGTGATGGAAAGACACTTTCTTGCACTGAGGTCTGCTTATTGTAAATATCTTGTAGTTGTTTGAACACCTTTTAATGTCAAAGTTGGCCTCTGTGCTTCTTCAGTGGTGGAAAGACCCTTGCACTGAGGTGTGCTTATTGTAAATATCTTGTACTTGTTTGAACACCTTTTAATGTCAAAGTTGGCCTCTTTGAGTGGTGGAAAGACTCTTTCTTGCACTGAGGTCTGCTTATTGTAAATATCTTGTACTTGTTTTTACACCTTTTAATGTCAAAGTTGGCATCTGTGATTTTTCAGTGGTGGAAAGAATCTTTCTTGCACTGAGGTCTGCTTATTGTAAATATCTTGTACTTGTTTTTACACCTTTTAATGTCAAAGTTGGCCTCTGTGCTTCTTCAGTGATGGAAAGACACTTTCTTGCATTGAGGTCTGCTTATTGTAAATATCTTGTACTTGTTTTTACACCTTTTAATGTCAAAGTTGGCCTCTGTGCTTCTTCAGTGTTGGAAAGACTCTTTCTCACACTGAGGTCTGCTTATTGTACTTGTTTCTACACCTTTAAATGTCAAAGTTGGCCTCTGTGCTTTTTCAGTGGTGGGAAGAATCTTTCTTGCACTGAGGTCTGCTTATTGTAAATATCTTGTACTTGTTTTTACACCTTTTAATGTCAAAGTTGGCCTCTTTGAGTGGTGGAAAGACTCTTTCTTGCACTGAGGTCTGCTTATTGTAAATATCTTGTACTTGTTTTTACACCTTTTAATGTCAAAGTTTGCCTTTGTGCTTCTTCAGTGTTGGAAAGACTCTTTCTCACACTGAGGTCTGCTTATTGTACTTGTTTCTACACCTTTAAATGTCAAAGTTGGCCTCTGTGCTTCTTCAGTGGTGGAAAGACACTTTCTTGCACTGAGGTCTGCTTATTGTAAATATCTTGTACTTGTTTTTACACCTTTTAATGTCAAAGTTTGCCTTTGTGCTTCTTCAGTGTTGGAAAGACTCTTTCTCACACTGAGGTCTGCTTATTGTACTTGTTTCTACACCTTTTAATGTCAAAGTTGGCCTCTGTGCTTTTTCAGTGTTGGAAAGACTCTTTCTTGCACTGAGGTCTGCTTATTGTAAATATCTTGTACTTGTTTTTACACCTTTTAATGTCAAAGTTGGCCTCTGTGCTTTTTCAGTGGTGGAAAGACTCTTTCTTGCACTGACGTCTGCTTATTGTAAACATCTTGTACTTGTTTTTACACCTTTTAATGTCAAAGTTGGCCTTTGTGCTTCTTCAGTTTTGGAAAGACTCTTTCTTGCACTGAGGTCTGCTTATTGTAAATATCTTGTAGTTGTTTGAACACCTTTTAATGTCAAAGTTGGCCTCTGTGAGTGGTGGAAAGACTCTTTCTTGCACTGAGGTCTGCTTATTGTAAATATCTTGTAGTTGTTTGAACACCTTTTAATGTCAAAGTTGGCCTCTGTGCTTCTTCAGTGGTGGAAAGACTCTTTCTTGCACTGAGGTGTGCTTATTGTAAATATCTTGTACTTGTTTGAACACCTTTTAATGTCAAAGTTGGCCTCTGTGCTTCTTCAGTGATGGAAAGACTCTTTCTTGCACTGAGGTCTGCTTATTATAAATATCTTGTACTTGTTTTTACACCTTTTAATGTCAAAGTTGGCCTCTGTGCTTTTTCAGTGGTGGAAAGACTCTTTCTTGCACTGAGGTCTGCTTATTGTAAATATCTTGTACTTGTTTTTACACCTTTTAATGTCAAAGTTGTCCTCTGTGCTTTTTCAGTGGTGGAAAGACTCTTTCTTGCACTGAGGTCTGCTTATTGTAAATATCTTGTACTTGTTTTTACACCTTTTAATGTCAAAGTTGGCATCTGTGCTTTTTCAGTGGTGGAAAGATTCTTTCTTGCACTGAGGTCTGCTTATTGTAAATATCGTGTACTTGTTTGAACACCTTTTAATGTCAAAGTTGGCCTGTGTGCTTATTGTACTTGTTTCTACACCTTTAAATGTCAAAGTTGGCCTCTGTGCTTTTTCAGTGGTGACTCTTTCTTGCACTGAGGTCTGCTTATTGTGAATATCTTGTACTTGTTTTTACACCTTTTAATGTCAAAGTTGGCCTCTTTGAGTGGTGGAAAGACTCTTTCTTGCACTGAGGTCTGCTTATTGTAAATATCTTGTACTTGTTTTTACACCTTTTAATGTCAAAGTTGGCATCTGTGCTTCTTCAGTGTTGGAAAGACTCTTTCTCACACTGAGGTCTGCTTATTGTACTTGTTTCTATACCTTTTAATGTCAAAGTTGGCCTCTGTGCTTCTTCAGTGATGGAAAGACACTTTCTTGCACTGAGGTCTGCTTATTGTAAATATCTTGTACTTGTTTTTACACCTTTTAATGTCAAAGTTGGCATCTGTGCTTTTTCAGTGGTGGAAAGACTCTTTCTTGCACTGAGGTCTGCTTATTGTAAATATCTTGTACTTGTTTTTACACCTTTTAATGTCAAAGTTGGCCTCTGTGCTTCTTCGGTGATGGAAAGACACTTTCTTGCACTGAGGTCTGCTTATTGTAAATATCTTGTACTTGTTTTTACACCTTTTAATGTCAAAGTTGGCCTCTGTGCTTCTTCAGTGTTGGAAAGACTCTTTCTCACACTGAGGTCTGCTTATTGTACTTGTTTCTACACCTTTAAATGTCAAAGTTGGCCTCTGTGCTTTTTCAGTGGTGGAAAGACTCTTGCACTGAGGTCTGCTTATTGTAAATAACTTGTACTTGTTTTTACACCTTTTAATGTAGAAGTTGGCCTCTGTGCTTCTTCAGTGATGGAAAGACACTTTCTTGCACTGAGGTCTGCTTATTGTAAATATCTTGTACTTGTTTTTACACCTTTTAATGTCAAAGTTGGCCTCTGTGCTTCTTCAGTGGTGGAAAGAATCTTTCTTGCACTGAGGTCTGCTTATTGTAAATATCTTGTACTTGTTTTTACACCTTTTAATGTCAAAGTTGGCCTCTGTGCTTCTTCAGTGGTGGAAAGACTCTTTCTTGCACTGAGGTCTGCTTATTGTAAATATCTTGTACTTGTTTTTACACCTTTTAATGTCAAAGTTGGCCTCTGTGCTTTTTCAGTGGTGGACTCTTTCTTGCACTGAGGTCTGCTTATTGTAAATATCTTGTACTTGTTTTTACACCTTTAAATGTCAAAGTTGGCCTCTGTGCTTTTTCAGTGTTGGAAAGACTCTTTCTTGCACCGAGGTCTGCTTATTGTAAATATCTTGTACTTGTTTTTACACCTTTTAATGTCAAAGTTGGCCTCTGTGCTTTTTCAGTGGTGGACTCTTTCTTGCACTGAGGTCTGCTTATTGTAAATATCTTGTACTTGTTTTTACACCTTTTAATGTCAAAGTTGGCCTCTGTGCTTTTTCAGTGTTGGAAAGACTCTTTCTTGCACCGAGGTCTGCTTATTGTAAATATCTTGTACTTGTTTTTACACCTTTTAATGTCAAAGTTGGCCTCTGTGCTTCTTCAGTGGTGGAAAGACTCTTTCTTGCACTGAGGTCTGCTTATTGTAAATATCTTGTACTTGTTTGAACACCTTTTAATGTCAAAGTTGGCCTCTGTGCTTCTTCAGTGGTGGAAAGACTCTTTCTTGCACTGAGGTCTGCTTATTGTAAATATCTTGTACTTGTTTTTACACCTTTTAATGTCAAAGTTGGCCTCTGTGCTTTTTCAGTGTTGGAAAGACTCTTTCTTGCACTGACGTCTGCTTATTGTACTTGTTTCTACACCTTTAAATGTCAAAGTTGGCCTCTGTGCTTTTTCAGTGGTGGAAAGACTCTTGCACTGAGGTCTGCTTATTGTAAATATCTTGTACTTGTTTTTACACCTTTTAATGTCAAAGTTGGCCTCTGTGCTTTTTCAGTGTTGGAAAGACTCTTTCTTGCACTGAGGTCTGCTTATTGTAAATATCTTGTACTTGTTTTTACACCTTTTAATGTCAAAGTTGGCCTCTGTGCTTCTTCAGTGTTGGAAAGACTCTTTCTCACACTGAGGTCTGCTTATTGTACTTATTTTTACACCTTTAAATGTCAAAGTTGGCCTCTGTGCTTTTTCAGTGGTGGAAAGAATCTTTCTTGCACTGAGGTCTGCTTATTGTAAATATCTTGTACTTGTTTTTACACCTTTTAATGTCAAAGTTGGCCTCTGTGCTTTTTCAGTGGTGTAAAGACTCTTTCTCACACTGAGGTCTGCTTATTGTAAATATCTTGTACTTGTTTTTACACCTTTTAATGTCAAAGTTGGCCTCTGTGCTTTTTCAGTGGTGGAAAGACTCTTTCTTGCACTGAGGTCTGCTTATTGTAAATATCTTGTACTTGTTTGAACACCTTTTAATGTCAAAGTTGGCCTTTGTGCTTCTTCAGTGTTGGAAAGACTCTTTCTTGCACTGAGGTCTGCTTATTGTAAATATCTTGTACTTGTTTTTACACCTTTTAATGTCAAAGTTGGCCTCTGTGCTTTTTCAGTGGTGGAAAGACTCTTTCTTGCACTGAGGTCTGCTTATTATAAATATCTTGTACTTGTTTGAACACCTTTTAATGTCAAAGTTGGCCTCTGTGCTTTTTCAGTGATGGAAAGACACTTTCTCACACTGAGGTCTGCTTATTTTAAATATCTTGTACTTGTTTGAACACCTTTTAATGTCAAAGTTGGCCTCTTGTGCTTCTTCAGTGGTGGAAAGACTCTTTCTTCCACTCAGGTCTGCTTATTGTAAATATCTTGTACTTGTTTTTAAACCTTTTAATGTCAAAGTTGGCCTCTGTGAGTGGTGGAAAGACTCTTTCTTGCACTGAGGTCTGCTTGTTTTAAATATCTTGTACTTGTTTGAACACCTTTTAATGTCAAAGTTGGCCTCTTGTGCTTCTTCAGTGGTGGAAAGACTCTTTCTTGCACTGAGGTCTGCTTATTATAAATATCTTGTAGTTGTTTGAACACCTTTTAATGTCAAAGTTGGCCTCTGTGCTTTTTCAGTGTTGGAAAGACTCTTTCTTGCACTGACGTCTGCTTATTGTAAATATCTTGTACTTGTTTTTACACCTTTTAATGTCAAAGTTGGCCTTTGTGCTTCTTCAGTGGTGGAAAGACTCTTTCTTCCACTCAGGTCTGCTTATTGTAAATATCTTGTACTTGTTTTTACACCTTTTAATGTCAAAGTTGGCCTCTGTGAGTGGTGGAAAGACTCTTTCTTGCACTGAGGTCTGCTTGTTTTAAATATCTTGTACTTGTTTGAACACCTTTTAATGTCAAAGTTGGCCTCTTGTGCTTCTTCAGTGGTGGAAAGACCCTTGCACTGAGGTGTGCTTATTGTAAATATCTTGTACTTGTTTGAACACCTTTTAATGTCAAAGTTGGCCTCTGTGCTTCTTCGGTGATGGAAAGACACTTTCTTGCACTGAGGTCTGTTTATTGTAAATATCTTGTACTTGTTTTTACACCTTTTAATGTCAAAATTGGCCTTTGTGCTTCTTCAGTTTTGGAAAGACTCTTTCTTGCACTGAGGTCTGCTTATTATAAACATCTTGTACTTGTTTTTACACCTTTTAATGTCAAAGTTGGCCTCTGTGCTTTTTCAGTGGTGGAAAGAATCTTTCTCACACTGAGGTCTGCTTATTTTAAATATCTTGTACTTGTTTGAACACCTTTTAATGTCAAAGTTGGCCTCTGTGCTTTTTCAGTGGTGGAAAGAATCTTTCTTGCACTGAGGTCTGCTTATTGTAAATATCTTGTACTTGTTTGAACACCTTTTAATGTCAAAGTTGGCCTTAGTGTCTTTCTACCACTGAAAAAGCACATTCTTGCACTGAGGTCTGCTTATCGTAAATATCTTGTACTTGTTTTTACACCTTTTAATGTCAAAGTTGGCCTCTGTGCTTCTTCAGTGGTGGAAAGACTCTTTCTTGCACTGAGGTCTGCTGATTGTATCATTCAGCAGTCCTCCAGAAACAGCTAGTCAATGCTCTCTCTGAGACTTGACCTCAGTGATTCACTAGCAACTATCACACAACATCCAATCCCATCCATCCTAGAGTGCAGGGACGTGCAGAGAGGTTTAAAGGGGCGGGTGCTCAGTTAAAAAGGGGCACATTGAACCATGCTGAATAACAACAACACACATTCATCAAGAATCTAATATGGAAGGGCAGGGCTGTGTTGATCTGAGACTGTAGACATTAAAAAGTCCACAGGAGAGATGGTAGCTGATTAAACAAGTGTCATGAGATAATAACAAAATGCAAAGATTGGTGACAGCGCTTGGAACCATAAGGCAACGAAAAACTGTGACATAAACTCTGCTCTGCCTGTGAATCACTCTTTGCTTCTCTTCTTCCTTCCTTCCCATCATTTCATATATCACTCTCCACTTGCTGTCTATCTGAGAACAAGGCACAACTTGCTATTGCAATAAACTATAATCTAATTATCCACACCTAACAACTCTTGCACTTAATCTATAATAAAATGATGACAGAAAAATGTTATAGCACTGCCTTTAGTAGCCTCATACAGCTCCTACTGTTTCCTCCTCATGTCCTTACCAGCCATGTCTGCACAATGTTATATCATGAGTAATATTTTTTTAAATCCAGCTAAATAAAACACACACATGCACACACAGTGACATTTTAGACCTTCTTCAGAATACTGTATATACTATGGGCATCCTTACATTATTATTTATTACTAGAGCTACAATAATAAAGCAATGAGGAGGGGGAAGTAATAAATATGAAATAATGTATTTATGATGATTCCATTTGTTTCACTATCCACTCTGTGCAGGGCAAAGCTTATTACATTTTTAAACTGTAGAGATACAATCATTTTACTGCTGTAAAATCCAACTTTTGTCTTATTTAAAATATAAATCTAATATAATCTGCTTCTTAATGTATGTTCTTTAAAATACAGCGTGTGTTTTTTAATATATTATAATTATAATAATTATTATGTGGACATGCATATTAGATCGTTTTTTAGTGAAATATAATCCCTCCAGAAAGGCAGGAAATGCCCAGAAACTTACTTTAAAACTAAATATGTTCCCTAAAACGGTGACAGAGCTACAGACCCATGACAGCCAGGTAGCCAGCAGCTATGACCAGCACTACTTGTGCAGTTAATAAAAGGACAGGTAATGTTTGTCGCGCTGTTGCACACACAGCACGCTCGTTTGTTTCAGTTCGTCAGTTGCAACAAGACAGCTTACCAACGTGTACGTAATAAGCTAATACTCCTGGGTGCTACACACTACAGTGTACGCTGTACACCTACTTACTGGGTTTGTCGCATCAGTCTGTGTCTCTGAGTTAACTTGTGTTTCTCCTACAGCTCCGGACCGCAAAAAATGCGCGTGCTCTTTGTGAGCTCGTTCCCGGCTCGTAACCAGCGCGTTCTGCCGTCGAGGGCGATCATTGGTTAAATGTGATCATGTGACTGATGCAAGCCAGATCCTTTTATTTAGCAAAACTATGATTAATAGTTAAATATTATTGTTGAGGGGCACAGACAGGACTCCGCACGCACACACACATAAAAAAAATAAATAAATAAATAAAAAAAATTTAAAAGTTGCCTCAACAAAAGGGCACTTTGGGCACTCATCAGGAAAGGGGCGGGTGCTCAAGCCCCTCTAGCCCCCCCCCCCCTCCCCTCTGCACGTCCCTGCTAGAGTGTGAGACACAGCGATTGGATCGTAGCATGAGGGAGGAGGAGCTCAGAATGTCCTTCAGCCAGCTGTGAAAATTCAGGACCAAATGTTCTTAATTACTTTACACTCATTAAATTGAGAGGTAGAGCCATCGTGAACATTCAGGTCTCTTCTCTGTGAGCTCTTTACCTCATGTTTATTTATTTAACCTTTATTTATACAGGCAGTCCCACTGAGACCTGCTGTCTCATTTACAATAGAAACACATGTGCCACAGGCTCTGCCTCGTACTCATCCAAATAGAGCTCTTCCTGTCAGAGAATTCAAAGCAACTAATTAAAACCAGCCAATCAGAATACAAAGGGAAATAATGCACATACACCTGCTTTTCTTGCTATTAAAGCCAAAACAACCTGTTCTGCATTGTTAGAATTACACAGAATTAACACGATTTAATAACAGTTCTGGTGATTATTGCTGCATTGTAGACATTACTTTGGTCTTCTTCTGTGACCTTATGGTTTCTTTTCTCTGCATCACACAAAGTAAAGAAATTCTTATTTTGGTTCCTTCAAATTATTGTCAGTGTTTCTGCATATTTATTCTTCTGTTTTTGTTCTGTGGTTATACTGGCCATGTTTCACATGCTGGCACTTTGATATTTTTGTCTCATTTTAGTACCATTATTTCTGTATAGAGTCATGTAATAACAACAGCACCTTTTTACAGTCACGAAGCTTAAAAAGCTGATAAAAGTTTACAGTCCAACAATGCCGCTTATTTATATTTGTTTGTTTTAATGCGCAGCTCTTCCTCGAGCATAAACCCAGACTCACCTGAGTCAGAGTGGCTCAGGTGAGTCTCGGCCATCATGTTGTCTTTTCTAGATCCAAAAGTGACAATTTTTTTTAACACTACCTTATTAAGGTGGCCACCCTGATTACCAAGATGTATTTATTAATTGCGCAGGTGTTAGGTGAACCCATTCATACTGAGTACTAATATTAATAAAATAATTGTCACTCTGCAAAACTGAAGGATCATGGATGCAATGTTCACAGCAGCTGTGATACTTGGACACTGATTAATGCAGAACAAGTGTCACAATTGGCCAGTCTGAGGGGAAGTGCCACTAAATGTTTGCTCCAACCCTGAAATACATTGCAGTGCCTTTCCCACAGTCCTCCAGTCTGAGCTGACTCATGTTGAAGTCAAAGATCAACTCGTGGTGTGTATTTGTGTTAAATATGTGCAGCCAGCTCGAGGAAGCGTCCCGGGGGGAAGGAAGCTGGTTTAGACAACACCCTGAAATCTGAGAGCTGCACCTGAATCAGCTGACTGGCCCTCCAGTTCATTTCCTGTTTCATCAAGTCACTGTCAGAGTGCGTAGAGCAGCGAATTAACTTGTACAAGTTTACAGCACCTCCAAATCTGAGGCCATGGTTCTCAGCCGGAAAAGGGTGGAGTGCCCACTCCGGGTCGGGGATGAGTTCCTGCCCCAAGTGGAGGAGTTCAAGTATCTCGGGGTCTTGTTCGCGAGTGATGGGAGAAGGGAGCCGGAGATCGACAGACGGATTGGGGCTGCAGCTGCAGTAATGCGGACGCTGCACCGGTCCGTCGTGGGGAAGAGGGAGCTGAGTGTAAAAGCGAAGCTCTCAATTTACCGGTCGATCTACGTCCCTACCCTCACCTATGGCCACGAGCTTCCTCCGAAGGGTGGCTGGCCTCTCCCTTAGAGATAGGGTGAGAAGTTCGGCCATCCGGGAGGGGCTCAGAGTAGAGCAGCTGCTGCTCCACATCGAAAGGAGCCAGCTGAGGTGGTTCGGGCATCTGACAAGGATGCCCCCTGGGCGCCTCCTGGGTGAGGTGTTCCAGGCATGTCCCACCGGGAGGAGGCCCCGGGGCAGACCCAGGACACGCTGGAGAGATTATATCTCTCGGCTGGCCTGGGAACGCCTTGGTATTCCCCCGGATAAGCTGGAGGAGGTGGCTGGGGAGAGGGAGGTCTGGGCCTCTTTGCTTAGGCTGCTGCCCCCGCGACCCGGCCCCGGACAAAGCGGATGAAAATGGATGGATGGATGGAAGTTTACATTTTTACAAACACTGAAATCCCAAATTTATGATAGTTTGCTGTTTTTATACTTATTCATTTGTCAACATATAAGAGCGGAGACAGTGATTACATCACACATTTATCATCATCTCGTCTCATTTTCTGTTACACATTAATCATGAGTGATTTGTCTTATAAGCTGACTGATAGAAAATTGTCACAGTTGGATCTTAGAGATGTAAACATGAGGCTAAAATGACTTTAACACTGAACTAAACATGTGTAAAGTAAGGTTTAAAATGCAGCTGCAGACACTTTGTTCTGAACATTGTTCCAAATGTGTTTATTACATAAATAACATTTTATTTTCTCTGTAGCACTTCAGGGATTTCATAAGTTGTTTGTTTGTTTTTCGTGGAAACTGGGTCCAAATGGCTCTTTGGGGCTTAAAGGTTGCCGATCCCCTGGCTTAGGAAGACAGACTGAGCCAGAGCCCAGTACGGGACACCTGCCTCTACATGCTTCACCTCTCGCTATCTGTCGCTGGGACTGTAAACAGTGTGGATGTAGATTCAGCACCTGACCGGACCTGCAGTGCAGTACTGAAACAGTTTAACGTGGAGCCGGAGTCTGTTTACACACCGCGAAGAGAAAAGAGGGTGGACCGAGATGCTGATGTCAAGCTGAGCGAAACAGCAGCGCTGTCCCTGTGATCACCATTAAAACCTTTACTGGGAAAAAGTGAGCAGGAGTCCTTCATCAAAGCACCTGATCAACAAACAACGTGAAGTTGTATTAAAATACTCTGGTGAACTGTTAACTTAGTTTGATACCATGTTTCAATTATAAGGGTTTCTAAAAGCTGAAGCAAACAGGGCTGAGTCTAAAGGGGGGCACGAGGTGTACTAGACCTTATTTACTTCAAGGTTTTCAAACCTTTTTCAAGTGAAATGATTTAAATTGCTGTCTCAATTAAATAGAATTAATGTTTAAAATATAAAAATAAAGCTTTTTTCACAAGCCAATAAAAGTGTACAGGACTGGTAAAACACTGAGCCGCTGACCTGAGTGGTTTATTATTAATATTAATTAAAGTCTACACCATTCATAACATCTTGTTTTCAGCAGCACAGAAACTTTGCACAGGGCAAACTCCAGAATGCTGATATGCTCCCTTCTCTTCACTGCAGCCTCCACATTCTCCTTTAAAGGCTTACAGACACAAACTCACTTAAACACACAGAAACACATGTAGAAAAACTCAAAGCCTTCCAATGAGACAGGAAACATTCATTTTTAAACCTTAGTTTAGATTTCGTATTTTTCTTATTTTATTTGACTTTGATTGTACTTGAGAGTATTTGTATATATCTGGATTTAAGAAAATGTTTTCTTTAAAAAATAAAATTTAATATGGCACGCACATACGAAGGGTTTGTTTTTGTTCTTGACAGATGTTGTAAGCAGTTAAACTTTAAAACGTGATTTATGAAATGGAAACCAATGAGCAGTTTATTCTGAAAGGCCTGTTTCATTGACAGCTACAGGGCCTCAGCCAGTAATTGGCAGGGCCTGTTGTAATGTGGATGGCCTCATCTAACAACACTGTCCCTGGTGAAATATGGATGGTATTGGTCAGCACCGCACACCCTGGTGTAATGTAAACTGCCTTAGCCAACACCACTGGCCCTGGTGAAATGTGCATGATATCGGTCAGCAGCACAGGCCCTGGTGTAATGTGTATGGCCTCAGCCAACAACAGTGGCCCTGGTGAAATGTGGATGGTATTGGCGAGCACCACAGGCCCTGGTGTAATGTGAATGTCCTCAGTCTGGCCCTGTTGTATTGTGGATGGCATCAGCCAGCAACACAAGCCCTGGTGAAATGTGGATGGTATCAACGAGTAGCAAAGGCCCTGGTGTAATGTGGATGGTATCAGCCAGCAGCACATGCCCTGGTGTGGTGAAGATGAAAGACGAAATAAAGCGTTTTTGTACAACTTCATAAAGATAGCTGTAACTTATGATAGAGGACTCAGACACACATGTCATTCTCTTATAGAATTCAATATCCCCGTGTTGACCAAACAATTTTTGCAGCTGTTTGAGCTAAGATTTTCAAATTATTCACAAAACGAAAACCTATACTTTGTTTCGGGCGAGCACTCCATTCGAATGCATGTAACAGTAAGAAACGCAGTGCCTTGGCGAAATAAAGCGTTTATGTACAGCTTCATAAAGATAGCTGTAACTTTTGATGGAAGACTCAGACACACATATTTATGGCTTTAGCTTATAGAATTCAATATCCCCTTGTTGGGCAAACAGCTTTTGAAGACAGTCAAGCTGCCTCTTTGTTTGACAGTGCAGGTAACCGTTGGTGCAGCTGCAAACACAGATTAACGATCTGAGTAGGAAACGTGATGCTGTTATGTCTAGTATTGCTAATATGGGTAATGTTCCAACCAGATCTGTTGTCTACATTCCAAGAGAAAAGGTGATTGTACCTTTTAGTGGGGAACCAGCAAAAGATTCTTACACTGTTGATGAATGAAAGGGTCTGCCCTAGAGGAAGTTAAGTTACGTATGGCAGACCAGGTGAAGCAACCGAGTGATCTATTTTCATATTTGAGGGAGGCATTTAGAGAGAAGCGCACCACACCACAGCTCTTGCATGCGTTCTATGCACGCCGCCAACTAGATGGGGAAGATCTGCGAGATTATTCACATGCACTCTCTCAGTTCAAATTCAAACTCAAATTCAAATTCAAATTTTATTTGTCACACACACACAACCATACACAGTATGACATGGGGGTGAAATGCTTGTAGCTGTACAATGCCCGACCATTAAATGACAGAAGAAAAGTTTTACAATATTTACAATTTACAGTTTACTACAAAAATTTACAAATTAACTTAGGAATTTACAGTAAAGAATGTGCAAATAGCAGAAGAGATTATAAAGATAAGGATTATAAATTATAGGAATTATAGGATTATAGGAAATGTGTGGTGGTGCGTGTGGTGACGTGTGTGAGAGTCCAGTCTTATAGTGACCTGTTTGGGAGAGTCCAGTCCTACACCTGGTTCAGGCCCCGAATAGCCCCGAATTTGAATTTGAATTTGAATTTGAACTGCTCAGTGTATCTTTCTCTCCTAAAGCCCTCTTACAAAGTCTGGTTCAGATCAGATCTTACATACATTTCAGTATTCTGCAAACCTCAGATGGTGTAATAGTTGCATCTGGCAGAAAATATTGGTATGTTCTGTTGCTCTTTGATCTTTGTCTATGTAATTTTGCTGTTTTAAAGATAGCTGAGACTTGTTGAAGTCTTGAGTATTTAATTTTATTTCATGTCATAATTTTATAAATGTTTTACAAGGTAAAATAACCCTCAGCATAGATGTTGTCACACAAAATACCCATCGAACAAGTAGTACTTGCCTTACCCCCTCCCTGAGGCCCTGTATATATATTGCATACTAAGGAGGAGCAATGCATAAACTTTACTTACTAATGCTTAAATTGTGTCATTGTTATAAACTGTTTATTAGGGCAAATGAAGGACACTAGAAGGGGGAATTATGTTAAAATGCTCTTCATAGACTACAGCTCTGCATTTAACACCATAATTCCCTCCACACTCACCACCAAGCTGGAGCATCTGGGACTCAGCTCATCTATGTGTCAGTGGATCTCCAACTTCCTAACTGGCAGACCACAGGCAGTAAGGATGGGCGGACATGTCTCAGCCTCCACCACTCTCAGCACTGGAGCCCCCCAGGGGTGTGTTCTGAGCCCCCTGCTGTACTCTTTGTACACATATGACTGTGTGGCCACTACCAGCTCCACCACCATCATCAAGTTTGCTGACAACACCGTCGTGGTGGGCCTGATCTCTGATAACAACGAGACGGCCTACCTGAAGGAGATTAGGAATCTGGAGAACTGGTGCCAGAGGAACAACCTCCTTCTAAACGTCAGTAAGACAAAGGAGCTGATAGTGGACTTCAGCACTAAGCAGGAGAGGAACTACCAGACCCCCGTCATCAACGAGTGCCCAGTGGAGAGAGTGGAGAGCTTCAAATACCTCGGAGTTCACATCACGCAGGACCTGTCATGGTCCTGTCACATCAACACTGTGGTGAAAAAGGCCCGTCAGCGTCTCTACCACCTCAGATGCTTGAGAGACTTCCAACTGCCCTCCAAGGTGCTCAGGAACTTTTACTCGTGCACCATAGAGAGCATCCTGGCGGGAAACATCTTAACCTGGTTCGGGAACAGCACCATGCAGGACAGACGAGCTCTACAGAGGGTTGTGCGGTCAGCTGAGCGCACCATCCGCTCCGAGCTCCCTGACCTGCACTCAATCTACAGCAGGCGGTGCTGGACCAAGGCCAGGAAGATCGTGAAGGACCTCAGCCATCCCAACAACGGACTGTTCTCTCTGTTGAGGTCAGGAAAGCGATTCCGCTCCCTGAAGACCAACACAGAGAGACTGAGGAGGAGCTTCTTCCCGCAGGCGATACGGTCTCTCAATCACACCACCACACAGTACTGACCCACACATATAGTTCTTACACACACACTGGACATTCTGGACATTGTTTTCACTTCATCACTTAAATCACTTTAAGCATATTTGCACTGCACAAGACATAATGTGGATTGCACAACACTGGTCACTACATTCTCCATTTCCAGTTAATACTTGTACAGCTGCTGTTATTGTGTATATATTTATTTATATTTCTTCATACATTCTTATATAGTTCTATATTGTGTATTTTGTTGTACAGTTATTTTATTTTCAACTTTAATTTATATATTTTATCTTATTATTTCCCAGTTAAATTTACCCTTCATTCTAATTTGTGCTGTACAGTTATTTTATTTTCAACTTTAATTTATATATTTTATCTTATTCTTTCCCAGTTAAATTTACCCTTCATTCTAATTTGTGTTGTACAGTTATTTCATTTTTAACCTTAATTTATATTTTATTCCTTCCTAGTTAAATTTACCCTTTTTAATTTTTCATATTTATTTCCTATCTTATTCATAGCCTTTTCCTTTTTGTTTTCTTTAGGTCACGAGCAGTTGTCCAAGCATTTCACTACATATCGTACTGTGTATGACTGTGTACGTGACAAATAAAATTTGAATTTGAAATGTTTTCATGAATGGTCGAAATGAATTATGATGAATTGTGAATTATTATTATTTCTATCCTTTAATCAGTGAGGTAATAAAGGAACAGTGAACCTAATTTCCTTAGCTTTTGAGAATTGAAACATCTCACATTTCCGACTGGGAACTCGGAAATTACGAATTCCGACTTCATCCGGAACGCATCATGGCCTCTACAGAGATACTTCCGGGTCACGTGTCAAAGAAGTTTCCTAAGCAAAATGGACGAATAGAACGCACCCTGACTTACTCAAGCGATCTGGACTTTCCAAAAAATAATATATATTTATAGGATTGAATGTGCTTTAAAACATCGCTCCACGTAGATTCGACATTCCCGGCAATATTGTCCAGTAAAATAATAAAGTTTCCTTTGGTCCCACCTTCTTAAAAGTAACGGCCAGTCACAGCATTAGTGGTTCAACAAAGCTCTATCTGATAGGCTAGCTAGCCTGACAAGCTGGGTCAGTTATGAATGAAGAGTGGATGTTTCTGACCAATGAGCGTTTAGGACGTAGACGCTAAGCTTATAAATGACAAGGTGACGGTTTAACGCGTCCTGCCTTTTTTGACTGCAGCTGTGCACAAGACCAACTAATTCAGGAGTCCCTGAAATCCGTATCTAACCGGTAATATTTGCCTGTATTACTTCATACACTTCGTCTCTACTCAGTTAAGGCGTTTTATTATTTTTGTTTTCTGGCATTTAAATGGCGTAGTATATCTTATGTTCGTATGTCTAATTGTTAGTGGTAGCATTGGATTGCTAGCATGCTAGGACGTTTATTGAATGATGTGGTTCTGATGAATGACAGAATTGTATTTTTAGCTGCATTCATATACGTGAACTTAGGCTAGTATTAAGATGAAGAGTCAATTTTGCTGTGGTTGTTGCTTCGCCACTCAAGCAACGGGTCCTATGCCGGGTTTATCGCGGACAAGCTACCATGACAGGAAGCTAAACGTAAAGTGTCTGACAGTCTGGGCCTGCCGAGCTTTGAATCAGTACGCGCATGCAAGGACGCCGCTGTGGACACGAGTGGTGTCACATAACCTTTTGTCACTGCATCTTAGCCTGGCTTGAAATGGTTTAGTGTCGTGCGCCATGCTTGTCGTCTTGGCCTTATGTGCCTGCTTGCTGTCCACTTTTGACCTTCAGGGCTGTGTGCTAAGTAGCTTAGCTCCGGTGCTGCTCTAGGACAATAATTCAACCCCCCTGAGACCCCTGTCTAAGCAGGGGACTTAAAGGATTGAAACTAAGTTGTTGGTTTTTTTCCTCAGTAAACTGGCCTTTAAAAATAAAAAATTACGGCTCTGTTCACAGTAAGTAGAAATGTCCTGAATTGTCTCAAAGCCATTCGTTGTGCAACGTAAGTGGACATCTATTAGTTTGTTTAGAGTTGACCCTGATAGTAAGCATTCAAATTGGATTAGATGAGGTGCATCAGGCAACAGCAAGCCCATCAGTTTTTGCTATCATACCCGTCCTGTATTTGAAATGGCTCTTCCTTTATTAAATTTAAAAAAACAACTTACAAGATCAATTTTGCACATGGAAACTATCCACAGTATGTCTTTCAAGATGTGCAAGTAAAAGGGTGCAGAACTGGGATCTATACCTTGTCAGTTCTTGGGGTTTTTATTCTTTGAAACAAATATGAACATTGTTAAATCCCATCTTTCCCCAAAAAAATGTTTATCCACTTTCCCACATCACCATGACTGTTGTATATCCAAATTAATTGTGGCTTGCCTAAATGCATACCTGCCAAGTTTTTGAAGGTCACTTCTGCCTTCTCTAACTGAAGATACTGTGTCACCTTGGACTGAATCCTTCTCACTATCTAGAAATGAATGTGTCGGAACACTAACTTTAAAATTTTTCTCTCTAGATTCCAGCCATGTATCTCTGCACCAAGTTTGTCACTTCTCCTGCTGTGGTATGTTACCTGATAACGTGATAGTTAAATCATCATGTTCTTCATTAATTCATGTTTTAATTGTTTGGGGTGAAACATAAACCGTTCAAGTTTCAATTGGTTTTATTTTCATGCAAAGACTTATCAGTTACTTGGAATATTTTACCACAGGGATGTGAAAGTAGTGTTAACATAATATGATCAAATCATGCAGCTTGAACAGTGGCATTGCCAGCTAAAAACCTTTAACGGCATCTTGATGTACAGTGCAAAACTCACTGTGCCAACTGGGTTGGGCGATTTGCTTCATAGTCCAGTCATGCTGTTGCGTGTTGATGTTCACGCCAAAATATAACACTTGTGCTGTTTCGAAAATGCTGTGAAGAGCTTTAAATTAAACACAAATATATTCATTATCACTTAACCCGGTGCTTGGTTCTTCTCTTGGTTGCTCAGATTGTTTACTTGTAATGTTTTGGTCTGCTTACAGCTGCGTGGGGGTTCCAGAGTCCTGACACGGCCAGTCACAGTTTCTCTCTTCAACAGACCTGAAGGCACAGTGGAGCAACAGGTCAATACTTTAACTGAATCACTGCACTGTTCACTTGCAACATGTAAAATCAGTACTGTGATGTGCTTATGGGATGAGTGACATGACTCAAAACTAATTTAATAGTTTTACACTGAGTGGTGGTTTCCAAAAGTAATTTCAAGGATCTTGTTTATCTTGTTTAGATGCAATCAGTTTGTTAGTTAAAGGCTGCAAATGTTTCAAATTGTTAATGTAATACTCATAAACATGCATTTTCTTTTGTCTTCACCCAGGCCCTGTTGCCAGTCAGCCAATCTGCAGTCCTGACCCGCTCCTTCCGGACCAGCACCATTTCCTGTGATATTGACACTGCTGCCAAGTTCATTGGTGCTGGTGCTGCCACAGTTGGTGTGGCTGGTTCTGGAGCTGGAATCGGAACAGTGTTTGGCAGCCTTATCATTGGCTATGCCAGGTAATGTTTTTATGCATCAGCTTGAAGGGTTGCATAGTTGTTTTGGGGGGGGAGGGGAGACTACCAGTAGTGTCTGTTTTAAAACTTCACTAATTTGAAGACTTGAAAGCTGGTCAAGCTGTCATCAGTTCCTTATTTGCATCGACAGACATTGGAAGAGTCATTTTAAGCATCTGACTAACGCTCTGTCTTTACATCTATAGCAACATATGAATGCTTCATTTCTCTCACTAAAATGAGCAGCAACACATACTATTAATGGCTGATTGCTTCAAGCCATTGAATAAAACTAATAATGGACAGAATATGCTGGCTTGCTAAATTCTCTTTAAAACCCTTGTGTTGTCCTTGGGTCATTTTTGTCCTCTAAAGAAATCTTTTGCTATCAAAAATGTGTTTTTATTAATCAAATGGTCTGAAAATAGAAGATATTCAATACTATGCTATGCATGATTGGAATAAATTTTAAGTAGTTTGATTTATTTATGGGGTTTTTATTGGATTTTATAACACCTGTGGTCCTCGTGGACAAAATGATCAGAAGTACAAAGTGTTGCAAGGAGCTGTATTTTCACACCATACTGCTTTCAAACCTCTTTGATCTTGGATTACTGATGTGTGGGGTCAAGCACTGGTCACAACAACAGGCAGCACAATGAGGAGGCAGATGCTCTATATTCAATGAAATTTTATTTATACTGCGCCAAATCATAACAGTCGCATCAAGGTGCTTCGTATTGTAAGGTAGACCTTACAATAATACATACACAAAGTATGCTCACAAGCCTCCATTGCACTGAAGATTTGCATACTTTGCACAACATGGTAAAATAAGAGTATGCTCATCAAAGCAATGACCAGTAAGACAAAAGCATATATTGTCCTCTAGTATAATGAGGAGGGAGAATCACTGTTCAGGAAGATCCAGGGTTAGAAAATAAAGAAAATATTGTCCATTTTTAGAGCACATGCTACCCTTTCTCTGAAAAAGCACATCACCCACCTGCAGAAGTGGATGAAGAATCTGAACTATGTTCAAGTAGGTTCTCAGGCATCCAGGACATGGTAGTCTGAGGAGCTTGGAAAGAAAGTGACTGGGCTTAGCAGAATTAGCAGAGGACCTGCTCTATAGCCAACTCAATGACAAAGGAGGGACAATGAGAGAGGAAGGAAAATGGATCAAATGCAGCTGTAGGCATATGTGGGTATGTTGATTCTTACGGCCGTGCATCCAGTAGAGTCGCTACGGCCAGTTTATGACATCCTGAGTCTGGTAGAGAAGTTTTCATACTAACACAATATTAATCATAGAAGCACAAAAAGGTTATATTTCTTGATAAAGACACAATAGATGATCGTTCATGACACAAACGTGCTCCCATTTGAGGTGTATGCAACAAGTGGGTGTTTCTCCTGCTGTGATGTGAGATCCTGGTACTGATGTGACTGTATGAGCACCAAGTCCCCTTCAGAGGACTCTGTCCATTCCAACAGAACATCCCAAGTAAACCAGGGAACTATGAGATAAAACCATGGGCAGTATATGATGCCAGGTCCAGCTGTACATGGAACATGCTAGTGCACAATGGCAAACAGTCTGTCCTGTAGCCAGGACACATGAGTTGTCCCTAACATTGCAGGCCTGCAACTGCAGAAAAGAATGCTGTCCATGATGGGACCAGTGCAGAGGAATAAACATGAGTTTCCTCCTGCACTTGTGTCAAATATGGACACGCCTTTGTCCTCATGAAAGTTTGCCTTCACTCAGACCCATGCCGTGGTGTCCTACCATGCCAAAATATAGAAAACTGTCAGGTAATGAGTTGGAATAAAGTTGAATAAAACCTTGAAACACAGAGATGGATGATATTTTATACTTGTTGCTTTATAAACGGTCAAAGCAAACGGGGTCATTTTTGAGCCCAGAGGACAAAAGATGTGATTATTTGCTGCCAGTAAAAAACTTGAAGTAGTTTAAAAACAGCTTTCTAAATTAACTTTGACATAAACTCGTCTGTGATAATCTGTTAAAGCAACAGACTCTGGTTGTGAAACAATAATCACAATAACTGATGATTTAATTTATTTTTTACCCGAAAACAAAAAAAATTCATTTTTATGATGTTTTTATCAGACTTAAATTTGAAATGGAATAAAAGAAATTGTATCAAAATGTTTGAATTAAGTGGGGCGATCGTGGCTCAAGAGTTGGGAGTTCGCCTTGTAATCGGAAGGTTGCCGGTTTGAGCCCCGGCTTGGACAGTCTCGGTCGTTGTGTCCTTGGGCAAGACACTTCACCCGTTGCCTACTGGTGGTGGTCAGAGTGCCCGGTGGCGCCAGTGTCCGGCAGCCTCGCCTCTGTCAGTGTGCCCCAGGGTGGCTGTGGCTACAATGTAGCTTGCCATCACCAGTGTGTGAATGTGTGCGTGAATGGGTGGATGACTGGATATGTAAAGCGCTTTGGGGTCCTTAGGGACTAGTAAAGCGCTATATAAATACAGGCCATTTACCATTTTACCATTTACCATTTTTAATTAAGTGGGGGAAAAATCCACTTCATATTAATTAAGTATCAATCAAACCAGATGGGGACATTTTTGACCCCTGAGGACCACAGGTGTGATTATGTGCTGCCATTTAAAAAAAAAAAAAAAAAAAAAAAATTTAAATGGTTCAAAAAAAACTTTCTCACTAAAGTTCAACATACAGCACTCTGTAGTTAGTCAAAATTATCTAAACAATTAAATATTTTATTTTGTTTATTTCCACTCGAAAACATTGTGTTTTCTGGTGGGCACCAGACCTTTATGTAAACAAGGTCTGGTGGCCCTAAAATGTATAATGTAGGGTAAATTTTGTGTTAATGTGTTGGTCTTAAGTAAAACTATGGTGTAACACTGAATTGATTGACAATTTATACTTTAAAAAAAACACTCAAATGAAGTGGGGACATTTTTGACCCCTGAGGACCACAGGTGTATGGAAATCGGGAGGACATTATGAGGGTTAAATCAGTCTGGAAATTGAACTTTTGAAATCCCATCCAAGAAAATGTGCCTGAGAGCTGCTTCTTGATCTCAGAACAAACTGAAAATCAGGTTGTAGTATAAATAGTTGCATGATGGAAGAAAAAACAAAACAAAAAAACCCCCATAAATCTGTGGGCTTATGTGAAAAGTGGGTTCTTGAAGCACTTTGTACTAAAATGTTAGTTGGTGCATTATCACTCTGCTGGTGACAGAATCAGGGAGTTTTTGTCTTGTAGGTAAGGCTGTGTATACATTTCCACCAGGATTAACTACATTACTGCAGTCGTTAACATTAAATGCAGGAAGAAAAGCTAAAAGTGGCATACTAACACGATCCCCAACTAGACTTTGAGATGTGTCAATGTGAAATTAATGGTCCATTTTATTACTAACAGTAAAACCCCTGAAAATTCCATAAATAACTATAAGCTCTTAGACCAAAATCTGTCAGAAATGTTGCAAAGAGTGTAACTGGTACATTTCTTGTTGTAGATGGTGAAACTTTGTGCTAAAATTGGTACTACAGGTCTGTTGTTCGAGGGGGTGTAAAAGTGACCCTGCAAGATGACCTACATGTATTTAGTTGTAATGGAACAGAATCTGAATGTATCCTTGTACCTGTCTGCTCTCCTTCACAGGAACCCTTCCCTGAAGCAGCAGCTCTTCTCCTACGCCATCCTAGGCTTTGCTCTATCTGAGGCTATGGGCCTCTTCTGTCTGATGGTGGCATTCCTAATTCTGTTTGCCATGTAAACCTGGAAATGCACCCAATACCTCCTTCACTTCAACCCCTTGTTCTCCACTTCCTTGCTTTGTCACTACCTTCCTTCCAAAGGGAAGAGGGCTTTCTCAGAACCAGAACTCTGAACAAGCTCCCAGGCCATTCCAATCAACAGAAAATATTAAAGGAAAATATTTACAACTGAGGTTGAGCCTAAAGTCTAACATTTTTATGTTCCTACAGTTATTTGTTTTTGATATAAGGCTTCATTTGGTGGGGGGGACACTGTCCTTCAAAAATAAATGGGTTTAATCTAATATTGCTAAGTGTCAGCTCTTTATAGGATGAATGATGCTCTGTCATGCAGGATTTGTTTGCATTTCATGTCTTTCATCAGCAGCACACAACTTTCAAAGAGCTGTCTGCAGTACATGGGTCAAAGTGTTTAATGTCATACAACTTTATTAGGCTCTTGACACATTATGACCATATAGGGAAGAAAAGGTCAAATATGTTTTAAAATGAAACAACATATAAAATAAAAATGGAAATCACTGACTTAACAGGAGTCCATACAGCCATGATGCAGCCCATTAGAGCAACGCTAGATTGAAAATGACATGGATGCTTAAACAGTTGTCAAATCATGTCACATCCTCTGACCTTACTGAGTGGAGGTTCTGGTTTACATCTGCCAATTCCCAGTGCCTTTCCCTTCTCAACATCTCTTCATTATGGTATGAAAGAAGGCACATGGTTTAAGTTGGAACCAACTTTGTACGATCAACTTCTTAATTATAAACCCCTCATGGTAAGATTCCCTCAGCAACCCTTAAATGTATCAAATTTTAAGATTTAATGCAAGTTTTCTTGAACTTTAAGCACAGTCAGCTCTATCGTGATTTGAACCACTGTAGCTATTTGCATCAGTGATTCAAAAGGAGTTTGTTATACAACAGTGTCATTACATTTCATCCATCTCAGTCCTTAAAGTCTGACTACCAAATGTGAGTGACCCTATCAGATAAAATTATGCCAACCTGGAAAGTTGAGTAAATAGTTACTAAATGAGTAAAATTAAAATAAAATGCATAATCTCAGAATTTTGTCCTCAATCACATAGTAAAATAAAAGGTGATTATTTTACTTGTCTATGGCAGCTTTATTTCATTAGCTCATGGTGTTTAAAAGAAGTGAGCCAACCCAAAAAATTATGAGTCGTTCAACTATTAAATGAATGTACTAGCAATAACCTGCCCTGTGGACAGAAATAACTGAAAAGGCAAGGCAGTCCTTTACCTCAAGGGAATGAACAGCAACACTTGCCATTTCCATCGACTATTTGTGGACTTGTATGTCAATCGTACTCGCACTATATTGTCAAAAATATTCACTCACCGATCCAAATCATTGAACTCGGGCGTATAAAGTCAAGCATGCGGGCTGCTACAAACATTTGTCAAAGAATGGGTTGCTACCACAAGTAGAGTTGATTCCACCATGGTACCGTGATAGGACACCTCTGGTGCCACAATTAGGTGTGATATTTCTTTGTTACTAATTATTCTGGAGTTAACCGCTGGTTGCATTGTAACAAAGTGGAAGCCATTGAGAACAACAGGAACTCTGCTGTTTTTGTGTGGCCTACCACTTTGTGGCAGAGTCAGTGGAAGCTTAGGCATCTAGTGTGCAGAGGTCACCAACTTTCTGTAGAATCAATAGCTGCAGATCTCCAAACTTAATTTGGCCTTCAGATGCATCATCTGTTTATATATATATATATATGCATATCCCACCTCCTTTGCTCCTACCAGATGCCTTACTCCTATCATGTTGAACTGTTGTGTAGCCTGTTAAGCTAATCACAGTGTCTCCATTAACAGCAGAATGCAGTTGTCCCAGCTCATCTTGTTTGTTGATATTTACAGCCTTAGTTTATCCACCTTGTTGGTGAGGGATCTTGGATTTGTGAGAAGGATACTGTCAAGCGGTGGTTTTCATTTTGGTGTGTTATTAGGGGTCCCAGTGTCCCATCACATTTTCCAGCCAACACTAACCTTCTGAGAAAGGCCTCTAGAGGTTAGGTGTGTGTAACCTTTAGAGTACTTTCTCTGAAGTATCTTCACATAACCTGAGAAAATTCTTTAAAAATTCTTTTTACTTTTAACTTTACAAAGTTTTAGTGCAATGTACAAAACAGAGTACTTCAGAATTTTCACATTATTTTCATGTTATGGTTTCCTCCCTACATATAACATATTATAGTGCAACACCTGACAGAACAGAACAATACAGACACAACAGTGCAAAAGAAAAGTGCAACAATGACAGTGGGTTGTGCGAAAAGACTGAACATTGTGCAAAAAGTAACTTGATGTTTGAAGGTGTGTGTGTGCGTGTGTGTGTGTGTGTGTGTGTGTGTGTGTGTGTGTGTGTGAGAGACTGTGCAGTGATGTGTATGAGGGTGTGTGTGTGTGTCAGTCACTGAGTGTTCAGGAGTCTGACGGGGGAAGAAACTGTTTTGCAGTCTAGCAGTGAGGGCCTGAATGCTCCGGTACCTCTTTCCAGAAGGCAGCAGGGTGAAGAGTGTGTGTGAGGGGTGTGTTTGGTCCTCCATAATGCTGGTGGCTTTGCAGATGTCTGTGATGGAGGGAAGAGAGGCTCCAATGATTTACTCAGCTGTTCTCACTATCCATTGTAGGGTATTGCGATCTGATACGGTGCCGTTACCATACCAGACAGTGATGCAGCTGCTCAGTGTCTCTGTAGAAGGTGATGAGAATGGGTGTTGGGAGATGGGCTTTTCTCAGCTTCCGCTGGAAGTAATGACACCTCTGGGCCTTCTTAGTTATGGAGCTGGGGTTGAGGGACCAGGAGAGGTTCTCCACCAGGTGGACACCAAGGGATTTGGTGCTCTTGACGACCTCCACAGAGCGTCCATCGATGTTAAGTAGACAGTGATCTCTCTGTGCTCTCCTGAAGTCGACAATCATCTCTTTTGTTTTGTCCACGTTCAGAGACAAATTGTTGAATCTACAATAGTCTGTGGTCCTCCATCAGTTCACCTCTCTGTATTCATCGCTCTTGCTGGTGAGACCCACCACAGTCGTCAGACTTGATCATGTGATTCGAACTGTGCATTGCTGCACAGTCATGAGTCAGCAGAATGAACAATTATACTGTCATAGTCTGCACATAATGACTGAGCAGTAGCAATGCCAAATTTGGTAGATAATTGAGAAAAACTTGCAAATTGTCCATCTGCATATAATTGCACAAAAGATTTGAGACCCTTAGAGTGCCAGAAGTGAGCCCGCAGACCAAGGCTCTTCCTAACCTGAGACCAAATTTTAAGAGTATGATGGCTATTATTACTATTACTATTATTATTACTAGGTAAAGAGAGCCTCGCCTCTGTCAGTGCGCCCCAGGGCAGCTGTGGCTACAATGTAGCTTGCCATCGCTAGTGTGTGAATGGGTGAATGACTGAATGTAGTGTGAAGCGCTTTGGGGTCCTTAGGGACTAGAAAAGCGCTATACAAATGCAGGCCATTTACCATTTACCATAAAGACAAAGAAAGAGGAAGTGATGAGCCTGAAGTTGCAGGTAAATAAATCTTCCTGTTTGAATGAGACTAAATGGCAATGACGGTTCAAGGTAGTAGTGTCTCCATTACAACATACACCTGATATTTGTGGATTGGAGATCCAGCTTAAGTCTTTGAAGAAGAGCTCTTCTCAAAATTGATGTTTACCATTTCAAATAAATGAGGTTATTAAGGAAGCGAGAGATTTAAAAAAGGATTTGGGAATCAGGATGGGAAGGTAAATGGACTGATTCTTATACAGCGCTTTTCTACAGGGTGGGCCATTTATATGGATACACCGTAATAACATGGGAATGGTTGGTGATATTAAAGTCCTGTTTGTGGCACATTAGTATATGTGAGGGGGCAAACTCCTCAAGATGGGTGGTGACCATGGGGGCCATTTAGAAGTCGGCCATCTTGGATACAACTTTTGTTTTTTAAATAGGAAGAGGGCCATGTGACACAAACTTATTGGTAATGTCACAAGAAAAACAATGGTGTGCTTGGTTTCAACGTAACTTTATTCTTTCATAAATTATTTACAAGTTTCTGACCACTTATAAAATGTGTTCAATGTGCTGCCCATTAGGACTGGGCCATATCATACCGTTCACGGTAATACCGGTATAATGTTGGGCAACGACAAGAAAATTAAATATTGCGATAGAATTTGGGTAAAACGCCAGGCGCTGTGCCTTTGTTTTCATACGCACATGGCGGAAAAAGTGTGCCGGCGGCGACGGAGAATGAGGAGGGCGAAAGCGGATCGTTGAATGAAACGGATGAACCAGAAGTGGTTTGTAAAAATGCTGCAGCTTCAGTGGTGTGGAACTGGCAGAGGTGGGTAGTAACGAGCTACATTTACTCCGTTACATTTACTTGAGTAAGTTTTGGAAAAAAAATGTACTTTTAAAGTACCTTTTTTGCATGATACTTTTTACTTTTACTTGAGTACATTTGTGAAGAAGAAACGATACTTTTACTCCGCTACATTTGCAAAATTCGACTCGTTACTTTTTTTTAATAATTAATTTCACACATTGGATAATACTACTAATATAAATTATGGATCATGCCGCCACTGGAGCTACCGGTAACTCTTTCACCAATCAGACGTAGCCATGCGGTCACATGACCAGATATAAAATGGCAGGCCAAGTAGCCCAAGCCTTTCAACTTCCAAAGACGGACAGAAGAAATACATCAAAAAATGGCAACCGTCTCCGCTAACACTGAACAGGACAAACACCCTTGGCCGCATATGCAAAGCATGTTTCGCTTTAAAGGAGTACAAAAGGACAGCTATATAATGCGATGTCTTCTGTGTGAGCCAAAGCAAACCGACGTTTCAGTGTCGGTTTGCTCAACATCTAACTCAACATCTAACTCAACTCAACTCAAACCTGAGGAAACATGTTTTAAGTTTGCTTTAAATTCCTTTTTTAGCCGTGGTTAAGTGGATGTCAGTCTTACAGCTGCTGTGTCGAGCTTGATTCCTTGAGAGTCGGTGTACTACAACTTTTTGATGTGTCCATAGTCCAACACACATGAATTAAATGGCTGAATTTTGCCACCTCAGTATGCAGTCAAGTACCATAGAGTCTTGCTAATGTCCTAACAAGCAATAATTCGGCGTTTCGCGGTGAGGACATGTTTAATGGTTTCAGGACACTGGTCCTCGAAGACTGGAGCTTGACACCCGTGGGTTAAAGAACCACAGTCTTAGGTCTTGCCCATATTAAAAATGAGATGATTTAAAAAAAAAATATGCACATATCCAGAATCACTCCCTTTCTCCTAGAAACCACATTAGTAATGTTGAAATCTCCCAATTCTTTGAATCTTTGGGCTGAAGGAAGGACAATACTCGGTGTATTTATGCTCAATCAACAATCATTTATTTCCATACAATTCAACACTTAAGAGCATAAGGACCATCATGATGGGGAGACATGCCTGAAGAGGGTCACAGCAAGTCTCAAAATGGTGACGGGTTGCTCAGCTTTTTATAGTCTCTAGTGGCCCCCATCTAGTCGTAAAAGCCAAAACATCACATTCTTTCTCTGTTACAGCGCCTAAGTTATGACCTCGGCAGTTGTCTCTCTGCTTTCTGTAAGGTGGGGGTGTGGAATGTGGTCTGTCTATCTCCCCTATCTTAGACACAGATTCTCCTGCTTACAATCTTCTCTTCATGATTCAACAATTAAGCATGTAACACATTCACAGCAGATCAAGGATACAGAGTGATGCACACTTATCTAATAAACTAATAAGTGAATATGTTCTGTTAACTCAAAAGTATAACGAGAACTAAACTACATACAGCTCACACACTCTATATTAAAGGGTATAATATGATCTACAGCAGTATTCTAATTCAACTACTTTGATTACATATATAAGGTAACATATAATAACAGAATAATCTAATAATTCCCCCTTTTGATCTCTTAAAAGAGATCACTTATAACATGCACTCCAGGGTCGCAAGGTCCAGTTCTTCTTGGTCCTGAGGCCCTCTGTCCCCCTTTAACGGGTGGACCATATGTGGGATGACCTCTGTGTTCACGCAGTTCAGATGCAAGCAAAGTTAGATTTACGACCATAACAGCAGTTACAGATGACACTCCCATCACTCCCCAATTCTCCCACAGCTTTATTTTGGTGCTCCAGTTTTCCACCCCCTTTTTAAAGCCACCTTATACCTTTCAAACGTACTTAGACTAGAACCTCTGTCTAAGGAGCTTTTAACCTTTATTTTTATTGCTGCAGCTACCAGTGTCTTCCAGTTGGGTGATTCTCAGCTTCTTTCTTCGACCTCCGGGGTTAGACCACCCTTTAGTCATTGCACAGTTCTGGGGATTATTCTGCCCCGATTTCAAACAAGGATCTGTGTGTTTTGGGGTCACCACCGTGTCCCCCTTTTTGCCAAGAGGCTCTTGAACCTCGTTGGTCTGGTGTTCCTGGTTTTCGCCAACCCCTTCATGGTTATTGCTGTGTTTATGGGATCCATCTTCTCCAGGAGCCCAAACGCCATGACATTTGACCCCAGTTGCTGTCTCGGCAGTCCCTACATCTGTCTCTGCTGTGAAGGGTCCTCACATCTCCGTGTCCCCGTCTGGTGTCTGTTCCTTTCTCTGCAAGAGACAGAAAACCAAAACACCTCTCTCCCTAGCCTTGATAATCTAATATTGTTATCCATTGTTGTTCTAATGATTCAAATTTGGTTTAAAATATTATGTTCAGGACTCTTTGACCCAGGGACTTATTCTAATCATGATCTATGTGTGTGTAAAAGAAATCAAAAATTTGTGAACCATTTCTAAGTCTAACACATTATATGCTTAAGTTTTACCATAGCTAGATTATTAAACACTCAAATAACGTCATAAGATGTTCATAAAACCATTGTTTGATGTTCGGACTCAACTTCCCCCTTTTTGACACACTCCCATGTGTCAATTCATTGGAGCTAGACAATTAAAAGAGAAGGTTAGTGACATCATATCTCAGAAAGTATCAGAAATTCTCTCGAGTACCGTTGCTCCAGCCTTGTCATCCCAGAGGATCCTCAATCCCGGAAATTTCCCTTCTCCTCATGTAATAAAGTCTGACATCCTTCCATGCCCTGGTAACTGGTCCATCCAGAGCTGTAACATTTTGAAATGTACATACAACAAGCCAAAACACACCTTGGTCACACCAACCCTTTTCTGCCCTGAAGATGTCCAACGCCATCTTAGTCTGGACCAGGGTTGTAATAGTTTTGCAATTTTCATTAGTTTTTATTTTTATTTAGCTTCGACTTCAGATTTTCAATTTTATATCAGTTTTAATCAGTTTTTACCACTTGTTTGCTAGTTTAGTTTAGTTTTGATTAGTTTCAGTTATAGTTTTAGTTGTGTCTGCAATAATTAAGTGTAGCAAAATCCCAGTCCCATCATATCAGTCATGCTCTTGTGCTTGTCCTTGGATATTGTGACTATTAACTCTTGCAGCACCGGGTGCTCCTAGTTTTGTTCAAGTGAATTTATAAACTTTGTGAAGGGAATTGACTCCTCTGCACACTGGAATAAACATAATCAACCTGATCCACATTTTACTGCGTGTTATTTCACCATCTTATTGATTCAAATGCTCCATCCTTATGTGGTTTGCGACATTATGTTTATCCACTCTGTCTCTAAATGTTTGAAGAATTTTCAAGTTTGGGGTCAAATTTTAAGAATTTGACCATAAGTGAAAGTTATGGTGTCATCACCCCCATCGGGGCTTACCTTTCCCAGTTGTGATGATATTCCTCCCTATTCTTTGCAAATACCCCCTGTTGGTGGCGAGAAACTGTTGGTGTGGTCAAGTGGGTGCTATAGAAACAAAAGCTCAGGACAGAACAGTTATCAGTCATGTACTTCATACAAATTTTGCATATGTTTTATTTCATATCGATCCTCTGAGTGTAATGGTACATTTTAATTTGAATTTATCCAAACTAAACACAATATTTTCTTTATTTACTTTGCTCTTGTTCTTTTGCAGTACCACATCCTATCAAATGTCCCTGTCAATTATATTCTACATTTAATAACTTACTATTTCAAGTGAGAACCTAAATCACGTGGACCAATGTTCATTATTGCATATCTCTATTCTGAATGTGGCAAGTCATTCATAGGTATTGTTAAAGTTTTGGCAATTTTCCTCTATAAAATTTAATTGACTTTTTACAGTGGCCTGCTATGGTTAATAGTAACATATTCCAGTCATGAGTGATATCAATAGTTTTCTCCACTGTAGCATTTGGCATTCCCAATAATATAACATGATACCTTAATCAAAACACAGCTAATATAGCACAGTTTTCTTAATGCAAACAAGAGTAACTCAGCATTACCAACCCAAGAGTTAAGTCTGCAGTTCCACACTCTCATGTGAAGCCACAGTCTCCTCCTCCAGCCTCTCTTATCCTCCTGCTCCTGAAAAAACAAAACAAAGCGAAGCATCCACCCTTCTCTTGTCCGCTGGGTGAATTGTTTATTGGCATTTATTAATCCTAAAGTTGATGCAGTCATTGTCTCAGTATCAAGTCAGTCAAAACTTTTAGTCGTCAGTCCATCACAGTCCATTCACATGCATACCTCCACACCCATTCATACCAGATTTTGCTGATAATGGAGTCTCTCGCGCACCCTATTCGAGCATCCATCATCAGCAAGATGACGTCATTATTTTAAAAGGAAAACAATTCCTTGTTGTTGTTTTTTTTTTCTTTTTTGACCGGATTGACTCGGTGCAATCCTTTTAGATCAGTGTTCCCTATAAGTGAATTTCTCCCAAGCCAATTACAATCATGGAGAAGCACACCTTGCAACTGTTTACAGTAATAATATTTCATAGCGCTTTAAATTTCAATCTTTCAGGCCTGGTTTAAAGAGCGGATTGTTAAATCATGAACTCACAAAATATCAACATATCACCACCGGTGGATCACACCTCTCAGATGTTTTTTCTTCAGTGCACTGTAACAAAAACGAAAACAGACGTAACCAACAAAATACTAATAGAAATAACACAAACTAGGGCCCGTTGCAGACATGTCCAAGCATAAAACTATCCCTCTCTCGCTTACGAGAAAGAACACAAGCCAAAGCTCACTGATAACATCAAGCTAGCGCTAAGCAAAACCAAAAAATCAACCAGAAATTCACAGGAACGTTTTGCTTCCTGCCGGGACAATATTGTGTGGGGATGAGAAGCTCAGGTGCCGTAACACCTTTTGTTCCTCCTTGAATTAAATTTCAATCACAGAAAATGCCGTACTCCAACCTAAACTTACACTATTAATTCATCATTTTTCACTCTGTGCCACTGTTCCTCATCAGGGCTGTGTGAAGCACAGCAAAGAATTCAGTCAAGGCCTTGAGCCATAAACAGACATCACGCACAGACATTGTTTTCATAACCAAACCGTTTTAGACCTTATTCCTAAAATCTACATAAATGCCCTCTGAGTGACATATAACACATTCTAAGTAATCAATGGTAATCAATGGCTCCTCATAAAAATTATGCATTGGGATGTTTGTGTGCAGCATTTTGCATATCAGCATAAGCAAAGCATTCTTCATTGCATCAGCGTGTGCATGTGTATGTGTGTGCATCACTTCTCAGTGAATCAGCATTCCAATGTGTGTGTATGTGTGTGTGTGTCATTTCTCACTCACTCAACGAGTGCACGTGTTCATGTGTGTATTTCACTTCATTCTGAATCTGTGTGTTTGTAGACGTGTGTGTGTGTGTGTGTGTGTGTGTGTGTGTGTGTGTGTGTGTTCATCACTTTCCTGTTCTGGTGTTCTGGGTAAACCACGGCCTGAAGCGTGCCCTGGGGTCCTGCCCTCCTCCTTTTCAGTTTGTTTGCGACCATTGCTGCTGCTGCTGCTCAAAGTTCAGTCCGTCCTGGTTCTGACCCCAATTGGGGCAGTCCTTTTTCCAGTGTCCATGCTCACCGCAGGTGAAACCTGCATCTTCTTCTGTGTTTTTTGTCCATTCTGAGGTGCCTTCCGACCTCAGTTACTCCTCCGGTGTCGGTCACGCCCTTTTTGCTGCCCGATCATCCGTGTTGGTCCATCACTGTCCTGCACAGTGTAAATGCAGCGTTATCAAGGTCAGCATTCTTTTGCTCGGCCTTACTTTTCCTTCGGGCTTGGCGGGCGTCTTGTCACAGCTCTGTCAGCTGACGCAGTCTGGGAATTTTCCCCCGTGTAGTGAAACGGGCCTTAGGTTTAGTGCCCTCTGTCTCTGCTGCATGAGATCACATTCCTGCAGCACTGTTGACTTTTTCAGGTCGTTGTTGTGGGTCCAGCTGTTGCAGCATTTGGTCAGGGTCACGTATGGGGAGAGCAGGAGTCCAGTCAGCCTCGGCTTTCAGGGCCGGCAAAGCAGCCTGTAATTAAACATATATAGAGAAAAACAAAAAACAAAAACAGACAAAAACAAAAGCAAACGAACAGGAAAATGATGTTGTGTTGGCTGTATTACAACGAGAGGGGAGAAACAACGGGGCAGGCCCTGTGTCAGCCTTCTCTCCCCCCTTTTTTTTTTTTTTTTCTCACCATATAATCCACTCATGACCCACCAAGCTGACAGGACAACATGCACCTTGCTAAAATTCTTAAGATCATGTTTAAAAGCCCAAAAAGAAATTTTCTTTCATTCAGTAATCACTTGTATCAATCAATCAGCAGAAAACATGTCACAATTTGAATCTTTTAACCCCTAAATTTGTCATGTCTTCACTGGTTGGTCAGACCAGTGTCTTTTTCTTTGAAGTTAAATTGTTGTCCTGCAACCCAGAGAGTTTATTTGTCAGTAATGTATTTATCCTTTAACAACAGATGTATGTTAAGTTTCGCTGCTTTAGCCTTGGTGGAAAATCTTCACATGTTCATGAGTGTAAGCTGTTTCTTCATTGCATGTGTGTGCATTTGTAGGCAGGCAGGTTAATTTTATCTTTTCTCAAACTAGGCGTTACCTTAAAAGGAGCCTTTCTCTCAGATTTCTCTGCTTGTGTGTGTTTTTGTTTCACCTTTTTGTTGTGATGCTCCGGACGCCTTCCCAACCTCCACAAGTCTGTTGGCCCCAATTTTATGTGTTAAAAACTTCTCTTAATTCCTCCTCTAATTCTCTCCTTGCTGCTGTCTGTTTCACAGCTGCTGATTCGTGCTGGGTGTGGTTCCCATTACCTATAATTTTGCTTCGGCCGCTGTGCTTGTGGGGGCAGTTGGTCCAGGTCCGCAGCTTCCTGTATTAACACACTAAGAGATTTATTTAATTTCATTTTCATCACTGTTAAACAGATAAGCAGGCAACACGCCTACCTTGACAGCGTCATAATTCTCCACTACACACCTCTTACTATCTCTCTTTTTTAATTTTTTAATTTTTATTACACCACAGAGTAATACACCCAATTATGCCCGTCTATCTCTATGTGGCTCCAAATTCCCTCTTTATTTAATTTCACACTCGTCAGGGGACAGGCACACAACAATTTCAACCACTGAAACGAGGAATTCAACCTTTTTATATTTCTTTACTAATCTAGACTCAACCTTTGTTCGCAAAATGTG
This sequence comes from Aulonocara sp. 'chitande type north' Nkhata Bay, assembly GCF_057382095.1. NCBI lineage: Eukaryota > Metazoa > Chordata > Actinopteri > Cichliformes > Cichlidae > Aulonocara > Aulonocara sp. 'chitande type north' Nkhata Bay. Next base: position 10,188,892 of record NC_141347.1, read on the forward strand.
TCTTGTTCTAGTCCGGAATAAATGTGAACCCGTGATTACACGGCTGTTCCAGTGTTATTTCCGTAGCTAATGCGGGAGTCCTCAGTTCCCAAGTTGCCACCTTGGCATCCAGACGCCGCTGGGCCTGGCCGCGCGTCCACGACCAGGAGGGTCGCCACACCTTGAACAACATTATTTCCACAGGTACACTAGGCATCAACCTTTGATCCTAAAATGTGTCTTTGCTCTAGCGTCCTCCTAATCAAACACATCAACCGTCACTGTCACTGTGTTCAGACTTCACACACAGAAACACACTCAGCGCGCGCCTCACACACAGCCAGAGCGCGCCTTACACACACAGCGCGTTTCACCATCAGTGAGACACACAGAGAGCGCCTCTCATCAGCAGAAATTTGCACAGAAACCTCTGAGCTCAACTGTTAGATCTTCTTAAAGCACACTGCACCATAGACCAAAATACCCCTTTCTCTGCGCTTATGACCGCCACAACGGGGCAAAGTCGCATCATAAAAGTGATGCTTGCATCCCCGAAGTTATACCTGACATCATAAACCAGGTTTTGCTCTATGTACTTCTTGGCAAGTAAAATTTTACTTTGTTTTATGACCGCAGCCCTTAAAAAACTCGACTGACGCCACAAACCACCGTCAAACCTCTATTCAATGTACTAAAACTAGCACCAACCACTACTGCACTTCACGGCCGCACCACCGGAACACGGCCGTATCATAAACCAAACCTACGGACGTGTTTCGCTCTCGCGTTGCCAGCGTTCAACTGCACCGTGAGCCAGCATCTGCTTTTCCTTAAATCAACTTCTATTTCATAGCCGGCAAGAGCCAGGACGTAACTGACACCATAAACAAACTTCAAACCTCGACTTCAATGTACTGAACTAATGGCCGCGTCTTCAGAAGAAATTCTAATGTATTATTGCTACAGAAGCCAGTATTAGACAAAATTAAATGTGGAAGGTAAAGTGGCTGCAACTAGCTCAACGTAGTGTCTTATTAGTTTCTCGGTAGAAGCAGTTTACTGCAACTAGCTCAACGTAGTGTCTTATTAGTTTCTCGGTAGAAGCAGTTTATTTAACACACTGGAATTCAGCCTCAACTTATGTTGTTAGTATCTCGCGCCAAAAACCAGACACCGACAAATTTAATGTGAAAATACATGTGACTCAGTGAACAGATTAATTTGGAAAGCCCAATATGCACATTTGGTATTTAAAATACAACAGGCTGTGCTTACCTTTTTATATTTGGACCGGTCCTCTGTTCACCTCGCCCCACGATCTCACCAAAAGCCAAATCTGCACTTCCTCAGCACACCAAAGATCCGGGTCACGGCACCAAGTTGTTGAAATCTCCCAATTCTTTGAATCTTTGGGCTGAAGGAAGGACAATACTCGGTGTATTTATGCTCAATCAACAATCATTTATTTCCATACAATTCAACACTTAAGAGCATAAGGACCATCATGATGGGGAGACATGCCTGAAGAGGGTCACAGCAAGTCTCAAAATGGTGACGGGTTGCTCAGCTTTTTATAGTCTCTAGTGGCCCCCATCTAGTCGTAAAAGCCAAAACATCACATTCTTTCTCTGTTACAGCGCCTAAGTTATGACCTCGGCAGTTGTCTCTCTGCTTTCTGTAAGGTGGGGGTGTGGAATGTGGTCTGTCTATCTCCCCTATCTTAGACACAGAGTCTCCTGCTTACAATCTTCTCTTCATGATTCAACAATTAAGCATGTAACACATTCACAGCAGATCAAGGATACAGAGTGATGCACACTTATCTAATAAACTAATAAGTGAATATGTTCTGTTAACTCAAAAGTATAACGAGAACTAAACTACATACAGCTCACACACTCTATATTAAAGGGTATAATATGATCTACAGCAGTATTCTAATTCAACTACTTTGATTACATATATAAGGTAACATATAATAACAGAATAATCTAATAGTAATTAAGCCGTTTTTGTCATGGTCCGGAGTCTGTGACTCCGTGTTTATGTTTAGTCTATTAGTATTCTGTGGTTTTGGTTACCTTGGGTGTTTGTATTCTTTTGTTCATGTTCCTATGTTCTGTGTCCCCCAGTCTGTGTTAAGTTGGTGTGTTATGTCATTGCGTGTATGTGTTTCCTGTTTTATTGTGAAGGTCTGCGTCTTATGTGAGTGTTTTCAGTTTGCCTCCCTAGTCTCGTCATGATAATCACTCCCAGCTGTGTTCCCCACCTGCGTGTAATCTCCCTCTGTTCTCTGGGTGTATTTAAGTTGTGTCTTCTGTCATGGTAGTTGCTGGTTCGTCTGCGTTATTTTCCTCGCCGCCATTCTGTGTTTATTCCTCCAGCTTCCTGGTCATTCTCCCTGCAAGGTACCCTCATTAGTGTTCTGGTTTCGTGTTTAGTTTAGTTTTCCCAGTTTAGAGTTATTACCGTTCTGTTTCTCGCCACCCCTTTTGTTGTTCTTATCCGGTTGTAAATAAAGCTCATCCTCCACTTAAGCAGTCTGCATTTTGGGTCCTATTTCATATTCCACACGGCTTGCCCCGGCAAACCGTGACAGTTTTAATATTTTTCTTTTCTCCACAATTGACTTTTTGTCCTGACTCTTACTTCAGAGAAGTACAGTTATAAGGTGTCGAAGTTTATGAGGGAAAGCTAAAGGTTTTTTCTTTTGTTTTGTTTTTTTTGAAGGAAAATCTATTGACTAGCACTGCTAAGCTTTGCATACGTTCTTGTTTTGAACTTAATCTGGAATTTCTTTTTTAAGTGGAAACCCATGTAATGTAGGCATGACTTTGTTTCTCTTTCCTTCCTGTAGTCTTCCGGTCAAATCTATCCAATTCACAACTTAAAGCACTCATAAATATTGTGTTTTACATCTGATTGCATAATGATATCCTCTGCACTATGCACTTGAACATATAAAAGTAATGATCACCTCTTTCATTGAATTTTGAGTGTTTTAATCAGCATTGTTACACCTGTGGTGTTCCTGGACAAAAGTAACTGCCATAGGAAATAAACTGGAATCCACTCACTGAATGGCCCACTTATCCCTCCGGTCGCATTCACCCCCCCACTTTAGTGTTCCCTGTCAAAATTGACTGGTCTGTTTTAACAGCTCTTAAATTACCATAACAAACAGTTTTCACCACTAAATTCAGTTGTGTGGGTGCGTCAATGGGTCATTCAGAGGGCCTTTCATTTGGTCGTCCAGTGGGTCGTTCAGGGGGCCTTTCATTTGGTCGTTCAGTCAATGGGTGGGGGGTTGAACATGACAGGAGGGTTAAAAATACGGGATCATCTTTTTTTCCCTCTTTTTTTCTAAGAACTGTATAGAAATTGCTTAGTCACATGTCATTTCATGGTCTATTTTTTTCTGCCAACAGAGGGTTCACTCCAACAAATTGAGGATGTATACGGAATTAATGGACAGCCACAGAAAACGAAAGTCATCCTCTTCTACCGAGCTACCTATGAAGAACGCAAAACTTACAGACTCTTTCACTGGCTCTAGGCGAATAACACAAGCAGCATTTGACAAGCTTCTGCTTACGTTTGTATGTGAGGCCAACCAACCATTTTCTATAGTTGAGACATCATCCTTCAAGACTATGATGGAAACCTTGCAACCTCAGTGTACAGTAATGACAAGGAAAATGTGTTCAAAAATACAAGACGCTGTGAAGAACATGAAAAGCATAATCATCAAAAAACTGAGCACTGCATGAACTATGTTGCTACCACAAGAGACTGCTGGTCTGCCAGACAGTATAGCTACTTAGGAGTGACTTGTCACTAGATAGATATCTCTTTAGAAAGGCATTCTGCTGCACTGGCTTGTAGACCTCTTAAAGGTTCACACACATTTGATGTTCTTGCTGCTCCATTAGAGGAAATCCATTCAGAGTATCACATCAGAGAAAAGGTCACCCGGACGACAACAGACAGTGGTTCAAACTTCTTGAAGGCCTTTCGATTATATGGTGAGGACAAAGAGGAAGGAACAACCAATTGGCAGGAGGATAGTGGGCCTATCCTTGATGATGCAGAAGACAGTGAGTTAGAGGTGGAGTATCAAGATGTGTTTGCCGTTTTGGATGATAACACAGGTCTGGAGTACCAGCTTCCAAGGCACCAAAAGTGTGCATGTCATCTACTCAATCTTATATCAACAGTTGATGCCACTGCTGCAGAAGCTACCAATGATACATACAAGAGACTGTCTCGGTCTGCTTTTGCAAAATGTCATGCTCTGTGGAATAAAACCAGCAGGTCAATCATGGCTTATGAAAGAGTGGAACGTGAGTGCAAGTTGCAGTTTCTTCGACCCAATCAAACTCGTTGGAGCTCCCTGTTCCTTGCTGTGGAAAGATTTGTGCGCATTCATAAAGAGCAAGGAGAGAAAACAATCCGCAATGTTTGCACGGCATTAAAGGTAAAGATGTAAGTTGATGGAACTTGTTTTTAAATATTAAATTGTGACTAATGTGTGAATCCACCCCTTTTTTTTAAGTGACTTTGACTGACACTGAAAAATGTAAATATTATCAATTACTTATAGTTTTACTGTCGCATTTTGCAATCATTTGCAAATTTTAAAGACAGTTATTACATTGCTGTAGAAATGGCTATGATCTATTTCTGTTTTTACACTTTTTTTTAGATTCAATCTGCTGAAATGGGATTTTTGGTTGCGTACACTGCTGTGATGAAGCCTGTTGCCATGGCCCTTAATATCCTCCAAGGGGAATCATCTGTGCACATGGGCTTCTTGCTGCCAACACTTTACCAGTTGCTGGAGAAGCTGAGGAAGCTGGAGTCATCTTGCAAAATGTGTAGACCTCTTGTTGATGCGCTGCGGGATGGAATCCAGAAGCGTTTTGGAGAAATGATGAAAGACCCTGAGCTCTTAAATTGTGAGCCACTAGATTTGGACTTATAATGACTTTTCTTGTTACTGTGATTTGGGATTATAGTGTTAGTTGGGGGGAAAAAAGGCTGACAAAAGTTAGGGGAAAAAAACATCTCCGGTGTGATAAAATTTTTCATGCCAAACATCAGCAGCTCGGCAGTCTATACAGCAGACTAATGCACAGACTTAACCATATATCTTTCCACAGGTCTGACCTTCATCAGACATCAACTAGACACAGAGTTGGGTGAGGCCAGCACAAACAGCAGCCTATCTGATGAAGATGACTTCTTTGGGTCCATGGGGTCAGGAAATCCAGAAGCAGTGGAGCTGGAGAGGTACCTTTCATGTCCATTCACTGGAGGTATGGATGTATTGCATGGCTTTCCTCGGATCAAGAAGCTGTCAGTCAAAGTCAATACAGCTCTTTGTAGTTGAGTGTAGTTTTTATTTGAAATATTTTCATTCTGATGTTTGTATTGCATGTTTTTAGTGTTTTCATATTACATTGTGTTAATCCACTGTCTATACTTCAGGGTATTTTAGTATACAAAGAACATTTTATAGTTTTGTTAGAATGTCTATTCCTGTGGAATTTTAGCACAGATGTGTTGTGTGTGTGTGTGTGTTTTTTTGTTTTTTGTTTTTTTTTAATTCCTGCTGTCCGCCTTGGGAATAAACTTTTCCTGACAGCAAATTCAAAAGTGTTAAATTTTTTGGTGTTAATAGTCTCCTTGCAAAAGTAGAGTTAATTTTACTCTAAGCAGAGTCACATTCTTTTAATGTAACTCTGAGGTGTAAAATGATAGTAGTTAAAATTGAGTGTTTCTCTGTCAAATCTGGAGGTGTTACAATGGAAACATTAACTCTTGACCTCTTAACTCTGAACTCCTAGAGGGGCTATGACACCAACAGAGTAAATTCGCAGACTCCGCCCTCAGCACGGCTCCAATCGAAGCTGAAGTGTAGCCGTTTCAGAACATTTTGCTCTACATATTTGAGTTGTTTGCCATGCTTGGTAAGTATTTTTTCAAAGATTGTTTCAATTGTTATTAGCTTTTACTTCTGTGGCTATTTGGAGTTGAGACAAAGCTGTGTGAAAGGCATTAGCCATGTTGCTCGCTGATAGCATAATATTCTGTTTTAGCTAGCTGAAAGGTATTGTTTGCGGGCAAATACCACAGCCTTGAAAAAAGCTTGCATGTGAATTTTCAGTCAAACGTTTGGTCAAATACACCTAAAACAATGTCTAGAATGTGAAATGTTGGTATAATGGTGCTACTTGAAGCCTGAAAACGATCGCCCATAAAAAAAAACAAAAAACGAGCAAACAGCAGTAGCTGACGTCCTGACTCGATTCTACGGTAGCATTTAGATCCCTCCAGAGTTTTGTGCACACGGTTTAGGTAAAAATTAAAAAGGTTGAGGTTTTACATTTAGTTCAGTATTACCTGTTGCCTGTGTCCTTGTCTTTTGGGAAAATACTTTACACAAGTAATGGCTCAAAGAGGATTCCTTTTTTTTTTTACTGTGCTGCAATTGTTTACTGGATTATTTGTGCCATTAATTAGTGTCAACTAATTTTTATTCGATCTCCGCACAGGATATGCTTGTGAAGATGGAATATGGGGGAGAGCAGAAGTGCGTTGAAGTTCCACAAAGGGATGAATGAAGGACATGCATATTGTATTGAAGAAATAAGTGATGAGAATGCTGTTATTTGCATTTACCATGTCAGACCTTTTGATAAACAAAATTCTAATGAAAGTGAGAACATGTATACTTAGGGCTGCTCAATTAATCGAATTTTAATCACGATTACGATCTGGGCTTTCAACGATCATTAAAAATGACTGAGCCGATTATTAGCCCCTACCTCATTTATCCGCGACACCTTAAAGGCCGGTCCGTGAAAATATTGTCGGGCATAAACCGGTCCGTGGCGCAAAAAAGGGTGGAGACCGCTGATTAAGAGGACCCGAGGGAAGCTCGGAAAGCTAAGCAGAAGTTATTTGGAGAGTGACTGCCGTTGGTTGAAAAGAGTTAAAAAAAAAAAAAAAACTTCAGTGGTGTTGCACACTATTTTATATTATTTTTTTAAAGTCATTGTTAACCCTTTAAAGCCGGTCAGAGCAGCACGCTCCGTTTTGCGTAACTATTTTTAAATCCCTGTAGAACCTGAACCGTGTAAGCTAGCGCAATAATTTGTTTTGCATATGAAACCGGAGGAGTTGTACTTACATCTGATGCCATCAGCTTGTCCTCGGTCACGGTTTCGTTCCACATATAGCTTTGCAAAAACTGCATAATATTCCAGAAACACGCTTTGCCGTTCCTATCAGCTGTTCGTAACACTTCCCACAGTGAAATGATGCACATGCTGTTTTCTTTGCAAATTTGCATCATAGGATTGTTTTTTGTTTTTCCTGCAGTATATAAAAATTGCTGTATCTCCAAAATAAAACTATGAAGACACTCAAAATAAATTTCCTGTGGTGGGAAACTATTTTTTGCAACTTTATTGTATTTAAAGTTTTGAGGGATAAACCTCTTAAACTTCTCCAAGTAGAAATATATGTAAACAAAACAAAAGCGATTTTCAATTTTTTTTGTAGGTTATTGCACTTTTTTGCAATTTATGTAATTACTATGCACTTAATGCATACATATTATTAAAATATGGGCTATAACAGTTGTATTGATGTATAGCAACTTGAAATGCTCCCACAAATGGCACTACAGCATGTAAAAAAAATAAATAAAAATAATATAAGCTCTGGTGGACTTGGTTCTATAGTAGGTCTTAAAGGGTTAAATAAATATCGTCAAATAATCGTGATCTCAATTTCAGTGAAAATAATCGTGATTATCATTTTTGCCATAATCGAGCAGCCCTATGTATACTGTTACATCTTTCAGAAAATGTTTTGAAATTGTGGTGCACAGTTCAGAATAAATGTTTTTCAAAAACCATTGCATCTTTTTAGTAAATGTTTATTTCCAAAAGAAATTTATAGAAGTTCAGAACAGTAAAATTCCCGCTTTTTAGAATGAATTAGAAGATAACTCTTACGTAGTTAAACTAAAATACTCTTTGAGAGTTAATATATAAACTCTTAACACCAAGTGTTAAATTGTCAACTCCAGACAGATTTGGTGTTTAACACTAAATCAGAGTTAACATACCAACTCTCCAAAAAGAGTTAAATTAACACTCTCTGGTGTGGACCCATATAGACACTTTAATAGTGTTGAAATCAAATCCGACAGTGTTAATTTGGACATGCTGGATTTGCTGTGTACCTTTTGCATCTCTGTGTCATTTGTTTCTGATTTACTTAATCCCTCCTTGTATTTAAAAGAACCACCCCTAGTACAGGGACGTGCAGAGAGGTTTAAAGGGGCGGGTGCTCAAAGTTAAAAAGGGGCACATTGAACCATGCTGAATAACAACAACACACATTCATCAAGAATCTAATATGGGAAGGGCAGGGCTGTGTTGATCTGAGACTGTAGACATTAAAAAGTCCACAGGAGAGATGGTAGCTGATTAAACAAGTGTCATGAGATAATAACAAAATGCAAAGATTGGTGACAGCGCTTGGAACCATAAGGCAACGAAAAACTGTGACATAAACTCGGCTCTGCCTGTGAATTAGGGCTGCTCGATTATGGCAAAAATGATAATCACGATTATTTTCACTGAAATTGAGATCACGATTATTTGACGATATTTATTTAACCCTTTAAGACCTACCATAGAACCAAGTCCACCAGAGCTTATATTATTATTTTTTTTTACATGTTGTAGTGCCATTTGTGGGAGCATTTCAAGTTGCTATACATCAATACAACTGTTATAGCCCATATTTTAATAATATGTATGCATTAAGTCCATAGTAATTACATAAATTGCAAAAAAGTGCAATAAACTACAAAAAAAATTGAAAATCGCTTTTGTTTTGTTTACATATATTTCTACTTGGAGAAATTTAAGAGGTTTATCCCTCAAAACTTTAAATACAATAAAGTTGCAAAAAAATAGTTTCCCACCACAGGAAATTTATTTTGAGTGTCTTCATAGTTTTATTTTGGAGATACAGCAATTTTTATATACTGCAGGAAAAACAAAAAACAATCCTATGATGCAAATTTGCAAAGAAAACAGCATGTGCATCATTTCACTGTGGGAAGTGTTACGAACAGCTGATAGGAACGGCAAAGCGTGTTTCTGGAATATTATGTTTTTGTTCCTGCAAGCGCTTTTTATGCAATTTTTGCAAAGCTATATGTGGAACGAAACCGTGACCTAGGACAAGCTGATGGCATCAGATGTAAGTACAACTCCTCCGGTTTCATATGCAAAACAAATTATTGCGCTAGCTTACACGGTTCAGATTCTACAGGGATTTAAAAATAGTTACGCAAAACGGAGCGTGCTGCTCTGACCGGCTTTAAAGGGTTAACAATAACTTTTAAAAAATAATATAAAATAGTGTGCAACACCACTGAAGTTTTTTTTTTTTTTTAAACTCTCTTTTCAACCAACGGCAGTCACTCTCCAAATAACTTCTGCTTAGCTTTCCGAGCTTCCCTCGGGTCCTCTTAATCAGCGGTCTCCACCCTTTTTTGCGCCACGGACTGGTTTATGCCCGACAATATTTTCACAGACGGCCTTTAAGGTGTCGCGGATAAATGAGGGAGGGGCTAATAATCGGCTCAGTCATTTTTAATGATCGTTGAAAGCCCAGATCGTAATCGTGATTAAAATTCGATTAATTGAGCAGCCCTACTGTGAATCACTCTTTGCTTCTCTTCTTCCTTCCTTCCCATCATTTCATATATCACTCTCCACTTGCTGTCTATCTGAGAACAAGGCACAACTTGCTATTGCAATAAACTATAATCTAATTATCCACACCTAACAACTCTTGCACTTAATCTATAATAAAATGATGACAGAAAAATGTTATAGCACTGCCTTTAGTAGCCTCATACAGCTCCTACTGTTTCCTCCTCATGTCCTTACCAGCCATGTCTGCACAATGTTATATCATGAGTAATATTTTTTTAAATCCAGCTAAATAAAACACACACATGCACACACAGTGACATTTTAGACCTTCTTCAGAATACTGTATATACTATGGGCATCCTTACATTATTATTTATTACTAGAGCTACAATAATAAAGCAATGAGGAGGGGGAAGTAATAAATATGAAATAATGTATTTATGATGATTCCATTTGTTTCACTATCCACTCTGTGCAGGGCAAAGCTTATTACATTTTTAAACTGTAGAGATACAATCATTTTACTGCTGTAAAATCCAACTTTTGTCTTATTTAAAATATAAATCTAATATAATCTGCTTCTTAATGTATGTTCTTTAAAATACAGCGTGTGTTTTTTAATATATTATAATTATAATAATTATTATGTGGACATGCATATTAGATCGTTTTTTAGTGAAATATAATCCCTCCAGAAAGGCAGGAAATGCCCAGAAACTTACTTTAAAACTAAATATGTTCCCTAAAACGGTGACAGAGCTACAGACCCATGACAGCCAGGTAGCCAGCAGCTATGACCAGCACTACTTGTGCAGTTAATAAAAGGACAGGTAATGTTTGTCGCGCTGTTGCACACACAGCACGCTCGTTTGTTTCAGTTCGTCAGTTGCAACAAGACAGCTTACCAACGTGTACGTAATAAGCTAATACTCCTGGGTGCTACACACTACAGTGTACGCTGTACACCTACTTACTGGGTTTGTCGCATCAGTCTGTGTCTCTGAGTTAACTTGTGTTTCTCCTACAGCTCCGGACCGCAAAAAATGCGCGTGCTCTTTGTGAGCTCGTTCCCGGCTCGTAACCAGCGTGTTCTGCCGTCGAGGGCGATCATTGGTTAAATGTGATCATGTGACTGATGCAAGCCAGATCTTTTTATTTAGCAAAACTATGATTAATAGTTAAATATTATTGTTGAGGGGCACAGACAGGACTCCGCACGCACACACACATAAAAAAAATTAATTAATTAATTAAAAAAATTTAAAAGTTGCCTCAACAAAAGGGCACTTTGGGCACTCATCGGGAAAGGGGCGGGTGCTCAAGCCCCTCTAGCCCCCCCCTCTGCACGTCCCTGCCCTAGTATGACATTCTGGCGCATCAGCTGTAGTCTGTTATGTTGAAGTTGCCTCGTTCTAATGTTTTCTCTGAGGCTGCTGTAAATGCGAATATATTTACTGTGGGTTTTGCTTGAAAAAGCTTTACGTTGTGAAAAACTGAAATCTTGAAATTAGAATTGTTGTGCCTTATTTTGTGGATCTTTTTACATATATTCCTTTTGAAAATACTAAAATTTGTATATTTATTTATTTTTCTTTGTCTGATAGCATTTATTTATAAAATAAATCGGACATTTCAAACAGTTACTCGCTACTTACTCAGTACTTGAGTAGCCTTTTCACCAAGTACTTTTTTACTCTTACTCGAGTAACTTTTTTGACGACTACTTTTCACTTTTACTTGAGTAATAATATTTTAAAGTAATGATACTCTTACTTGAGTACAAGTTCTGGATACTCGACCCACCTCTGGGAACTGGTTTAGCTTTCGATCGTCAGATACACAACAAAGCACTATTTTTGGTAGAGCATGCTAGCATGCTCATCACTGAACAAAATCTTCTGCGTGAACTGAAGGTCCTGTTCCACTTTTTGTTTTGCCCATTCTGCAAATTCTGTGCGCCGATCTGGGTCATCCTCGTTGAGATGCTGCTGTAGCTGGAGTTTGTAAGGGTGCCATTTGTCTATTTATCCATCCATCCATCCATCCATCCATCTGCTTCCGCTTATCCTTTTCAGGTATTGCACTGCCTGGTGCAATAATCAAAGTTTCTGTTTTGGCCGGGTTTAGCTGTAAGCAGTTATTGTTCAACCATTGTTTAATGTTGGTTAAACAGTCAATCAGATTGGAGAGCTTATGAGCTTCAGCAGGCTTAAACGAATAATATCGCTGAATATCGTCAGCAAAAAGATGATAAGATACTTCAGGAAACTGCTGTATTATCTGACTTAAAGGAAGAATGTATATTAAAAACAAAATAGGTCCCAGCACAGAGCCCTGAGGAACTCCACACAACAACTCTGTAGATTCCGACATGATCTGGTTTGCAGACACACTAAAACTCCTTTCAGATATTTATTAGATGAAAACCAGTCTAGAACAGAGCCAGACATCCCAACCAGGTCTCTCAGTCTGTTTATCAGGATGGTATGGTTGACTGTATCAAAGGCTGAGGTAAGGTCTAACAAGACCAGGACTGTGTATTCTCCGGAGTCTGCTGACATCATAATATCATTAGTAACTTTCAGTAGTGCTGTCTCAGCGGAATGCAATTTACGGAACCCAGATTGAAAACGGTCTATTTCTCCAAGTATGCCGTAAGGTGGACAGCTACTGCCTTCTCAAGGAGTTTTGACATAAATGGGAGTTTGGAGATAGGTCTTAAATTTTGAAGTAGTGTTGGGTCCAGGTTGGGTTTTTTGAGCCTTGGTTCCACAATGGCATGTTTTAAAAAACTGGGGAACATCCCAGTCTGAAGAGAAACATTAAAAAGGTTCACAACCCAAGGACCAATGGTGTCAAAGGCATTAATAAAAAGCTTAGTGGGGATAATGTCTGAGGGGCTCTCGGATGGCTTCATTTTGTCAACCAGGGCTGCTATTTCATCATATGTTACAGTTGTAAAAGTTGACCAGGAGTACAAAGGGAGTGCCTGACTCGGAGAACAAGAAAGCTTTGGGGAGATTTTAGCATTGTTGTCGTTAATCTTATCAACAAAAAATCGGAGGAGTTTATTACTATCTACTTTAGAGTGTACATCTAAAGGTACCACATCTGGGGAGACAATAGCACTAACTTTGTCAAAAAGAAACTTGGGATTTCTCTTGTTTTTTCTTATGAGTCTAGAAAAATATTCAGATCTAACAGTTCTCACTGTGTCATTTAAGGAGAGCATGAGATCTCGAAGATGGAGCCCGTGTACGTCAAGTTTGGTTTTCTTCCATAGTCGTTCTATTTTGCGGCATATTCTCCTTAAGTTTAAGATAGACTCATTTATCCAAGGGCATGTCTTCTTTTGTAAAGCCGAGCTTGTTTTAATAGGTGCCACTTGATCCAAAATGGATGTGCATTCCCTATTAAAAGACTGAATAAGAACATTTACATCGTTTCCGGTAAAAAGTGGAGACCTGTCAAACATAATGGAGAACCTCTCAGCAGTAGTCTCAGTTATTATGCGTCTATGAGTTTTTAACTTCACAGGCGTCTGTTTAGAGCTAAAATTAAGTTCAACAAAGATACAGTTATGATCACTCAAATGTACATCCTCAGCAAACACATTGCCAATGTTGAGGCCCAAGGAAAAAACAAGGTCCAAGATATGGCCTTTTAAATGGGTTGGACCGGAGACATGTTGGACAAAATTAAAAGACTCAGATATAGATAGAAGTTCAGCTGCAGAGTTAGATGAGGCATCATCAATATGAATGTTAAAATCCCCAAGAATTAAAACTTTCTCCAGCTTGATAATAGAAGATAAGAAGTCCATAAAATCCTTTAAGAACTCAGTAGCAGGGCCAGGAGGGCGATAGACTAAAACACAATAAAAGATGTTCGAAGAGCCCACCTTAATTGTTTGCGACTCAAAGAAAGAATAGTTTTCAGTTTGCAGGTGGTCACTCTGCAGGTGAAACTGTCCTTAAAGACAACGGCAATACCTCCACCACGGCGACCTAAACGGGGGCGCTCAAGTAAGAGCAGTCTGCAGGACGCAGTTCGTTTAGGTGAATAAATTCGCCTTCCCTCTGCCATGTTTCGGTGAGAAACAGAAAGTCCAGGCTTTTCCTTGTGAAGAGCTCATTCAGAGAGAAGGATTTGTTTGCAATGGAGCGGGCGTTCAAGAGCGCAATCCGATTAAAAGCTGGCGGCGCAGGTTTCCCATCAGCTTGTCGGAGTGGAATTGACAGCAAACACCGTGTCCGCACGCGAGGTCTCCAGCAGCGCCACGGAACCGGCGGGGCCAACCACCGGTTTTGTGCGATGCGGGCTGTGAGGCCACAGTGGTGGGGGGATAATCGGCAAAATCCAGAGCATCAGATTGGCAGGATCCACGCTGTAGTGGCTGCAAGTACGTGTTTCCAATCAAATCCGGAAGGGTAACTGGCAGCAGAAACCGGGGACGCCTCCAGACGAGTCGGGAGATCTCCGATCTGTAGGCTCGTCTGATGTGTACCTGGATGCCGGCCCTACAGCCTCTTTTCCTCGATTTCTTCTTGGAATTGCTTAGGGCACGTTTCGCCGGTAGCAAGAAGTAATCCGGTGAGGTGGAAGAGTGCACAAATGGTGGGGGGAAAGTTTTTCTATAACTGTCCCAGTCATCATAAAGACATTCCATAGACTCTTTGATGTGGAGCAAGGAAGAACGGTCGTAAATCACAGCAGCATAGCTCCATATATTAAACGTCAGGGCTGATATAAAAGCATAAAATACAATACAGCGTAGGCAGGTAGACGTCAAGCCGAGCAAAGGCGCCATCTTCCTGTCACAGCACATTGTTCCTTCAGTGGGCCAGTTTCAGTCATTGCAAACGTACTGTTTCTAAGGTTGGGGAAACCTGCAGTCAGCTGAGACTGAAGAAGTCACTTGGATGAGTGATGAAACTTTTCTCCCACTGAAAACTTTACATCCAGATGAACAAATTCAACCATTTGGGATCAGGAAGCTTGTCAGTGAATACCTCAGGCAGTAGAAACCTAAGAAAAAGGAGCAAGAGGAGGAACCATCATGAGAGGACAAGCCCTTGCACAATATGTAGGGGAGACCGGGGATAGTTGTAACATTTTTGACATTTCTGTCTGTAAATTAAAGCTCTTTTAAGGTAGTGGATTCAAAATGTAATGCAAAGTATTTACATGTCTCTGCTATTAAATAGTGCAGCTATTTTCTCTGCAGCACAATTATCCATTGCATGGTATGGCCTCAAACACGAAGAGTGAAATGTTACAATTAACCCCATAGTCTGGGTTAGTTGTAACATATCCCGGGGTAAAATGTAACACAATGAAATAAGGGTACTAACAAAACATTAACATGTAATCTTTGTTTATTCAACACATGAATGCACTTACATCCATTTATGTAGCTGTGTGTGTGTGTGACAGAATGCAGAAATCTAGCTTTTGAACATATTCCAGCCCCCCAAAAAAGACAAATTATAAAATTTTCTGAAACTGAATATTTCATTAATTTTGGTTGGTCTTCCTTGAGTTTGGCCTCATTGGCTCAGTGGGCATTATAACCTACAACTCTTGCACCAATTTTGAACATAACAATGAAGCTGAAAAAATGTAGTTGTTCACCAGCATCGCAATTCCATTACTTTTTTTCATGGCTTACCTTGGTGTGGTTTGCAAAGTGCTTCAGAAAGATGAGGAAATCTGTTTCTTGCACCCATCCTGACTTATTTCCACTACCAGTACTTCCTACTGGTCCATCTCTGACACAGAGGTCTGCATAATGTATGTGTGGGAACACAAACAGTGGAGGAATTGTGTTGCCAATGGCATTAACCGCATATACAAATGCGACCAGTGAACCTCTCTCGCTGATGTCGCTGCCCCAACTTGTTTAATATAAGTTAAAGTAAAAGTGTGGTAAGTTGTAACATCTGCATTATTGTTACAACTAACCCAGACTGTTGCTGTTACAACTGACCCAGACTCCTATAGCCATGAACTAGCTAACATTACAGCCAACGGCTAAAACATTAGCACTAAAGACCTACACAGAATATATCCCCATAGACATACAAATAACACAATTTAAGTTTGATGAGTTTAACTGCAAAGCAGATAATGCTATTAGAAATTGAAATAAAGTAGAAAAACTTACTTTTTGGCATACAAATTACTTTTTTTCGTGTTAAATTGTCTGTGTTTGACAAAATGTGCTGATTTTTCACATGTGATAGCAGAACTGAGTTGGGCATGCACAGGATGAGTCACATTATTTGAAACTTAGCCCTGATTGGAGAAATTGGAAGTGTTACAACTGACCCACGTTACAACTATCCCCGGTCTCCCCCACCAGATAGGATTTCTGGATGTCAGCCAATTCCTCTACCAGTGACTGGATAAAGCTGGACTGAAAGACAGCACAGAGGCACGAATCATGGCAGCACAGGAACAAGCTCTGAGCACAAGATCCATAGAGGCTGGGGTCTTTCACACAAGACAAGATCCCAGGTGCAGGCTATGTAAAGATGCCCCTGAGACAATCCAGCACATAACAGCAGGGTGCAAGATGCTAGCATAGTGTACAGAAACATCTGTGCCGAGTATGGTCTGGAAGTCCTGAGGTCAAAATGGGAGACGCCCATTGATGATAAACGTCTCCAATGATATTAAAACATGTTACTACAAAACATGTTAATATATTATCAAAATGGGAAAAATTAACATCCGAAAAGCAAATAAGATGCGACTGAAAGGTGTGGCACTATGTGCCGTGCATTGTGAATGATGCACACTGTTTGAAAACACATGACAACCACTTCAATAAAAGTTAACATTGAAAATATACCTTATCTGACAGTGGATCATGGGGGCAGGAGCCTAAGCAGGGAACGCCAGACCTTCTCACCAGATACTTCTTCCAGCTTATCTGGGGAAATATTAAGGCATTCCCAGGCCATATAATTGATATATTCTTTCCAGTGGGTCCTGGGTCTACTCCGGGACCTCCTGCCGTTAGGATAGGCCCGGTCGAAACACCTTACCCAGGAGGCACACACCTCAGCTGGCTCCTTTTGATGTGAAGGAGCAGTGGCTCCACTCCTAACCCTTGCCAAATACTAATCTCCTCACCGTATTTCTAAGGGAAATCCTAGCCACCTTTTGGACAAAGCTCATTTTCTGATCTAATTTTATTGCCTAAGCTCTTTACTGTGTTTTTTTACTTACTCATCAGTAAGTGTTTACTCTGATTATAGGTCAAGGGAGCTGAGGGCTGTTTTCCAAACTGACTTTTATAGAATAGGACTTAGCTTTTGCAACTACAATACTTCACAGGTGCTGACCATTAGAATAAATGTAAGTCTTGATTTTATTACAGGGCTGAGTCTATGCATTGGAAGGGCAACCATCTTTGACACAAAGCATTCGGCTCAACTCATTTTCCAACTCCAAATTAAAGAAACAAAAAACAAAACGTATATTTAAAAAGTACAAAAATATCTTACAAATTATCCAAGACATATTATCTCTGTTTTAGATTACAGAGGGAAAGGAGGAGACAAACTGAGATATTTTCTGCAAATGAAGAATCACAAAACTCAGAGACTAGGACGGTTTGATACTGCGGTAAAGTGAGCCGTCATTTGTGAGCCGCGGTCAAGCCAGCCGCCTCCTATCCGCCGCATAAATTTCCTTGCGCTTTTACACCAGTCTTTACGGTAGCGCCTTTTCGCTTTATATCCTGATTGAAAGCCTAGACTCGCGCACACACGCACGCGCGTGAACAGTCACACGCACTCGCGCACACAAATTACAATGGAACAGCCCAATACAGCCATCGTGACAGTCTGGTTGCATATTCAAAAATTCATTAAAAATCATTCTTAAAAGTTGATGCCAAGCTTTCAACACAATCCTCTTCTCGGACACCTACTTTACCTCTGGGCCAGTTTTTACCCAGATTTACTGTAATATTACTCAGAAATCACAGTAAACTCATATTCAGTGCAATACAGTCAATGCACTACAATTATGTTTATTTCAAAAATTCATTAAAAGTCATCCTGAATAGTTGAGGTCCAACTTTCAACACATCCCCCCTCTGGGACACCTACTGTACCTGTGTGCCAATTTTCATCCAGATTTACTGTAGAATTCCTCAGAAATTAAAGGGTACTTGTATTCAATGCAATACAGTCAATACAATAGAATTATGTCAATTTTCAGAAATTCATTAAAAATCATCCTGAGTAGTTGATGCCCAACTTTCAACACATCCCCCCTCTGGGACACCTACTGTACCTGTGTGCCAAGTTTCATCCAGATTTACTGTAGAATTCCTCAGAAATTAATGGAAACATTTATTCAATCTAATACAGCCAATACACTACAATTGTGTCAATTTTCAAAAATTCATTAAAAATCATCCTGAGTAGTTGATGTCCAACTTTCAACACATCCCTCCTCTAGGACACCTACTGTACCTGTGTGCCAAGTTTCATCCAGATTTACTGTAGAATTCCTCAGAAATTAAAGGGTACTTGTATTCAATGCAGTCGGCCAATACACTACAATTATGTCAATTTTCAAAAATTCATTAAAAATCATCCTGAGTAGTTGATGTCCAACTTTCAACACATCCCTCCTCTAGGACACCTACTGTACCTGTGTGCCAGGTTTCAGCCAGATTTACTGTAGAATTCCTCAGAAATTAAAGGGTACTTGTATCCAATGCAGTCGGCCAATACAGTAGAATTATGTCAATTTTCAAAAATTCATTAAAAATCATCCTGAGTAGTTGATGTACAACTTTCAACACATCCCCCCTCTGGGACACCTACTGTACCTGTGTGCCAAGTTTCATCCAGATTTACTGTAGAATTCCTCAGAAACTAAAGGGTACTTGTATTCAATGCAATACAGCCAATACACTATAATTATGTCAATTTTCAAAAATTCATTAAAAATCATCCTGAGTAGTTGATGTCCAACTTTCAACACATCCCTCCTCTGGGACACCTACTGTACCTGTGTGCCAAGTTTCATCCAGATTTACTGTAGAATTCCTCAGAAATTAATGGAAACATTTATTCAATCTAATACAGCCAATACACTACAATTATGGAAATTTCAGAAATTCATTAAAAATCATCCTGAGTAGTTGAGTAGTGCAAGAAAGGCTGAAAGACGACCACCCCTGAACAAGACACACAAGCTGAAACGTCAAGACTGGGCCAAGAAATATCTCAAGACTGGTTTTTCTAAGGTTTTATGGACTGATGAAATGAGAGTGAGTCTTGATGGGCCAGATGGATGGGCCCGTGGCTGGATTGGTAAAGGGCAGATAGCTCCAGTCCGACTCAGACGCCAGCAAGGTGGAGGTGGAGTACTGGTTTGGGCTGGTATCATTAAAGATGAGCTTGTGGGGCCTTTTCGGGTTGAGGATGGAGTCGAGCTCAACTCCCAGTCCTACTGTCAGTTTCTCGAAGACACCTTCTTCAAGCAGTGGTACAGGAAGAAGTCTGCATCCTTCAAGAAAAACATGATTTTCATGCAGGACAATGCTCCATCACACGCGTCCAAGTACTCCACAGCGTGGCTGGCAAGAAAGGGTATAAAAGAAGAAAAACTAATGACATGGCCTCCTTGTTCACCTGATCTGAACCCCATTGAGAACCTGTGGTCCATCATCAAATGTGAGATTTACAAGGAGGGAAAACAGTACACCTCTCTGAACAGTGTCTGGGAGGCTGTGGTTGCTGCTGCATGCAATGTTGATGGTGAACAGATCAAAACACTGACAGAATCCATGGATGGCAGGCTTTTGAGTGTCCTTGCAAAGAAAGGTGGCTATATTGGTCGCTGATTTGTTGTTGTTTTGTTTTTGAATGTCGGCGAGGATTCCGCACGGTACTCCCCTCCATTCACCTCGCGAATCTCCGCTCTCTTCCAAACAAAGTCGACGAATTACTGCTCTTAAACCGGACTAACAAGGACTTTGCACACTCTGCTGCCCTCTGCTTCACTGAAACCTGGCTCAGTGAGCGAGTCCCAGACGCTGTCTTAAATCTGCCGGGCTTCCAACTTCACCGGGCGGACCGCGAAACAGAGCTCTCAGGGAAAACAAAGGGTGGTGGAGTCTGCTTCTACATTAATGAAGGTTGGTGTACTGATGTCACAGTGTTACAGAAACACTGCAGCCCACACTTGGAAAGTTTTCTCATCAACTGTAAACCTTTTTATTCACCGCAGGAGTTTTCTTCCTTCATGCTGGTCGGAGTTTACATCCCTCCACAGGCCAACGCGAACAACGCACTGTGCGAGCTGGCTGACCAGATTACTACCCTGGAGAGGAAATTCCCGGATTCCTTTACAATTATTCTTGGGGATTTTAACAGAGCAAACCTAAACTACGAACTCCCTAAATACAGACAGCATATAGACTGCCCCACCAGGGACAACATCATACTGGATCACTGCTACACCACTCTAAAAGATGCCTATCGCTCTGTGCATCGGGTAGCTTTGGGACATTCTGATCACTGCATGGTCCATCTTATTCCAGTTTATAGGCAAAAACTCAAACGTGCCAAGCCTGTAGTCAAAACTGTGAAGAAGTGGACTAACGCAGCAAAGCATGAACTGCAGGACTGTTTTGACTCCACTGATTGGACTGTTTTTGAAGCTGCATCTGAGAACCTAGATGAGCTCACGGACACTGTGACATCATACATCAGTTTCTGTGAAGACGTGTGTGTGCCAACAAAGACCTTTTGCACATACAACAACAATAAACCATGGTTCACTCCTAAACTCCAACATCTTCGCAAGGCCAAGGAGGACGCCTACAGAAGTGGTGACAGGGTCCTGTACAAGCAAGCCAGGAACACACTGACCAAGGAGATCAAAGCAGCTAAAAGGATCTACTCCCAGAAGCTGGAAGAACGGCTCTCAGCCAACGACCCTGCATCAGTGTGGAGGGGCCTGCAGGAAATCACCAGCTACAGACGCCCCCCACCCACTATTGAAGCAAACAAAGACCTGGCCAACGAGTTAAACACTTTCTATTGCAGGTTTGAGACGGACAGACTCCCACGCCCCACCCTCCCCTCCCCAGGGACATTGCTTCAGACATTGACCCCCAACACACCTTCCACCTCTCCCCCCTTCACCCTGCCCCTCCCCAATCAAGACTCAACGACCACCCCCACCCTCCCCAATCCAGACTCAACGACCACCACCACCCTCTCCAACCCAGACTCAACGACCTCCACCACACCTCTCACCCCCCTTTCCTCCTCCCTGAAACTAAGAATACACACTCAGGATGTGAGCCGACTATTCCAGAAACAGAAGCCCAGGAAAGCCCCCGGACCAGATGGCGTCTCACCCTCCTGCCTCAAAACCTGTGCTGAACAGCTGGCTCCCATCTTTACTCGCATCTTCAACAGATCCCTGGAGCTGTGTGAAGTTCCCTCCTGCTTCAAACGCTCCACCATCATCCCTGTTCCCAAGAAACCCACCATCACAGGACTGGATGACTACAGACCTGTCGCCTTGACGTCTGTGGTCATGAAATCCTTCGAACGACTGGTGTTAGCCCATCTGAAAGACATTACAGGCCACCAGCTGGACCCTCTGCAGTTTGCCTACCGGGCAAACAGGTCAGTGGATGATGCAGTGAACATGGGGCTGCATTACATCCTGCAACACCTTGACCGCCCGGGAACTTATGCCAGGGTCCTGTTTGTGGACTTTAGTTCGGCTTTTAACACCATTGTGCCTGAACTTCTTTCCTCCAAACTCTCCCAGCTCAGCGTGTCACCAGCTACCTGTCAGTGGATCACCAGCTTCCTGACAGACAGAAAGCAACAAGTGAGGCTGGGGGAGATCACCTCTGAAACCCAGTCCCTCAGTATTGGTGCCCCTCAAGGATGTGTCCTCTCACCACTACTGTTCTCCCTCTACACTAACGACTGCACCTCCAATAACTCTGCTGTCAAACTCCTAAAGTTTGCAGATGACACCACTGTCATTGGCCTCATTCAAGATGGTGATGAGTCTGCATACCGGCAGGAAGTTGAGCGGCTGGTACTCTGGTGCAGTCAGCACAATCTGGAGCTGAACACTCTTAAGACTGTAGAGATGACAGTGGACTTCAGGAGACATCCCTCAACTCTGCTCCCCCTCACCATATCAGACAGCCCTGTGTCGACTGTGAAGATCTTCAAGTTCCTGGGTACAACCATCTCCCAGGCCCTGAAGTGGGAGACCAACATCAACTCCATCCTCAAAAAGACCCAGCAGAGGATGTACTTCCTGAGACAACTGGGGAAGTACAGTCTTCCACAGGAGCTGCTGATCCAGTTCTACACTGCGGTCATTGAGTCTGTCCTGTGCTCCTCCATCACAGTCTGGTATGGAGCAGCCACTAAACAGGACAGGAGCAGACTGCAGCGGACTGTACGGGCAGCAGAAAGGATCATCAGCGCCCCCCTGCCCTCCATCCAGGATCTGTACCTCTCAAGAACCAGGAAACGGGCAGGGAAAATCATCGCAGACCCCTCACACCCTGCACACAGACTTTTTGATCTGCTGCCCTCTGGCAGACGGTACAGAAGCCTGCAGACCAGGACCACCCGACACAGGAACAGTTTCTTTCCCCTCGCCATCTCCCTTCTTAACAGTTGACCTGTCACACTGCTCCCACTGCCAGACTGCAACTGCACCTTATGTACATTTTGTAGTATTCATTCCACCTCATTCATTTCTGTATTTTATGTATATAAGTTTAGATTCGTTATTTATAGTTGGTTTACATAGCTTTGTGTATGTATGTGTAATGTGTATATATAGACACTTGTGTGTGTGTGTGTGTAAGATTTACATTGCTGTGCTTGAGAGCCACCATCTACCGGAACCAAATTCCCTGTATGTGTCTGCACATATACTTGGCCAATAAACACGATTCTGATTCTGATTCTGATTCTGAGATGTATATTTGTGAATGTGGAGATGTTATATTGGTTTCACTGGTAAAAATAAATAATTGAAATGGGTATATATTTGTTTTTTGTTAAGTTGCCTAATAATTATGCACAGTAATAGTCACCTGCACACACAGATATCCCCCTAAAATAACTAAAACTAAAAACAAACTAAAAACTACTTCCAAAAACATTCAGCTTTGATATTAATGAGTTTTTTGGGTTTATTGAGAACATGGTTGTTGTTCAATAATAAAATTATTCCTCAAAAATACAACTTGCCTAATAATTCTGCACTCCCTGTAGGTCTGTTGACAGAGCTCTGTACAGGTCTGCTCGAGCTGACCTGAAAAGGGGTCCCACCTGTCCTGCAACAACACATGGCATGGAATAATAGACATCATAAACCACAGAGGCAGAACTGTGAAAACAGAAAACCTGAGTGTGCAGCTAGCAGAGGACATAAACAGCTTCTTTGCCCGCTTTGAAACACCACAACAGCAGCATTCATCTGCCTCAGCCCTGCTCCCATCCTCATCCTCACCTGGTTCCTGCACCGCTCCATTCACTGTAACGGAGCACGATGTCAGATGAGTGTTCCTAGCAGTGAACCCCAGGAAGGCGTCCAGACGGAATACGTGGTAAAGTGCTAAGACCATGTGCCCACCAGCTCACCCTCATCTCCACCAGAATCTTCAACCTCTCACTGGATGAAGCAGCCATCCCATCCTGTCTAAAATCAGCCACAATCATCCCAGTACCAAAGAAGTCTCCCATCACCAGCAGCACACCAAGGATTACCCCCCCCCCCCCCCCCCCCCCAGAAGATGCCATCACCCTCCACTCGGTGCTGAGTCACCTAGAACAGCGGCAGAGCTACGCCAGAATGCTCTTTGTGGACTACAGCTCACCCTTCCACCACTCGCCCATTGAGAGCCTACTAACTTACTGCATCACAGTATGGTACAGCAGCTGCACTAAGGCGGATAGAGCCACCCTCCCAGCATGTTTGCAATGAGTAGGAGATGCTCTGTATCTCACTGTACAACTGTATAGTGACAAAGGTATTGGGTTCTTTTCTAAAAATTGCTATAAACAGAGGAACCCAAACTGATGAAAAGTGGCGAATATTTTTTTTCAAATGAC
Organism: Aulonocara sp. 'chitande type north' Nkhata Bay; assembly: GCF_057382095.1. Lineage (NCBI taxonomy): Eukaryota > Metazoa > Chordata > Actinopteri > Cichliformes > Cichlidae > Aulonocara > Aulonocara sp. 'chitande type north' Nkhata Bay. Next base: position 10,212,761 of record NC_141347.1, read on the forward strand.
TATTTTTAGTGGATTTTTGATATAGAAGCAGAATGACAGAATGTTAAAAGAAGTTACTTTTAGTCATTCTAAGCTGGGCATTGCGTTCTCTGGCTGTTCAAAGCCATGGAACTTTAGACTTTCCAAGCAAATAATGATGGCCATACTGATGTTCTTTTCAGTACATTTTACTTTATGTTCATTTTCATTTTTATGATGTTTCTATTTTTACATAATTCCTCCCACATAGCAAAATTGGTATGGCCTGGATCTGTCACACACAATGTGCTTACACATGGCCTGCGTACCGCAAAGAATGACGGCCCTATGGTGGCCCAGATCTGGTTTACCAGAGGTGGCCCACACATGAGCCAGCACAAGGCCAGTTGCAGACACACTGCTGGCCCTGTGCTGGCCCAGAACAGTTTCAGCTCTGGCCCCAGATGTCAGCCTAATGTGTACCTTAGCCATGTAAGCCATGTAATAACAACATGTGCTGGAACATAATAGTGCAAAAGTAACATGACGAAACTCTGTTCAGACAGTGAATGGACTGATTCTTATACAGCACTTTTTTACTCACCCATATTACTCAAAGTGCTCTATACAACATGTCACATTCACCCAATCAGGCCAAATGTGGCATGCCATCACATAAACAGTGCCATCTTACCATGCCAGAAGTCAGCCAGCAGTGCCGGCTTGACACCAGATCCAGGCAAGACCCGTCTGCTATGTGGGATGACTTGTTCTTTTGGCATTTTAGTTGTGGATTATGTTTGGACTGTGTCTCTTGCCCTTTCAGTATTGTTTCCTTGTGCTTCTAAGTGTCCCTTTGTTTCTTTTTAGGTTATGTAGTATGGGTTAGAGATATTTTGTATGTTGTTTTTGTTTAATAAATCCGCCTTTTGGATTATTCCCTGATGTGCCTGAGTTCTGTTATTTAGTGTCACTTTGAAAGGACACACATCCAGCATTGACATATAATTGTTCTTTCAATTTTTGATAAAGATTACAGTGAATTGAGATGTAACTTGGCCCAGAGGTACGGTAGGACGCCCAGAGTAAGAAAGTGTTGAAAGTTGGACCTCAACTATTATGGATGATTTTTAATGAATTTTTGAAATTTCCATAATTGTAGTGTATTGGCTGTATTGAATTGCATATAAATATCCTTTAATTTCTGAGGAATTTTACAGTGAATCTGGATGAAACCTGGCACACAGGTACAGTAGGTGTCCCAGAGAAGGAATGTGTTGAAAGTTGGACCTCAACTACTCAGGATGATTTTTAATGAATTTCTGAAAATTGACATAATTATAGTGTATTGGCTGTATTGCATTGAATACAAGTACCCTTTAATTTCTGAGGAATTCTACAGTAAATCTGGCTGAAACCTGGCACACAGGTACAGTAGGTGTCCCAGAGAAGGAATCTGTTGAAAGTTGGACATCAACTACTCAGGATGATTTTTAATGAATTTTTGAAAATTGACATAATTGTAGTGTATTGGCCGACTGCATTGAATAAATGTTTCCATTAATTTCTGAGGAATTCTACAGTAAATCTGGATGAAACTTGTCACACAGGTACAGTAGGTGTCCTAGAGGAGGGATGTGTTGAAAGTTGGACATCAACTACTCAGGATGATTTTTAATGAATTTTTGAAAATTGACACAATTGTAGTGTATTGGCTGTATTAGATTGAATAAATGTTTCCATTAATTTCTGAGGAATTCTACAGTAAATCTGGATGAAACTTGGCACACAGGTACAGTAGGTGTCCCAGATGGGGGATGTGTTGAAAGTTGGACATCAACTACTCAGGATGATTTTTAATGAATTTTTGAAAATTGACACAATTGTAGTGTATTGGCTGTATTAGATTGAATAAATGTTTCCATTAATTTCTGAGGAATTCTACAGTAAATCTGGATGAAACTTGGCACACAGGTACAGTAGGTGTCCCAGAGGAGGGATGTGTTGAAAGTTGGACATCAACTACTCAGGATGATTTTTCATGAATTTTTGAAAATTGACATAATTATATTGTATTGGCTGACTGCATTGGATACAAGTACCCTTTAATTTCTGATGAATTCTACAGTAAATCGGGCTGAAACCTGGCACACAGGTACAGTAGGTGTCCCAGAGGGGGGATGTGTTGAAAGTTGTACATCAACTACTCAGGATGATTTTTAATGAATTTTTGAAAATTGACATAATTCTACTGTATTGGCCGACTGCATTGGATACAAGTACCCTTTCATTTCTGAGGAATTCTACAGTAAATCTGGCTGAAACCTGGCACACAGGTACAGTAGGTGTCCTAGAGGAGGGATGTGTTGAAAGTTGGACATCAACTACTCAGGATGATTTTTAATGAATTCTTGAAAATTGACATAATTGTAGTGTATTGGCCGACTGCATTGAATACAAGTACCCTTTAATTTCTGAGGAATTCTACAGTAAATCTGGATGAAACTTGGCACACAGGTACAGTAGGTGTCCTAGAGGAGGGATGTGTTGAAAGTTGGACATCAACTACTCAGGATGACTTTTAATGAATTTTTGAAAATTGACACAATTGTAGTGTATTGGCTGTATTAGCTTGAATAAATGTTTCCATTAATTTCTGAGGAATTCTACAGTAAATCTGGATGAAACTTGGCACACAGGTACAGTAGGTGTCCCAGAGGGGGGATGTGTTGAAAGTTGGACATCAACTACTCAGGATGATTTTTAATGAATTTCTGAAAATTGACATAATTCTATTGTATTGACTGTATTGCATTGAATACAAGTACCCTTTAATTTCTGAGGAATTCTACAGTAAATCTGGATGAAAATTGGCACACAGGTACAGTAGGTGTCCCAGAGGAGGGATGTGTTGAAAGTTGGACCTCAACTATTCAGGATGACTTTTAATGAATTTTCGAAATAAACATAATTGTAGTGCATTGACTGTATTGCACTGAATATGAGTTTACTGTGATTTCTGAGTAATATTACAGTAAATCTGGGTAAAAACTGGCCCAGAGGTAAAGTAGGTGTCCGAGAAGAGGATTGTGTTGAAAGCTTGGCATCAACTTTTAAGAATGATTTTTAATGAATTTTTGAATATGCAACCAGACTGTCACGATGGCTGTATTGGGCTGTTCCATTGTAATTTGTGTGCGCGAGTGCGTGTGACTGTTCACGCGCGTGCGTGTGTGCGCGAGTCTAGGCTTTCAATCAGGATATAAAGCGAAAAGGCGCTACCGTAAAGACTGGTGTAAAAGCGCAAGGAAATTTATGCGGCGGATAGGAGGCGGCTGGCTTGACCGCGGCTCACAAATGACGGCTCACTTTACCGCGGTCAGTTGATTGTGAGGGCACAATAACTTCCCATTGTTTTGGAAGTTTTGAGCTGGGCCTTGCTTAAACGCTAGCTGCAAAAGCTGAAATGATGGTGGGTTGTTGTTGTTGTTTTGTATTATTGTTTTCAGGAATTTTACTTTGAAAACTTTTGCCCGGATGTGCCGTGGCTTTATTATTTCCGTGTTCTTAACTGGTGACAAATACAAGCTCCTAAAGTTGCGATGGTAAAAGACTAGTAGGGATGTGGTTGGTAATAAACCAAATGTTCTGGGGATTTAATGGTTTGAACCAGTATCCAGAGGGCAGTAGTAACCGTAACACTGTGACGTGGCAATTTTGCTGAAGACCGAGCAGTTTTTTGGAGGCCTGGGGGTAAAGCTAACAGTCAAGCTAACGATAAATATCCATTATGTCTTGGGAAGAATTGCCTTGCTTTCTGGCCTCGCCTCTGCCCGGTTTCTTTGCTGTCTGATCTGCGTTGGGCAACAAAGGAAGCAGGTAACTTGAAACTCTACTGTCAATGCTGCGCTGGAGAAAAATATAAATTACTCAACACCAACGGGTTTACTGTAGCTTGTTAGCTTGTGGGCCATGGCGGACAGCTTTGGAGATGAGTCCAGCAGCAGTGCCCTAGGCTTAGACGTTACTACGGGACAGGGGAGCGGAGCCTCACAGCTTCCGATTTTGTCTAACTCTCTGTCGGTGGGAATGTCGGCAACTGGCGGTGTGCACTCCAGCTCCAACCCGACCTCTCCGCCTCTTGCTGTCGCCGCGCAGAGTGGCCTAACAGCTGTGGTGGCCCCTATGTCCGCTGTCACTGCTACCCCGGTCAGTTTTGGGAACACATTGACTCCCGGCTCTTCACCACCAGTCGTGGCCGTGTCTCCCACATTGCATGCCTCCTCGCCTCTCCCCGGTGTTGGGCTAGGGGCGGCAGGAGCGGGCCTCCTATCTCAAATCAATGCCACTTCCTGGGACCCAACTCTTAGCACGGATTGGGACAACGAAAAAGCTTCCCAGCAGTGCATCCTGAGGATAAAGAGGTAATTCTAGGAAACACAGAACTCTGACGGAGGTGGGCATATTTACGTAATCTAGACCTGCAATCGAAAGTGAAATCTTTCCGTAAAGTTTTTAACAGCATCTAAAACGTCACATTTGACGGAGACATTTGGGAAACTAGAGGTCTGTAATAAGAAGCGAGATTTCGTCTGACCCAGGTAACTACAGGGTTAACCTTGGCTCTTCTGTTCACTATCTGTTTTCGGGTTAACTTCGTACCAGAATTTGTCGCCATGGTCATTTATGATGTGAATTTAACCTCCCCCAGAGCAGGTCAAGTTCGAGATTAGAGACCAGCAGGTGTTAAATCGTTGCCTTCTGAGGAATCTGTTATCGAGAAAATTGACCATTCCCTAGAAGGTCACACAGAGGGTCTGAAGTTGTTGTTGTTTTGTTTTAATAGCGTGTAAAGTCTTTGGCTTTCACTGATGAGCATCAGTAATAAATATAGATTCTTAGATACAGCTTTATTCCATGGTTTTATTTTATTTTTTTATGTTAGAAGCAGAGAGTTTTACAGCAATTTTATTGTTCTAGAAGGATTAATGATCTTAACACTACTTAAACTGCTCTGCTTCAAACCCTTCAACACCCCTGTGTCTGTAGCTGAAAGAATAAAAACTAAAACTTTCTGAAACCACCACATTTTCACTCAGTCTTTTATTTGTGGCATGTTTTGCCGTTTTAAACTAAGCCTGGGTTTTTAAGTGGGACTAGTTCAAAGTTTCAGAGCTCTAATGTGTAGCCATCACCTCAGAAATAAACACCAGCACTGAGAGTGCACTCAGTGATAAATAATTAACTGTAATTTAAAAGTTTATTTATAGGGCTTTGTGTGTTAAATAACCAGATTAATAATTTTCTGCAGCATTAACCATGTGTCTTCTTCGCAGTTGTTGGTTACTGGTATAATTTCAATGCTTTTTATATATTTTTGTTATCACAATTTTATCATCATCTAATAATATTGTTGATTGAATTGGTGGCATTTATAGGGATTGTTTTCTGTGGAATAAGAGTCATATGGCCTTTGAAACTCCTGTTTTAGATAAGATGTTGCCAACACCACCTGGTTTACACAAACATGCAGGGAAAACTTTGGCTTAACTTTGCAAGTTGATAACCTGATTTTTGAGACGGCTTATTGCGATTACCAATCTTACGGTAAACAAATCCAGAAAACTGAGAGATACCCTGGGTATGTTGAAATCCCTTTGAGCAGTATTTTAGACGATAGTGCACTCAGCCTATGTTTAAAGATGTTGCTTTAGTTTGACCCACACATACATGAACACACTTCTTTGATTTTTAACATGTCATTAATTTGTTGCTTAATAAACAAAAAATAAAGTTATTGAGGAATCACTTGACCCAAATTAATGAAATGTACTATTTCACTTAATTTACCTGTTTAAGCAGCTGGATAGCTTGAACATTCTTGTTTCCTTTGAGTCTTTTTCTGGAAATTCTAGTATCATGACAACTCTGGTAAATAATTCCTGTCTAATATATAAATGCAAACAGATTGCCAACATGTTGGTATCAGTCTGAATGAGTCTTTGTTACAAGTCGAGAGGACTCGACTCAGCTGGTTGTATGATGCAGTTTATCGCTGTTAATTGCTGTATTATCAGAAACACACTGCATGTAATTGCCAACTTGACTATGGTAGTTTTTTGGGTTTTTTTTTTAATGACTGCGTTAGTATGTTCGAAAAATTCACATTAGAGCAACTTTAGAGTTCAGTACTGTACTTAAATGTATTTTTTATAATAGATTTCTGAAAATATTAAGATCCTTCACCTCCAGGACATACTGTTTTACTAGTGGATTGCTGGAATGTTTAGGGGCATATTTCTTTGTGGGTTCTCTCTCCAGTTTTCAGTGTTTCACAAACCTCATCTGTTTATTTTGTCTGTAGGGATATCATGTCCATCTACAAGGAACCTCCACCAGGGATGTTCGTGGTCCCTGATCCTCAGGACATGACCAAGGTAAAAGGCAAAGTACAGTCTGAAAGATTTACCAACCTTTGACATCATTAACATGTTAACTTGATAGCCAATCAGATTTCACTAGGCTTCTTATTCCTGGGCTTGATGGAAATCAGGATCAGCACTGGACTTCCTCTGGAGTACTGAAAGCACATTGAGACGACTGTTGTTGTGATTTGGCGCTGTATATAAAAAAATAAAAAATGAAAGAAGTGGTATAGCTGTAAAAAGTGCAAAACAGCGAAGTGAAGAGTCCTTTAAACTGTGACTACCTCAGTGGTGTTTTCCATTCAACTGGAGTTGTACCGGTGCTGACAGCAACCATTTACTAATGGAGAAAAACCTTTAGATCAGAGTCAAAAAAATTGATAATGACTCAGCACGAGTCATTTGTTTTCTAGATTAAATTTCTTTGCTAATTGGTCTGTTCTTTCCTAGCATTCCTCTCTGCCTATAGACATCGTTTTAGACCACCTTATGAATCCCCATCCTGTCTTTCTCTCATCCTTTAATCCCACTCCTGTGCCTCATGACTTCAGATCCATGCCCTGATCACAGGGCCATTTGACACGCCATATGAGGGTGGCTTCTTCCTCTTCCTGTTCCGCTGTCCCCCTGACTATCCAATTCATCCACCACGGGTCAAGCTCATCACCACTGGGCACAACACTGTCCGTTTCAATCCCAACTTCTACCGCAATGGCAAAGTATGCCTCAGCATCCTGGGGTGAGTCATGGTTTCTAACTTTAGTCTCCAAGGGAACTCATGAAGAATTACCATGTTCACTGCATACGTTTCTGTTCATCAGCTGGGCCATAAGCAGCCTATTTAAAAAAAAAAAAAAAAAAAAAAAAAAAAAAAAAAGATTGAGGAAAATAAGCAAAAATGCCCAAACAAAAACATTGCCCAATGCAGAGGTTATTTTTAGACCAGCAAGTGATCAGTGAGTAAACTAGCAAAACCTCGAATTAGTTATAGTTAAAACTCGATGTTCAAAGTAATATCTCAGAATGCCTTGTTTTGTCTAACTAGCAACCCAAAATCTAAAAGGAAAAGGAAAAACACTTAAAATACTTATTTGTAGGGATTGTTGTCTGTCGAATACTCGTACATTAGGCATGTGCTAGTCCAATATTATTGGTCAGACACTTGAGACAAAAAGCTGGATATTGTCTGTTTGTGACAGTGGACAAATCCTTGGTCTGAGCCATTAGATCATGGATGGGCAACTCCAGGCCTCGAGGGCCGGTGTCCTGCAGGTTTTAGATCTCACTCTGGGTCAACACACCTGAATCAAATGATTAGTTCATTACCAGGCCTCTAAAGAACTACAAAACATGTTGTGGACGTAATTTAGCCATTTGAATCAGCTGTGTTGGATCAAGGATACAGCTAAAACCTGCAGGACACCGGCCCTCGAGGCCTGGAGTTGCCCACCCCTGCATTAGATGGACTTTTTCTCTTTCTTTTAAAGTGTGACTGAAAACTGAAAAGATCCTACAAAGGAAATGCTTTCTCTCTCTCCCACTATTGGTCATGCAATTTCACTCTAATTATGTTCACCAGACATGGTGAACATAATTAGAACACTGACCTTTACACATTAATAATAAAAAGAAATAGATCCTCACAGTGAGGAATACATGTTATTAATTTAAAACTAGTCAGATGTCCACGGTTTGTTTGTAAATATATGTTATCAAAAATTTACAACTTTATTTGTGATTCATAATTTTTAGGTCTTAAAATAAGTCATTTTACATCAATGATTTAGATTATTTTTTTTAAATTATGCAAGAACCCATTGTAAGAATGCAACAAACTGTTTCTGTGATCTTTGCGTGTAGGACATGGACAGGGCCGGCATGGAGTCCAGCTCAGAGTATCTCATCTGTGCTCATCTCAATCCAGTCTCTGATGACGGAGAACCCCTATCACAATGAACCTGGCTTTGAACAGGTACAGTCAACAAAGAGATATAGATATATGAGAGTTTTATGTCGCCACCAATCCATCACACCTTGTCATTCTGTTTCACAGGAGCGTCACCCAGGGGACAGTAAGAATTACAATGAGTGCATCCGCCATGAAACCATGAGAGTGGCTGTGTGTGACATGCTGGAGGGAAAAGTTCTTTGTCCTGAAGCTTTGTTGTGAGATCCTTATTTTTATTTTTCTTCTTTCTATTTTCCTTTATCACTTGCATTCCATCTTTGTTTTCTAGCTGTTAACTAAATGTATCAAGTGTGTGAATGTGTTTATTTTTAGGAGTGTGATGGAGAAGTCCTTCCTTGAATACTATGATTTCTACGAGGGCGTTTGCAAAGAGAGATTGCATCTGCAGGGGCAGAACATGCAGGTGAGTATTTATTTTTTTTCTGTTGGATTATTTTTGTCTAATCAAACAGTGCTTTCAGTATAAAATCATTCTTAATGTCAATAATGCAATATCACATGACTTTGTGACAGCACTGTGTGAGCCGGGAAAGTAAAGATTATAAATGGCAATCTTTTCCTCTTCCAAACATGACGTTGCCTTTTTCCAGGACCCATTTGGGGAGAAGCGTGGCCGTTTCGACTACCAGGGCTTGTTGGCTCGTCTCGGCGCAACCCACAGACGACTGCGAGAGAAAAACCTGGCAGAGGATAACCACAATGACAACGACTCGGACTCAGACACCAGCTCTTCAGGGACAGACCCCGACAGTCAGGGCAGCTCACAGCCCTGACTTCTTGGACAGTGCTAGACTTGTAGCCGAAAACTAAAGACAAGAGAACTGTTTTTTTGTGTATCTTTGTTTCTTTTGCTGCATCGGAGCAACATCACGGAAGACGATGTGAGTCTTTCTTGGGAATACGATTGGAATCGAGTATCTATTGTATAAATAATACAGAAAACTAAAGAAGAGGTGGTTCCTTTTTGCTGAAAATAATTAAAAAAAAAAAAAAAAACAGCAATCTGCAAGCCAAGTGCTGGAAAGCTTGACCTGCAGCTTTGGATTTGTGCTACTTGTAGCTAGCCAGTTACCATTTTGATCTGCGACTCTAAAAGCTCAATTTGACATTCTGGATACTTGTGAAAAGAAAAGGTTATAGTGACGGCTTGAACCTTCTATGATGTTCCACTTTGATCCCCAAGCACAAACATGTTTTCTATCTTTTCCACACCAATGAAATACTGTCTGTTAGGGACCTGTGAAGAGGAGGCCTGAAGCTTGGAGCTGGTTTAAGCAAAATCAAAGGACCTTATCCTGGGAATGTCAGGATGATTGGCCTGATTTGGTTGAAGCAGGGTAAGATCAAAGAAGGTGCTCCCCGTCTTTGATTTCAAGAGGGAAGGCAAAGTTATCCTGTGTAACGCGGAAGATGGAGAAAGTGACTGCAGTGGATTTGTGAGTCAGTGCCTTGTCTCCTCTAAGTGTAAAGCCATGCCAGACCTCTTCCAGACTTAACATCAATTGTTTCTTCAGTCAGGCCACAAAAAAAATAAATAAAAAAAATAAAATAAAATTCAGCAGCTCTGGATTTCTACAATATTTCTTGTGTATTAGCCTCTACAAAAAGTTCTGTTTAGCTTTCAGCTCTAATTGTCCTGTTGAATTGGTGCTTAGAGAAGGAGACATTTTAATTTCATTAACATCATTATGCCTTTTTGTTATTTTTCTTTGCTGTAATCAGACATCAGACTAACAATACCTTAAAATATGTACGATGCATTATTTGTAATCCTAGCTGGGGTTTGGTTTTTTGTTTTTAATCAGTCAATTTTTCAAACCAAATTGTCTCACACTTTCACTAGATTAACTTTAATTCAGGGAAATTAATGGAAGGAATACAAAACTCTGTTCTTGTATGGACAGTGAATTAACCCAACCAGTTTGTTCTTCTCAGGCTTTTTCTATGCTTTGGTAGTTGTTTCTCCATTATCCAACCCTTGAAGGTAGCTGTCGCAGTGAACTAATATTCATTTGTTATTTCAGGTTTCTGCTTTTCACCAATAAATGACAGTCACGGCACCATTGGAGTTACACAATCACAAGGTACTAAAGTGACAGGTGTTGCTGCTTATGCTCTGAACTCAACGAGAGGGTTTTCTCTTGGGGAAACAAAGGGGCACAGAGAGAGGAGGAAAATGCTTGGTTGACATGCTGAGATTTTTCCTTCTGTCTTTATACAATACTCATATTTGCACTGAAAGAAATGTGTGTGTGGTGGCGGAAAAGCCTTCATTTCAGGACATCATTAGGTCAATGTAATGATGCTTCAGATGAGCACCTTCATCCTGGTAAACAGTTTATTGGTGTTTTTCTGTAGGCCATGTTTGTATCAGGACTTAGACCCACATTACAACTTGGCAAGAAAACAAACTATTGTAACATTAACGATACCCAGTTGTTTTTCACTTCAATGACTGCAGCTTGTAATAGCTTCAGTTTAACTCTTTAAGATCTGCTCTGAAGAAGAGGAATGATATTGATATCCTTTGTCATTGTGCCTGCTGCATATAAGTTGATGGCACTAAAAAAAATAAAATGCGATTTTTGAAAGTTCTTTGAGTTGAATGAGAAGGTGCATTGTGCTCTTAAGCTGTCCCATGAGTAAACTTGTGAAGTTGTTTTTCTGACTGTGGTAAATGTGTACTTTTACATCAACACGATTGCTACAAAGATGCTGTTTCATTTCATTGCTCAAATTCTTACCAAAACCTTTCCTTTGATAGCCATTTCCATTGTTCAATAAAGCAATATTTGCTTTAATCAAGTTTTTTTTTTTTTTCTTTTTCCCAACGATACTGACCATTTTTGTCACTGTGGAGGCAGCAACTACTGGTTAAAATGTAATGTTATAGTTAAATTCCAATGTTAGGGTGAAATTCACATGCAATACATGAACATGCATTAATGTGTCAAATACAACACATCCACAAGAATTAAAAATCACTTACACTTAAGCCACCTGCAGCTTAGCTTAACGGAAAAGTTGCAAGTCACACTTTCTTCGAGTGGAGATGTAATGACTAAAAGGTTATCAGCACTTCTGTAACTAAAAAAACTGTGTTTTCTAATTTAATTGCTACATAAACCTACATAAAATGTAGGTGGAACTATTTGTCACAATCAAGCTGCAGCCTTCAGGTTTTAAAAATGAACACAACTTGGAGCTGTGGCAAAGTGCTGGATTCTGTAGAAGCATGAAGTTAAGGGCATCTCTGAGGCATCACCTCTGCTAATGCTAGTCACTGGAGGCCTTGAGGCGACTTTTGTTGTGATTTGGCACTATATAAATAAAATTGAATTGAATTGGAACTTTCCCCTGCATTTGTCTTTTAGGGCTTGAAATTTATCTGACAAATAATATCACCTGCTTTGTGGGACAGGCCATCCAAGAAGTGGGTGTTTGAAATTCTAGTATTTTCTTTAAAACTTTGTTTTCTCGGGCTCTTATTTGGTACTAATAAGCATTGCACTTGCACAGGTTATGGATGCAGCTTGCTAAGCAGCTTGCTAGCTTTAATAATCTTATGCCCAAAACCAGTGGGTACCATCAGGGCAGCTGTGTCCACCTTTTATATGCAATGTATTCCCAACTGCATCTTACTGTCTGAGCAACTAAAATGTTGTGATTGGAATCCCCAAACCAGACTGCATTTGTACATTTTCATCATACAGAATGGTGGTAGGTAGGATATTTAGCTTGTAATCATAAGGAAGAAAAAACAAGTTCACCCATTAAGAGAATATCTAACTTTCATAAAATCCATTCATGATTTATCTGGGCATTAATAGCTCTGAGTATACTGGATATGATATTGGGACAGAGCTATGCTACATGTTTCCTAGCTTGTGCTAAGCTAACAGACATTCATGATCGAGTCTCATCATCAAGGAGAAAGAAAATCATATGGCCATTCTCTCATATTCATCTCTCTAGACTAAAACATAGTGTTTTGACTATCTTCTGCCTTCCATTGTCCTACAGAGTTTGTGTTTAATTGCAGTGTTGATGGAGTCAGTTTCTGCCCTCAGCTTTGTGTCAGACTCTTGTTTGATTGCCATAATGGCATTTCTAACATAGGGCATTCCTTTTTGTTATCGAATGGTTATGAGAAGCTGCTTCTAGCAAAGTTTTGTGATTGCCAAAATGTTCAATTCAACATGCCCTGAAAGGAACAACAGGGATTATATCCTTGTTTGCTTGTGCTGTGCTTAAAGTGTTTTTTGTGGTTCAAAAATGCCTGGATTCACAACAGGTCTTGAGCATGGTGATATTGTGCAGAAGTGTTGGAAAAGCATAGAATAAAGTGCTGTTCAGTCCTGATGCATATGACTGGTCTTTTTTGTTGTTGTTCCCTAAATTTGGTTTTATTTTATTGTTTTAATGAATGTGGTTAGATGTGAACTCCCTGTTTTCTTACATAACTCGAGTTTGGACTCCAACACCATCTTTTTTGTCAAGGAAAAACCAAATCACAGAAGTTCGTAAAAGTAAAGGATCTCCATAATGTCTTAGTTCATTCAAAGGTAGACCTATCCACTGAAAACACCTGTGTTTACTCGATTTTTTAACTTATTCTTTGCATATAGCCATAGATGTCCTGTGCAGGAAAGAATATTCAGGTATGATGATGTTTTGTGTGAATAAAATAATGTTACCAGTCACTTTGCAATATTTCCTAACCTGTAAAAGGTAAAAAACATTTACAACATAAATATTGATGTGATGAATTCATACAAATGAAACTTCCAGAGCATCAAGGCTTGCAATCTCACAGAAACTGCCTTTTTTAAGGAATGTTCTTAGCAAATTACACCTATGAACTGATTTGCAGGTCTTGGGTAGCTCAGATGTTAGAACATCAGGTTGAATCTGAGGGTCCAGGATTAAAGTCTTTTGCAATGACTGTAGAAAACATGGGTGCCCAACATTTTTTATCACCCATTGGTTTCTGGCTGTACAGGTCACAAACTTTGCCTCCTCCATGTTAGCACATGTAACAAGAACTATAACGGTGTGTTCACACCAAACGCGATAGACGCGACCAAAACGCGCCAGATGCCCCTAGCTTGACGCGTGCACATTCGCACCTCGATGCGCGTCCAACGCGAATTATTACAAGCGGAAATGTGGGAGGAAGTAGTGCCAGACGGTATGTTTGCAAGATGGCAGCTGTCGATCTAGCGTTGGAAGAGAGAGTCTCCCTTCTCTATTTACTGTGGAGAGCAGAGCAGCGGCGTAAAGGACGTCCTCGCCGTACCTGGGTCCATCAGGTCCTCCAGAAGCGTGAGCAGTTTGGTGAGTTTCACCACTTGCTCCTGGAGCTGCATCTGGATGACGGCCACTTTCCCTCGCCCAATTTAAGGAACTGCTGTCCCGCGTTGGTCCAAGCATCGCCTGCCTAGACACCAACTACAGGAGCTCAATCCCACCTGCAGAGCACCTGTCCGTCTGCCTGAGGTTAGTAAAAGTGTTTAATACAGTAGTCCTTTATTGATGCCTGTGCTAATATATGTGAAACTATCCGTTTATACACTGAAAACATGGCTGTGGTATGCTATCAGTAAATGCCGTCGGTGTTTACTGATAGCAAACTGTAGTATGGAGACGACTGTTTATAATTTTTCTAGTGATACTCAGAAGGTCTCATCAAGTCCTGATTTAATTCGATTTATGCTATGTTATCAGTGTTTGCAATGATAGCATGGCTGTGGTGTCATATCAATGTATTTTCTCGGTGTTTGCTGATATCAAACTGTGGTGTGAGGACCACTGTTGGTAATCTTTGTAGTGATACTGAGAAGGTCTATCTTATAAAGACATTAATTTTTTTTTATTTAGACCTGGTTTAATTCTGGTATAGAATCAGTTGAATATTTGTATATAATCCCTGCAGCTGTCAGACTCTATAACAGGGGTCACCAGCAGAGATGGGCAGTAACGCGTTACAAGTAACAGATTACAGTAATCAGATTACAGTAACGCGTTACAAGTAACGCGTTACTGTAATCTGATTGCTTTTTTCAAGTAACAAGTAAAGTAAGGGATTACTATTGCAAAAACGGTAATTAGATTACCGTTACTAACGCTGCGTTACTGCGTTACTAAAACCGTGATTTTTTGCGAGAATGTCTCACGACAGTGACGTAAGCGAGTGCGCCGTTAGTGACAACAGCTGTGTGCAGATCAATAATGGATCACATATCGATTGTGGGAGAGAGTATGAGCGTGCAGCGTTTAAAGCGTGGAAGTACTGACTAAAAACATTAGCGTCCATCGTGCATGGGAAGAAAACTTCTTTTTACAGCGAAAAAAAACCCTAAACTTCCAAGCAAGCACTGAGTGCGCTACCACGTAATGGGAAATTCATAGAGAAACTTGCGGATTCTTCAACTGACCACGGCACACCTGCACCAGGGTAAACCTCCGCCTACCGCAGTCCTGCTTTACAGGTGAAAATAGAGCAACAGGACCGCTGAGTCTTTGACTTTATTTATTTTCTGCTGTGTTTTACTTGCATCTATTTGAAAGACTGAGTGTAAACACAAAAAATATTTTATTTTATGTGCTGGAATGTGTAGAAAATAGGTTTAAATGTTAAACTAATTTATTCAAGTCAGAGAATGTTGCATATAATTAAATTTTTGCTTGATGCATAAAGTTAAAAGATTAAAACTGATAAAACAAGTTAAAAAAAAGTGACTTTTCCATTTGATTACATTTTGTATGATGGATTATGTAGAAAAAGTAGAATTGGGCTGAAAGATCTATCGCTTTATCACCTCTTCAGGTTGTAAATCGTGTTTTTAAAAAGCAACTAAGTAACTAAGTAACTAAGCAATTAATTACTTTTGAAAATAAGTAATCAGTAAAGTAACGGGATTACTTTTTTGGGGAAGTAATCAGTAATTAGTTACTGATTTTTAGATGATTTGTGTTCCACTAGTGTTATTTGAATATATGAGGTTTTTTCGTTTGTTTAAAACACCCCATTGCCTAGTGAGTTGTTTCACTAACGGTTTTCAGTTGTAGTAATAAATCTTCTGTTTTTCTTTTTATCTAACCCTCCTGCCTCTGAGCTCATTTATGTTATATCCTCTGTCGCCTAGCAGAGCCGGGCCGTAACAGTGTCGTACAGCTCCGGGTTTATTAGCCTTTCCTCCATATTCAATATGGAGGAAAGGCTAATAAACGCGAAGAATGAAGGGCTTTGGCTGGACCTGCCCCTTTGAACTAGGTCAGAGCCACGTCACCAGGCTCCTGATTGGTTGTCGCTGCGCGAATTGACGCTGGAGTTCAAATGTTTCCAACTCAAGCGGTAGATGCGATACGTGCGAATGCACAAAATTCACCACACAAACTGACGCGCATATTTTTATTCGCACGTTTTCGTGACGCAAATCTGCTTCTGAATTTTCGCGGGACCCCCAGTTGCGTGTCATCGCGCTTCTCCATTGACTTTACATGTAAACCTGACGCTCTGGTCACGTCTATCAGTGTGAACGCACCGTTAGGACCACTTTTTTTTTTTCGAAACATGGGCATTGTTTCTTCTTCTTCTTCTTTTTTTTTAAAATTTTATTTTCACTTGCTACACACAGGACAGACAAGGCTTGGGGAAAGAAAAACATCCAAAATGAAAACTGCAGTCGTGGTGCTTTCAATTGTACTCAGAACTCGGAAATTCTGCCTTCCGAGTAGGAAGATGTAGGTAACACTAGACTGCAGATGAACTGCATACAGGGCTGGACTGGGACAAAAAATCGGCCCGGGCATTTTGATTAGAGACCGGCCCGCCATTATAGGAAAAATCATAAAGCCTTTGAATGAAAACAAATGCTGTTGTGACAGTGATGTACACTGTTTTGATGGTATATATGCCATCAAAACAGTCTATCAATTGTTTGTTGTAAGATTCAGATAAGTATTTTTTAAAAGCTAGACATTTTAAATGAGAATAAGAAAGAAAAGTATTTCTTTGTGCCCCCCTTTCCCTGTTAATGCCCTACCTGGCCCCCCTGGCAAAACTTTGCCAGACCCGCCCCTTCTTGTTTTCAGTAGCAAGTGATGACCCGCCACAATATGAAACAGGAATGTACCGCCGTGTAATCCATTTATTTCAACAAAGTAAATGTATTCTAAATACCACCTTTTTAAACGGTACCTATAACGGAATACAGTTACTCATATTTAGTATTTTAAATACGTAACGGCGGTACATGTATTCCGTTACTCCCCAACACTGTATATAAGCCATGCTTTTTTTCTAAATACTGTAGCGGGTCAGGGCTGTTCGGGGTTTTGTTTTGACAGTTATGTTTTGTTGTTCTGTTGTCATGGTTACAGGTGACGCTCTCTCTGCGACTGTGTGTTTCCGGGTGAGAGAGCGCCTTTTTTTGTTGTTGTTGTGGTGTGCTGGTCTGCCTGTGTTAATAAACGGCTGTGCTCCCTGGCTAGCTCACGGGAAGCAAGACCAAACGATACCTCCGTCTCCTCCTTGTCTGAGCTCGCCACATTGGTGTCAGAAGTGGGATTGCTCACCCTCGCCGTAATGGAGAGAGACATTCCGAGACTGGAGCAAGCATTCGAGGAGAGCATTCACTGCTTGGGAAGCTGGTGATTGAAGAGAGAGGAAGCGAGCGGCCATGTAAATCCCCCGACGGGGGACAGACACTAGGGCAATACTTCATGGGCTACCTCTGTCGACCCACACACCGTGTCCCCAACCGCGAGCAGTTATGCCTACCACGCCAGCTAAGGTACCGGGCTATACAACGGGCTAACCCCGCTAGAGCCCTACCTCTCACAAGTCCGGCTAGCCGTGAGGCATAGTGGCTGGAGCGATGAAGAGGCTGCCACACACCTAGCACTAGCATTGGAAGGAGATGCACTGCAGGTACTCCTTGACCTAGCCCCGGCAGAGCAGCATGAGCTCCAGGCCCTCACCATGGCACTCGAGAGGCGATTCGGGCAGCGGCACTCCACTGATCAAAGCAGGGAGCAGCTGACCAACCGGAGCCGTCGGCCGGGGGAGAGCCTGGGCGCCTTTGCTTGCTGTATGCTCGTCGTGGCTACCTGGAGTTCCCAGCAGCAGCCCATGAGGAGCTTAGCTTGCATGCTTTTCTGCGAGGACTTTTTCAATTCAATTAAATTCAATTTTATTTATATAGCGCCAAATCACAACAAAAGTCGCCTCAAGGCGCTTCATTTCCAGAGCGACTACGCCAACACGTCCGCCTGGCCATGCCTCAAACTCTCCGTGAGGTGCTCCTTGAGGCTGAAAGGACCGAGCTGGTGCTCACCTCGCGACCTAACCAGCAGGTGCCCCCCCAAATTACCCCCAAATCAGAGCTGCAGACTGCGACGGGGAGGGGGAGGTCGCGGAGATATGCCAGCTGCAACCCTCGGTGCCCCGGAGGCGTCCTCGTCGACCGACCAACCGCTGCTACCGGTGCGATGAGCCTGGCCATGTGGCGCGTGACTGCCCAGCACCTGCCCCGAAGACCAGAACTACGCAGCCTCAGGGAAACGGGGAGGGACCGGTGTAGCGAGGGGACCACCGCTCCAGCTTCCTGCCCCCCTCCAAGGACAATGCACGGTGGTGGGCCGAGTCGGGCACCTCAAGGGACTCTACCTGAGCTGCTGTGTTGAGGAACAGCCATGCTGGGCCCTGGTGGACACGGGGTCTACCATTTCCCTAATACGACCTGGTGTGCTCCCTGGAACGTCCGGGCTGCTTGTGAAGGGTTGGTCACCCACCGACACCCAGCTGATGACAGTGACGGGAGAGAGAACTGACATGCGGGGGAAGAAACCGTTGCGGATCCGAGTGAAGGATCTGGAGCTGGTGCACAACTTCTGGCTTGCTGACATTCAGGACCAGTGCATCATCGGCCTTGATCTGCTGACCCGCTGGGGGGCCTGCGTTGACACCGCAAAGCTGGCTATCACTCTTGGCGCAGAGACTTTTGCCCTCCAGCACAGCCAAAAGCAAGGAGCGAAGGGGACCACACGAGACAGGCGTCAGGCAGCTGCCGCTCAGCAGATTTCGGATGCTGGTGGCTCCGGGTCATCTCCACTCGCCTCAGCCTCAGCCTCTCAGCCCAACAAACCTCACTCGACCGAGACCATCGAGGCTGTTGATGACCTTTGGCAGCGCAGCAGCGTAGGTCTCAACGTCGACCAGCGCCAGCGGTTGAGGTGCCTAATGGACGAGAATGTGGACATCTTTGCCACCAGTGACAAAGACTGTAGGCAGACGAGTCTGGTCCAGCACACCATCGACACCGGCTCTGCTCAGCCCATCCGTCTAAGCCCACACCGGCTGCCCCTCACAAAATGGCAGGTAGCGGAAGAGAAGATCCATGAGATGGCTGCGGCTGGGTTGATCGAGCCGTCCAATAGCCCATGGGCGGCACCCGTGGTTCTGGTGGGGAAGAAGGATGGCAGCCCGAGGTTCTGCGTGGACTTTCGCTGTCTCAATGCAGTCACCAAGAAGGACTCGTACCCGCTTCCGCAGATCGACGAGGCCCTAGATTACGTTACCGGCTCCAGCTGGTTCAGCTCCCTCGACCTACGCAGCGGTTACTGGCAGGTGGAGCTAGCCCCCGAAGCAAGGCCTAAGACTGCATTCACCATTGGACAGGGGCTGTAACAGTTCAGGGTCATGCCATTTGGGCTCTGCAATGCGCCAGCGACGTTTGAGAGGCTGATGGAGAGGGTGCTCGTGAACATCCCTCGCAGCCGCTGTGTTGTGTACCTGGATGACCTGTTGGTGCACGGTGGTGACTTCGACAGTGCACTGTCTCACCTGAGCAAGGTCTTCAGTGCCATCCGACGAGCTGGGCTGCGGCTCAACCCTGCGAAGTGCCGGCTGTTGGCGAGAGAGACCACATTCGTGGGCCATGTGATCAGCGCTCAAGGTATCGCCACCGACCCCGCAAAGGTGGCTGCGGTCCGGGACTGGCCGACTCCCTCGAACGTCAAAGAACTTCCTGGGCCTAGCCTCCTACTATCGTCGGTTCATCAAGGGGTTCGCGACGATGGCCAGCCCCCTCCACCGCCTGACTGACAAGGGACAGCTGTTTGGCTGGGGGGATGCCTGTGCTGCGGCTTTTGCACAGCTGAAGGAGGCTCTCACCAGAGCCCCAGTCCTGGCCTATCCCGACGCCCGGCAACCTTTCATTGTGGACACTGATGCTAGCAATGTAGGAGTCGGGGCGGTCCTTTCCCAGCAGGACGAGGCTGGAGAACGGGTGGTGGCGTACTTCAGTCGTGCTCTGGGGCGAGCCGAGAGGAACTACTGCATGACTCGGCGGGAGCTGCTGGCCGTAGTGCTGGCGGTGCGGCACTTCCGGCCATACCTGCACGGCTGCCAGTTTCTCCTGCGCACTGACCATGCATCTCTGACTTGGCTCCTGAACTTCAAACACCCAGAAGGTCAGATGGCCCGCTGGTTGCAGGTCCTTCAGGGCTACGACTTTGAGATCCAGCATCGGGCAGGTCGACAGCATGGCAACGCTGATGCCCTCTCCAGACGGCCCTGCATGGTCGTCGAGTGCCGCTACTGTCTGCGACAGGAGGAGCGGGCCCAGGAAGCGCTGGGGGTGGCTACTGCTCAGGCCGCGGTCAGCGGAGGGGGATGGCTCACATTGACCACGCAGCAGCTGAAGCGGGAGCAGGAGGCCACTGTGACGTTGGTTCAGGTGGGGGCCTGGCTGGAGGCGGCGCAACGCCCAGACTGGACGGGGGTGTCGGGACAGGAGCCCGAAGTGAAGGCCTACTACTCCCAGTACAACAACCTGGAGACCCACGACGGCCTCCTGTACCGGAGATGGCGGGCCCCCGGTCAGGGCAGAGATCTCCTGCAGCTGTTGGTGCCTCGGTCGCTGCGGTTGCAGGTGCTCGAGCTTGTCCACGGCTCGGTGGGGGTCGGCCACTATGGGAATGCCAAAACTCTCCGCCGTCTCAGGGGACGGTTCTACTGGCCTGGCTGTCGACGGGATGTGGAACTTCATGTGCACTGCTGTGACACCTGCACGGCACAGAAGGGCCCAACTCAATGCTCCACTGCCCCCCTTCAGCAGTATCTGGTGGGGGCCCCAATGGAAAGAGTGGGAGTGGCCGTCCTAGGGCCTTTCCCTGTCACAGAGTCAGGGAACCGGTATGTGTTGGTGGCTATGGACTATTTCACGAAGTGGCCAGAGGCCTAGGCGGTGCCGGACCAGAGCGCAGCGACGACGGCCAAGAAGCTGGTGGAGGAGATGTTCACCCGTTTTGGGGTCCCGGCTGAGCTCCACAGTGACCAGGGGCGTAACTTTGAATCGAAGGTCTTCGGGGAGATCTGCCGGCGGCTGGGGGTGGAGAAGATGAGAACCACACCGCTCCATATCCGTATCCATATAAATGGCCCACCTTACCATCACTTGGGCTCCAGGGGGCACACATTTTTTTGTTTTTTACCCTATTTAAGGAAGGCATTAGGGGCACAGCAAAATATGAAGAGCGGAAGGGTAGCTCAAAAAAAAAATAATACAAAAATGCACAAAAGAGAGACCTGTAGGACCTGATGGATACACTGGGTTGGCTAGGACCATTAAACAAAATGGAGGTGTTATTAGCAGAGAAGGCATTTGTGTCACACTGGCAGAGGAACTAATTGACAAGCCATGTATGTTGCCACTGGCACTGGCAGATGTTCCACTCGAGAAAGACTCCTTTTAATCAATAGTGACAACAACATTGTGAGGGTGTCCCCAGAGATGGAACATTCAACTTTGTAAACATCTTGGGTAACAACACACCAGATAATCTCATCACCAACATTCATGGAGCTGCGTCTTATCAGTGGGAATGGTTGAGATAACTTCTTTAGAAATTACAACTGTAAGAACAAAACTAACAGTAGTTTAACTTTTTGGTAACATCTTACAATTAAATATTAATCAAATACAGTAACACCCTGCCAAAGGTTTTCTTTCAACAAATAGAAATACATACTTTTAGTCTGTGTCATCTCTGTGCTTGTTCCAGTAGACCTCAGTGCAGCGTTCCATAATTTTGACCATAATACTTTATTAGAGAGATTATAGCATATCGTAGGTATTAAAGGTACTGTGCTTACATTGGTTTGAATCATAGGTTAATTATCGACTTCCACGGGGATCTGTGCTATATTTTATATTTTCTCATTTCAGATCATTCCCTGTAAACCCAAGTGTGTAAAATATTCCAGTCCACCTGACATCAACAATGTGGTGTGGTGTGCGATGTGTGATGTCACAGTGTTGGACTGGTGTGAATATTTTAGACACTATAATATAATTTTCAATTATTTTGTTCCTAATTCTGATGCCTGTTTAAACTTCAGCAGACTGTCTTGACCATGTCTGATGGATTGCCTGATTCTTATATTGCGTTTTTCTACTCTCCCGGAGCACTTAAAGCACTTTATACAACATAACTCATTCACCCATTCATACAAGTACTATTTTCTATGCTTAAGTGCTTTCGATCTAACATTCACACACATTCATACTATGATGGATGTATTGCATAGCAACTTCAATTCAATTCAATTTATTTATATAGCGCCATCAACAGTCGCCTCAACACGCTTTATATTGTAAGGTAGATTCTACAATAATAGATACAGAGAAAAACCCAGCAATCATTAGACCCTGTAGCCGTCGCATTGAAATGTAATTATTATGTGATTGCAATGTTCAAAATTTGGTGTTTAATCTGGATTCATGTTGTGTTGTCGCCACCTACTGGTGGACCTGAGTGTGGCGCTTTGTGGTGCGCATGCTTTGGGGTGATGCTCAATTAAGCGCACATGTCACCAGAGACTGAAGGATTGAGTCAGAAAGAGAAGGCTGGCTTGTGTAAAGGTGGAAATATGGACGATATGGACTACAATTGCTCATGAATGTTCAGTAGAAAGGCGCACACGGTATGTCGGTGCATTTACTTTGTGTGTACGTTTTATTTGAATTGTAATTTTTGTTCTGCTGATGTAATATCTGTGTTTTTCATTGATCATTTCACCATAGTTTTTCACGGTGTTTGCTGGTGAAAAGAAGATTAAAATACTGGCTGAACATCAGTGCGAGCGTGGCTCTTTATTCTACTTCAAACATGAAAAACCTTCAGGAGCAGTTACAGACCCCCTATGAGCAAGCACTGTGGCGACAGTGGGAAGGAAAAACTCCCTTTTAACAGGAAGGAACCTCCGGCAGAACCAGGCTCAGGGAGGGACAGGGCCATCTGCTGCTACCGGTTGGGGTGAAAGAAAGAAGACAGGATAAAGACATGCTGTGGAAGAGAGACAGGAGGTTAATAACAGGTATGATTCAATGCAGAGAGGTCGATTAACACATAGTGAGTGAGAAAGGTGACTGGAAAGAAAAAACTCAATGCATCATGGGAATCCCCGGGAAGACTCCGTCTATTGCAGCATGACTAAGGGAGGATTCAGGGTCACCTGGTCCAGCCCTAACTATATGCTTTAGCAAAAAGAAAAGTTTGAAGCCTAATCTTAAAAGTAGAGATAGTGTCTGTCTCCTGAATCCAAACACAGAAGAGGGGCCTGAAAACTGAAGGCTCTCCCTTCCATTCTACTTTTAAATACTCTAGGAACAACAAGTAAGCCTGCAGTGTGAGAGCGAAGTGCTCTAATAGGGTGATATGGTACTACAAGGTCATTAAGATAAGATGGGGCCTGATTATTTAAGACCTTGTATGTGAGGAGCAGGATTTTGAATTCTATTCTGGATTTAACAGGGAGCCAATGAAGGGAAGCCAATACAGGAGAAATCTGCTCTCTCTTTCTAGTCCCTGGGACTGGTATCTTGCCCAAAGATATTTGGCATGAAGACTGGAAACCACCAACCTTCTGATTAATAGAAGGTTGGTGGGCTACAGGACATGTGGTGTCCTGTAGCTCACTTTACCTCCTGAGCTACAGGACACCACATGTCACTACATGTCTACATGCCTAAATGCTTTGAGTTGATGCTAATGTGAAAGGTTGATTAGATATTTGAGGAAAAAATCTAAATGTTTTTAATGACTAAGTTTTTAAAGATGGTGGGAAGGTTTTATTCATTCATCACAGAGTTTTATTGACTGATTATTCATCTTTTGAGAAATGTGAAAACACATTTTGATTTTTGTAATGTCTGTAGTACACATGACATCACATTGAAAAATGCCTTAACTGCTTTGAGACCTGCATTAAAAGTGGTGAGAATGGTTTTTATGATGTGAGAATTAAGCCAAGTATATTGAGATAATAATTCATTTATTTAAATGTAATTAAAAAAAAATACAGAGCTCCAGTTTGTATAAACACAAACCTAACAGCTTCTCTCCCTAGCTGGGGTGTGCTCTAGCCCCCCCACAACCCTGATCTGGATACGTTGAAGAAAATGGATGGATGGATGGATGGATGGAAGAAAGATGTATTGTAACAGTTGAATGATGTGCTTTGCTTTTATGCAATGTTAGCGGATGAAGCTTACGGAGTTTCAAGTATTAATAAATAGCCCATTTCCACAATTAAAAATGAGTAATTGTTGTTTACAGTTTAGTCTCCACAAACACATGCTTTCAGTCTAGCACACACTAACCCTCTCCATGATATTTTGTTTACTTCGCTTATTCCAGCAGTTGAAAATTTTCCACCAATAATTTCAATGCATTTCTGTTCGTATCTCTTTTGCCCTATTGAGTAAAAGTTCAGAGATTATAAATAGGAACTATTGTGGGGGATGCCTGTGATGTCGAAGGCATGTTAGATTGAAAAGCAGGAGTTGCATGAACCTGAGAGGTTTTTTTAGTCTTCCACAACAAAACAGTGAAAAGATTTCTTCATCGTTAGTGTGATATGGGACATTGTTACTGGCCAGAACATACATTTGCCAGGGTGTTGATTAGTTCCTCATTACTGTGGATTTCAGGAAGTGATCCTATGGGGAATGGCTCATAGTGCAACTTCTTGCAACTACATTATATGACTTAAACAGTAAAAACACTAGATGGTGCAAGAGCCTTAGTGACATCAATGTGTATTCAATATATAATATATTCAATATATTCAAGTTTCATGTAAAATATTTAGCCTTTGGTTCAGTATATTCAAGATTTATTCAATATATTCAGACTTTACTCAGTATATTCACTTCTCATTCAATACATTCAGACTTTAATTCACTCAACGACTAAATATTTTTCACCCCCCTTTTAAAGACGAAGTCATCAAAATGTTTAGTTTTTTTCCTCAAAACCTAACTGACTTTGGAGAGTTCTGCAACAAGGTAGGTCTAAGTTAGAGTAAAAATGTTCAGAAACAAAAATGAAAAGTGGTGGATTTTATGGAAAATTTATCAAACAGCTGAAATTGAGAAAAGCTAAAATTATACTTTTAAACTCAGCATCAGAAAACAGACAAAGACGCTATATACAATCTGAGAACATCAAATACTGTATAGCAGCGGTCCCCAACCCCCGGGCCTCGGACCGGTACCGGTCCGTGAGTCGTTGAGAGTTGAGGCTCAGGTCTGAAATGTATGGTTTTCAGCGTTATTTTGTCATCGTTTTTATCGTTAACTTGGTTTTCCTGGGTCTTTTCACGTGTGTTATAAATAAATCTTCTTTTTTTCGGTACCGGTACTAGTTTTATTTTGTTGTATTTATCCGCAACACCTTAAAGGCCGGTCCATGAAAATATTGTCGGGCATAAACCGGTCCGTGGCTCAAAAAAGGTTGGGGACCGCTGCTGTATAGTCCAGTTAAGTCACGCTATATACGTCTAGCAACCACTTTATTAGGCTCACCTATTCCATAACTTGTTACAGTAACCCAAATATCAAATTAACCTTTCACATCAGCAATTTAGGCATATAGAAATTGCAAGTCTATATGCATAGACAGCCATATAGACATAATCAAGACAGCTTGCTTAAGTTCAAACGGAGTATCAGAGTAAGAATTTCAATTCAGTTCAATTTTATTTTATTTATATAGCGCCACATCACAACAACAGTCCCCTCAAGGCACAAAGAATGAAAGCTCAAGAATGACACATAGCATGGTTGATGATGTCAGACAGGCTGGTGTGAATATTTCAGACACTGTTATTTCAGACCATCACAGCTGTCTTGTGCCAGATGTTTTGTTGACATCAGCTCAGAAACATCAGGAGGACTGAAGCTCATGACAGGGATCAAACAGGATTCACAGTCTTCACCAGCGGCTCCCTCAGTAACAGTGACCTTTGTTTTGTGTGACGTTAGAAGCACTGTATCCTTTTCAGATAATGTAGAGAGGCTCTGGACCTTTACATAATCATGGTATAGTCATTCCTGTAGAAAGTTAAGCAAAGTATATATTGAAGATATATATTACCCTAACAAGTTACTCTGGTATGAATGACTCTGAAAACCTTATGGCAAATAACACAGAATTAGCAAAGGTTTTTAGTTCAGTCTATCTAATAGACTCCAACGTGCAGTCATATGACCAATTAAACCAAGATAGCAGAGGGCATTATACAGCAGTTGGTTTGTTTGACAGCCCTATTAAAGATTAAAAACCCTCCTGGGTTTTAAATGCACCTTAGAACACACATGCATCAACACTACAATGAGCGGGTGGAGGGAGGTTTGGAGTCTTCTCTCACCCCCGTTCTCTGCGACCTGCTGGAGCAGGGGGGCTAGGACTAGGAGGAGGAGTTGGCCGTCCGACTGCGGTCTGGAGTGTGGAGCCTTCCTGCTGCTGCGGAGTTGGGGCGGTCTGCCTCCCCCCACCGCAGGGAAAAGGGAAACACCACCTGGGTCTGGGTGCAGTTCCCCCCTCCAGGGGCGGGGGCACCTAGACCCGGTTTGTAGAGTACGCTTGGGGAGTGTGATCGTGTCTCCACGTTGGTTGAGTGTGGAGTAAGTGCATATGAGAGCATGAGGGTGGGAATGGATGTTTGTATCTGTGTGTGCCTGTATGTCTGTGTCTATATGTCAGGTTGGGTGTCAGGCGCCACCTCTCTGGGGACATCTCAGGCCCTCCAAGGTTTGGAGGCCTATCTCCCCCTACCACCACTTCCCCTGCCAGTGGCGGACCCCCTCAGACATCGGTGCGTTGGTGGTTCTTTGTGTCCGGGGATGGGCGTCCAGGTACACACCGGCTCACTCCTTGGCGGCCGCTTATCGGGGCCTGGAGCCTGGGGCTCGCTCGGGCCACTTCGGAGGTGGGGTGCCCCCGGCCTCTCGGCCTGGGGCTCGGTCACTCAGGCGCAGCTGGCTGCCGGCGGAGCTCACGGGCGCGTCACTGCAACTCCCCCTGGCTTCTGCTCCGCGGCTGCTGAGTGAGCCCTCATCTGGGACTCTCCTCAGCTCTTTCCGGGACAGTGCCGCAGCTGCCCCTCTGTTGGTCTTCCTTGGTCTCTTGTGTTCTGGGGGCCTCTGGATGTCTGGAGTTTTGATCTCCTCCACACCTGCTTCACGCCCTGGAGGACGGGGCTGTGGCCCCCCCACACCCTCTAGCAGATTATTACATGAAGGAACCTTTTAAAAAACAAAAAACAAGCGCGTCCATGCTCACAGGTGTACACACGGGTGATCACACCCACAAACTACACCCTTTTGGGCTCCTACCTCAAAGCACACTGTGTTCTGTTGATCTTATGTGCTGCACAATAATGTTTAACATTTAGTATTTACTGTCATATTCCCATATATCATTGTGATGTTGTTTATTCTATTACTCTTGTTCTCTTCTGCTTGCTTTCTTTTTTCTTTCTCAGCAGGTGATCCAGGTGATTGATATATGCATTTTTTTTTACTCTGCCCGTTCTGTTGGTTTTTGTCTTTTGCCCTTCTCCCCCGTCCCTCTTCTCAGCTGTTTCTCTTTCCCTCTTTCTTTCTCCCCTTCTTTCCCCCAGTCAAGTCTGTCCCGTATTCAGTAAGTGAAAATAAAATAAACAATAAAAGGTGAATCAAATGGACCATTACGGCAAGGCTGGGATGGTCAGTTTGGTAAAGTAAATCCGTTGGGCATCTTTCTTTGCCTTTAGACAACAATTCTGATGGCAAAAGAGCCAAACGGGACAGGCAAAAAAAAAAAAAAAAAAAAAAAAAAAGATTAATATCAGTTTGTACAGATAGCTTTTCTTCAAATTCTTTAACTCTCACTCACTTTTGCAACTTTGTACTTTTGTGTTACTCGCAGCAACAACTCCACCTCATTGTTAATCCATTTAAAAAACTCTGCTTTTCCTCAGCATTCTGCCGCAACGTTTCAAAGAGCCGGAAAGTAAATAAGCGGCAGACTAATGAGGCAGGTCGAATCTTCTTGCGTTTCACACATGCGCAGTACTGGAACGTAAGCCTTTTCTGTCGTTTCAATGTGGACGCACAACACTGTGAAAATGACTGAAAACGCTAGTGTGGACGCGGAGCGTTTTCAGACGAAAACGCCGTTTTCAAATCTATCCCGGCTAGTGTGGACGTAGCCTAACAATGGGACGTGATGTCAGTTTCATTGTCATTAATATGCAAATTGTCATGACCATTGGTCATTGACCAATGACCAATGCCCAATCCTTGATTCAGAGATGGTCTTTCCTTTTTCATGTAAATTGACTCCCTGCTCAAACCAGTGTTCCTCCCTGTCCAGGGAAGTAGTGCTAAGCAACAGACTAATAAAATAAATAATAAAATATTGGAATTTTGCTCAGCAAAACTAAAGCACAAACTTAGATGGTCTAAAATATGATAATTACACTAAATCAATCAAATTAACCAAGTCCTGTTTGAATTCACAGAAAAAAATTACCCACCATGAAAATGAAAGGGGAAACTATCCACAGAGTCATAAAATGCTTTTTGCACGTTCTTTGTGCTACTGTTAGCTTGGGAGTGTGGAGCCAACTCCAAGTGGTCATCAGAAGACATTTTTGACACTTCCATGTTGGCCTCAATTTTAATTTGTTGAGATTTGTGTGTCCTTAAATTAAATCGTAGACTATGATTCCTGATGATGATTGTTCTCAATTGTCTTGATTGTTCTTGATTGTCTCTCAATTACATTTTCAATAACTGAGGGAAAAAAGTAGCCAGAAATGCATCAACAGTACTCAACAGATAAATCAAGATTTTCAAACTGCAGCTATCAGACATGTACAGTAGTTACATTTCTAGGCAGTTACACACCAGGTTATGCCATAGGTAATGGTTATGCTGTAGGTTATATTTCAGGGTTTTCGAGAGGTTTGCAGTTTTGACGTAGCTATAAAATAGAGTTTTCGCTGAAAGATAAATCCCCAGTAACCATTAAAAGGATTACACCCAACACACAAAAATACATATCTTATTGTTTGACATGAGTTAATTGTTTTGTTTCTGTATATAACTCTATATACTCTAGTAGGCTCTGGTATTTAAACAGTGCTCAGTTGGCCTTAAAGTATCCCTTTATTCGAATGTTGCCCAACAGCCTGTGCATGTTGTTCTGGCACATTCCTGAAGGGAGGAGGGAAAAGAGAAATGGAGGAGTGACGAGAGAGAAAACCAGTCATATTACGTCTCAAACCTGTCTAAAGTGTTGTCACAGAGACAGGATGGCAGATTGTTCTGGACAACTTTGCTTTAATCACAGACAACAAAACAGTCTGCATCTTTCAATTAAATCCAAATATGACTTCCATATTTGGCTTGCTTGGGCTGTGTAATGTTTCCCATACACATTATGGTTACGTCATGATGGACTCACACAATATTCACTCTCTGATAAATGCATCAGAGAACAACTTGGGGTTCAGTATCTTGCCTGAGGACACTTTAGCACAAAGCATCAAAATTCATAAAAGTGCCATAGGGATAATGTTATCACTCAAATCATTTTTCTACATTCCTTTTGGCAGTAGTTTCTCTGCAGAATTCAAACAGTAAGTTTTATCATTTATACCATGTAATTTCTTCTTCTCCAGTCAAGGTGAAATTCATAGGGTTTTTTTTTTTAACATGTTTTTGGGGCTTTAGCACAGAAACTATACAAACTCTGGTTTAATGGTCAGACCACATACTTGACATAGTTGATCTGAAATCTTCCTCTGACCTTGTCATGACTCAAAATATAAGCATTATCCCTGGGTTATGCCATCAGCTCTAAGGTTGTTTTTGTTGTGTTTTGTTGTGTTTTTTTGTGAGGACATGACGGTGTGGATATCTAGCAAACAAAGATGGGGAACAGGTACATGAGTTACTTCTTCAACAACCATGAGCTTTTCCTGAATGACAAAAATGTTTAATATAAGGTACGTGCTCTGTAATAGTGTCCTATACTGCTTTTATCTTCAGCTGGAAGGCAAGTAACATTGGTGGTAAGTAACATTCCTGCATCACAACCAGTGTTGGGCAAGTTACTTTGAAAAAGTAATTAATTACAGTTACTAGTTACTTCTTCAAAAAAGTAACGGAGTTACAGTTTTCTAAAAGTAATTAATTACTTGAAAAGTAACTATTGCGTTACTTTAAAAAAAAAAAACCCTCTGAGGTCCAGGGTATAATTGCCCATTTTTAACTACTTGTGATTTTCCCTGTACATTTCACCTTTAAAAACTATTTACTTTGCCTTGTTTGGTATCATTCTTTTCAGCTCAACCTCAAGTGTCTGAATTTACAGTTATGATTTCATTTTGACATACTGTATTAACACAATTGATCTAAAATCTGACAAGAAGTAGAAAAAGTTATATTTTTTACTGTAACAACCACAAACATGTTAAATGAATCATATTTCACAACTTTAAATGCAAATATAAATTGTCAATTTTAAAATCATATGTACAAGTTTTGGAAACAACAAAGCTATTTGCAGCCATTTACCTTTTACATTCAATAAGATGCCACACAAATTATTTGTGCCACTCCAAATATTTCCGTCCACTATAAAGGAGAACATCACAGCCTGATGCCTGCAGGTCTGACAGCAGCAGGTGTTCTCTGTTCTCCTGTTCTCTACCTGGAGAAAGCAGTCGCCTCATTGTTCTGACACACAACACAAACTATCCACAACACTACACACTAACTACAAAAGACAACACATTAACTACACACTCCAAACACGCTAAATGTCATAAATCTCTCACATCTCAAAACGCCCTCTCTCTCTTTTTCTGCTCTCTCTCTCTCTCTCTCTCTCTCTCTCTCTCTCGCTCTCTCTCTCTCTCTCTCTCTCACTCTCACTCTTGCTGTCACTCCTAAAACTTCCCCCTCTTCCTAAACAACCAAATATCATGGCATGGTGCATTTTTCCACCAACAGGAAAGGGCAGGGGTTTTTTTTGTTGTTTTTGTTTTGTTTTTTGGTCATAAGCAGAGAGTGCTTGCTAGCGCTGTCGTTAAACGTGACGAAACTATTCAGGAAAAAATGCAGCGTATATATTGTTTATCATGACTCTGGTTTTACATGGCCTATCAACACTGCCCAACACTATGGAGCCAAACTGGCATTTGCCAGAGAATACCAGAAATGGCAGGCCCAGCACTGGTGCAGTGTTCTTGGATAGAGCGTGAAGAAACTATGGAGAATGTTATTTTGTCTGTAACTTTCCACCTCAGACAGTCTTGGTCCAGATTTGGGAGAAGATCTAGCAGGATATCATCTGTTATCTCATTAGGAGCATGCCACAATATTGTCAGGCATGCTTAAACGCACACGATGGCCATACAAAGTACCATTTTGAGCTGCACCAAATTTCAGCAATATGGACTAATCTGCCACATTTTATCACTTTCATTTTTGAGGCGCATTTCTAGTCCTCTGTAATGTTCATTTCCATCAAAAAAATATGGCATCCTTTCATTCCTAACATATTACTCAGTCCATTTCAACAATATATACCCAGCAAGATTTTTTTCCTTTAAGATCTGTGTTTTCTATGTGTTCCTTTATTTTTGTACCAGTGTCTTTAAGCTTATTTCTACATTTTTGACCTTGTATGTATCTTATAGAAAATCAAAAATAAAGTCAAACCTCTGCACTCAAATCTTGATAAAAAGAACAGTTCAAAGAAATCATTTATAACGTCCAAATACCACGACATCCATGATGAGTGTATGTAGACCGCAGTTGTAAGATAGAAATAATTTTCTGTTTCCAGTGGAGTTATTGCTGTCTTCCTCACTCTGTGTACAGGGGGGACACACACACCTACAAGCACACAAAACACTCAGGCATGTATGTTTACTTATCTTTGTGAGGACATTCAGTGATAAATATTAATCAATACTCATAATCTTATGGCCCCCTTAACTCTACATTTGACCATCACAACAGAGTACCAAACCTAAATGTAACTCTGGCTTTAATCCTGAAGCCAAGTCTGCAGGGGGTTCCTTTTTGTTTCAGATTTACTGAGTAGTTTGGGGCAGCAAAATATGTGTGCATGTGTGTCTGCCTGTGTGTGTATGCATGCGAAGGAGCTTAAAAGAAAGCAACTGGACTTCTTTAAGTTTCTTGAAGAGTCACCTCCCATCCAAGTTGTGAAAAAGGGCTACCATGGTACCTGGTAGACTGAGAACCCATACAGACATTAAAGGAAAATGACTTTCTCACTGATGAAAACACTGACATTCACATTTTCAGCAGATTGCTTTCAGAAAACCACTCTGATATCAGACAGAATTGTCAGCTCATTACTCTCTTTAAGACCTTTGTAGGTCAGAGCTAATTACTGAAAGTAACTCAAGACTTTGGCATATCTGTTGATTGCAAATCTGTTCTAACGCATGCCATCTTTGAGATGACAAAGTTGGAAGGCCTGTTTGGTCAGGTCATGTTCCTTAGCTTTCAGCCCCGCCCAGATACCCACTGGCTTTGATTTACACCAGTCTAACAAGCACATCATCAGTCAGGTGTGGTATTGCTTTTTGTTTAACTCAGAGGACAAGAGCAGGGAGATCACACAGTGAAGGAACACCCTAGGAAAGTCTCTGTGCTGTGATTTTTCTCCACAGAAGACATTTTACAGCTCTACAATTGTTTCTGGGAGAAGGTATAAGGAACTGTCTGTGGAGTCCTGCTGCTGCAGCTTGTCAGTCCAACACAGGTGTGTTTCATTTACTATTTTGTCTCTGTGCCTTCCCACTATTTTATATGACTTTTATGTGCATTCTACATAGATACATAGTCACAAATATTACTGTTGATGTAGTTGTCTACTTTTTTACTGTTTGTTGTTGATTGTATGGATAAACTTTTATATTTTTGTTTACGATATACAATCCTGTATTTGCTGTCATATCACCCAAATGTAAGCCATGATTAGTTAGTAGTTAGTTTTAGTTTTGATGGAGGTTTTTCTATCCATATACTGAAAGTCAGACCTGAATCATCTGTAAACTAAGTAGATTGTGTCAGGCATTGATCACATTCTCTATAGTTGTAGTTGTCCCCAAGTAGGACATTAAGATTAATATGTGATTAATATTCCACAGAGAGAGAAGGGTAAAGGTGCAACTGTTCCACCCTGAAGAGAAAACATGCAGTCACATGCAAATCCAAATTTCCTTTAAGTACAGATTATGTGCTCAAGCTGCATGCCTTAAGCAATAAACGGACACCAGTCTCTGGTTAAGACTTCTTGGAATTTCAGACTGGAATTTTGTCAGTGATTCTTCCTCATGTAAGCTGATCTGTCTGAATGAGAAAAAACAAATGTAAGTGTTGGAATTGGGTGTAAGGGTCTTCCGACTTCCCTTCCAAATCGAGTAGGAAGAACCACTGTTGGCTCAGTGGACCATAAGACTGTTGGGTTTTTTTTTTTTTAAATTATGCATTTAATTGTCCACCTGCTTGACTTAACAGACTAGTAAGATCTAGACTTCTTTCATACCTCGTGATTTCAGTAGCAGGAAGTATGATATCTCACACACAAACATGGCAGTCAAATAAAACTCCCGAAGTCCCTTTAGCGGTCATTCCTTTCCTCTACAGGAAAATCCTGCTTTTGATTGCAGGTGCCCTTCCCTTTAAGGGAAAACATGGACACGGACCATTGGAGGAAAATGCTCCCCATAGCGTAAGGGCTACCAGATGGTCTGAGTATATGGTTGATGGCTTCATAATACCTTTAATTTGTCACCTCTATGTTCATAACAAATAATTTGTCTTGATCCTTAATCCACATTAAATTTTACGAGCCAATCTAAGATTAAAGTTCTAAAATGGTTTTAAAATGTTTGTTTTTTTTGTTTTTGTTTTTACGTTTGGTGAGACAATTATATCTTCTCAGTTCCTGACTTTAATGTTGTTAAAGTCAGGAACTTAATGGTGACATCATTACAGGCACAGATAAAATATTGCCTTATGCCTGCAGTTTAGACAAACAATGAGACTGTAGATTTGTTTCTGTTTGTACTGTAAAAGGACCACTTGTAACTCTTGGACAAACTAGAATCATGGTTCCACCCAGGCTTCTTTTGTTCTCAAACATATTACTTTAAAAGTCGAAAGTTGCATGTCTGTGGATACATTTGTTTCTTTTAGAAGAAGGTTTTTAAAACTCTGCTTGTGTCATTCCTGTTATCCACCTTTCCAACTCGGCTTTAATTTTGCTTTGACTGTGACTGTGATGTTGTACATTTGTATGTCATCTTTTTGACTTGTCATGAAGCTTTTTCTTGTCCCCCCCAGCACTGTGTACATTGCCATGAGAAACAACTTGGGTTGAAGGTCATTTCTCTCCATGCAACGCTACTCTCATTACATTGCACCAATGGACCCTCAGGTTTGTCCACCACCTCTCAGTAGCAGCCAGTCAGTGATTAGTGGCCTTGACAAATCCCCAGCAAGCACTTTCAGACCTGGCCACTCACGGAGCAGCAGCACAGGTTCTGGCAAGCACTCAAAACAGGTAAAAAGAAAAAAAGACACTAATTATATTGTAAAGTAAAAGATAAAACTGTAACCCACTTGGTACAAATGGGCTTCCAGAGATTTTCTCCATTTCTGCCCCCTCTTGCAATCCATATCACAGAATTCCTCCAATTGACTGACACCTGAAACTAAAAGCTGTGTTTTCATAAATGTAATTTTAAAGTGCTTTCTGTCTCTATCAGTCTCGTCACTGGGAGGTAGTGGATGACTTGCAGCATGCTGACAGGGGCTTGGTTCCAGGGTCATCTGGAGACCTCAGTATTCCTGGGATCTGTGAGGGCTACTTGATGAAAAGGAGAAAATATCCGCTCAAAGGCTGGCACAAAGTGAGAGAATTTAAACTATTTTGCTCTTCCAGTTTCTCAGTGAAACTGTAGTAAATCCTGCAGGGTTGAACAGTGAAGATTTTTATCCACAACTAATTTGCCAAACTCTCTTTTTAGAGGTACTTTCTGTTGGAGAAAGGCATTCTCAAGTACTCAAAGACCCAGCAAGATGTAAGTCCAACACAAAAACATCAAACAATAATGATACGCTCTGATGAAGAATAAAGTGTTAAATGTCCTCTGCCATTGTGTTTAGATTCAAAGAGGGAAGCTGCATGGCTCTCTGGACATCAGCATGGCTGTCATGTCTGTGAATAAGAAGACCAAACGCATAGACCTGGATGCTGGAGACAACCTGTATCACCTCAAGGTAACTTATTGGTTCCAGGATGAGTCAAGTGTTTACTGTGGCTAGAATCGGATGTATCCAAATTAAATAAGTTCTCTTCTCTCTGGTATTAGGCAAAAAGTCACGACATTTTCTACATCTGGTTGACCAAGCTGTGTGCCCATCGTGTGTTCAGAAAAAATGAGGCCATGAGTGTCCACCGTGGTGTGCTTCATGCGCTTTCTTTGGGACAGAGCACTCTCCCGGCTTTCTCTCAGCAAAGCAGAGCAACAGTCAGTATAACTTCCTGCTCCAGTAAAATGTCCACAGCTGAAAGGAAATTTACTTTGTGCTATAGGAATCCAACCAAATGGAGAATCGCAGATAGACTGGTGAACATTTTTGCGACCAAAAAATGTTTGAGTATTAATAATTTGGATGATAATACTTTAGACAGCTGACTATCAAAAAAATACAGAAAATGGTATTTATGTAATCCATGATCACTGTAGTCTGAAAAACAGCAGCTGCCCACAGATACTGTAATTGTGAAAGTGCTTTCTTTTAACCTTGATATATGATCCTGCAGATTCCTCACTATGCCAGCTCTGCATCGGTGTACCATCCAGAGATGGCAAGTCCTGCCCCAGCTGTTGCCAGTCAACCAGGTGTGACCAGCAAGGTATCAGCTTGGCTGCAGCAGACCCACGACATAGATGCAACCTCCAATGGTGAGAGCTGCATTAGAGATGGTGCCAGAAAGAGAGGCCTGATTCTTGATCATATGTCCTCCATATTTAACAATGAATACAGATTTGATCAGTAGGTGTGCCTGTCTCTTCGTTTCATTTCTAAACTGTGACCTTTAACCCACTGCCTATCAGAACTGGCTCGTTGTCAGGCAGATCTGACAGAACTGGCTCAACTTATCCAGAGACTGAATTGGCTGGAAGGAGGCTACCCTATCACTAACACAGACCTGGAGATGCGAATCAGCATGCAGGCAAGTATGCTGGTCCCAAATGTGAATGTGTGTCACTTGTCAAAGAATATTTAACAACCGGGGGGTGAGAAGTAATTTCACACAAAGTTTGATGTTTAATCTAAGCAAAAATCTGAAATTTTTAAATGGGCTTTAAAATTTATGGTATCAAGCACAATAGGCATCCAGTAAAAAGGCTGTAACACTTCACCATAGTTTTTCTTTAGGAAATGCAAAAAGAAATTAAACAAAATACACCCATAATTGCTCATTCTGAAATATTTTTCCAGGTCATTCACTATCTTAACCAACTATATACCAGATTAGCCTTAACAGCACCATATATAAACTATAGGATGGAACTGTGATATAATGCTGTTGGGATTTCATTCTCAGCTTCAGAATTGCTCCACCCTAACCTGCAAAAGAAAATGGTCTGGAAAAAGAAGCTATAATTTTGTACTTCTGTGTTTAGAATCTCTCCCTGGAAAAACCCAAGAAAAAGAATGGGCGAATGCCGGGTCACTCCAGGACTCTGTCTCGTGCTGAGGCCATGGGGGGAATGGTAGGAATTTGTTACTTAATGTCTTGTTACAGTACCATCAGACAGCTCACCACTTTTTAGCCTCATCCAATTC
The DNA here is from genome assembly GCF_057382095.1 of Aulonocara sp. 'chitande type north' Nkhata Bay. Classification (NCBI taxonomy): domain Eukaryota; kingdom Metazoa; phylum Chordata; class Actinopteri; order Cichliformes; family Cichlidae; genus Aulonocara; species Aulonocara sp. 'chitande type north' Nkhata Bay. The sequence goes on from NC_141347.1 coordinate 10,249,360, forward strand.
TGTGACTCTTTTCCTTTTCTCTTCATCTCCAGCAGTTCACTTCCAGTCATCTGAGCACAAATTCTACTTCTGTACAGTCCATTCCAAACTACGTCTACTCTCAGCTGTCCAATCCTCAAGTCACCTCACCTGAAGCTAAGAAGCTCCACCAGGAGATCTGCACTGCTTCTCAGAGAGGTATGGCCTTGCTGCCACTTGGCTAAGTCTGACGCTCTCTGCATTAGCATTGACTTTTTTTCCCTTTACATATTCCCTGACACATTTTGACATATTGCTGAGAGTGTGAGAATCCTCATCTATCACTTACACTTTTGCTGTGTTGCAGTTCACAGTTCTCTGAAGTCCATTCATGAGGTTTTGACCTTGGAGCGTGAGAGACTGAGGCAAGCCTGGACCGGCCCAGACATGCGGCAGAACACCTCACAGCAGCTCGCTACCATCTGTAGCACATTGTCTGAGGTAACAGACACATATGTATACAAACATGGACACTTCTGGCCTATGTGGAAGCAAACTTAACCTGACTTCTAATTCTTGATGTCATAAACCAGATAAAAACACAGACTAGATCCTTCACCATACCCCAGTTAGTGTCTTTCCAACACTCTAAATCTTAGTGTAGCCCTGCAAACGGCAACAATGGGCCCAGCCCTAAGTGATACTGTTGAGCAGGTTTGGGCTGTTTTTAGGTAAGACGGGCACAAGTTAATACAGGTGGAACTTAAAGGAACACACCTCAAGTATTCCTTTCTTTTCACACACAAATATGCATATAAAACGACTGCCGCATACTGAAACAAAGCAGTCAGGTTAGGGACTTGTTGGCTCCTGCTGTCAGACTGACTGTGCTTATGCAACACTTCTTGCTTTCCCCTTGGCTTCTTACCATGGTGCATGTGACTGCATGTTTGAACATCAGCGGCTGTGACTTTGGGCTTTATTTTGTTAATAGTTGCTTGATATCCACAGTGATGAACATATCCCATGGTTAATAAATGTATGTTATTACCCTGTTTATTTACTGTTATATCACTCTACTGGAAACTGGTGAGACTTTCACCCTCTTGTTCAAAATCGCTTTAGAGTCGTTTACTAACCATAATTTAGTGAGTTTAAAGGGTAAATAAAGTTTTTCTACGAAGAATTGATTGATAAAGATCCTTTTTTTTTTTTTTTTTTTTTTTTTTTTGCAAGAGGGTGTTTTGTTAATAGTTGAGAGGGTGTTTTGTTAATAGTTATATCCACAGTGATGGATAATTCAGAAATACTAAATGTCTGAAGGGACCTTTCCTAACCTGTACTAAGTTCATTTACTAAAGTCCTACCTGGCCCACTAAAAAGCTCTGTCCTTGCTAAGATATTATACATAATTCAGTTTGATTGTGCTGGTATTTACTGTACTGGAGAGCAACTGCACTTGGCAACAAGTAATATTTGCCTCACCTCTGCTGTGTTTGTGCTTTGGAGTGTGCGTGATATTCGCTGCATGCATTTTTGATCCTGTGTGTTTCTTCTGCACTTCTCCTGCATGGCTTGTGTGCATGTGTGCCTGCGCGCATGCAGCTTGATATACAGTCCCATCTGACCAAAGTCCATTCGCTTTCCCTGTCCTCTGACTCTTCTGAAGAATCCTTCTGCACTGTCCGTCCAGACCAGGTGTGTAGTGTATGTGTGTAGCATTATTATTATTTATTTTTTTCTGGTGTCACTGATAATCATCCTGATTAACATTGAATTCTAGCTCAGGATCATGAAGAAATTTTATCTGACTGAAGCTATAAGATTGTGGGAAACTTTGGTCAAAAGAAGGAAAACATGGAATGATTTACAGTCTAGTGACGTGGGTGGTGGTGCTGCTGTTATTCACAGTTGGGACAGCTGCACCTACAATTGTTACAGAGCAAGTTGTGTGGGTAGCACCTGTTGGAAATAACTGTGCATGTCAGTCGTCACTGTTCTGAATTTACTTCGCAGCTTCGCAGCACTTACAGGTAGACTTGTTTATTGGACTTAAATGGTCAAACTATAGCTGGAACCATGTTTCATCCTTACAGAGAACGCCTTCCTTAAGTCGTCACAGTAACCGTCCACCTTCAGTGGCAGATTCTATGGCAGAGTATTTTGATGCTAGCGAGGTAATAGTGTGCGAGACTTCGTCAGAGGCCGAGGCTTCTGATGAATCGGGCCTGAGTGACATTACCACCACTAGCACATCAGAGCCTGAAGAAGGACATTGTGAGTATTTACTTTCAAATAAATCGCCACTGCACGATTTTCTGTGTCACAACAAAGGTTAACATGAAACAAAAACATCAAGTCATTGTTTCCTCTGTCCTCCACAGCTGCTGCTACTCTTAACTACAGAGAAAGTTTGAACAGCGCAAGTCACAAGCCACGGCCAGTGCCTCCTGATACTGGTAAAGTAATCTTCTGTTAAGCAAACCTGTAAATTTATATTTCAACATGGTAACCGCTAATATGAAAGGAATGATAACAGTAGGACAGACATGGCTGCTAATCGTGCTTCTGATTCACACAAAATTCAGACGTGAAGTAGCCTGTATACATTTGGAACCAAACTGTTGCTTTGTCAAAACCACTTAGAATTTGAGTTGCTTCACCTGTATATGGCTGCTGCTGCAAGCCGCTTTGCAAAGCATGCTCATCCGAGCTGAAACCTATGTCCCAAATGGCACTTGCCCATGGAAAAGGGCAGCAGGACAGCCATGAGCTTATCTGGGCTAATATGAGTTTATCTGGGCTAATGTGAGTTTCTGCCATAACTGGTGCTACCCATGACTCCAAAACCTACCTCAATTATGTTTAGTCCAGTAGAGCTTTGTTGGGTTGACAATAAAACTCTACAATATACACTCAAGTATACAGTGGGGTAAAATGATGTCCTCCTGGATCAAAGGTGCAAACTGTTTAAAAATAAAAAATAAAAAAATTTAAAAAAAAATCTCGCTGACCTGCTCCTGATGCTGCAGAGTCGTCTTCTGGATGGAGGAGGAGTAAACAGTTGGTGGGAGGGGTGATGCGGGTCAGCCATGATGCTAGTGGCTTTACGAATGCAGCATGAGGTGTAAATGTTCTGTAGACTGGGTAGAGAGCTGCCAATAATCCTCCGGAGGGCTCTGCATGTTGATGCGTGGCAGTTTCCATACTAGACTATTTAATTGTCATTTGGGAGACCTTCAACATTTCTAACCATGTATGGCCTGTAATTTAATAAGGATCTTAAGAATCTCGAAACATGCTATAAAACAGCAGTTCCCAACCTTTTTTGCGCCACGGACCAGTTTGTCTGACAACATTTTCACAGACCTGCCTTTAAGATGTCGTGGATACATACAACAAAATAAAACCAGTACCGGTACCAAAAAAAGAAGATTTATGCATAACACACAGGGAAAGACCCAGGGAAACAGAGTTTAAAAATAACGATTAAAACCATAAATTTCATACCCAAGCCTCAACTCACGGACCGGTACCGGTCCGTAGCCCGGGCATTGAGGACCGCTGCCATAAAAGGTTTTGGAAGCACCACCAGTGAGGCCTGGAACATGTGGATATTGTGATTATTCTTGGTTAGTTGACCAGGTTTATCTCATTTTGTGTGTGGTGTTGTTGTTGTTGTGTGTGTTGTATTTTTAATCATCCATTTTGTTTAATATGTTACGCTGTTTTGTGGTGTTACCATGCAGGTCGTCGCACTACCCTGCCTGCCCCCTGCGCAGACAACAGCCACATTGGCATTATGACCATCCTCTACAACAACATTGGCAAGGATCTGTCCAGAGTGTCTATGCCAGTTGCTCTCAATGAGCCACTCTCATTGCTGCAGAGGCTCAGTGAAGAACTGGAGTACTCTGAGCTGCTGGACATTGCCAGCAACATTGATGATCCATATGAGAGGATGGTGTGTTGGGATTGCTTATGATTTCTGACCCGCTGGGGGTCAAATCAAGTTGAATTTGGTGTAAGGCTTGTTCAGGATTTAGGAAAAAATTGTTTTTGTCTTGTTTGTTTTTAGGTTTATGTAGCAGCATTCTCCATCTCTGGTTATGCCTGGGCATCCTGGAGGAATCGTTACAAACCCTTCAACCCTGTCCTGGGTGAAACGTATGAGAATTACAGAGAAGACAAAGGATTCCAATACATTAGTGAACAGGTAACCTGAAGACATAATGATTCGGCTTATTGGTGTTTTAGAACAGACTTTAATGCTGTATTGTCTTATGTTTTCAGGTCAGTCACCATCCACCCATCTCTGCTTGCCATGCAGAGTCAGAAAACTTCACTTTCTGGCAAGGTGTGTTGTTTTTGTTTTTTTGTTTCTTAAGCAAGTCCCAGATATACAGCAATCAGACCTAACACTGCAGCTTTTCCTTCTTTAATTCTGCTCTCAGATCAGAGATGGAAGTACAAGTTTTGGGGCAAGTCTGTGGAGATCATCTCTTCTGGACTGGTTAATGTTACCCTACCCAGGTGATGATTTTATGCCACTTTTAACCACAAAAGATGTGAAACAAAGGGACAGTGTTTTAATATTAATAGTAGTATACAACACCATACACTAGTACAAGAGATGACAAAGAATCATTGCTCTATATCAAGATTGGTGAATAATTGAAACTTTTACATACAATAATGTTTTTATAAAAAAGGGACTGATCAAAAGCGTGTTTGTTTAGTTTTTTTTGGTTGTTTTTTTTTAAATAAATAACTGGCCTAATGTTGCTCCAAAGCTGGACAATTTCACCAAACTGTCCATTGAAGGAAGTGCAGTTTCTGGCACTTGCATGTTGGCTTAATTTTTCAAAGGCGTGATTTTTCCAGATAAAAAGGAGAAATGCAAACAGGCTAGAAGATTGATCGGATGAGTGGGAGACCTTGAAAATTATCTTGAGGCTTTTTGGATACAAATGCTGACACAGAAGTGACAATATTAAAAATGTTAGTAAAAAGTAAACAAGATGGACTAAAGCAAAGGATGGCTGGTTTGCAGTTTGCTGTCACAAGGCACCAGCATTTCTAGAAATCCATATACAATTTGAGCCTGTACGATCTACGATCTCATCTACATTTAAAAACTGTTTCAATTTCATTATGCAATGATCACAGTATAATTTGTTTTTTGTTTAGTTATGGTGATCACTATGAATGGAATAAGGCCGTTACATGTATCCACAATGTCCTGAGTCAGCAACGCTCTTTGGAGCACTATGGTGAGGTGACCATCAGAAACACAAAGAGTGATGTGTGCACCTGCAAGATTACCTTTGTCAAGGTAAGGACATGCACATATGCATATTTTTTCTAATTTAGCCAGAGGTCCATGTAATGCATTGAAATTGTGCTAAGTGCCTTCATCTTTTCATCCCAGTCCCGCTACTGGAGCTCGGACAGCAGTAAGAATGAGGTGCAGGGTGTGGTTTTGGACCAGGCTGGGTCAGTGATTCATCGTTTCGGAGGTCTCTGGCATGAAGGCATTTTCTGTGATACACTACCTACACCAAAATGTATCTGGAAACCCAGTGAGTACCACTGTTCAGCGCTCAAATCCCTCACAAATTACTCCAATCCTATGACTCATGTAAAGACCACCGTCAACCTGAGCCAAGACTGACTCATTGATCTCTTCCACAAATGATTAAGCTAATCTACTTTATACACAAACGCTGAGTTTTGTCAACTATGTTCAAGTTTTAGATGAAAGATCTTTAAATATCCACGATATCCTTTTCTATACAGATGTACAGCCTGATGACTATGTCAAGTTCTATGGCTTCTCAAGTTATGCCAGGGAACTTAATGAACTGACTTCAGAATTGAAGGCTGTCCTTCCACCTACGGACACACGTTTCAGACCGGACCAGAGGTATCCACAAGATCTTGTTTAATTTAAACTATGGTAGACTGACAGACATTTCTGCACCATCTTCTGTGCGCTCCAATTCCTTACTCTTGTCTGCTCTATCAGGCTCCTGGAGGAGGGAAAAATAGCAGAAGCAGATAAAAGGAAGGATGAGGTGGAGGAGAACCAAAGGGAAAGGAGGAAAGAAATGGCCAAGAAAGGGGAGGAACACATCCCCAGGTTCTTCAGGTGAGAAGCTTTCCTCGTTGCCTCGTTCTGGTTTTGTGGTGGACTGTCAAAAGTCTAGTTAATAATTCAAGCAGCAACACATCTGGTGTCCTTTTCTTCAGTATCAGCCTTTTTTTCTGTAGGAAATGTATATAAATGTCATTTTCTAATCTGTTTACAAGATGTGGGGTTTGCTCAAGCGCATGCCTTTTAATATGGGAGTATTTGGATATTATTTTGAATGTAACAAAGACCACAAGATGGAAAGAGATTACTCTGTCCAACCAATAATGGTGGTAAAAGCTGGTATTTAAAGCACTAAATAATAAACATGATGGCAGTTTAAAAGGAGGGGGAGGGGGGCCCATTTAGTTAAAATAAAAAAAAATAAAAATAAAATAAAAAAAAAACATCCAGGATTGTTTCCCAGACAGGGTATAGGATGGCCTTAATTTTAAGGTGGTTTTAAAGACCTAACTAAACTGTTAGGTCAGTGGCTAATGGCTATCTTTTTATTATTTTATTATATTTTCTTCTACTGTATCATGCTGCTGAGTGACTGCTGCTCGTCAAACACATTTCATTGCAATGTTGACCCTGTGCTAACTTGCATATGACAAATAAAACTGAAACTAATAAGAGCTTAAATAAAATGTTTGATGCCTAACATAGTTGGGTATCAGCAGCTTGTTCTGTTTTTTGTTTTGTGGTGATCGGCTGCCTCACTGATACTGTCAACAGAAGAGGTTCTTGGATGTGATTATAAACGTCACATTCTTTAGAGTGTTCTAAGAGTCTGTATTTTCCTACAGAAATCTATGTATTTTTATTTATTTAGGCTTATTAATGTTTCCAGGTTGAATGACATTCCAGTGTTGCATGTCACTAATTGGTCTGTTTTCCCAGAAAATCGGTGGATGAAGCTGGCAGAGAGGTGTGGCTGTACAATGGGACATACTGGATGCTCCGCAAAGACCCTGGCTTTGCCAATACTGAAAATCTGGATCTGTGGTAGAAATCTACACCCACCTGAACATGAGGCTGAATAAAAGCGGATTCATGTGAACACATAATGGCAGAATGAACACGTCGTCAATAAAAGTAATCAGCTATAACTATTTGTGATTATTAGCCTGGTGAAGAATAAACAGTATTGACCCAACAGCGGTGACCAAAGGGCCAAAATACTACTACCAGTGGTGCAAGGGTATAGAGGGAAAGGGCTTTAAGAAGCATAAATGAACCTCTCATTAGTTTCATTTTGGTTCCAGTGTAGAGATGAGATGCTACTAAGGTACAAATGAAGACTGATTTAGATGAAGCCAGATGTCTTTCCTGCCTTTTTGCCTTTCTCTGCCATAAAGAAAATCTGAAATATTATCATTTATGTTTAAGAAGCAAAGCTTAACTTGAATTCTATTTTAAATTGCTGCCATTTAGGAAAAAATTGGGTAAAATGTTTTCTTGATGTAAATAGTAGTTGATTTATAACATTTTATGTCATGTGTTTGTAAATTTTAATATCAGGCTCAAAGTGTTAAATGCTTTCTTGTAGAGGGGCTTATGTGGTATTTTGCAGGTGAACTGGTGCTGTTCTCAGTGGGTCTTACTGTTTAAACAAAGTCTGTATGCATGTTGTGTTGGGTCACATTGGTGAATCCATATACCAGAATGAATCAAGCGCCATTTCAACCCAGCATTCTTCATTTCTCTGTCCTTGATGAGCTGAAACACCTCTTAGACATTTAGACTGTGAGTTGAATCAGTGAAGGGTTTTTATGTTTCAATAGTGGATTTTTTAATAAGGAAAAGAGATGGCTGTTAAATCATTGTGAATGTTTTCTTTCAGTGGTTTAGTTTCAAATAAAAGGTTCTAGATCAACATTAAACTTCTGTTCATTACTAAACTGCACTACAAAATTGCTGCCTAGAATCTGGACTTGTATTTATAAAGATGTGAATATTTGCAACTGTGGTTGTTGTGAAATCCTCTAGTGCTGACTCATGCTCCTGTTTGGTTATCTTTCACGGCTGTCATTATGTTGCACACACAAGCAACTGAAGCATGCTAACACGTAGACAGCAGGTGTACATGTTGTAACATTTGTTTGTTTTTTTTCCCCTTATTCACCAGGAAGTGAAACTCTTAATATTCTTGAGTAGCAGCATATTTAAATCTCTTATCATCCACCGAAGCGGTTTACTATACACAGTTGGCAAGATATGTGGCCTTGTCAGTTTTGTCATGAAAGTGAACTACTTCTTTTTACCTGGCTAAATCACAACTTATGCTGAACACATGACCTGCTCCTGTCCAGAGGTCTTTACAACAAAACCGGCTTCTGGCTTATTCAGGTAATTTTTTTGTACTAATGCGGTTCACTTCTTATCGGGGTAAATCACCATGGTAACTTAAACTGTGAACGTAATCTGCTCCAGAGCAGGTTTGGTTCCAGATTAGAAATCAAGAGACATGCCGTCACCACCTGCTGACCTGACCTGCAGATCTCCAGAAAATGTGACACCATTTTCTGGAAGATTCCTCAGACCTGTGTGTGGGTGTAAAATTTTGTGGGTTTTGTCTTTTTGTTTTTCCTTTTGACAGTGAACAATGCAATGACTGTTTTATTCAAGCTGCTGAGAGAATTAAAAACTAAAGGCAGCAGGTTATGTTCAGAGTTTGGGTTTAAAATCAAGCACTCCATTTTCATAGATTCTTTTATGTAAAGTATGTTTTGAGTGCAACGTGGATTCTCTGCTGGTGCAGCTTGTTAAGGCACACCTTACTAAAACTGCTGAATGAAGCCTTTTGTTAATGGAATATCCATGTGTTTGTTATAAATGTTGTTGTGATTATTAGCCTGGTGAAAAATAAACAGTATTGACCCTATAGCAGTGACCAAAAGGCCAAAATCTGCCTATTTGTCTGTTTTTACACAGCTGGAAAGACAAATACACACCAAGAATACCTGTTCAGCCAATAAAATTAATTTCACTTTGATCTGCGACAAACAGACTATCGGGCTGTGAAACAGCAAGCTCTGTTTAAACTGATCCAGTTTAAAGTTTCAGAGCAGTAATGTGCAGCTATAGAGATAAACGGCACTGAGTGCGCAACCAGGTATTGAAACTATTAAGTGCAAGTAAATAATATTGTCTCATCCCCAGTGTTGGGCAGGTTACTTTGAAAAAGTAATTAATTACAGTACTAGTTACTACTTCAAAAAAGTTATTTATTTATCAACCTTTATTTAACCAGGAAGATCCCATTGAGATTAAAAACCTCTTTTTCAAGGGAGACCTGGCCAAGATAGGCAGCAGCAGATGTCTCACAGTTACAGAAATTACTCAAACACAGGCAGCAACAACACACATGCAACAATAAGTGAAAGAATACAAATAAAATAAAAAATAAAATTCAAATAAAATAAAAAGTCAGTTAAAATGACAATCTAATTGAAACAGTTGCATGTTATGGACTTGGCCTCAAGGATTCGTAGTTTAGATTTAAAATCACTTAATGAAATGAATTCAGTCATTTTCCATTCCTTCTGCAGTTTGTTCCAGGCCAAGGGTGCTAAATGGACAAAAGCTCTTTTATGCGGACGAAGAGAATACCGACCAGCATGTTTCATTACAAGCAGGGAACATATATAAGAAGGCAGCAACCCAAGTATCGCCTTATATATAAAACTGTATAAATGACAGTTCCTCCGACTTACCAAAGCAGGCCATCCTACCTGAGAGTATAACTCACAGTGGTGAGTCTGAAATTTACGGTTAGTGATGAACCTCAGAGAAGCATGATACACAGAATCAACCATTCGAAGACATTCCCGGTCCCCAAAAAGAACCGGCCCAATGAGCTGAATGACTTCCGACCGGTGGCACTGACGTCACATCTTATGAAGACTCTAGAGCGGCTCTTCCTCAACCTCCTCCAACCACAGGTACAACATGCCCAGGACCCACTACAGTTTGCATACAAGGCGGGTGTCGGAGTGGAGGATGCCATCCTGTACCTCCTACACAGAGCCCACTCACACCTGGATGGGGGAAAAGGCACGGTCAGGATCCTGTTTCTTGACTTTTCCAGTGCCTTTAATACCATCCGGCCCTGTATGCTTCAAGAAAAACTGAACAGGATGGAGGTGGACCCCTGCCTGGTGGCTTGGATCTCTGACTACCTCACCGACAGACCACAGTACGTCAGGCTGAAGGACATCACGTCTGACACAGTGGTCAGCAGCACAGGAGCACCACAGGGAACTGTGCTGTCCCCTCTTCTCTTCACCCTGTACACCTCTGACTTCTGCTACAACTCTGAATTATGCCACATTCAGAAGTTTGCAGACGACACAGCCATCATGGGGTGTATCTGGGATGATCAGGAAGAGGAGTACAGAAGTCTGGTGAGGAACTTTGTCGCATGGAGTCACACAAACCACCTGCAACTCAACACCTCAAAGACTAAGGAACTGGTTGTGGACTTCGGGAGGTCTAGAGCAGGTCCACTGCCGGTTCAGATAGAGGGGGAGGAGGTGGAGGTGGTCAACAAGTACAAGTACCTCGGGCTGTGGGTGGACAATAAACTGGACTGGTCATGCAACACAGAGCACCTGTATAAAAAAGCCCAAAGCCGACTGTACTTCCTCAGGAGGCTGAGGTCTTTTAACATCTGCAGGAAGCTCCTGAGGATGTTTTACCAGTCGGTGGTTGCTGGAGTACTTTTCTTTTTTTTTTTTTTTTTTTTTTTTTTTTTTGGCCTGTCCCGTTTGGCTCTTTTGCCATCAGAATTGTTGTCTAAAGGCAAAGAAAGATGCCCAACGGATTTACTTTACCAAACTGACCATCCCAGCCTTGCCGTAATGGTCCATTTGATTCACCTTTTATTGTTTATTTTATTTTCACTTACTGAATACAGGACAGACTTGACTGGGGGAAAGAAGGGGAGAAAGAAAGAGGGAAAGAGAAACAGCTGAGAAGAGGGACGGGGGAGAAGGGCAAAAGACAAAAACCAACAGAACGGGCAGAGAAAAAAAAATGCATATATCAATCACCTGGATCACCTGCTGAGAAAGAAAAAAGAAAGCAAGCAGAAGAGAACAAGAGTAATAGAATAAACAACATCACAATGATATATGGGAATATGACAGTAAATACTAAATGTTAAACATTATTGTGCAGCACATAAGATCAACAGAACACAGTGTGCTTTGAGGTAGGAGCCAAAAAGGGTGTAGTTTGTGGGTGTGATCACCCGTGTGTACACCTGTGAGCATGGACGCGCTTGTTTTTTGTTTTTTTAAAAGGTTCCTTCATGTAATAATCTGCTAGAGGGTGTGGGGGGGCCACAGCCCCGTCCTCCAGGGCGTGAAGCAGGTGTGGAGGAGATCAAAACTCCAGACATCCAGAGGCCCCCAGGAACACAAGAGACCAAGGAAGACCAACAGAGGGGCAGCTGCGCCACTGTCCCGGAAAGAGCTGAGGAGAGTCCCAGATGAGGGCTCACTCAGCAGCCGCGGAGCAGAAGCCAGGGGGAGTTGCAGTGACGCGCCCGTGAGCTCCGCCGGCAGCCATCTGCGCCTGAGTGACCGAGCCCCAGGCCGAGAGGCCGGGGGCACCCCACCTCCGAAGTGGCCCGAGCGAGCCCCAGGCTCCAGGCCCCGATAAGCGGCCGCCAAGGAGTGAGCCGGTGTGTACCTGGACGCCCATCCCCGGACACAAAGAACCACCAACGCACCGATTTCTGAGGGGGTCCGCCACTGGCAGGGGAAGTGGTGGTAGGGGGAGATAGGCCTCCAAACCTTGGAGGGCCTGAGATGTCCCCAGAGAGGTGACGCCTGACACCCAACCTGACATATAGACACAGACATACAGGCACACACAGATACAAACATCCATTCCCACCCTCATGCTCTCATATGCACTTACTCCACACTCAACCAACGTGGAGACAGACATAAAGAGACGTTGTACACACGATCACACTCCCCAAGCGTACTCTACAAACCGGGTCTAGGTGCCCCCGCCCCTGGAGGGGGGAACTGCACCCAGACCCAGGTGGTGTTTCCCTTTTCCCTGCGGTGGGGGGAGGCAGACCGCCCCGACTCCGCAGCAGCAGGAAGGCTCCACACTCCAGACCGCAGTCGGACGGCCAACTCCTCCTCCTAGTCCTAGCCCCCCTGCTCCAGCAGGTCGCAGAGAACGGGGGTGAGAGAAGACTCCGAACCTCCCTCCACCCGCTCATTGTAATGTTGATGTATGTGTGTTCTAAGGTGCATTTAAAACCCAGGAGGGCTTGGAGCTACCTGCCAGAGAGCAGCAGGTAAGCTGGAGTACTTTTCTATGCTGTGGTGTGCTGGGGGAGCAGCACAGCAAAGAAGGACTCATCCAGGCTGGAGAAACTGATCAGGAGGGCTAGCTCTGTGGTCGGCATGAAGCTGGACACTCTGGTGACAGTGGCAGAGAAAAGGACATTAAAGAAACTGATGGACATTATGGACAATGCCAGACATCCTCTGCACACGGCCATTAACAACCAGAAGAGTCTGTTCAGTGACAGGTTGCTTCTCCCAAAGACAAGAACTAACAGACTTAAAAACTCCTTTGTCCCACACGCCATCAGACTGTTTAACTCCTCCCTGGAGGGGAGAGGGAGGGGAAACAGGAGGACAAAGGAGGGGGGAACAACTAAGCTGTAGTGCCTCTTCACCTCACTGTGCAATACCTTTTGTGCAATACTTTTGTAAATAGTCAACGGTGCAATAGACTCAATACTTGAAATGTGCAATTCACTTGTATTTTTATTTTTTATTCCTATTTATTCTATTTATCCCCTTTGTATATTTTATTTATATTGTCTCTGTATTTATATATATGTGTGTGTGTGTGTGTGTGTGTGTGTGTGTGTGTGTGTGTATATATATATATATATATATATATATATATATATATATATATATATATATATATAATATTCTGTAACTCTGTAACTTCTGTCGGTGCTGTGCTTTTTTTGGAAATCGAATTTCCCAGAGGAACCCACCCGAGGGATTAATAAAGTTCTATCTAATCTAATCTAATCTAAACATTGAGCAGAAGCATTCATATATAGAATATCACCATAATCCAGAACAGGCAAGAATGTTGCAGCAACAAGCCGCTTCTTTGTATTAAAAGAGAAACTAGAGATGGACCGATCCGATATTACGTATCGGTATTGGTCCGATACTGACCTAAATTACTGGATCGGATATCGGAGAAAAATAAAAAATGTAATCCGATCCATTAAATATCACGAAAGCACCTCACAAAACTTGCAACACGCCGTAACTCACCTCAGAACGTTAGCACATCGGAGCAGTATGCATCACGTGATAGAGAGGCTGTGGCATGCGGGACCTGTCGGTGGTCTGGATAGCATTTGGAGCTTCGCTAGCAACCCGGCATTTCATCTCCGACAAAGTTATCCCGAGAGAAGTACAGCAAGTGTGTAAGTCCATCTCTGAATGTTTGTAAAGCATTCCTGCGTTAAGCTTAACAAGCGACTGCCTCTCCTGCTGCTACTTCAATCATGAAACTGCTTAACGATCAGCTGATCGGCTTTTCTGTCGGAGTCCGTGTCTCTTGTTTGCTTTTGGCCCACTTTGCACCAGAAAGAGGAAACCAGGGGCTGAACAACAGCAGCACGTTTAAGCTTGATCAGCTGTTGTTAGAATGTATTTAATATTACTTTCTACACCAGGATCTTTTTCTACGTAGCTGACGCTGGTAACTGTGCAGGGGCGGATCTAGCAAAGTTTAGCCAGGGGGGCCGATAGGGCATTAACAGGGAAAAGGGGGCACAAAGACATACTTTTCTTTCTTATTCTCATTTAAAATGTCTAGCTTTTAATAAATAATTATCTGACACCCAAAGTTTCAATTTGATGTAAAATGAATAGAAGTCAATTACTGTATATAGTAACTATTAAGTCTAATATATATACCCTAGTAAGCTATAGTACTTTTTCCTTTGGGAAGGTACCATCTGTGCAGTCTGCAATTTTGTTGAAGAAAGATGTTGAATCTATTTAATATTTCTTGAAAAATAATTGATTTCTGTGCATTTTTTTTTCACACTGCATCAAATTAAGGTTGATTACGTTGATTAAGCATCATGAGGTGGAGCATGAGGGGTGGTTCCCTATTTTTTATTTATTTATCTTTGTTGTTGCTGGGAGTTGGAACCCTATTAGTTAGGTTGCTTAATATTTATGCTAAGTACTCTTTAAAATACCAGAATAGGGAGGATGGTGTAGGTTTAAGTTTATTAGATTGATCAGTATTGCTGAACTATGAAATATTTTTTTTTGCATACAGGTATAACAGAATAGCTTTAGTGTAGTTGTTGTTTTAAACTTGAGTATGAACTTATACAAAATGCAGCAAGATATTTAAAAAACAGTTTTGTTGATTAAAAAACACTATATCGGATTCATATCGGTATCGGCAGATATCCAAATTTATGATATCGGTATCGGTATCGGACATAAAAAAGTGGTATCGTGCCATCTCTAAGAGAAACACAACTTATTTTGAAAATAAAATCTCAGTTTTAACTTCAGGTTTTTCACAAGATTCTCTACATGTGGTTTGAAGGTAAGCGAGTCATCAATTAAGATTCCCAGATATTTATAGGTGTGAACCAACTCTATTTTATTACCTTCAAGAGTGGTTACTGATGGGATTGTTTGGGCTCGTCTCCTTGATTTAGAAAACAACATGAGCTTTGTTTTGTCTGCGTTGAGAACAAGTTTAAGCTGATGTAATGAGTGCTGGACAGCAGAAAAGGCTTTCAGCAAGGAGTCGATGGCTTGGACAAGAGTTGAACCACAGCTGTAAATAACTGTATCATCAGCATAGAAGTGCAAGTTTGCATCTGGCACATGTAGACTAAGATTGTTTACATAAATGAGTCAGAACATAGACCGTCAGATTTACTACCTCAGTCCTGTTACTGAGGTAGTTTGAGAACCATGCCACTGCTCTCTCAGAGAGTCCTGACTGGAAGAGTCTAAGTTTTAAAATACAATGATCAACAGTGTCAAATGCTTTTGACAAATCAATAAAAAGGGATGCACAGTGTTGTTTTTTATCAAGTGCAATAGTAATATCATTTACCACTCTAATTGCAGCTGTGATAGTAACTGTGATTCTTCCTAAAGCCTGATTGATATTCAGATAAAATGGCATTGTGTGCAAAAACTCCTTTAACTGCTCACACACAAGAGCTTCAAGAACTTTGGCCAGCACAGATAGATTAGATATTGGTCTGTAATTAGTTAACACTGCTGGGTCGCCCCCTTTTAATAGAGGAACAACAAAAGCTGATTTCCATACTGAGGGTATTTTATTCGTATCCAGTGTGAGGTTGAAAAGTGTTGTGAGAGGCTCTGCTACAAAATCAGCTGCCAGTTTCAAGAAGTAAGGATCTAGTAAGTCTGGCCCTGGAGATTTTCTAGGATCTAACAGTTTAAGAGCTTTACAGACCTCCTGCACAGAGAAAGGAACAAAGTTAAATGGCTGACCAGTGTACACCAGAAGGTTTGTGCCAGATTTTACAGAGACTGGGTTCAGAGAGTCAAAGAGCCAGAAGATATAAAGTGCTTGTTAAAACAATTCATAATCTCCTTCCTATCATAAACAGGAACAGAATCCTTAAAAACATAGGTGGGTAGAGCGTGGGAGCTTTTACTCACTGAAAGAGACTTAATGATTTTCCAGAACTTCTGTGGATTATTTAGGTTCTCAGTGGTGACAAACAGATAATATTCTGTTTTAGCTTTCTTAATAGAGGAAGTACATCTGTTTCTTAGTTGTCTGAAAAGAAGCCAATCACTGGGGTAGCCTGTTTTCCTCACTTTGGCCCAAGCCAGGTTACGCTCATGAATGATATCTGCCAGCTCTTGGGAGAACCAGGGGTTTTCACGACCTTTTATCCTATATCTTCTTAATGGAGCATGTTTATTCACAATTTGCATAAACCCATCCTTAAAGAATGCCCACGCTAATTCTACATCAGGGATCAATCCTATTTTCTTCCAGTCATAATTTGACAAATCATGATAAAATGCTTGCTCATTAAAATGTTTAAGAGTTCTTTTAAAAATAATACGATGTTGTGACTTGGCCACTTTAGTATTTCTAATAGCAGCAACAACACAGTGGTCACTTAAGTCGTTACAAAAGACACCCAAAGATGAAAATTTATGAGGAACATTTGTCAAAATCAAGTCAATCAAGGTAGACTTTTCGGGGCTTTTGAGATTCGGCCGAGTGGGTAAATTGACCAGCTGGGTAAGACTGATAAAATCACAAAAAGATTTAAAATCATCTGAAACAGTTTTGAGCCAATCCCAGTTAAAGTCACCAGCTAGAAAAAGCTCCCCATAATTTAGTCTGGACAGCAAAAGGTTTAAAGAATGCAGAGCTTCTGTGGAAGCAGAAGGGGGTTGATAGCAACAAGCAACTGTTATGCAAAGACCCTTTGCAACATTCACATTCAGAGCCAAAAATTCCAATTGTTTGCAAATTGATCCTGATAGAACTATTGTAGCATCAAATTTTGACTTAACATAAGCAGCAACACCACCACCTTTCTTAAGTCTATCGGTGCGATAGATATTGTAGCCAGCCATGCTAACATGTTCATCAGATATATATTTATACAACCAAGTTTCAGAAATGAGGACAATATCTGCATCTGTTGATTGAACCCAGATCTTGATCATATCCATCTTGGGTAACAAACTGCGCACATTAAGATGAACTATCTTCAGCCCAGGTGAGGATTTAAATTCAGATGGTGTCTGGCTACATTGCAGCTCAGGGCCTGGGTTAGGTTGCACATTACCAGATAAGAGCAGTAGTAAGATGATCAGAAGTCTCTGCTTTGTACTTATTGATTTTGACGTGTGAAATGTTGACACAAAGCAGGATTTTTCGTAACTAATTTTGTAATTGTACAAAGCAAGAAGGTTTTGAAGATGAGGTAAATCTTTCTGTAGTTCAAAATGATTAATGTCCTGTTCCAAATACATTGGAAATTGTACAGGATGTATAGCAGCAGTGACACATGTAGATCTGGGAACCATGTCTCGCAGAATGGGGTCACTGTTAAATGTTCTCATTTTAGAAAAATTGAGTGTCCAAAAGTCCCCCACGGCCAATAAGCAAAGTAAAGTTATTAAAAAAGCCATTATCCAAAACACAATGATTGTTGATGCTGAATTAAATAGGCTGCACAAACCTAGGATGGCAAGTAAGGCTCCAGCCAAAAGTTCGGGTCCTGGTGGCTTGCTAGCAGAGGGCTTCTGCTAGCACATTCACCAATGTGGTGTAGAAGGCTTCAATCAACAGCACAGCGCCCGATGTATTGCAGATAAGCTTTTCGAGCAGCACAGGCCTTGGTGTGGTGCTGATGTCTTCCACTAGCAACACAGATGCAGTTTGTTCAGCCGGCAGCAAAGGCCCTGGTGTGCTGCAGACGGCCCCAGTAGTGATGTGTCCTGTGTGTCGAAGCTTCGAATCGTGCGTCGGGTAATCGCGGGGGCGTTTTTCTGAAGCGCGTATCGAGGCTTGCTTTGATTACGTATGCAGTGACGTTCGAGGCCTCGCGGGCAGTCCGTACCACGTGACTGATTCAGGGACTGGTTCACCGGTTCGCGCCAGATTCGAAATAACATGGGCAGGAAAACAGCTGATTCCCCATCACACCGTGTTGTGGAATTGGATTACGTACGTGCTACATAGTTACTTGTGCATTTCTTCTTCGATGGAACCAGCAAGGAAGAGATGTTTTTTTTTTTTAAATTTTGTCTCTCCTAATAAAGTATGCACACAGTAATAAATATCACAAATGATAAACACCAAAATATAAATAAACAACACTACACATCCTATAATCTGATTTCTGTCTTTTAGTTTATTAAAAAGTGAAGCACCAAACACTAGTTTGTGTCATTATCCAGATGTACATAAGGTTTACACATCATTATAATCAAAGAGCCCGCTTCACTTGAATTGTCCACTTGATGGCGCAGTAGAGCAAATGAATCATCACAATGCTTCGAACCATGAGTCGACCAATTGGATGGAAAGCTTCAGTTCATCATGAGGCTTCATCTCACCATCACTAGGCCCCAGCCAGCAGCACAGGCCCTGGGGTGGTGCCTATGGGTCCAGCCGGCAGTACAGGCCCTGGTGAGGCTCAGTTGGTTTATGCTAGCAGCACAGGCCCTGATGTGGTGCCTATGGGTCCAGCTGGAAGCACAAGCCCTGGTGAGGCTCAGTTGGTTTATGCTAGCAGAACAGGCCCTGGTGTGGTGCCTATGGGTCCAGCTAGGCCCTGGTGCGGTGCAGATGGCCTCAGCCAGCAGCACAGGTCCTGGGATGGTGCCGATGGATCTAGCTGGCAGCACAGGCCCCGGTGCAGTGAGATGGCCTCAGAAAACAGCACAGGCCCTGGTTGAGGCTCAGTTGGTTTATGCTAGCAGCACAGGCCCTGGTGTAGTGCAGACAACCTCTGGTAGTAGCAGAGGTCCCCCCCAAAAAAGACCACTTTCCAAGAATTTACAGAATAGTTTAAAATACTCTTAAAAAGCTTGTTAGAAAAAACTAAAATCCATTTAAGATAGTAAAAAACAAAAAAATACCCCAAAAATTCAAAGCAGACATTCAACAAGGAGACATGCTGCTGCCATCTTGGCTTGCGGTTGCAATATAGGGTAGCTTGTTGTGAAATTTACCAAAGGGATAACTCAGTTACTAATTTACTGAATTAGTAACTGAGTTACAATATTCTAAAAGTAATTAATTACTTGAAAAGTAATTATTGCGTTACTTTTAAATGGCCTGCATTTGTAAATGGCCTGCATTTGTATAGCGCTTTTCTAGTCCATAGGACCCCAAAGCGCTTTACACTACATTCAGTCATCCACCCATTCACACACACATTCACACACTGGCGATAGCAAGCTACATTGTAGCCACAGCTGCCCTGGGGCGCACTGACAGAGGTGAGGCTGCCGGACACAGGCGCCACCGGGCCCTCTGACCACCACCAGTAGGCAAGCACGGGGTTAGTATCTTGCCCAAGGATATTTGGCATGCAGCCAGGATGCAGCCTGGGATCGAACCACCGACCTTCTGATTAGTGGCTGACCTGCTCTGCCACCTGAGCTACAGCCACCCCAAAAAAAACAAAAAAAAAGCTTCTGGGGTCCAGGGTATAATTGCCCATTTTTAACTACTTTTGATTTTCCCTGTACATTTCACCTTTAAAAACTATTTACTTTGCCTTGTTTGTTATCATTCTTTTCAGCACAACCTCAAGTGTCTGAATTTACAGTTATGATTTCATTTTGACATACTATGTTAACACAATTGATCTAAAATCAGACAAAAAACCATAAAATCCAAGTAGAAAAAGTTATATTTTTTACTGTAACAACCACAAACTTGTTTAATGAATCATATTTCACAACTTTAAATGCAAATATAAATTGTCAATTTTAAAATCATATGCACAAGTTTTGGAAACAACAAAGCTATTTGCAGCCATTTACCTTTTACCCCTTTTTTAAATCACCATTTCAAACTATTTACCTATTTACCTATTACCTATTTACCTATTTACCCTAACCCTAACCCTAACCCCCTAACCCCCACAGCCCCGTCCTCCAGGGCATGAAGCAGGTATGGAGGAGATCAAAACTCCAGACATCCAGAGGCCCCCAGAACACAAGAGACCAAGGAAGACCAACAGAGGGGCAGCCACGCCACTGTCCCAGAAAGAGCTGAGGAGAGTCCCAGATGAGGGCTCACTCAGCAGCCGCGGAGCAGAAGAGAGGGGGAGTTGCAGTGACGCGCCCGTGAGCTCCGCCGGCAGCCAGCCGTGCCTGAGTGACCGAGCCCCAGGCCGAGAGGCCGGGGGCACCCCACCTCCGAAGTGGCCCGAGCAAGCCCCAGGCTCCAGGCCCGGATAAGCGGCCGCCAAGGAGTGAGCCGGTGTGTACCTGGACGCCCATCCCCGGACACAAAGAACCACCAACGCACCGATGTCTGAGGGGGTCCGCCACTGGCAGGGGAAGTGGTGGTAGGGGGAGATAGGCCTCCATACCTTGGAGGGCCTAAGATGTCCCCAGAGAGGTGGCGCCTGACACCCAACCTGACATATAGACACAGAAATACAGGCACACACATATACAAACATCCATTCCCACCCTCATGCTCTCATATACACTTACTCCACACTCAACCAACGTGGAGACAGACATAAAGAGACGCTGTACACACGATCACACTCCCCAAGCGTACTCTAAGCCTAGGTACCCTTGCCCCTGGAGGGGGGAACTGCACCCAGACCCAGGTGGTGTTACCCTTTTCCCTGCGGTGGGGGGAGGCAGACTGCCCCGACTCTGCAGCAGCAGGGAGGCCCCACACTCCAGACCGCAGTCGGACGGCCAACTCCTCCTCCTAGCCCCCCCGCTCCAGCAGGTCGCAGAGAATGGGGGTGAGAGAAGACTCCAAACCTCCCTCCACCCGCTCGTTGTAGTGTTGATGCATGTGTGTTCTAAGGTGCATTTAAAACCCAGGAGGGCATGGAGCTACCTGCCAGAGAGCAGCAGGTAAGCGCATGGTCCCTCCTGCTGGCCCTCAATGTCTACGTGTATTTAACATTGAGAGGTGGGCAACGACGCCCAGGGTGGGGTGTACACCCTGATGGTACTTTGGATTCCGTGTATCGTGCCCACCCCCAAGATCCTATATGTATGTGTAATGAGAGTGTGAGTAATGTGAATGTCTAAGTTGTGGGATAAAATTGAGGCAGAGGCAGCCAGAAGGGGACGGGGGGGTGGCCTCCTCTGCACCCTGGTGACATACCCCTACTCCAAGGTCCTGCATGTGTGGGTGGTTGTGGTGGAGCGGGAAGACGGAGGCAGCTGGAGATGGGGAGGGAAGGAAGGGAGGGGCAAGTGACCCCTCCCTGGGGCCAGCTCCCCCGCTGACCCCAGTAGGCACCCCCATACTCCGCGACCCACCAGGGAAAGGGGGCCCAGGCCCATCCAGACCGGGGCCCAGCGCAGCAGCGCCCCCCGGCCCCACAGAGCCCAGGACAGTCCACCCAACCCCACCACAGAGAAAACTGCACCCACCCCACCATCCACTCTTCTTCCAGACTACATAAGACAATAAACACCCAGGCTGAGATCTTCCTCCACCTCTCCTGTATCTCCCCTTCCTGCAGAGAGAGCCCCTGAGGAGAGGAAAGCTCCTGCAAGATGTGACAATCTTCCCCACCAGTTGAAGAGCCCCCCAGGTGGCTCGATGCACCGGCGGCACCCTGCTCCAGGGCTGGGCCCCCATGCACCCACCCGCCCACAACCCCGGCAACACACCAACCAGGACCCAAGCCCCCGAGGCCCGGCCCGGGCCCCAGCCCAGAGACGGAGCGCCCCCAGAACCTCACGCCCATCCCGGACCCACCCAGGGGCAGCCAGGCTACCAGGTCAGTAACCCACGTCCGTCAGCACAGACCCTCCCCTAGCCCCGCTGCACGCAGCCGCGAGGAAACAGTCACCTGAGAGCCAACAGAGCCCCTATCCGGACATGACCGCTACCCCGGGTTGAGCCCCCCAAGGAAGATGCCTCCGGGGAACCCCCCGATGCCCTAAGCCTGTCCCTACCCCCACACCAATCACAACAGTGAAGGCGGGACCAAACTATGACCCCCCACCCCCACTAGGTGATGGAGCTGATCAAAGGAGCCCAGAGCAATTGATCTGATGTGGTGGCAGAGGCTGTATCAAGACTAATGTAATCTAATAGATAATTTCTATATTGGTTAGAATTAAGATTATTTTTATTTTTCCAGTTCATGAGGACTGTTTTCTTGGCTATGCATAGGGCAGTGAAAACCATATGGGTGATATTCTTTTCTGAAGTGACATTATCTAAGCTGCCCAACAAACACACTAAGGGGGAAGTTGGAATGTTACATTTCAGACACTTCGATAAGTCTTCACATATCTCGCGCCAAAACTTCTGAACTGGTGGACAGAACCAAAGAGCGTGGATATAATTGTTCGGTGAATTGGTTTGGCAGTGTGAGCAGTTGTTGGTAGACGTAAAGCCCATCTTGAACATCCGATGACCTGTATAGTGCACTCTATGTAATATTTTGTATTGAATTAATTGAAGACTGGGATTTCTAATTAGATGAAAGGTTTTTAAGCAAATCTGAGACCAGAAGTTTAGGTCTAAGTTAACTGATAAATCCGCTTCCCATTTTGCAATAGGAAGTGATATTGACCTTATTGCTTTGTCATCTTGAAGTGGTCATGTGATTGGCTTACCACGACTACTTTATTCTTCCTCAGACAGCAGCACTCCTGCCAATGTTTTGCCCTCTAGCTCCAGGTGTTGTGCCAGAAAGTGATCGTTGGGCAGACAGTGATTGCCGTCCGCGGGAGCGCGCGCAGCTGCTTAAAGCTGTAGCGTCCAGATTACTTACAGCTACTTCCGTGCAACTGATATAAGATGCGCTAGGAAGACAGCTTCAACCGTCTGTTTACTAAAAAAAATAATGCGGTGCAGTCGCGTTACTTTCTTCTTAGTAACGGTAACGGTGTTGTAACGATACAAATAGTAATTAGTTAGATTACTCGTTACTGAAAAAAGTAACACTGTTATTCCCATCACTGCTCATCCCTTTGCGTGTTGTTTTACTGGTATAGGTTAATGATTTTTAACTATTGTTACCACCATTAGATAATGTCTCTGGAGTAGGTGGCACTCATAGGGATAATAACACATCAGAGCTGCTTTTCCACCATCCCTGGACTCGCACCAGTTTGCATACAGGGAGAACCGGTCAACCGAGGATGCGATCGCCACAGAGCTGCACACATTACTGAAGCACTTGGAACACAGGAACACCTATGCACGGCTCCTCTTTGTAGACTACAGCTCGGCTTTTAATACCATCCGGCCATACAAACTCCGTCCCAAACTCCACCAACTGGGACTTAACTCCTCTCTGTGCAACTGGATTGTGGACTTCCTCACTAACCGTAGACAGAGTGTCAGAGTGGGTAAGAACACTTCTTCCACCCTTGTGGTCAACACCGGTGCCCCTCAGGGGTGTGTTGTGAGCCCTCTGCTATACACTCTCTTCACCCATGACTGTATTTCCTCCTGCGCGTCCAATCTCATTGTTAAGTTTGCAGATGACACCACAGTGCTCGGACTTATATCCAACAATGATGAGACAAACTATAGGACAGAGGTGCAACAACTAGAGTCATGGTGCCACGACAATAACTTGGTCTTAAACACCAAAAAGACCAAGGAGATCATTGTAGATTTCCGGAAGAGGGGTCATAACAACCATCTGCCTCTCTTCATTGGCAGTGAGGCGGTGGAGAGGGTGAGCAGTTTTAAATTCTTGGGGGTAACTGTGACCGAGGACCTGTCCTGGGGCAACCATATCACCTCAGTTGCACGGAAGGCCCAACAGCGCCTCTACTACCTGAGGAGACTGCGGAGCGCACACATTCCCAGATCTCTGATGTTGAACTTCTACAACTGTGCCATCAGCAGCGTTCTGACGTATGGATTTCTAGTGTGGTTCCCCAGCTGCACCAAGGCCGATCAGCAAGCACTCCAGCGGGTGGTGAAAGAAGCTGGCAGAATTATTGGAACAAGTCTGCCAGAGATCAGTAATATCTTCCCCACTCGCTGTCTGAGGAGGGTGCACAGTATCCTGCGGGACCAACATCACCCTGCGCGCCACCTTTTCCATCTGCTGCCCTCAGGGAGAAGGTACAGGTCTATACAGGCCAGAACATCCAGACTGGCCAACAGCCTGTATCCACAGGCTGTGAGGCTCCTGAACTCTCTGCCCCCCTCTCACGGACAATAACCATATCCAACTTCTTAACACTAGCATCCCCAGGCTTCTACCTTTCTACCTATAAAACCCGGAGAGCAGTCAAATGGTGGAAGTGGAAGCTAAATTGGCTAGTCATTCATATGTATATTAGGCTGTTAAGTAGGAATTCTGGAGGGAGGGGAGTGGGGGTGGGGGAGTGGAGTGTTTCAGTTTGCCATCTTGGGGAGAAATCAACACACATGGGTGTATGTCCTTTGTTGCTGACATTTATTGATAAAAACAGTACAAAAAACCAACCATTTGTACACATATTTACAAATAATTCAACATTGTCAGCAATCACTCACAATCCTGGCACTGCCATGGTACCTGTAGTCTGCATTTACCACATGTGTATCTTTTGCAGTGAACACATCGCACAGTGGCCTGATTTTTCTTGCATTTGTGTTTGACCTGACACGTGGCTCTTTTTCCAGGGCTAGGTGTGGAGGGTTCTGCCCGAAGCAACTGATCTTTTCTTGCCTTCTTCGCAGCTACATGAGAGTGAGCCAACTCTGTTGCAAGCGCCACCAGGAAGTCCACCCGTCTTTCCTTCGTCCCGGTGCATGCTTGATACAGCACATGTGCATTCAGTGCTGCCATGTCAATCATGTTATAAAACACGGCCAGCGCCGTGTTCCTTTGCGGACAGTGTACTCCCGAACCATCTGGTCCATCACATCCACGCCACACTTTGTTTTGTTGTAAAGGGTGACAGTGTTTGGCTTCCTTTTGGTGGTGTTATCAGTCTGAACCACGCTGTGCATGCTGCTAAGAATATAGACTGTCTTCTTCCGTTTGGCCGCATACGCCGTCAGCGTGGCAGCAGAGGTTGAAAACACCTAAGAAATAAGATAAATTGTTATTTTCATAGCCCTTTTACACACAATGAAACACATAAACATAGAACCACAAAAGACCTGCAACATACCTGAGTGGTGAATACATTGCGATCTGTCTGTCTAGTGGATTGAGGAATTTCCCTGCGAATCCTGTTGACTGATATCATATCTCACAGTACAATAATATTGAATGGGTTGCATTGTTGTATTTTGTCATGTTTCTCAGGTCTTTGTCTGAATTTCTACGAACATTATTGCTAAGGATTGTCTTATTGCATTGGAGTCACACTGGGTTAAATATGTACACTTGGGTTTTAAGGGGTATTTATTATTTTCTTCTTTTTTTTGGGTTGTATGGAAGCCCCAAACGCAATTTCATTGTTCTTGACAATGACAATAAATAAATAAATACTAAAAATACTAACATTTAGAAGAAAAGTCATATAAACAGTCATATGAAAGTCATATAAAATTGAATTTAATAGTCAGATGCTACCAACACTACACTGAAAAAATGGTAATTGGCAGGCTTTTGGATTTGCACAAATGAATTTAGTTAATGCTACACAAGCCTTTCATGTTTCTCTTATTTACATTATTGAATAAAGTACCATTTACGTAATTATAAACAATACTGAAACTACTCATTTTTCTTGCATTGATATAAAATGACTAAATTAGTATACTAAAACCATTGTAATCATGTTTGACCACCAACGGAAATGATGTAATATATTCAAAGACAGCAACTAAATATGATTGGACAATCACATAAGCGCGGCCTTTATACAACAACATTATTCAAGGAGAGCGCAATTGACCGCCAGTTTCTGGAAGACTGTTAAGCCACATGCAACCTTTGGCACTGCGTTAGTGGGCATAGTGAGAAGGTAAGTAAATTAAATACATTTGTTTTCCTTGGGGATGTTTTCACAGAATTATTTTGTTGCGTGCTGGGAAAAAAGTTATCTGTAATGCTTTTCGTACAGCATGCACCAAAATGCACTTTTTCCTTTTCTTTTTACACTGCTAGCTAGTGTTGGTTAGTGATGGTGAGATGAAGCCTCATGATGAACTGAAGCTTTCCATCCAATTGGTCGACTCATGGTTCGAAGCATTGTGATGATTCATTTGCTCTACTGCGCCATCAAGTGGACAATTCAAGTGAAGCGGGCTCTTTGATTATAATGATATGTAAACCTTATGTACATCTGGATAATGACACAAACTAGTGTTTGGTGCTTCACTTTTTAATAAACTAAAAGACAGAAATCAGATTATAGGATGTGTAGTGTTGTTTATTTATATTTTGGTGTTTATCATTTGTGATATTTATTACTGTGTGCATACTTTATTAGGAGAGACAAAATTTAAAAAAAAAAAAAAAAACATCTCTTCCTTGCTGGTTCCATCGAAGAAGAAATGCACAAGTAACTATGTAGCACATACGTAATCCAATTCCACAACACGGTGTGATGGGGAATCAGCTGTTTTCCTGCCCATGTTATTTCGAATCTGGCGCGAACCGGTGAACCAGTCCCTGAATCAGTCACGTGGTACGGACTGCCCGCGAGGCCTCGAACGTCACTGCATACGTAATCAAAGCAAGCCTCGATACGCGCTTCAGAAAAACGCCCCCGCGATTACCCGACGCACGATTCGAAGCTTCGACACACAGGACACATCACTAGTGTTGGTATTAGCTACACGACTATAGCTAAAAAATAGTCTAACAAAGTGCACATAGTCGGGAGAAAGTGGCTGTTATCGGTCGGATTTGGAATGTGGCAGAGGACACTGGGTTGTTAGTGGCTTAACAAGCTCATGAAATCTCACCGAGAGAGCACAATAGTGTTTGTGTTACACTGCTAGTCATTGCTACAGTGGCTAATTGCTGCAACAGTCAGAGTTTAGCAAACTGGGATTGCCACTGTGAGATATGTTAATTCTGGTGGCTGACACACACGCAAGTCATAACAAGAATCCGTCCACACGTACACAGATATTTTTGAAAATGGAGATTTCCCATTTTAGTTAAAAAAATAAAAAAAATCCCATCCATGCTGCAGTCTTGAAAAAATATCTCCGTCCACATGTAAACTCAAATGCTGTCAAGAACCAAATCCTAGTGTAACAAACAGTGTAGAAATGTTGGTTAATCAGAAGTCTAGAAGCCTGGGAGCGGAAGGAGTAAACAGTTTTGTATACTCACAAAACTTTGAGGTAATTCTGAAAAGTTTTCGTGTTTTTTCTAGAAAGGCAGCTAATTTTGTGTTACCTTTTGAAATGATGAAGGCATTTAAAATGTTAATAACTAAAGACAGTATTTTGGATTTTGTGTCTCTTGCTCTCATGGCCAGGTTCACAACGCTATGAAATACGACTGGAAATTCCCCACTCACAACTGGGGAATGCACAAAATTCATACAGCATACAGAAATTTAATAAAAATAAAATGTTTTCGCAAAACCAACTACAAAGTTGGCGTAGGTATTTAGGTTGTGAGAGCGTCCATGTTAAATGTATAAGTTCACCCTGACGCCTGTCTTTCTTAATGGAGGCACAGTAACTGCGTATGTATATGTAAGTGTGTAAAAACTGCAAACAGTAAGATTAACAGCAACAGTATTTTGCCAGTATCTGCTACTGAAGAAATTAATCTCACAGCGTGACGTCTAAAAAGGCGGACAGGTGGACAGGTGGACAGGCAGGTGGCTCGAAAACAAAAACACGCCGAGTTGTGATCTGGGTACACAGGGAAAAAAACAGTGTTAGGTCCGATGGAGAGTTTGTCATACGAGTTCTTTTCCCGCAGGCGTACGTTACCGCTGAGAGGCGACTACGGACTGGCGTGGAGCAGCAGGTAGGGCAGGATTAAATAGTCCACCTGGTGATCGCCTGGGATGGGATGCAGGTGTGGGGTTAGCAGCCACGCTCGTGGGCGTGGACATCCCAGCAGCACCCCGGACGCCGGGCCGCGGACCATGACAGTTTGTGTGGACGAAAGACCCAAATGCACAGAAAAGGCTGCGTTTTCAAAAATACCTTGTGTGTGTGGATGTAGACTTAGACTTGGGTTTAAGAACCTTTGCCCATGAATGCCAAATCATCTGTCATAGTCATTGTTTTAGGTGAAGTGCCCCTTACTTAACTATTATCTTATTCAAGCCCAACTAATACAGATATCTACAAACAGATACATACATTTGGTCAATGGAGCATGCTCCCAGCACCCCAAGAAAAGCATGGCCAATAAACAGTGGTTCTAATTGTCTAATTAAGTTCTGGATTGTGAATTTTCCAATACTGTCCAAACAAAAGTTACAACCTTTCTGGGGGTTTTTTTAGTTTGTGTGGAACATATGTGAGCTGCTTCTCAAAACATTATGTATAAATGAGCAAAAGATTGGCACTTTAATGTTCTGCTTGTTGGGAATAACTTTTTTTAGTAAAAGTTAATGTTGTATGTACGATGGCTGGGAAGTGCAAAGCGCAACAAATTAAAAAACAGCAACAAATTAAAAAACCGCAACAAATTAAAAATCCACAACAAATTAAAAAACCGCAACAAATTAAAAAACCGGCTAGCTGGCTAGCGTGTACGGGCCGAACTGGGATGACGACTCTTTTATAGCTAAACTTTTCTCTTCACTTCCAAATCTGGAAAACTATCATCTTATTATTGGAGGTGATTTTAACTTGGTTCAGGACACTCTGCTGGATAGATCGTCAACTAAGGCCTGTTCCCTGAATAAATCTGCTAAAACCCTAGAATTTTTCAAAACTCAGCTGGGGATTGTGGATCCATGGCGACATGCGAATCCCACTACTAAGGCATTTTCCTTTTTCTCTCATCCCCACCGTACATATACACGTATAGACTTTTTTCTTGTTGATATTAGGTTTCTCTGTAAAATTAGCCATTGTCAGTATCATGCTATCGCCATTTCAGATCATTCACCAGTTTCTTTTGATGTGGTATTAGCGACCCCGTCTCGACCCATTAAACATTGGAGATTTAACTCTAGCCTGTTGATAAGGGATGACTACACACATTTTTTGAGATCACAGTTCTCACTTTTCCTTGAGTTGAACGATTCTACTGAAGTGTCAAGAGGTGTATTATGGGAAACGTCGAAAGCCTACATGAGAGGCCAGCTTATAGGATTTGTGTCAAATTTAAAGAAGAAAGAGTTAACTTACACGTCCAGTTTATTGAATAAGATCAAAGATCTAGATGGCAGATATGCATCAAACCCAGATCCTAACCTCTATACAGAACGTGTGAAAGTTCAAGCCAGTCTCAATTTAACCACCACCGCAACAGCTATGGTTCAATTAATTAAGACTAAGCAACGCTTTTTTGAATCTGGCGACAAGGCAGGGAAACTTCTGGCTTATCAAGCCCGTGCCGAAGCAACCTCTAAGCTAATCCCAAAGGTCAAGTCTGCTGCTGGTGACATAATATCGGACCCAGAGGGAATTAATTAAGTATTTGTAAGTTTCTATTCCAATCTATACACTTCAAGTTCTCCCCCTCTATCAGAAGAAACTCTCCAAAATATACATTTTCCAAGAATAGATAGAGATCTGACGAAAGGATTAGGGGGACCTATCACTGTAGTAGAGGTACAAGAAGCCATTAAATCCTTAAACACAGGTAAATCGCCGGGCCCTGACGGTTACTCTGCAGAATACTATAAAGTCAATTCTGATCTTATGGCACCGTTGTTGAAAGATATGTATAATGAAGCCTTTTCAAAATGTCAATTACCCAAGACTTTGTCCGAAGCTACTATTTGTTTAATCTTGAAAAAGGATAAGGATCCTTTGTTGTGCAGTAGTTACAGACCAATTTCTCTTTTAAATATTGATTTTAAAATACTATCTAAAATCCTCGCACTTAGGCTACAACGTGTTCTGTCACAAATTATCGCCTTTGACCAGACGGGGTTTATGGCCGGCAGGCACTCATATGACAATTCAAGACGCCTCTTGAATATTATCCATACATCGTGCAACTCAATTCCAGAGGTTGTGGTATCTCTTGACGCGGAGAAAGCTTTCGACCGCGTCGAGTGGAGCTTCCTCTATGAGGTGATGGATAGGTTTGGCTTGGGGGCTGACTTTATTCTCTGGGTTAAGCTACTATATTCCTCGCCATCCACCTGTATTCGTACTAACAACAACTTGTCTTTGCCTTTTCCACTTGAGAGGGGCACTAGGCAAGGGTGCCCTCTCTCACCCCTCCTATTCGCCATTGCTATCGAGCCTCTTGCAATATGGCTGCGTTCAGAGGATAGATTTAAAGGCATTACAAGGTTCGGTGTGACTCACAAACTCTCCCTTTATGCAGATGACTTGCTCCTGTACATTTCTGACCCTCTAAACTCATTCCCGGTGCTTTTTGACATACTGGACCAATATGGTACACTGTCAGGATATAAGGTCAATTATCAAAAAAGTGAGTTGCAACCCCTTAATTCCCTGGCCAGAGCTCTTCCCCACTCAATAGTGCCTTTTAAGTGGACAGAAACCGGATTTAGATATTTGGGGGTTTTTATTTCCTCTTCTATACATAAAATGATGAGGGAGAATTTTCTATCCCTACTAGAAAATGTTGGGAAAGATTGTGACCGTTGGACTTCTCTACCATTGTCAGTGGCAGGGAGAGTTAACCTGATAAAGATGAGTGTCCTCCCAAAATTCTTGTATCTTTTTCAACATGTCCCGATTTTTCTTACCAAGGCATTTTTTGACAAGTTAGAAAAGATTCTGTCACATTTCATATGGGGAGGGAAACAAGCTAGAATTTGCAAGTCTATTCTTCAGTCCTCTAAAAGTGATGGTGGTCTTGGTTTGCCCAATTTTAGACACTACTATTGGGCAGCTAACATACAAAAACTTTTACAATGGGTTCATAACGACCCCCCTGTAACAGCCTGGGTACAAATGGAAACTGCATCTAGCTGTTACTCATTATCATCAATACTCAGCTCACCACTCCCTTTTTCTCCAACCCTTGTTGGGGATAATCTAATAGCTAAGGAAACAGTAACTATTTGGCGACAGTTCAGAAAATACTTCGGGCTACTTGGACCGTCTTTGCTAACACCTTTATCAAAAAATTTTAATTTTGCACCTTCAAACACTGATGCGGCCTTTAGTAGTTGGAAAGATAACGGACTTAGGACTGTTAAGGACTTGTACAGTCAGGACACCTTTCTATCTTTTGCTGACCTATCGTCCAAATACGACCTGCCTAACTCCAACTTTTTTCGCTATCTTCAGGCTAGAAATTTTGTAAAAACGCAGTTCCCTCACTTTCCCAATCGGCCTCCAGAAACAAATCTGGATATCATCCTGCAGACGAACCCTCATCAAAACAGACTGATATCAGCCTTGTATAAAATACTAGATGCTTTGGTCCCCAAATCCATTTCTCATATTAAGCTGAGATGGGAGGAAGAGCTTCAGACAACCCTGCCAGAACAGCAGTGGGATCGTGCTTTGAAATTGATTCACTCGTCTTCAATTTGTGCTCGTCATGCTTTGATTCAGTGCAAGGTGGTCTATAAAGTACACTATACAAACGCAAAATTATCTAAAATCTATCCAACCATCAGTGATGCCTGTAGCAGATGTGGACTATCGCCTGCCAACCATGTCCACATGTTTTGGTCATGTTCAAAACTGAGTGCATTTTGGAGGAATATATTCGACACACTTAGCCAAGCATATGGCCAGACTGTCCTTCCTAACCCACTCTCTGCAATTTTTGGCATTCCTCCTGACTTGAACTTATCTGGTCCCCTCAAACAGGCCCTAGCCTTTACCACTTTACTGGCCCGGAGGCTTATTCTGTTGAAGTGGAAGCTTCCCCACCCCCCAACTCATGACCATTGGGTGAGAGATGTACTCTTTAACTTAAAGCTGGAAAAACTTAGATTCTCTCTAAAAGGTTCTATTAGGGAATTTAATAAAATCTGGAAATCATTTCTCTTGCTGGTCGACACTATTACTTTACTTCCTGAGTCTGCAGTGAACTGAGCGAAGCTACATTATAATGTTTGTTTTTTTTTTTTAATCTTATTTATACCTTATCTATTTGTTTTTCCTTTTGTTTTGCTTGGTCCTTTCTCTGTTATTGTTTTCTCTGTTTTTGTTTTGTTTGTTTTTGTTTGTCTGTTTGGTTACGGGGCGGGGGGAGGGGGGGGGAGTTGTGGTTGTTGTTGTTTTTTGGGGGTTATGCTTGTTATGTGTATGGGTCCTGAGGTGGTGGTGTTGTTGTTGTTGTTGTTGTTTTGTTTTTTTTTTGTTTTTTTTTTTATTTATTTTTTGGGTTTGTGTGTGTGTGTGTGTGTGTGTGTGTGTGTGTGTGTGTGTGTGTGTGTGTGGGCAGAAACTGGTTTTCTGCAGTGTTTTGTCTATTGTAGACCTGGTAGGGGGAGAATTTGGGTTGGGGGGTTGGAGGGTATAATGGACATACCACTGTTCTGAAATCAAGATGGACTTAGCTGTTGCTAACTTTGTATGTCATTGTTGAAATTAATAAAACAAAGTTGAAATAAAAAACCGCAACAAATTAAAAATCCACAACAAATTAAAAAACCACAACAAATTAAAAATCCGCAACAAATTAAAAATCCACAACAAATTAAAAAACCGCAACAAATTAAAAAACCGCAACAAATTAAAAATCCACAACAAATTAAAAAACCGCAACAAATTAAAAATCCACAACAAATTAAAAATCCACAACAAATTAAAAATCCACAACAAATTAAAAAACCACAACAAATTAAAAATCCACAGCAAATTAAAAAACCGCAACAAATTAAAAATCCACAACAAATTAAAAAACCGCAACAAATTAAAAATCCACAACAAATTTAAAAAACGCAACAAATCAAAAATCCACAACAAATTAAAAAACCGCAACAAATTAAAAATCCTTGACGGAAAGGGATTGTCTGAAATACCGGAAGTGGCACAACGATTAGGCTTACTCCATATTTGTAGCTCAGAAAAGTGATTCGGGATGTCAACAAACGTTGAGAAACTCACACCTCACAGCGCTTCCTTATCACCCTGACGGTGCTTGCTGCACTACATAGAGAACCGGAAAATGTTTTGCCCGTTTTGTGGCGTTAGCTTCAGCCTCTTCACCCCTTTTTGTGCTTCCTGTGGACGGTCTCTGGAGCTTTTGCGGGACACAGACCAGGCTGAAGGATCAAACTCCCCGGGGACATCAAAACAAACAGAAAATTCTGAACAAAGTAATTTTGATATATTACTCACTTTTTGTTCTCTTCAGACAGTCTATGCTATTTCAGTTAAATAGCACGTTTATTTACCATTTTGGCTCCGGTTTCTGTTTCTGTTTCCTTATACTGTATTCTCGTCTACGTTTAGTAATGGAGAGTGCTAACCCCGTTTTGATGTCAAACGTTTTTCATTCAACCAGAACAAACATGTCCGTCATACAAGCAGTTCATGGAGTACAAAAAATCAAAATCCAAAGAGCGTCAGGCCTTCAGCTGTGGAGCAAAATTAAAACTCAAGCAACAGAGTAAACCTGTCAAGGTAAGCCATCACAGGTAACTTTATAAACGAGGATTTGGCAATTATTCTTAAAGTGATCTGGCTTTTATTATTTGTTTGTAGATCAATATCGGATTTATGGTGTCACAACAAACCGACTTAAAACCGCTAAGAGGGAAAACACTGCCCTTATTTATTACCCCCGAAATTACAGCCCCTGACCTCCTGAAGCAGGCTGTAGAAAAAATGAGAACATTCAACAAGGACTTGGTGGAGGGACCATATGTCCTTTTGTATCCTGACTGCACAGAGGTGATAAATGTGCCTGGGACAGAAAGGCCATTCCGATTGGCAGACTACAAAGAGGAAATAGGAAAGAACTACAACAGGATTTCTCTATTCATTTGCCCAGAGAGCCACTTCAAACGAGGTTTGTTAATTTTATATTTTGATGTGTTTACATATACAACAACTAATAATGTGTCTACTTTCTCAGCTCTGATTGCAGAGGATGGTACCTCAGACTCGGACCCTGAGATTGTGATTACATCAAGAAGCACAGCTGAGTTCAACCAGGCAGACACATTGGTGTGTACTTTTTTTCCCTCTCCACCATGCCAGAGGCCTGTGAGTGGCCCTGGCAGAGGTGCATGTCCTCTGAGTGCTCTATTTTTTTTCTCTATAATGATCATAATTCTGTAGCATCCATGGGTCTATTATTTTCATTGTGTGATTATATGTTCTTTAAAAAAGTTTTTTTTTTTAAGTATTGATGAACTATCTAAATGCGATACGAAGTTGGTGAAAGCTTTGAAAAGTGCATGTTTTTCATCTTAGGTTTTCAAACCACAAGACCAGAGTACCCCTAATGGTAAACATGCAGAGAAGGAGTAAGTTATTTAAGAGCTTGTTCTGCTATATATTAGAGTTGGGCAATACAATATATGTCTTTGTTTTATTTCAGGGAATATTGATCACGATATAAACCGCTAGATTTGTACATATTAAATGTGCCGTTGCTCATGGTAAATGGTAAATGGCCTGTATTTGTAAAGCGCTTTATTAGTCCCTAAGGACAAAGCGCTTTACACATCCAGTCATCCACCCATTCACACACACATGCACACACTGGTGATGGCAGCTACATTGTACCCACAGCCACCGTGGGGCGCACTGACAGAGGCGAGGCTGCCGAACACTGGCGCCACCAGTAGGCAATGGGTGAAGTGTCTAGCCCAAGGGCACAATGACCAAGACTGTCCGATCCGGGGCTCGAACCGGCAACCTTCCGATTACAAGGTGAACTTAAAATTTCACATAAGTAAGAT
The DNA here is from genome assembly GCF_057382095.1 of Aulonocara sp. 'chitande type north' Nkhata Bay. NCBI lineage: Eukaryota > Metazoa > Chordata > Actinopteri > Cichliformes > Cichlidae > Aulonocara > Aulonocara sp. 'chitande type north' Nkhata Bay. The sequence continues at coordinate 10,284,139 of NC_141347.1, forward strand.
GTGAAATCCTCAGAAGCTTGTTTTGATTTAAATATTTATTTCCTGTCATAAGTTCAGACAGACGGATGTATTAACATATTACATCCGTTTCAGATAACTAAAAAAAGGTACATGTTAAAAACTAAATCAAAAGTCAGGGATAAAGATTTCCAGTTTCAAAAGACAACAAACACCAGATCACTCAATTGCTTGGTCAATTACATTTAAAAACAAAAAAGAATGATTCTAAACATAAATCTTAGTTTACAGTAAGTTTTACAGGAGAACAGACATAAAATTGACAAAGTCTTTGTCAATATCAAATGAATAAGCTAAGAAATAAAAGCAAATTCTCCTAATCTCTCCTTGTATATTTATTTTAATGGTTGGTTTAGATGTAAATGGTGCCCAAACATCTCCACGGGTGGCGCTGCTACTTCACTGTGCTGCAGGTAACAAGTCACCCTAACTGGACATGATGCTGTTCCCAGAGCGATTGGTTGCTGCGCTACTTGATAAGGATTGACTATTCTTATGTCAATGAAAAAAAAGAGTGATTAGAGGAATAAGCAGCATATAAAATGGATGGATGGATAGCTCTATTGCAATAGTCTCATATTTCCTTTGAGAGAAAAGTATACTGCAATACATATTGTTATTTTATTGCCCCGCCCTAATATAAATATTTATTGGTTTCATAGCCTTTTTATAATGTTGGTATCATAAATAATATTGAACTGTATGAGCTTCTTATCTGGACATTTTAATTCCAATACTCTTATTCTGTTTCAGACATGCTCCAGGACCTTCATCTATCATACAGCCATGTCAGGTATTTGGGCAATTTATGTCAGCATGACGTTTTTTGCTATTGCTGAAATAGTACAAAGCTATGTATGTTTATATACAGTATGCAATTTTTGCTCTGTTTTTTTCCAGATTGTAATATCTGATACAGAGGATCTTGATCACCAAAACGAAACGAATCCAGTCATGAGTCCCTATAGGTAAATAAAATTGTGTCTTATATGTAATTTTAAATCTGTAACTACAGTACACGTTTGGGTTTGTGAAATGGGTAAAGATAATTAAAGGGTGAATAGAAGTTATTCTAATGTTGGAATTATAATTTCTCAACAGTAAATATGCAGACCTGTGTGCCCCCTGCATTGAGGACGAGGATGAAGAGCTGGTTGAAGTTGCTTCACCGATTGATGACAGAGCACTGTAAAATATCAAATACTACTTCAAATAACAATGCTAAATTGTATAGTCTTGCATTCGGTCTTTCATTTTTGTGATTACAGGGAAGACGTTAACATTAATCTACCTGACATCATTGCAAACTTATCCAGTGCTATTCATCATGGAAGTGTCAGCAGATTCAACATCTCAAGAGCAAATGTCTGGGATGGAGCAGTCAGGGGTTTCAGGCGGTTGTCATACTCTGAAACCAATGACATGCTGGTTAAATTTACTGATGATTCTGGCATTCTAGAAGAAGGACTTGATGCAGGTGGCCCAAAACGAGAGTTTTTGAGTCTGCTAATGAAACACATGAAAGATCGTCCCATTTTTGATGGACCTGAAGGACGTCGATTCCTCGTCTACAATGCAAAGGGTATGCAATGATCAGATGTTTGATAAACTTAATTTAAAGACTTTTTTGGACTTTTAAATCAATTTGTTTTTAATTATTATCAGAAGCAACTCATAATAATTTCTTGGATTATTTCAAAACAGCATTAGTCTGTCTATCTGATCGATCTATCTGACATCGATCGGATCTGATCGATCGGTAGAGAGAGGTGTGTGTGTGAGAGAGTTTATCATTTACTGTATTCATTCACAGCTGTAAGGGAGGATGAATACTACCTAGCAGGAAAGATGATAGCCGTGTCAGTTGTGCATGGTGGTCCAGGGCCCCATTTCCTGTCAGAAGAGCTGGTACATTATCTTGCAGGCCAGACTTCAGTAAAAGCAACAGTTGCCTCAGTCACAGATGACGACATAGGGAAAGCTTTACAAGAGGTGAGGACAGCGCAGGATTTGAATGCAGGATAGAACTACAGCTTCTTCATCTGTATGACATTAAAAAATTCTTTCTTTGTGTAGGGAAAAAACAGGAATGAAAATCAGACACGTAAGCTTACATTGTGTATGTCCATTTTTATGGGTTTTTCAGATCGACAGTGCTGGTTCAGTGGATGTCCTGCGTGACTGTGTCATAAAACACAGTACTATGCTACAGGTGGCTGGTTGTCTAAGGCATGTTTCCACAGTTGAGGAAAAGAAAGACATTGTGTCTGACTATCTCCAGTGGTATATAATTGCTCGAAACTCATCTGTAATTGACAGGGGAGACAGGTGAATTATTGTTATGACAGTGTTGTTCATAATTTCCGACTGAAATATTTTACATTCTCCAAGGTTTCCAAAGTTCACAGTTTGTCCATAGTTTGTGCATGTACTATGAACTGGTAAATGACACAAAGTTCTCCTCATTCTTTAGATTTAAAGAGGGTCTTTCAGCACTTAATTTCCTGAGTGCACTCCAGCAACACCCTACTTTGCTTTCCCCGGTCCTGTGTCACATGGAAAAGAAACTCACAGCCCTTGAACTTGAGAGACTTTTCAAACCTGACTTCAGCCCATCTGGAAGTAACAGGAGACGTCTGGAAAGTCAAACTGTGGGCTACTGGTCAGACTATCTGCTGGACTGTGAAGGTTTATACCAGTATTTCTTTTAGTACTCATTACAAGACAATGTGTTGAATTCACATATACATATATAATTTTTTTTTAAATTTTTTGCAGAATCACAAACTGCTGTGTCGTTGGGCGATGTTCTGATGTTTGCAACTGGGCTAACATCACTGCCACCTTCTGGATTAGATCCACTACCAAGCCTACAGTTCCTGGATGACTCTTTATTCCCGATGGCAAATACATGCTTAAACTTATTGAAACTACCAATGATAACTTCATATTCCTTGTTTAAATCCAACATGGATTTTGGAATTCAAAACTCCCCAGGGTTTGGATGTTTCTAGAATGTCTGGCCTTGTAGTTCAAACCTGCTGTTGATTTATTCCTCAAGTTTTTAAGTCAAATTTTTTTTAAAATATGTTATGAATAGGAGAAGGTGGGACATACTGGCGGTACAGCACAAATCCATTATAGTTTACCAGGTTTATTGTAGTTTTATTAGATAACCCAGTTACTTACAGCTGCTTCTTCTTGGCATTACATTGTAAATTCTGTAGGTTTTTTGCTACGGGACTTATCCAGAAATCTGTTATGTATTTGAGCATGTTTTTTTTATTCTAAAATGTAGGTACATCTGTTCAAAGGAGATTTAAAATGCAATCGCTAGACTTGATTTGTTCAAAGTTTTGACAGTGCTACTAAAAGTAAAGGCATTTAAAGGTGTACTGTGTTCTACTCTTAAAAGTTGTAATAAACACACAATACAGTGCAAGATGTGATTTTGATTTGATTTATTATTTATATAAATGTTCAGGACTGTATCTCAACTTCCATCAGCTAAACAAGGACCAGAATTATCAAGACATTCAGTAAGAATATGCTTTTACAAATACAAACTTAAACTTTTGGCGTCTTCAGCCAACTCATGTAGCCTAGTTCAAAAAAGCAGCATATGCTATAGGTTTTGGTGAAAACAACAAAAAGCCAGGTTTTTGTTTTTTTTTAGAAATTTGCAATTTCTATTAACTTCATGTAAAGTTCAGTGGCAGACTCCCAGCAGACGGGCTTTTGAAAATGATTTTGCTCCATTACAAAATTCAGATACTCCTGTATGTTTGAGTCCCCACATACAACTACTGACAGCCTAGACTCAGGAAAAGCGTCCAGTTCAGATTGTTGAATCAGGAATCCACAGTCTCTGGAGCCGTATCTCTGATCAATGGAAGACAATTGCATTAATATAGGTTTACACATAAAGTAATTATTTGATCATTATTATCCGTTACCTGTGGGGTAGGTAGTACAGTTCATTTGGCACACCTCCTGGACATGAAGCTGTTCTTGAGGGACGAATCCGATGAGTGTTCCACAGCTTCACACATTCATCAAGATCCTTCTGAACAATGACAGTGAAGCAAAATCTCAAAAGGCACTGATGCTCGTGACTTCCATTGAAGTGTCCAGCATCTCGAAGATCCGCAAACAGCTCCAACCAAAACTGAGCCCTAAAAAAAATTGTTTAGAGATAGTTTAGTTTGTTTACATGGCATCGTTTCACAACACGTCATCGCATGGCACTTTACAGTTCATTTTAACTGAATCATATATAGACTCCAGTCAGTTTAAATGTTTTCTATCGAAAGGGATTGCATACAGGCAAAACTCTAAAACATTTCAGTAATGTGCAAAAGTTAATTTATTTTAGGAATTCTAATTAAATGTGAAATTAGCGATACTGAGTCATTACATACAAAGTGAGGTATTTCAAGTATTTCTTACAATGTTAATGATTAAGACGTAGAACTTATGAAAAACCCAAATTCAATGTCTCTAACAATTTGTATGTTCTATTTGTTTGGGTCCTTTTTGCATAAATTACTGCCTCCATGCAGCGTGGTATGGATGCTATCAGTCTGTGGATCTGTTGAGGTGTTATGGAAGACCAGGATGCTTCAGTAGCAGCCTTGAGGTCTTAGCCACTACACTATGTTACACCCCTTTCATCCACACTTACATTAGACAAAACTTTCTATTAATGTGCTTTGATAGTCTCTGTGAACATTCAAATTCTTTTAAGGTGTTCTTTATGGAGGGTGTCAATTATGTTTTTTTTCCCACAGCTGTCAGGACAGCAGTCATGTCCATCCTGTGAGTCCTCCTGAATTAGAAAGACCATTTAGAGGCTCAGGAACCCTTTGCAGATGATTTGAATTAATTAGCTCATAGTAGAGTGGCACTTTAAGTCTAAAATATTTAACCTTTTCACAATATTATGGTTTTGAAGTTGGGTTTTTCTTAAGTTCCAAAGCATAATCATCATAATTACTAAATGGGCTAAAAATGTATAGTTTGGCATACAATGAGTATTTAATATCGGTTTTACTTTTTAAGTTGAATTACTGAAATAATAATAATAATAATAATAATAATAATAATAACAACAGTGGATTGCATTTATATAGCGCTTTTCGAGGCCCTCAAAGCGCTTTACAATTCCACTGTTCATTCACTCTCACATTCACACACTGGTGGAGGCAGCTACAGTTGTAGCCACAGCTGCCCTGGGGCAGACTGACAATAAATCAACTTTTGCACAACATTCAAATTTGTTACGCCTTTAAATATCAGGCAAAATTAAATGTTATATTTACCTTCCTTTTCGATATATGGACCACCAGGACTCAATTCGCTGGTTATTCGTTGATGAACCAAACATGTGACTGGACTCTCCGCTGAAGTGGTCATCATGATGGTGACGTAGTGCGCACTGAACTGCAGCCATAATGCCGTTTTCTGTCCCACAGTCAGTTCTCAGTCTCATCGGTACAACACCAAGGCTCCCAACACATGACAAGTAATAGTAAGCTATAACCACTGGATTATTATTGGTTGGTCCACATTCTAGCCACAAAACCTTGCGTGAAAATCCATCAATGCACCCTGAAATGGCCAAACCGAATGGTTTGAGCTTGTCATAACCATCAGCATGCCACATGTAGTTGGGTCCCAGCGAATGATAGGTTCTCCTAATGAATCTTCTGCGTGTTCTCATCTGGCATCCATGAGGATTAAGCTCCCGGAGTATTTTCATCACATCATCCCTCTTCACTTTAAGATGATGCTTTTGTTTAAGTACCTGCCACATTGTTCGATACCCAAACAATCGCCCAGGTCCTTGAAGCTCCGCTCTGATTGCGTTAATGATCGTTGTTCTGGAGTGAAAATATTTTCTTCGGTAAAGTCCAGCATTATTAAGTTTACTTTTAAGACTCCTTAAACTTATCTTTACACCATGCAAACTTAACATCATGTCCATGATAACACTATATGAGTGACCTTCGTTGAAATATTTAATGCAGTACTGTAGGGTGTCTGATCCTTCAGCCTGGTATGTGTCCCGCAAAAGCTCCAGAGACCGTCCACAGGAAGCACAAAAAGGGGTGAAGAGGCTGAAGCTAACGCCACAAAACGGGCAAAACATTTTCCGGTTCTCTATGTAGTGCAGCAAGCACCGTCAGGGTGATAAGGAAGCGCTGTGAGGCGTGAGTTTCTCAACGTTTGTTGACATCCCGAATCACTTTTCTGAGCTACAAATATGGAGTAAGCCTAATCGTTGTGCCACTTCCGGTATTTCAGACAATCCCTTTCCGTCAAGGATTTTTAATTTGTTGTGGATTTTTAATTTGTTGCGGTTTTTTAATTTGTTGTGGATTTTTGATTTGTTGCGGTTTTTTAATTTGTTGTGGATTTTTAATTTGTTGCGGTTTTTTAATTTGTTGTGGATTTTTAATTTGTTGTGGATTTTTGATTTGTTGCGGTTTTTTAATTTGTTGTGGATTTTTAATTTGTTGCGGTTTTTTAATTTGTTGCGGTTTTTTTAATTTGTTGCGGTTTTTTAATTTGTTGCGGATTTTTAATTTGTTGCGGATTTTTAATTTGTTGCTGTTTTTTAATTTGTTGTGGATTTTTAATTTGTTGCGGTTTTTTAATTTGTTGCTGTTTTTTAATTTGTTGTGGATTTTTAATTTGTTGCCGTTTTTTAATTTGTTGCCGTTTTTTAATTTGTTGCGCTTTGCACTTCCCAGCCACCGTATATATGTGATGGTGGCATTTTTTACTTTTATGATTACACATGTCTGGAAAATGAAGTTATATTCTTGTTATGTGCAATAACATCAATGTTATTGTATACGTAGATTAGCATAAAGAAACAAAATAAATCTTCAATGTTGGCGTCCAATTTTAAGTGTGTGTGTGTGTGTGTGTGTGTGTGTGTGTGTGTGTGTGTGTGTGTGTGTGTGTGTGTGTGTGTGTGTGTCAGATCTCTGAATCTGACGTAATCCTCTGGATATTGAATGAGCTGACTCTTGATTATCTGTGTCTTACAGGGTTAGGTGGTGCTGGGAATGTGGAGTTGTAAGGGGTGCACAGAAACGGTATCAAGTCGTTCCAAGCTTTTGCATCACTACAGATTAAAACATCCACATTTTGGACGTCGTTCTCACTTTCCATGTACATACCTGCATTGTCCATGCACCTTTAAAACGTGGAATGCCCTTATTGTCCATCAAAATAAAATCCACAGCACGGGGGTCACTACTAAAAAAAAGGCGATTTTCAGTTGCCACCTTTGCGAATGCAATGATTTAGCATCAGAGCGTGATTATTTTGCTCACATATATGCGCATCTTAAAAGAAATGAGACACTTACTTGTATGTTTCTAGGCTGCAACTTTAAAACAAACATTTACTGTACATTTAAATCACACAAAAACTGTAAACACAGACATTATACACCAGGTGATTTTAAACGAGGTATAGTAAGAACAGGAATCGCACCTACAAATGAATTTGCGGAAAATAGTCAGGAGTTTGTAGATCAGTTGGATACTGTCATTCCTTCACATGGTCAGTGTGATACTGAGGACTTGCAAAAAGTCATAGAGCAAAGTTTTGCAAATACTCTGCTAAAGCTGGAGCATTTGGTCCATGTGCCAAGCACAGCTATTGATGTATTTTTAGAGGAACTCTATCATTTGATACGGTCGGCACCTGTACCATTATCCTGTGATATTGTGACGAATATCTTTAATCAAAGAAACCTCCCCATTGATAAAGATCTCATTACAGAAACTATTAATGCAGTTTTTTCAGGTAATCCTGTACTAAGGTCCATTCAAAAGGGTGGTCCGCTAAGCACAGCATATCTGCGTAAGCAGTATTACAAGGAAAATTTCTGTGTTTTAGAACCAGTTGAATATATACTTGATGCTGAAAAGAAACACAGTTTCCAATATGTCCCATTGCTGAAATTGTTACAGCAGCTGTTGAGTAGAAAAGATGTTGTTGATGAAGTTGTGAAATGCCATAAACAACAGGTGGGAACAGACTACTGGGTCATATCATTACAAGTCTTCAAGTGATGGTTCCCTATTTAAGGAAAACTTTTTCCTTTCTGGAGAAAATCTAAGGATTTCCCTACGTTTTTATGTGGATGACTTTGAAGTCTGTAACCCCCTTGGTACCTTATCGTCCATCTACTTGTCAGTGTTGTGCAAAACCACTGACGTTAAAACTTATGGTTATGACAAAATCTTGGAACCTCTTCTACAGGATCTGAAAACTCTTGAAGAACATGGCGTTTATGTTCCACTATTAGGAGAGTCAGTCAAAGGTACAGTCGTAAGTGTAATCGCAGATAACCTTGGAGCACACAGTGTTGCAGGATTTATGCAAAGCTTTTCTGTAGAATACTATTGCAGATTTTGCACAGGGAAGAGCAGTGATATTCAGCTGTATTCTGTAGCGTCTGGTGCTTTCACGCTAAGAAGCAAAGACCTTCACCAAGTCCATGTCAAACAAGCCCAAGATACAGGTACAGGCTGTTGTGGAGTGAAAAGAGAATGTGTCTTCACCAAAAATCTGTCCCACTTTCATGTCATATTTGGTTATCCGCCTGATCTTGCTCATGATGTTTTTGAGGGTATAATCCCAGTAGAGTTGGCTCATTGCTTGACAGTTCTTATATCAAAGAAGTTTTTCACTTTAGCCGACTTAAACAATGCGATTCTGAAGTTCCCCTACAAATGGGAAGATAAGACAAACAGACCTCATGTAGTGTCACAAACTTTCTCTAGCACCAAAACAGTAGGAGGAAATGTGCATGAGAACTGGAGCTTGCTCCGGTTCTTGCCTTTTTTAGTTGGATCACTTGTGCCTGAAGATGAGCCTGCATGGCTTGTTCTCATGACTCTGAAGGATATCACAGAACTTGTTGTGTCCCCTGTGCATAGTGATGACTCTCTGGCTTTTTTGGAAAGCAAAATTATAGAGCACAGACAGCGATACCAGGCACTGTTTCCTGATGTTAAGCTACTACCAAAACACCATTATTTGGAGCACTATCCACAGATGATTAGGTTTTTTGGTCCAGTTGTTTGGCTGTGGACAATGCGTTTCGAGGCCAAACACAGCTTTTTCAAGCAGGTCATGAGACACACAAGCTGCTTTAAGAATGTGCCTCTCTCCTTGGCCTCAAAGCATCAGATGATGATAGCTTACCATCTAAGCTCCCCATCTCTTGGCAAGTCTGAACTAGAGGTCTCGGCTGTATCAACTTTTCCAGTGGATTTGCTTAAAGAGGAGATGGCTAGAGTCATTAGGCAAACATTCCCTGACATTCTAGAGATAAACCTTGCACAGTGTGTGACAATAAAGGGCATAACTTATAGGAAGGGAATGGTACTGGCCCACAGGGCAGCTGGTGGGTTGCCAGAATTCTGTGAAATAAACCACATCTGCATTGTAAACCAGAGCATATTCTACATTGTCAGAGAGCTCGGTGGCTGGTACAGGGAGCACTACAGAGCTTTTGAGCTCAACCCAGTATCTGCAAGAATATTCACTCTTGTTTCACTCCGTGAACTCCTTGACACTTATCCACTGGTTGACTACAAGATCGGATCAGTCTGCATGGTGACTTTAAAAAGGCATATAGAAATAAAAGGTGTGCAAATATTTGTAATAAGTTCAGTCACATGTATTTCACTAGATACATTTTTTTTTTTTTTTTTTTTTGTATATCTGACCTTTTATAACTGACTGATATGTATGGGTAACTGTATGAAGACTAAACTGAAGTTATTCTTTCTGGGTGTCTGATGTATTGTTGTTGTTTTTTTTCGTCTACAGAATAGCTGCTTGAAATGGGGACCCCTGTGATCCTAAAGATCATCTTGACTGATGGAACCTGTCAAAGGCTCATTCTCTCCAATGGACCACCTGAATCAATTGAGGATCTCATTGTTGAAGTCAAGAGACAGTGTGGTCTTCAGGGCGATTTCAGACTTCAGTTTATGGATTCCTTGTTTGGGAATGAGTTCCTTAATCTTACCTCAGTTTCAGAAGTGGCAGACAGAGGGACTCTTAAAGTTATTGACATGTCAAGACCCACCACTATGCAGCATGAGGATTATATCATTCTTGATCCTGTCCAGGACTCCGAAGCCCTCAGCTGTTCCTCTGTTAACGATTCTTCGTACCTGTCTGGTGGATCTGTGGACACGGATGTGTTGTCATCAAGTGAGTCAACAAGCTCACGATCTTCTTGGCCTGCTGTCTTTTATGTGCCCAAGTTTTCGTATGATGCTGAATTACAACTTCAGCAGGCAAAAATTGCGTACAATCAGAATGGAACTGCACTTATTCCAGATCCCAAGTTGAAGTCAGCCATCCTTGAAGGTTTGGTGCAGGAAATTGTGAAGTATAAAGTGTATGTCAGTGATAAAGAAATGGATCAAGTAGCTCAGAGTCTGATCAAGAAGCATCCCTGTCTAACTGAGACAGGCTCCAACACTGGATTTGGAGGATGGAAGACCAGTTTAAAATATAAACTCTCAAACTATCGCACCCAGCTACGAAAACTGGGCTGCCCAGAGGTGACTGTAAACTCTCTAAAGAACAAACCTGTTGGAAGATGCAGTGCAGCCTTTGGTGTCAAAAAAGCAAAGAGGGCAGAAGTTAACTTTTGCCCAACATACCCACCAGAAGAAACTGAGGAGAGCCTGGAGGCAATGCGGAAAACTTTACTCTTGGACATAAAGAAGAAGAACAACAGAGAGTTGGTGAAATTCAAGATGGAAAAGACTTTTGCCTACAGAAGACATGAAGTTGTTCGTGATGCACCAATGGTAGAGGCTTTCATGGCAAGATGGCCTGCTCTATTTGATGTCCATGAGGTAAAGTTTGACTCACACCGGGAGTTCTTGGAAGAGGTGTTAAGCTAAAATACTTTAGGCACATTTAACAGCCAATTTCTTCAGCATTGGTGATTGTGGCCTTCTTCCTGGTGTTAAACATTTGAAGCTCACTCTTTTGTGCTGATGTTTTCAGATCAATGCTGAGTTTAAAAGAATTACCACAATCCCCCTTCAATCAAAGTTCCTGTCTCAGATGGATCTCCACTTAGACAACCTGGTGAAGCTGTTCAAAAGAAGAGGAGGACAGCTTGGACAAAGACTGAAAAAAGTTGTGGCACAAATGGATAATGTAAGTGATAAAGCCTTAACACAACTATGACCCCTTTTGGACAAAACTTTTAATTGGTTAAAAATTGTAAATGTTTTTCCAATGATAAATGCTGTCATCTTGTACTACTTTTACATCTGCTTGTTTTTGTTTTAATCTACTTAGTCAACTTTATTAGTATGTGTGCCTTTACTTTGAAAGCATTCATGTAAAGTACAGTACTAAAACCTAAAATCAATGAGAAGGGCTAACTGAAGATACTAATCACACAAATTTGATTTCAGTGTGAAGATGTTGATGCTGGACGTGAGTGTGTCATTAAGGGAGTGTGTATCTACATGGGTGAAGATCCTGACAACCTTATCCGGGAGTATGTGGTAAGTACTTGGGGTATTTTATTTTATTTTTTGGGGGGGTGGGGGGGTGACTTTCACCAGTACATCATATTGCTCACTTGCCATGGATTGAGTAACATGACTTTTATTTTATTTATTTATGTATTTTTTACAGGACATGGATGAAGACGCCATCAATGAGGCCATTGAAGACACCACTGTTGGAATTTATCTTCTTAAAGAACAAGCTTCAGCAGATGAACAAGAAGACATTGGAGTTGTCCTTGAAGGCATCAGGGTGGTGAAGAATTTGGATAATGTAGCATTTGCTGTGGTAATGCTATTTGGACTCATGTATGCACTAAACCTTGCCTACCCTGCTGACCTCTGCTACACCTTTGAGGTTTTCCAGAAGGTTTTCATGGAACTAAACTCTCCAACAAAGTTCTTGCTCTCAAAAACCGTCTGTTTCACTGAAGGGTCAAAGACTGCACTTCAGCAATTCTTTACTGAACACAAAACGAAAAACTGCAATGTTATACTGCTGATACTGTTTGTTTGGGTTTTTTTTGTTGTTGTTGTTGTTGTTTTTTCTCATGTGACTGCACTTCGAGGTGACACTTTTTTTCTTTTCTTCCTTTTGGTGGTATTGTATTGCGAGAAATGTTTACAGAGGTTTTTTAGCAATGTGCTCTGGGTCAACCTTTACATCCTGCTTATATGTTCAAAAGGAAGATTCCTTTAGGTGTTTGGTATTATGTGACAGTGTCATTTAAGCTTCAATTTAGTAAAAAAATTCTGTACAGCTAAATACAAAATGTGACATGTATGAAGATATATCTTATCCTTAATAGCAGCTTGCTGCCTCTTTGAGTTTTGGAAGACCAATTTAAGCTGAAGTTGTTCTATATATGTACAGACTTGATCATTCAAAGCAGCTTGCTGGTTTCTGTCTCTTAAACCCCAGGTAACAGGAGTTGTAGAAATGTTAAATGCAAAAAAAAGTTATATTTGTGTAAGCCTGTTTGTTCATGGATGCTTTTTGATTCTTTTTCCAAGTAGGCTTAATTTAGTTTCAAACTTTTAATTGTGAAATTAAATACAAATATGTGTAAGATGACAGGATCATTAATAAGCACTTATTTGTAGCTTTCTTGTATTGCTGCTAAGGTCAGTTTTGAGGGGAAATATTTACAAATGTTTTAAATCTTTCTTTCAGTTATATCTGCAGGCAATCGCTAAAACTGTGTAACAAGTTTATATGCTTGCTGTTTTCACTGCTGTTAAAATAAAGGTGAACTTTTCAGCACTCCCATTTTTTTTTTTGCCTTTTTTGTCAATAACATTTAGTTTATATTTACATTATTATATTGTACATAGGCAAGAAACCAAGGACTGAATTTTTATGAAGTTGACTTAAAATAATTAAGTAGGATTTAAAGCCATAATTTGTGTTGCAGGAACATAATTATAATGCCTTTATGTTACACAATTTCATTAAGTACCACTGACAATCAAAAATACGTTGGTGTTAAACTTTAAAATATATCAACATTACGTAATACATTGATATTTTGGTAACAGACAAACAGTATGTACATCGAACATGATTTTTTTTTAAGTAATCTAATGTGAATGAAATACTTTGGCTTTACAAGTAATTATTACTTGTTGGAAAGTGGAAAATTAAGTCAGTCATACTTATTCATATTATGTGGGACCGATGTACACAATAAAATCAAGTAAATTGAAAGAACTTTTTTTTTCAGTGTACCCCTTTCATGTAAACATCCAAGGGAAACCCTGGGTCAACTTAAAGAGTTAAGGTTTGTGTCACCACTTATTCTAATAGACAATGTTAGGGTCAGTGAACAAAGATATCCTGGATTTGTTGAACCCGTAGTGTAGAGCCCACTGGGGTATTCCAGGAAGCAGGTTTAGATAACAACTCCATGTTTGTTAACCCTGAAATGATGGAAACACGGGGTGTGTTCCACACATATGCAGTACCTCTCTCCTATTCCTCGGTAAAAGAATTGCTAAGGACTTACGAAATGAGAAGAGCTATTTGCTGAGAATTGGAACAGCCCTACACTTGTCTCTCCTTAACAATGTGATGCCAGATGTCCACCGTATTGAAACTACAGAAGATGGACTACCTTACTTTGCTATGATGTGTTCTAAACCCGGTGTGTTATGGAGGTCATGAAAAGCCTGTGAAAAATATCTTCATTACAAAGGCTGATGTTCTAAAGAAGGAACGTTTACTAATGTCTGCAGTTGCATGAAACCATCGTCTGATCTTAAAAAGTTGCTGGAATTACTAAAGAGGCTCAGAGTCAATTTGTGACTGACAGTTGTGAACAGGGCTATCTTTGCAGCTTGCTTAATGGGATATGGATTTGTAAGCTTTTCACTTCCAGGAGGAGACTTTACACAGTTGTATGCAAAGCACTGGGCACCCCTGATAATCTTCACGATTTTCCTTTAGAAAACATTGGTTCTTTACATCAGCAATTTCATTTAAATATATCAGCAGATGACCACAATGATATTTGACAAGTGAAATCAAGCTTTTAGGATTTACAGAAAGTGTGCAATAATTACCACTGTAACTTAGTCACATATAATTTGTGCAAAATCTGACACCACGGGGGGGGGGGGGGGGAATCAGGCTTTATGCCTGTTGTTTTACACGACAGTAAATAATGTTTGTCCTGTTCTGCATATGTGATTGGTTAGCTGTTCCACACAGATTTCAGGTTCATAGAGTGGAAGAGATTGTAATGATGCAGCTCTCCTTTGGATAAATCCTGAGCTTCACCTCACAGCCCCCTGATCATTCAGTGAGCTAGTTTAAGTCATTGTACCGTTTATAAGGTTGGGCAAACCTGCAGTCTGCTGAGACTGAAGAAGTCACCTGGATGATGATGAAATGTTTCTCCCGCTGAAAACGTCCAGATGAACAGAATCAACTTTTTGGGATTTACTTACCTGGATGATTGAGCATGCATCAAGACATGTGAAACCATGTATGTGTCACAGTTAATGTTAAGCTACACAGCATAACATTAACTCTACACAAGTGGAGGTACACAAACTATATTACAGACATTTTATAACCCTACATTTAGAGAGTAGTAGTAGTGAATGCAAAAAAGTGGGAGGAGCATAGGATGATGTAGCTCAGCTTGCCACAATGCTTCTCTAACTACAGCAATCTTATCTCAACTGGACTACTGTAATTCTCTATATGCAGCTGTTAGCCAGTCTTGTCTAGCACGGCTCCAGCTGGTCCAGAATGCTGCAGCTCGTTTCCTGACACGTTCAAAGAGACACAAGCATATTTCCCCGATCCTCACCTTACCTTACCTCGCCAAGCTTTAACATTCGCCAAGTTAAAGCTTGGCAAATGTTTTGAACCATTCGCCAAGCTTTAACAGTAGATAATGTGAGTGGGTTGCTACAGAACATCGTTAAGGTCTTAAGTTTTCCCACAAAAAGCAAACTTTTCAAAGGGAATTTAGACATAGAGCTCTCAATATCCAACCAGACAGGAGAAGGCTGTTGTACCCAATCGGCAGCTATACGCATATGGGTGCTCAGCTGATACTTCCTTATATCTGGGAAATAAAGGCCCCCTTTTAAGGATGGAAGACATAACGTGGATATTTTAAGATGAGGTTTCCTCCCTGCCCAAACAAAGGAGCTGAACCAGCCATTTAGAGTTTGGATAGCTTTATGTGGAAAAAGGGTCGGAACCATCTGTATTGGGTAAAGTAGCCTAGGTAGAATATTCATTTTCAGAAGAGCAATACAACCGAGCCAGGATAACGGTAAGGACTTCCATCTCTCTAGATCTAGTTTGACCTGCTCAAATAGGGGGGTAAAGTTACTTTTATACATCTGTTCAAAGGCGTGAGTAACCCTAATCCCCAGATACGTAAAGCCCTGTGTGGACCAAGTGAAGGGAAATGGAGAAGGGGCCCATAGTTTTTGTTTCAGACTGCCCAATGGCATCTCTTCTGATTTATTGAAATTAATTTTATAGCCTGAGATTTCACTAAACTTATTAATAGTTTCAACCAGAGAGGGGATTGATGTTTCCGGCCGAGTCAACACAACAAGTACATCATCAGCATACAGAATAATCTTATGCTGTCTTTGTCCTACAGATAGACCATGTATGTCCGTCTGAACTCGTACTGCCTCTGCCAATGGTTCTATGGCTAGGGCAAAGAGCAAAGGGGAGAGGGGGCAGCCTTGTCTGGTTCCCTTCTGTATCTGGAAGTTGGAGGACCGCACCCCGTTTGTAAGAACTGCAGAGCAGGGATTGTTATAAAGTAACTTAATCCAGTTTATAAAGTTTCCACTGAAACCGAATTGATGTAGTGTAAAAAACAGGTAAGACCATTCAACATGGTGAAATGTCTTCTCGGCATCAAGGGAAATTACCACACCAGGCAGAGATTTTTGTTGGAAGAACTGGATCATATTCAATAACCTACGCATGTTATTATATGAATTGCGCCCTTTAATAAAACCCGTTTAGTCCTCATTAATAAGCGAGGGGAGTAAAAGTTCCAGACGTTTTGCTAATATCTTGGAGAGGATTTTCAGATCCACATTCAACAAAGAGATTGGCCTATAGGAGGGATAATCTTCAGGTAGCTTGCCCTTTTTAAGTATAAGGGATATATTGGATTCCCTTAAAGAACTGTGCAAGAGACCCTTTTTAAAGGAGTCATTGTACATGTTCAGCAGCGGGCTAGCTAAAATTTCTCTGAATTCTTTATAAAACTCGGCACATAGTCTGTCTGGTCCCGCTACTTTGCCAGCCTTCAGCTCTTTAATAGCGTCTAATGGTGTCAAATCCCATCTTAAAACACGTTTTTACTCATTGGCTTTCAACACCGCATGAGAGTTACCTATCTATCCACCTAGTCATCTGTTACCAGGTATTTGTTATTGATGTTATTTGTTACTGTGTAATTTTTGTTTTTTGGGTTTTCTTTTTATCTTTGTAAAGCACTTAGGTCAACATTTTGTTGTTATTAAATGTGCTATATAAATTAATAAAAAAAATAATAAAAAAAAAACAGCGATGAAATAAAAGGAAGGTGTACCCAAACAGAGGCTAACCTGGAGTCTTCACACCTCTCCTGCACTTTCCTGTCAGCTTTGTGACAGCAGCACTCAGTAAATCAGCTTAAATTTAACTTCCATTCCACTTCCAGCAGCCAGCATATGTTCATTCACAGGCACTTGTTACGTTTCGGTGTTGTCGGTGTGTTGTTTTTGGCGTGACTGTTATGTGTTTCCTGTTTTACTTTGAAAGTCTGTGTTATCTTAGTGTTTTCAGTTTACGTTTCCCTGTCTCGTCAGTTCTAATTTGCCCCAGCTGTGTTTCCCTCCTGTTGTCCATTTTCCTGATTGCTCCCTCTATGTATTTAAACCCTGTGTTTCAGGGTGTCATGGTCGCGATCTCCCCCGTGTTGTAAATAGTTTGGTGTTTTGTTGTAAATAAATAGTAGTGATGGTGAGATGAAGCCTCATGATGAACTGAAGCTTTCCATCCAATTGGTCGACTCATGGTTCGAAGCATTGTGATGATTCATTTGCTCTACTGCGCCATCAAGTGGACAATTCAAGTGAAGCGGGCTCTTTGATTATAATGATATGTAAACCTTATGTACATCTGGATAATGACACAAACTAGTGTTTGGTGCTTCACTTTTTAATAAACTAAAAGACAGAAATCAGATTATAGGATGTGTAGTGTTGTTTATTTATATTTTGGTGTTTATCATTTGTGATATTTATTACTGTGTGCATACTTTATTAGGAGAGACAAAATTAAAAAAAAAAAAAAAAAACATCTCTTCCTTGCTGGTTCCATCGAAGAAGAAATGCACAAGTAACTATGTAGCACATACGTAATCCAATTCCACAACACGGTGTGATGGGGAATCAGCTGTTTTCCTGCCCATGTTATTTCGAATCTGGCGCGAACCGGTGAACCAGTCCCTGAATCAGTCACGTGGTACGGACTGCCCGCGAGGCCTCGAACGTCACTGCATACGTAATCAAAGCAAGCCTCGATACGCGCTTCAGAAAAACGCCCCCGCGATTACCCGACGCACGATTCGAAGCTTCGACACACAGGACACATCACTAATAAATAGTTTGTTGTAAATAGCTGTAAATAGATTTGTCGATACTTTCGTTTTGGGATTTTGGTGGAGAGCCTTAGTGGGGGGTTTTTTGTGTGGTTTTTTTTTTTCTTTATTTTTATTTTTTTCGTGTTGCACTCCGGTTGCCTAGGCCGGGGTGTAACACACTGGTACTGGTGACCTTCAGCGAGACAGTGAACCCTTACTGCTCATCATTGTAACAGCTCTAATGCTAAGTTTGTCTGTAATCCATAAAACAATAGCAGCCAAGAGTCAAAATATTTGTTTATAGTTCTGGATGCATGTCCACATCTTCTGCACAGGAGCCAACTTGCAGAGAGCATAATAAGAGTTCTATATTTTCTTAGTGGAGATTTATATCATTTACATAAATTTATGAATATTCCAGCAGATTTGTGAAAATTTGTAAATAAAACTAAAGGACATTTTAAATTACCATACATTATTTTTAAATTGTTGACATAACACTAAATATCTTGATTTAGTTTAAGTTTTCGTTTTAGCTTAAACCAGGAAGGTATGTACCATGAACTCAGTCCAGACTCTATAAAAAAGATAGACTTCAGCATATGTTAAAATTCACATCATTGGTTACATTATAAATAAATAAGTGGCCAATGATAGTTGTTATGAAGGGGAAAGAAGCCACAGAAACCAAAACGTTTGTACAATGTCATACATTTATTTGCTTGATATGGACATTTAAACATGCACATTGACTCGCCTTTGGAGACAGCCTCCAGTCCCCACTTAAGGGACATCTGTGTTATCTGAATATCCAGGGGCATCCTCTTCATATAAAACTTCATATAAAACACGGATGTAGCCACCCATTGCTTTTTGGACACCTCAATTTGAAGCTTCAGCTGACAGGCTACAGTTTTGGGCCTTTCTTTTCCGACACGGACGTTGTTGCTCAGTCCAGGCATGACACTCAAGTAGACTTTTTTATTTTAGGTCCTACTTAATTATCTAACTTGATAGAAAAAAAGAAAATAACTTTTTCCAAGTTCTACCAAGCAGCTGGTAGAGCTTTGTTTTTTTTTTCTAAGTGGAAGTTTAAAAACTTAAACTTCCTTCATGAAAGTTTAAAACAAAATAATTATCTTAGGACAAATAAATACACGGCTCCTTTTTTCAAGGATATAATAATAATAACAGTAATAATAATAATAATGTCATCAACATTATTTTTAAGTAATTAAGTATCCTAAGTTTGGTAAAAAAAATAAAAAATAAACAAACAAATAAGTAAAAATCATGACAGTTTAGGTAATAGTAATCCCATGGTCAGATGGATTGGTGTTGCAACTACAGCGATGCGGACGCTGTACCGGTCTGTTGTGGTGAAGAGAGCTGAGTGTGAACGCGAAGCTCTCAATTTAACAGTTGATCTACGTCCCTACCTTCACCAATTGTTACGAGCTGTGGATAGTGACCGAAAGAATGAGATCGTGGATACAAGAGGCAGAAATGAGCTTCCTCCAAAGGGTGGCTGGCCTCTCCCTTAGAGATAGGGTGAGAAGTTCGGCCATCCGGGAGGGGCTCAGAGTTGAGCCGCTGCTCCTCCACATTGAAAGGAGCCAGTTGAGGTGGTTCAGGCATCTGACAAGGATGCCTCCTGGGCCCCTCCTGGGTGAGGTGTTCCAGGCATGTCCCACCGGGAAGAGGCCTAGGACACGCTGGAGAGGTATCTCTCGGCTGACCTGGGAATGCCTTGGTGTTGAACCGGACAAGCTGGAGGAGGTGGCCAGGGAGAGGATGGTTTGTCCCATGTTAACAATCTCACATATGCTGGTAAACATGTTTCTAGCAATACATCATTACATGGTTTGTAATCACATTTTTAGTTTAAAAAGTTAAAAAAATAAAATAGAGCTAAAATGAAAAGCCTGAATCATTTAATAAAAAAATCTGTATTTATTTGTATTTTTAAGCGTGTTTTAAGCCAATATTAAAACATGCAAGATTTATTTAAAAACAAATTACTGATTAATATTATTATTGCCCATGGTAAATAAAAAGTGCTAAGAAATAATAGTTCTATTATTATTTTCTTACAGAGAATGTTAAAGGGTTAATGTGGCTACCATGGTTCTACGGGTCTAAATTTGCACACCAAGTGTGCTCTTCATACCCAGATCAGACCTCAGGAAGGTTTGTATATTTTCAAACTGCCAACTTGATCCACTACAACATTGAATTGTCTTCTGTTTCCAGGACTGCTTTCAGGCCAGCACATGCGGCACTGCAAAAAGAGTGCCAGCTGCAGTGGTTCCAACTATAACATATATAATTTCTTAAATGTACAAATGTTAGTTTGATTCTGAATGAAAGAAAACCTATAGTGCTTGATGAAAAATAATATGCAATCCATGTGTGTTTACTGAAAAGGAAATTGTGGCCTGTGAATGCTTTCATTTCACAATTAGATTGGACTATCCACTTCAGTGAGATGGGTAATGGCCATACAAAGGTTGGAGTGATGCAAAAGACTCATGCAGGCTACTCAAACCGTTCCTGGATCAAACCAAGAACCAATCAAAAATAACCTTTATGTACATCTCTGGTGAAAAGTGAGCTTACAATTGTTTTTTAAATAAAAATGAAAGGTCAGATCTTGCTGTTCTCCAAGTGAGAGTCAATGTGTTTGATGAGGGCATCATCAGGGTAACTGGTTGGGAAGGTCAGCTGGCACAGAGGGCAGCTCCGAGCAGCATTCTCTTCCGATTCCATCCATAACTGTGGAGATTAGGAAGAAAAAAAAGAATAGGTGTCAAATTGCTTAACCATCAATAATGGTAAATCCTTCATAAAGTCTTCATAAAGCTTCAATCAAAGAGAACACAAGTCCTTCAGCACAGTTTCTCGATGATGGAAAATTGTGATATGATGAAGTAGAAAAGCTTCTTATAGCTTGGATTATTAATTGTTTAGATCAAGTATCACAGAGAATACTTTTAAATATTTTAAGTTAGCCTCGCCCTGGCTCACTCAACAAAATGCCAGTGAGACTTTTTAGAATAGCTTTGGAATAGATGATTTATCCCAAAAGAGCAGCTCACTCTCAGACTGTAGGCTTAATCTCTAAAAGTATAAGTGGGTGGAAGAGTCTCAGCAATCAAGCTCCTTTCCTGTAGAGCCAACTCCTAGTTTGGGTTCAAAAGATACACAACCTATTTAAAATTGCTCTTAAAACTTTCCTTTTTGATAAAGCTTATAGTTAGGGTTGGGTCAGGTGACCCTGAACCATCCCTTCCACTGCTATTGGCTCAGGCTACTGGGGGACTTCCCATAATGCACTGAGGATTTCTTCTGCGCTGACCTCTTTTCACTCCCATTTCACTTACTAAATCTCCATTTACAATTTTACGTATAACAAAAAAAAAAGCTATGCAATATACAATATACAATATTCAAGTTAAGGAGGCATAGTAGTGCAAATAGGCAAATAGTGCATTGTATTTATTTAAATTTTTACTTTTTAATTATTTTATTTGCATTTTTTAATCACTAGGGTTTGAGAGTAACGAAATTTCTATTCTCTGTATGTCCTGTACATGTGGCAGAATTGACAAATAAAGTTGACTTGACTTGACTTGACTTGTTTTATATGCCGCTACTGCACATCAGCCTTTGTCTTCTCTTTCATATAGTTGAACTTTATTTGTTAAAATAATGTGCAGCATAAAATCCTTTTGCATGCACCAAGCAAAATTTAGTTTGATGAAACTTATGTGACATAAAATAAAATAAATATGGATCATGAATAAAATATGTGTCATATTTGGTAAAAGTTTTCCTTTTCTTGCCCTTCCTTGCTCTCCCTTCTCGTCTACAACAATTTTGCAGCCACCATCACCATGCTGGTAATCCTTGCAGGGCATGATCTGATCTGAGCCTTGTTCTGCTGGTGGTTTCTTCCTGGGCGATTATGGCTCAAGAGTTGGGAGTTCACCTTGTAATCGGAAGATTGCCGGTTCGAGCCCCGGCTTGGACAGTCTCGGTTGTTGTGTCCTTGGGCAAGACACTTCACCCGTTGCCTACTGGTGGTGGTCAGGGGGACTGGCAGTGTGCCCCAGGGTAGCTTGCCATCACCAGTGTGTGAATGTGTGCGTGAATAGGTGGATGACTGGATGTGTAAAGCGCTTTGGAGTCCTTAGGGACCTTAGGGACTAGTAAAAAATAAAATAATTTCCCCCAGGGATCAATAAAGTATTCTGATTCTGATTCTGAAAGCGCTATACAAATACATGCCATTTACCATTTAAAAGGGAGTTTTTCCTTCCCACTGGAGCCAAAGTGCTTGCTCGTAGGGGGCCTTAGCACCTACGAATCTAGAAGTTGTCTGATCTGGCCCATATTTCCCTTCTGTCCTCATACTGCGGTTAAAGGTAATTATACTGCCTATACTATGTGCAAAGAAGGCTAGAAGTAGCACTAACAGGTCTTATATGCCTGTTAGGTTTATATTGTTGATTTGTCATTTATGCTTGGAAACAATTGCTCATATATGCTTAGAGGTATATAATCAATTGTATAATGATATAGCAGTCTGCAAAGACTCTTTGTGCCCCCAGAGCACTCTGGCATATGCACACACATCCTAAGGTCATGAGAGAAGTCGTACCTTCTCTTACTGATTTATGGTATAGGAGGACACCTGCTCTGTATCTGTTTTAGCATAAGAGCCCTTTGTTTAGGTGGACCGCTGGGCTCCTAGCACCAGCTTTGGGGAGTCGTTCACAGGGTTACATCTTGACCACACACACACACACACACACACACACACACACACACACACGTACTCTTTGTTCATATGTATGTTAATGAACCTATACATATTCATGTAACCACAATAAAGAGAAGTGCTACGGGGGAGCTAACTGAGAGTGACTGGGGTTCAAGTGGAAGGAACGGCGCTCGTCATAGTTCTCTCCGTCGTGCACGAGCAACACAAAGTGCTCTGGTGACTTGCGTCTTGCTTTTGCTGTTGTAGTAGAATTGTCTCGGTGTTCCAGCAGTAGGCCTGTGCTACACAGACCTATCAATGCCCACTACTAGAATTGCACCACCAGTGCTACACACACATCTTAAGAGAGATTATGGCACACTCCTTTTTACATAGTCTTTAAATCCTTTAGGTTTCTTGGGTGTCACATGGCAAACCCAAAGCTTTAGCTTGAGAAGAAAATGACACATCACAAATTTAAAAGAGCTTCAATCAGCCTAAAAATAGCTTGTTGCTCTAAAAATAGAACCCCCTCCTCAAAGCTAGAACATCTTACTGATCACTGATTCAAGAAAATAAAAATAAAAAAGTCTGTTTCTCTTCGACATGGTAGCCAAGCTGACAAAAAGTCAGAGGTCTGTTGAGCCAAGCATTCCTTTAATCTTATCTAGCAATGACTTCATGATTTTCTCCACAAATAAAATTAGATTCATTGGATAAAAATGATTCAAACCCATCATAATGTCCAGCCTTTTTAAATATCATTGATATTTTTTAGACCTGTTTTCTCAGAATGATCTTTCTGAGTTAACTTCAGGAATTACTAGCAGACCCATTCTTACAAGACTTCTCTAAGAAGTCCAACTGTTAGTTAATGCTTCCTCAAATGTGATCAGCTCATCTCTAATAATCAGTTACCTACCACAAATCTTTAAGGTAGCAATAATTAAACTATTACTTAAAAAGCTATCACCTGACCCAGCTACCTCAACTAATTATAGCCCAATGTCCAAGCTTTTTTTTTTTATCTTAAAAATACTTGAAACATTAGTTAAAGGATTTAACTGATCACCTGCAGAGAAATGGTTTATTTGAAGAGTTTCGGTCAGATTTCAGAATTCAGTACAGAGACAGCGTTACAGTTTACAAATGATCTTATGGCTCATCTCATTTGTGTATGGACAGCAAAGGAAGAATTTCATTGCACAGAGAAATGCTATTTCTTCTGTACACATGAGAATAAACTCTTTGAATCTTGAGTCTCTGCACTTGTCCTGCTAGATTTGCGTTTTTTATTGTTGACCACAATATTTTATTAGGAATTAAAGGGGCTGCACTGCAGTGGTTTGAATAATATCTGTCTAATAGACAGTAAATGTTGTTCATGTAAATGGGGAGTCCTCTTTACACACTTAATTATGAAATGATACCCAACCAGACCTGACTCGTCCGGCCACTACGGCGGCTCAGTGGTCCTTGTTGCTGTACTGCTCACATCAGTGTAGCCCCGGCTCTTTCTACTCATGTTCTCTTCGCCTTCGTCAATACTGATTCTACTGATAATAGATTCTACTGATTCTTTGCCTGTTTCTTTGTATATAGATTTCACTGTCCCTGTTTCTGCCCTGGATCCCTGAGAGTGAGTTTGGAAGTTCGAGTGTGTTTCTGGCAGTGTCTGACTGCAGCGGAGAGTGGTGTCCTCCTTCTCTCCATAGCACTTGGCGGTTGTTGTAAATAAGCCATGAAATTTCAATTCCAAACTCACAGAGTCCTGTGCTTGACTCTGTGAGTTTACTGTGACAATCTTAGAAATATGTTATCTAACCACATGCTTACTCTGGATGGCATTACCTTGGCCTCCAGTAATACTGTGAGCTGACTAAGACATATCCTTCAGTGTTCATATTAAACCAAATGTTTAAGGACTGCTTTCTTCGATTTGTGCAACATCTCTAAAATTAGAAACATCTATCTCAGAGTGACGCTGAAAAACTAGTTCATGCATTTTTTACTTGTAGGCTGGACTACTGTAATTTATTATTATCAGGAAGTCCTAAAACAGTCATTCTCAAACTGTGGTACACGTACCACTGCTGGAACGTCTCAAAGACTTTTTTAAGATCAAATGATTATTTAAAATGTTAAAAACATTCAAGATCACAAAAATTGAGTTTAAATAAAGTTTTGTCTTTTTTGAAAAAGGCATATTCCTTTTTAAATCAGCCAGTAGGCAAGCTTACTACGCCGGCCTAACAAGTAGCTAAAAGGGTTGACAAACTAAGTCGTCATGGCAAGTGGAGGAATGAAAAATAACGGTTCAAAAGCATTGCAATCCTGGCTCCAAACAGGAAGTATCAGAAGGAGAACTGTACAGAATAGCAGACAGCAGAAACTTTGGACTTTTGAATACAGCTGTGCAGGGAATACCCTGTACTTTCAGACAAGGCGATGTGCTTTCTCCTTCCATTTACGATCACGTATCTACACAAAATACAGAAGCAGATTGGATCTGAATCAAACCTGAGGTTGAAGCTGACCTCAAATGACCAAGACATCACAGAACTGTGTTTACAGAGCCATGCACATTCCTCTCATTAGGTATGTAGGCTAAGTTGCAAATAACCAATGAGTTGATACAGAGCAGTTAATAGCCTCACTGAGTGTTTCAGTGCAGTACATTTGTTATTCACTTGACGTGTTTTTCAGTCAAGTACAGTTATGGCTGTTTATGGCAGTTAAATATTTAGCATTCATATAGGAAATAAAATTATCTCGTGTAAACAGTATATGTTGTTAAATAGGCCTATATCTCACTCTTTTTCCCCCCCTCTCTATCTATTTTGTCTTTTCCACACACGTATTCACACTCCAATAAGCACATCGGAAGCAATTCAAGCTTCAGTATCTTGCCCAAGGATACTTTGGCATGCCAAATGGAGCAGCAGAGGATCAAACCACCAGCCTTCCGAATGGCAGATGATATGTGCTATTTCCTGATCCACAGTCATCCCATTAATTAAAAAACTTGATTTAATTGAACTGAAGCTTTCGGCAAGCTAATCTCAACAAGCTCATAACAGTTATATGATTTTAGAAGAGCAAACATAATGAAAAGAAGCAAAACGATAATATTTGGACACTAACAAAGTGTGTGTCTTTGTTTAATGTGATGACATTCAGTGTCTTATTTAGCCGCTTGTGAGCAAACCAAAACGTAATTCATGAATGGGGTGGCTATTTACTTACTTCAACATTTAGAACAATATAATGAAAATATTCAACATTGCCAAAGAGTCAATGTCACAGATATTTATCAGAAATGGTGTGTATCTGTGACATTAAATTTCTGAGAAGATGCTACTAATTACTAATTTTTTGCAGAGCTTCAAATTACATTGGGAATTTTTCACATGCAAAGTTTGATTTTTCTGCCTTCCTTGCCAGCTCTGTCCAGTGTTGCAGAGTGGAAAGCTGCTTTTGGAATGCTTCTAAAATGACACAGTTGGTGAAGTTTGAATCACTGTAGGCTGCCTGTCCAGGGTCTATCCTGACTCTTGCACTAGACAGCTGGGGTAGGACCCCAGCTTCCTGCAACCCTGAAATTAATAAGAGCAAGAAGATGATGGATGGATCATTGTCTTGAATGGGCACAATCTGCTCCATTGGCTGCATCAGAACCAGAGCTTGGTAAAGTTTGAGTTAACCAGAGACTCTATTCGAGCATCTAACAAAACCTCATGAAGAAAGCCCATCTATGCCAGGAGAACTGGAAATACAAGTTGCTAACTTATTTCAGGGTTTAAATATTACTTTCTCCTGTATTACAGAGTCTTAAGAGTCTTAAGAGTTTGTGCAAGTGTCTGTGAGAGTGTTTTTCTTTTTTTTTTACCAAGTTTAAAAGAATATTTCAGTGTCTCATCTTTACTGCACAAACTAAACAGGCAGATTTATTTCTCTGTGGCATCAGCTAAAAGGAATACAGGAATGTCTTTTTAAAGCAACTTACATTTTTTTTCCATACACAAATTATACAAACATAATCTTCAGCATGTTAAACAAATTAAATTACCCGAGGTAACAGAGGGGTTTTGTGCTTCAGTGGGACTTCTTTTGAGCTGCAGCACTGAGCGTGTTGGGTCTGCAGGAAATCTCTTAATAGCTTCATGTAATCCCCAATATTGTTTTCTACTCACATTAATAGATGGCCATGACTGAGCATGCTCAGTGTTCACGTAGGGAGGCAGATGGCATGAGAGCATGGTAGGGCCCTCAAGGGCTGAGAAAGAGGGATGGTGGGACTGTTTCCTTGGAGACTGGAAAGAGGAGTGAAGGGGCTGTTCCCTAGGTGACGATGAACCAGTCCCAACAGCACCAAGAGTATGAGGTGGGCTGGCAACGGGCGATGGATATGTACATACGTCCTGTAAATTTACATAGCACACAACCCCACACATCTTCAATATGACCTCTAACTCTAGATGAAAATCAGTAAACATCAGAATCATTATCATCACCTCTTCATCATCTGAAGACTGAGGTGGTGTTACCAGTGGCGTGGGTTCAGTTGGCTCATCAGTGTGACAGAAGTGGTGAACCTTCATGAGAAGAAAAGTAGGGTTAAGTAGATACTGTAGTTTGGCAGAATAGTAGTCATTTTTGATGTAACTATCATGTTACATCAAAAATGACTAAATGATTATCAGAGTGATTACTTTTCTCTGATAATCCACTAGCCAAAGGCAGCTTAGAAACGAATCCACTATTTACTAAGTTGAACAAACAACCAGTTCCTAGCACAACACAGACTCCATTAGCTAGCTGCTACATTGTGCATCAAGCCATTTGTCTGCATTACCAAGAATGTTAGTGCTAGCAAACACTAGCAATAGGTCAGCAAGTTTTATCTAGTGAAGCCAAATAGGAATATGGCCATCAGTGGAAGACTACTTTGAAGCCCACTACATCTAAAATATCAAGGGTAACCAAAAAGAGAAAATTTGACACTAAAATACCTCATCTTGATTTGTCTAACTCAGCATGCTCAAGCGTCATAAAATCTTCAAATAAACTATGGACTATGGACTGGTAATGGCCAGAGCACCCAGCACTCACTGCTAAAATGGGTTACAAACCGTTGTTTCATCATAACATCTGAAAAACAAGAACTAAGTGAATACAAGTTCTACTTCTCACCTCAGCAGCCACAGGAAAGTCCAGGTCGAGAACACAGTGACAAGGACTGCTGCTCAGGCTGTTGTCACCACACCTTTCTACGCCCCTTCCTCCTCCTCTCTCCACTCCAGCTCCATGAGCTGATGCTGGTCTGACCAAACCCACCAGTGAGGTACAGAGCTGACTTTTGGTTTGACCGTAAGCCTGCATGTCCCCATGGACGTGCCTGGGTTTGGGAAGCGTAGATACTGGGTCCCTTAACAGATGAACTGGGGGCTTTTGGTTGACTGATGTGTTAGATACCTTGGAAACAGGAGGCAAGGATCAGTACAAAATAAAATACATAAAAATATTTCACAAAGTAGTTGTCATTTTCATGTTCTACTAAAATGTGTAACCTAACCTCTGAGTAACTTCGGCGACCCTGGAACTTAGCTCGTAGGCGGCTGCTAGTCTGCTGATGGGAATAGGAGATGGACCCTTCAGTTGAGGACATAGGAGATGGGGGAGTGGGGAGGAGTCTGTCAGGGGAGAGTGAGGCACGCTGGGAAGAGGTTGGAGAGAGATGCTGAGGAGCTGTGCAAGAGCAAGAGAAAGATGAATGAAGAAAGGAAATAACAGACCTGAAAACAACTTCTGCTTAAATGTGTAAGAATTGCAAAGACTATCAAAATCAATCAAAATCAATAGCTAAATTAGTGACTATAGGGTTTGTCCCATAGATAGTTCACTTAAGTTTACTGTGGGTGCTGACATGTGTCCAACAAGTTACTGCATAGCTTCCAATCAAGTAGAATCCAAGTAGAAGTTGCAGTGGTCACGGTATGGTCATCTATACAGAAGGCTGATTATACCTCCTGCAGTCTGATGTAAACAGAGGATGTTTGAACTCTTTCATCATGATCCAACAACTCCACAGCTAACATGAGTTGCTATAAACTATCAGCTATTGACTAAGATGAAAGAAAGATGTTTATTACTGTTTCACAGTAACACTTGAGCCTCAGTACAAAAACTGTTCCAGTAAGTGGGTACAGTACATGCAATTAAAATGAAAAACTTTCAAGCTGGTAGAGACTTTTAGCATATCTACAGGACAAGTCTCTCTGACAAATATTCTACCACAAAATCCACAAATTAGTCACTCTTTCAGGTTGCTTACCAGGCTCCTGTGAGACATGCTGCAGAAGGTCACTCTGCTTTGCAGCCAGACAGCGAACATGACCCAGCTCCTCTGTGAGCTCCGTGTAAGCTAATGCCAGGTTAACCCTGGAGCACACACACACACAGACACACGCATAAGACAATGAACTATAGACTTCTATTTAAATATTCTTTGTAATTAGACTTACTGTTCATCGCCGGCTTTCTTTATCCATTCTACGTCACAGTGTTCACAGTGAGAAGACAGGTCCTGTGACTGACACAGACACACAAGGATCTGTGGTTAGAACTACCAATCACTGAAGGAAAACACGAGATGTGACTGAAAATGATAAATGTTTATAAATTAATATTATTATAAATTAATATTTGGGAGTATGTAAAATAAAGCTTAAAGTCTATGCATGGGATAAATGATTGAAAACCTTTCCTCAGTATCCTCGTATTATCGTATTCTAACAATTTCTGAAGATTTATTCATTTATTTTAATTTAAGGGTTTTTGGTTTTTTTTTACCACAATAACTCTGAAAGACTGCAGCAAGTGGCAGTCCAGGAGTGTAATTTGTTTGTTGAATTTGTTTTAAAATAACCTGACATATAATGGACAATAGTGCAGCTTATAAGCTTTAACGTTAAAGCGTGGCTGCATGGCAGCACCTTAGTCATGACTGCCTAAGTGTGCTTTGTTGACCCACAGCAGTTGTGAGATCACAATGTCCTGCAGTCCATCTGTACTTGATCATGGCCAGTTAAGCATTTAAAGCAATTGAGAGGTACCTGTCTTTGTGCTTCCCGCAGCTTTGCTACCTCGTGCTGCAGCCTCTGGACCTCAGCCCTCATTGCCTTCTCTCTCTGAAAAGCCCCCTCAGCCTGGTTCTGCGCACCCTCCAGCTCAGCCTCCAGCTGCTGCACCTTCAGGTCCAGAAGGGCATCCAGACTGCAGGAGCTCTGCAGTGTCGGCCCTGGACCATCTGGAAAAAAAAAACAAAAAAACAAAAATGAAAAAAAGAAATGACAGCTTCACATATATCTCCCTGCTCTGGATTTCGCAGTGTAACCCAGTTTGAGCAGCGTTAGCAAGGAAATGCTGTTTGGCAGGAAGCCACAGGGGGTGCTGGACGTCATTAAAGAAAGCTGGGAGCAAGGTCCAAGCTCAGGTAAGAATGAACTTCAATATGTTCTGGACCTAAAAGCAAAGCTATACACACTGGGGAGGTTATCATGGGAAAATTTGCTCTAGGCCGAGGAACATCAGCAGCACCTAAGATAATTTTTGCTGGGAGATAAATTGCTTGTATTGCTCCCTTCATCCAGCTCACCAAGTGGAGCTGGATGAAGTGTGTTGGTAACACATGACAAGTGTTACCAACACATTGACTATGAATTGGTGCTGTTGGAGCAGAGTGGAGCCACAGAGTTCCCATTGTTGTTTATTGTGTCTTATGTGTCATGTTTCTGCTCTGCCTGGTTAATGCTGTCATGCCTGTGTGGTGTCATGTTTTCCTGTTTATTTTGAAAGTCCAGTTTTCATGTCGTTGTGTTTTAGTTTACATTTCCTGTGCATCATTATGTTCATCCTAGTCAGCTGTTTCCTCATGTGTCTCCACTTCCCCTGATCACCTCATGTGTGTATTTAAGTCCTTTGTCTATTACTGTTCATTGTCAGGACGTCTGCCAATTTTCCTCATGTCATCTAGTCACAGTCATAGTTTTACCTTTTGTTATCATGGTCAGTCATAGGTTCAACATAATTTATCATAGTTATGCTTGGTGTTTCATAGTTTCATGTTTTCAGCCGAAATAAAGGCTCACCTTCAGTTTGCAAACCAGCTCCTTGCCTCCAGTGTCTGCTTTTGGGTCCGCTCCAACAAACACACCGGCGCACCCCGCCGTGACACTATGTCACCAAAACCAAAAAGGAGATGAAGCAGTACTTGGGGCTGGCTTGTTATTACTGCAGGCTCTTTTAAACTTTGCTTAGCTGACCAGCTTCTGACCTCACCCGAAAGTGTGTCCCAGAACTTTGTGGGTGGTCAACTCTGTTCGCTGTTACCTCCTGCTGTCCGGATCATTCCCTAGCAATTGTTCCATTGCAAGAAAGGATTCCTTTGATTTTCAAAGACATAATTCAACAAACTAGGAAAGGACCGAACAGGAATCCGAGCAGAGAGCAGAGTTAATTCCAAGAATGAAGGTTCAAGTTGGTCCTTAAATACCCTCACTTTATTGTAGCCCTATGATGAGCAGGTGTACCTAGACCACAGCAGAGACCAGCTCCGCCCCAAATGGAGGAGAAAAGGAAAACGTGTCTTCCAAGGTTGGAAAAAACAGGTCTCAAACTCCCCAAACATCCACACTATGACAGGCAGACCAAGGATGCTTGGCAGCACTACTAAGGTGTTTGACTAACGAATGGAAGAACAATCGTAATCATGAAGGATCCTCAAAACGGTCCAGTACCATCAAACCTGCTAATTGCCTGCATCTTCACAACATAGAAGCTCCACTAAGGCATAGCAACCAAGCTGAATAGGCACATGAGTAAACACATGAGCGCGGAGTGCATACTAGAGGGCCATCGCCCTCCGATAGTGGAGAAGACCAGACAGCATTGCTTGGATTGACTACAAGACAGACTATGACCCAATGCCACACACACACTGTACAAGGCTAATAGTGCTCTATAGCATTCATCAGGAATGCCCCGCCCTGCTGTTGGTACAGAAGAATAGCGGGAATAGAATATGTAAAGCAATGAATTTGTGAATGTGACAGATTTTAAATAAATGGAAATCCTGAACTATAACTATGACAGTTACAAACAGTATAGTTTTTACTTGCACTTTATGGATTAGGATATTTCTCCTACTGCTACCATAGACATTTATTTAAGCAGATGTGCCCCTGATATATAAAGAACCCACCTCTCGGTATGTCTAGACTGGCATGGAGTTGAGACTTATGTAAGTCTTTGCTGTGCAGCTCAGTGCTGAGTTTCTGCAGGGAACTATCTCTCTGCCTGAGAGCTGATTCGAGGATGCGGATCCTGTCCACGTGCTGCTCCACTAGAGTTGTCTGTCTCACACAAATGGAAACACAGCAAATTGCAACTGAAACCCAATCTGCTAGGAAATACCTCAGCACAAAATGTGTTTAACAGTACAAAACACATTATTATGTTTGTATGTATTTACCATTTTGTCTAGGTCTCTCTGGACATTGCTTTTCTCCAGGTGAATCTTCTCGTAAGCTTGGATGACTTCTTCCAGTCTCTCTTCTCTCTCTTTGCTCTTTTGGAGCTGAGAAAAATTATTTCTAACAATTTCAATTAATTCCAAATGAAATACAGTATACTACAGGTATCTAAATTTCAGAAAGATATGTTATGATATAATTTTACATTTTAAAAGGAGAAAGGTTTCTCCCATTATGAAGGCCTCCTAGTTACTGAGACATTTGCCATGGCTCAAATCTGTGTTATTGCTTTGCGGTTCCAAGAGGTAACCCCTAGGACTTTTTTTTAGCATTTTTTTTTTTCAGTCTGAGGATCTGAAGTATGTCAATGAGGTCATGATAGTTAATCAAATCTGAAAATGAGAGACTTCCTGAACAGTTAATGTAATATTTCTCTTAAACTCCTTGAATTAGAGCTTCACTGTGCAAGTACAGTGCTTGTGGTCCTGACTGCTGTGCAACATCATAACAGTCTGGTATATGTCTCATCACTGTTTTGCCTGATTCTCAGCTGTGTGTTCACTATTTGTCAGATTACAAAAAATCCAAACAAGGCTGACAGAGAAAAAACCTCAACATGATTCACATAAGAGACTTGACCAGACACATCTAACTGGTGTCATATAAAATGACTAAGACAACCCACTCATATAAGTTGAAGAGTACTGCATGTCATATTTTACCTCCTGAGTGAGGGAGTTGATCCTCTGTTGTAGGTTGGTGGTCTGTGACTGAATAGTGCTGGTATCTTTGATGATGGGCTCACAGGAACAACACAGTATTGTCTCCTCTCCAAACTCAGTAATCATAGGGAACTGGGGGACAGGGCACAAACAAAGCATTCCTAACACAGAAATGTTACTGTATGCTGTTTTGTGTATGGGGTCTAGGATGTGTGGATATGTGTGTGTGCCTGCTGCTCTCCACCTTGACTTCGTAGTGTTCGAGTTTCCTTTTAATGCTACTGTTCTCCCTTTCCAGACTGGCTAGTCGGAGCTTGATGTCATGGTAGGCAGCAGCCAGGGCCAATCCAGACGGCGGATACATGTCTTCTGGCAGACGACTGGGTGGCCAGCGGATGCCATGCGCAGCCACATCATCTCTGAGGCCCTCTCCTCCTCCCAGCAGCCCCAGCTCCCCTCTGCTGAACAGATCCATCATCAGTTAGCTACAAGGGAAAGAGACAAAATGGGGGAGAATTGTAGAAATTCTTCGCTCTGTTAAGTTACAATAAACTGATCCGTAAGGCCAGTAATGTTAGGTTAGCGCTGTTGACGTCCTGAGTTCAATTCCACCATCAGGCCAGGGGCTTTCTGTGTGGAGTTTGCATGTTGTCCCCATGCTTGCATGGGTTCTCTCCGGGTACTCTGGCTTCCTCCCACCGTACAAAGACATGCAGTTATTGGGGATAGGTTAATTGATTAATCTAGATTGCCCATAGGTGTGAGCGCTGTAACCAAAATAATTTCCCCTAGGGATCAATAAAGCATTCTGATTCTGATTACTGCAACAAACTGGAATGGGTGAACAGACAGAAAAACTAGTAGCCATGTGACCTCACCATGCTCCTCCACACCCATTTCACACAACAGGAGCACTAGCAGCAATAAATGTATAAAAGCCTACATCCTGACAGAAGTTAAAGCCAGTGTGTGTGCAGCCAGGAGTTTATATGTTTCAATGAGGTTGGAGAGTAGAAAAAGATCACTACCTGTAATTTGATACATAGAAGTGGGGCCTAAGACTAATTGATGGGAGCTAACCAAAAATACTGCTGAATGGTGATATATTATTCCATCGTGATCCATCATTATCATCAGTTTTGACATCCAAAACTTTGAGTTACAACATCCAACACTATTGTCAGAAATGCAGCCATGACGATGCCTTTTGGTACTCTCTGTACAGTCCATACCTGTTAACAAACAGATAATAAATATTTGAGTCAAAAGAAATTGAATTTGGATTCATCACTCCACCTGCTCCAAATAACGTCCAGTCCAGTTTGTGTGTAATTTTGGTTACTTATCCTTTTGTCCCTATTTCCCTTTATTAGGAATGGCTTCTTGAATGCCACCATTCCACTGAGACTATTTCTTCAGCAAGTAGTAGTAGATCAAGTGATCAGCCAGATCCATCTCTCATCTAGTGTGTCAGTGTCTCCGATTCTGTCTGTCTGTTCTATTATTTTTTATATGTAGATACAGTACTGTTTTGTCTCTTGTGGTGTGTGCCTTTTTATGCTTAACTGATTTATATATGACGGTGGCCGAACAGTTGCCTAACAAACAAGAGATTTTGTTATGGTTTGAAAGGTCTTCAAAAACCCCGGAGAGCAACTCCACCAGAACATCTCCTTGGAAGCAAAATGTAATGAGGGGTGGCTCCCCACTGTTTTCACAGTACTGTATATTTTATTGATTGATTGATTAACTGCAAATATCCATTCCAAATATCCTTAATGGTATACAGTTTGCATATGGATCTTTAACAGACCAACAACAGCTCAGGACAGTTTGTGGAACAGAAACAACATGTAATCTATTGCTTGTGATTCTGGATACTGTTCTAATGCATACTGATTCATATCGGTTTACTTGAAATTAATATTTTCAAATAAAAAAAGGAAAGAAAAAGGAATGGCTGGCAGCAGAGAGTCACTCAAACATGTGACCATGGTTAAAACCACACATTTTGTTCATGCTGAATGTAACAAAAAACATAATTCCAATGCACCCCCTACCACCCCACCCCTCACATCAAAGTCTCTGCCTCTCTCACACACATTCAGCCCACATACTGCCTGTGTTTGTCGTCGTTTTCCCCATTTTGGCTCTAAATTTTCAAATCAATTCACTTAGCTGTATTATTAAGGGATTTTTACAGAAGCACAATCAGCATCAGCCAAGGACAGACCAGAGCAAGCCCGTATGTATTCATCACATGGTTACCCCTTCACTAAAACACAAACACAGTGGAGTCTACATCCATGTTATCCACACACTGTTTCTACTAGGGCTGAACGATATATCGCATTTGCGATAATATCGCGACATGATCAAGTGCAATTTTCTAACCGCAAAGGCTGCGATTATACTCTGGACATGTCCAAATTCATGGGCTGCATCCTCCTGAGGCCGCATTTGTAGACCGATTACGTCACAGCGACGCGCCGAAGGCTGTCCAAATTACTACCATATCCCAGAATTCATAGCGCGGCCCAGCCAAACTCCAGTTTCCAGCAATGGCGGCCGCTACTAAGTTTTAAAATTACTCATACTAATCTTTCTGGGTCACAAAATAAACTTTTAACATATTTTCAGGCGAGAAAGTAGTTGTGTAAACATCAAATATCTGCTCGGTTTATCAAGATATCCCATATTTGCAAAAGTGCTTCGACGTTTTCAGAGGCGTCTGCTACCCACCAGCTCGACAGCTAGCCGGGAGCTCGAGGGTTACTGATGCGGCCGAGAACGGCACAACTCCCGGCACATCATTTTCAGATCACCGCGGAGTTTCGCTGCTCGGGTTAAACGTAATATATAAGTCACTTAGACGACCTAAAAATGTTATTGTTGGGCTTTTTTCAGTGTTTTGTTTGTTCGTGAGTAAATCGGTTTGGCTGAGATTAAAGTTATTAGATTAGATAAAATAAAACTTTATTAATCCCCCGGGTGGGTTCCTCCTTGGTTTTCACACAGCTGACTAAACGTCAAACAGAAAACTTATTAAACAGAAGTATGAGACAGTCGAGAATTTACACCAGTGTCTGGTTATATTTTAGATAGCAAGAAGCAGACGGCCGAGTTTATTAAACTCCACCGAGACAGCGGTGACGCTAATCAGAAGGCTAGACCGTCCAATTTCACGCCTTTAAATTTTAAAGGCGTGTTTGTGTGTGTGTTTATACAATTGCTATTATGTTTGCACTTTATGTGTAATGTTACTGACTGCAGAGATCAGTAAGATGTGTGTATTTTTTATTTATTAGTTTTATTTATTTAATATTATTTTTTAATTGAATGACTGTCTAGTAGTTCACAGATGTCGAAAAACTGAGTGTGGTAAAGCCACTGATTTTTTTATGTATATTTCTGCAATCTGCACATTGCACTGACTTTCATTTTAATGTTTACACCAGGGTTCCTTGTCAGCACTTTATGCTCAGATGTTTGTAAGCTAAAAATAAACTATTGTGTATGTTCAAATATACTGTTGTGATTGAAGAGGTTAAATAAAAATGTCAGTCATCAATTCATGCATCACCTCATGTCATCATAACAGAGGTCTGTCTTCCAGGAAAGAACAGTTTAAAATTAATGTAATATAGTATTGGCCATACTATATGATGTATTGCTTGTCTTTGTTTAATAATACAGAAGACAAAGACCTTAAAAAATAATCGCATATCGCATCGCAATCGCAATATTGGGGCAAAAAATCGCAATTAGATTATTTTCCATAATCGTTCAGCCCTAGTTTCTACTCTATACTTGAGTTGCTCTTTGCTGATGACACAGGCTTAACATCCCACAAGGAAGACACTTGAAACAGCTTGTTACTTGTCTCTTCTATGCTTACAAGGAATTCAGGCTTGCTGTAAGTTTAAAGAAGATGCAAGTCATGGCACGGGGTAAAGATCACCCCCCAAAACATCGCTATAGATGGGTACAACCTACAATCATTCTTTATAGCAGTGAAGCCTCGACCAACTACATGAGGCATGAGAGAAAACTTCCACCTGAGGTGCCTGCAGTGCATTCTGTGGATTCAAAGACTAAACAAAGTGCCCAATTCAAAGGTCCTGAAATCCACAAACATGGACAGCATGTTTGCCCTTCTTTGTGAGTGGCACCTTCATTGTCTTGGCCACATCAGTCAAATGGAACTTGGCTGCATCCTTGAAGGACCTGGCGAGTTGATGAAGGGCTTGCGACCAAGCAAGACCAAGCACCCACGGCTGCACTTTAAAGATGTCTGTAAAAAAGACATGAAACTGTGCAGCATAAATACCATGGCATGGAAACCCGGCACACTTGATCGCTCAGTCTGGCGCCTCACTGTCAGGAGGGGAGTGGAAAAGGCAGAGGAAAACAGGGCTGCACACATCTCTGAAAAGAGAGCCAGAAGGGAGGCAGACAAACACCAGCCTCATCAGACGTCTCCTTGTGTCTGCGACGCATGCGATTGAGACTGCCACTCATGGACAGGACTTCTCAGTCATGCACACTGATGCTGGCATACCTGAAAGAACACCTGTCTGAATGTTACAACATCACTTCTTGACACGGAAGGATGCCGCCGCAAAAACTCTTCTGATTATTTATTGGAGTTTATATGATATGTGGAGGCGCGTGGTCTGCGGTGCCGCTGCATGGACCACAGATGCACCTGAGTGACATCTGCAATCACGCCTCACCAGGTTTAAAGTGTGAACTAGGTTTAAAGGTTCTGTTACAGACACCTTTAATTCTACTACATGAAGTTAATGCTAAAATTACTTCTGAAGTATGATTAAATATAAAAATCTATGGGGTTCTTTGAATAAAAATACAAAGATTATTGTTACTCTTGCCCCAAATAAGTAGAAAATACAAAGAAAAGAAATGTCACGTTTTTTGGTTTTTTTCTTGGTCTGGCTTCAGTGGGATTTATCTCCTCTATTGGCCAACTTATTATTCCAGCTGGGTATCTGATGACTAGTGGGGCATATGTATTGAAGGTGAGTTAATGTCTTACTTGAAGTAGTATACAGCTTGATGTTATTCATGTACACAAGGTATCTGATGGTCATTCTAGTCCTGAATGTATATTCCAGTCTCTTCCACTCTTCGTGATGAGCTGGCTTAGGGGGTTGAGGCCTATGCGGAATAGCTGCAGGGACCTTGGTATATTCTGCACTTGAAGGTAGATAGTGCCTTGGAGTTGGCCTTCAGTGTTGTCTTCCACATTCAACACTGAGTTCCTGATGAATGTTATAAGTGCATTATTAACCTTGTATAGTGCTAAGGACTCCAGTATCCATGTGCTGTGCATTGAGTCACAGAGTGCCTTGTAGCCAATACAGACAATGCTCGGGTCTGTCTGGTCAACTGTTCTGTGAACCAATAGCTGGGGCTTTACGCCCTGTTGTTGTTGTTTTTTGTTTTTTTTGCAATATGTCTCTGAAGTGTGCTCATATCTCACTCATGTGCTTATTCAACTTGGTTGCTATGATATCTGAGAGGAGCTTCCATGTTGTGGAGAGGCAGATAATTGGCCAATAGCTTGATGTTGTTTTACCCCTTTGATAGCTATTGTTCTGCCCTGTGTTGGACAGTATGAATGAGTAGATACTGTTAGCAGACATTTTATTTGTACTGCAATCCATAGATTGCTATTAGCTTCTTCATTCAGTAGTTGTGGGACAATGTCTGGTCCTGGTGCTCCCCAACTCTTCATGCTGTTGTTGGATACCTTCCTTTGTGAGGTTGCTTTTTTCCTACTCTTAGGCCCACCAGCCACTTGGCATTGGTGTAGTGGGACACCTTTTTCTCTCAGATGTTCTTCTAATATTGCTTATTTTCATTTCTGGGTAGGTCTGCCCTTGAAGCTGACAATACACCATGGATGGATCTTTGGAGACCAGGCCATTTATTCTTTTGGCCTCTGCTTCTCTGGTATATCTCTTGAGCTAAGTGACCAGAGCTGTGAGTCTCTGTGTGGCATATTCCAGACCCTCTGTTATGGAAACCCTGTTGTACCTCTTTATCATTAGTTAACTAACATCCTTACTGATTTTGGCTTCCATTCTTCTTTTTCTTTGTATCTGTGGAGTTTCATCTTATACCGAAGTGCTTCTAGGATTAATGTGGCAGTGATGTAACTGAGTTAAATGGTTTTAGTAACACTGTTAGTAAGAATCTGGTTAGATACCATATTTCTATGATTTTCAGGGCCAAGTACAATAACCTCAGTTTTATCTAAATTAAGAAGCAGAAAGTTAGCGGCCATACAGGTCTTTATGTCTTTAACTAATTGCAGTTTAACTAATTGGTGTTTGTTATCTGTCTTCATAGATAGATAGAGCTGGGTGTCATCAGCATAGCAGTGAAAATGTATGCTATGTCTTCTAATGATACTGCCTAGGGGAAGCATGTATAATGTAAACAGAATTGGTCCTAGCACTGAACCCTGTGGAACTCCATAGTTGACCTCAGTGTGTGAAGAGGACTCTCCATTTACATGCACAAATTGGATTCTATTAGATAGATATGATACAAACCACTGCAGCGCAGTACCTGTAATACCTACAGCATGCTCTAATCGCTCTAATAGGATATTATGGTCAACAGTATCGAACGCTGCACTGAGGTCTAGCAGTAAGGGCACAGAGATGAGTCTACTGTCAGAGGCCATAAGAAGATCATTTGTAACCTTCACTAAAGCTGTTTCTGTGCTGTGATGAGCTCTGAAACTTGACTGAAACTTCAAATAAGCCATTCCTCTGCAGATTATCTGTTAGCTGTTTGACATCTACTCTTTCAAGGATTTTTGATATGAAAGGAAGGTTGGAGATTGGCCTATAATTAGCTAAGACAGCTGGGGCTAGAGATGGCTTTTTGAGTAAAGGTTTAACTACAGCCAGCTTGAAGTCCTGTGGTACATAGCCGATTATTAGAGATTGTCATGGTCCTGGGTCGGTGACCCAGCGTTTTGTGTTTCCTTTTGGTTTCATCTTGTGTTTTGTGTTAATTCTAATTTTGTATTAGTTCTCAGGGTTTGGTGCTTCCGTGTTTTATCAGCCCTACCTGTGTCTGTCCTCTGTGCTCTGTTCGTATCCCCGAATTTGTGTTGTAAAACAGTCTGTGTGTTTCCTGTTTTACTTTGTAGGTCTGTGTCTCGTCTTGTGAATTAGGTTCGGCTGTGCTCCCCTCCTGTGTGTCATTCCCTCATTACCTTGTGTGTATTTATAGTGTGTGTCTGCTCCTACACCTGCTGATTTTGTCTCATGTGTGCCAGAGGCCCCCATGCCTGCTGGTTTTGCCTCATGTGTGCCAGAAGCCCACGTGCCTGCTGGTTCTGTGACTGTTTTCGCTGGGGGGTCCGAGGAGCCCGTCCAGCCATAACCATCATTGGCAGCTTCTGCTGGAGGGTCCGAGAAACTGCTCCAGCATCCTGCTTTTGCTGGGAGGTCCGAGGAGTTGCTTCAGCTTGCTGCTTGCTGCTTCCAAGAAGCCCGTCCGGCCATCACCGCCGTCTATCGCGCCGTCGTCTGCAGCGCCACCGCCTGCGGCTTCCATGCCATCGCCTGCAGCGCTGCCACCTACAACATCCACGCTGTCATCTGCAGCATCAGCATCATCCTCGTCTGCAGCATTGACATCATCCTCACCTGCAGCTTAAGCCTCACCTGCAGCTTCAGCATCAGCTTCAGCTTCGCAGCATCCTCATCCACGCCTGCAGCGTCAAGCATCCTCATCCATGCCTGGTCCAGCCCCAGCATCAGCCTCGCATGGTCCAGCTTCAGCTTCGGCCTCCTGAACTGTTAACGCGCTGCCACTGCCTTCTGCGTGGTCGGCCTTGACTTGTCCAGCGCCGACGGCGAAGCTTGTCCAGGGGTTGGCCACATGGCAAGCGATGGTGCAGGTTCCACAATAGAAGCTCCTGAAAGCTGAAGGCTCTGCCTACCATTATACTTTTAAAGAACCACAAGTCACCACTATTAGGGTGAGATGGGACTAGGAGGTCTTTACAATAAGATGGAGCCTGATTATTGAAGTGTGTCAGGAGAAGCATTTTAAATGTATCTGTGAAGGTTCTCAGTCATCCAGGTCATCGTAGTCTAAGGAGCTTGGAAATAAAAGAGTCTGGACTTCTTTAAGTTTTCTTGAAGACGTTTCACCTCTCATCCAAGAAGCTTCTTCAGTTCTAGGTGCAATTGGTTGAGAGTCCCAGATTTTAAGCCCTATGGGAGTGTCCGCAAGAGGGTCATGGACCCTGTATCGATCCTCTACCTAATCACACGAGCCAAGGTGTGAAAACGGTGTGGGACACAATCAGCCAAGGTTTCAGGTGAACCCATAGTGAAACCTAGCCCCACCCTATCATGTGATTTATATTATTTATTGAGGTCAAATGGCCCAGGATGTGAGTGCTATATGTTAAGGTGTCTGGGAAGGGATCTCAAAAGCTGGATTATAGACATCAGACTGTTGGTGTCGTAGCCACCTCCTCTTTCACTCCTCTTTCAAGCCATCTGTTTTCTCTATCCAAAATTTTAACATTGGCATCCTTGAAAGAGAGACCTTTAGACTCAGTTGTACATCTGCATCTGAAGGATAAATGATCTCTTTTTTAAAATCCAGATAACCCAGGGGGGAAAGCTGTTTGTGAGTCTGGAGGTGTGAGAACCTTATAAACCTAAGATACCGTCTGGAGGGCAACGGGTCAAACAGGTGGCAGGCAAGATGCAAGAGGCCACCTGTGATGGCCCTTGTTTTCCTGAGACAGGAGCAATTGACGGCCTCCAGGGTGGCGGAGGACAGCTAAAATAAATAAAATAAATAAAAAATAAAGATTTTTTTCAGCAGTGTTACCCTATGTGCATGCTTCCTGTTCTCATCTGTGGGCCAGACACCCAGGCAATAGGAAACCATGCTCTCCAATGAGGTGCGGTAGACAGTCAACAGCAGCTTCTGGTCCAGGTTGTTCTTCCTGTGTTTACAATAAAACTTGTAAAAACCTTAACACTGCTCTGTATTGTGTCTGTGCTTGAATCCACTCATAAGTACTGGCCTTCAGGTGCCTTCACACCGCCGACTCCATACAATGACTAACATAATTTGCGGCTATGCAGCAGAAAGATTCAGTGTTGTCAAGAAAGTAGATACCAAGCCCACTTACACAAGAACCACTTACACCAGAGCCATCAAGATCCAGCTGAGGCAAGAGCTCCATACCTTCAAAAAACATATAAGGTGTAGTGAGAAGAAAGAAGAAACAAGCTGACCTTCAAGACATCCTAAGGAGGTAGAAGGTTGGGGACCCTTCGGAGAGCAGAGTAGCAAGGATCTTCATGTTGACCGTCACTTCTAGGACAGAAACATCAGATTGTCATTGGCAGGAAAAAGGGATTATAACCAGATGTACCATCTTAGTCATCCGATAAGAGCATTTATGGATGACCTGACTGTTACAACAACATCAGTTCCAGGAGTTAACTGATGTTGTTGTAATATCCAGGAGGTAAGGACATCTTGCAAGGCCTTGAGAAACTTCACCTTTACCTGGGCAAGGATGAGCACTAAGCCCACCAAATCAAACTCTATGGTGCTAAAAAGGGGGAAAGTGGCTGACAAATTCCATCTTTCTTAGATAGGATTGGCATCCCCTCCATATCAGGGCAGCTAGTGAAAAGTTTTAAAAGTTGTATCACTGAACAGGCAGAGAGAGCTGTGGAGGTGGCCAAGTCATTCTTCAGGCAGAAGGATTTGGTGGATACACTGGCATCCAGGAGAGCTTGCTTGTTTCCCCCCCCCCCCCCCCCCCCCCCCCCAAAAGCCTCACATGGACAAGGCTAGAGAAAATGAGAGAGACCACATAATCCAAGAAGAGGACTGAGCAGATGTGAAGGAAGAGCAAATGTGTAGGACAGTGGGGCTCAGGCAGCAGGTGGCCTGGACAAAACGTAAGCTACAGTGGAAAATCACCTGAGGAACATCATGCAAGCGGATGTCCATTGTGTCTGATTCCTCATCCATGCCCTACCAAGCCCAGCCAATCTCTATTATGTGGGGCAACCATGAGACACCAATCTGTCAGCTATGCTCAAAAAGGGGATACTTAGAACATCTACAGAGTAGATGTCCAAAGGCTCTGCAGAAGGTTGCTACCACTGGCGTAACAACCAAATGCTGAAAGCAGTGGCAGAAAGCATTGGCAATGCAATCTTCTCTGGGAAATAACATCTTGCCACGAAGAGGAGAATTGCCTTTGTCAAAGCTGGAGAGAAGTCCTGCCAACAGCAAAGGACAAGGTCAGGTCTTCTCTACACAGCCTGGAAGCTACAACCCCATTTGGGGAAGCAATTGAAGTTCCCCCAGCACATTGCTAAAACATCCATATCCATGATCCATGGACGGTTGCTGCTGGGATGCAAGCTGGGGTCTGATCAACTTCAGCTGGGACTGGATTTGGAAGTGGATTTGAATGTGTAATCTCTTTTGTTTACTTTATTTTTTCTTCTTTTCGCACTGAGAGAATTGCAACTCAGTTTCGTTGTTTAATGCTTCATTGCTACAATGACAATTCACTAGCAGGGACCACTTCCTCGGTAACGATGGGCAATGAGGGATGAGGAAGTGTGTATAGTGCTGCGGTTTGGGGAAGGCCTTGAAGGGGACTGGCAACGGCTCTCGGGCCGGGCAGATCCCCATGTACTAACGAGAAATAAATGGAGGAAAGGAAGAGAGGAGAGGAGAAGAGGAGAAGAGCAGAAAGAAAGGGGGGGGGGGGGGGCAGGGGGAGCATGAAAATGAGAACAGCAGGTATTGGAGGGGGGGGGTTATAGCCTGAGGCCGGAGGGGGAGTGAAGGAGGAGTGGTCCCGCTCCTGAAATTCAGATGATATCTCCACTAAAGAGTCTGTCTCTGTTTTCTGATGTGCTGGTGTCATGCGTTGCTGTGTAGCAGGCAGGTTGAGACCCAATATGCAGAACTCAGAGACAGAACTAAACTCAAAACAACTTTACAAAAAAGTAGACGGGGCAAAATTACAAGAAACTCAGGATACTAATGGGGAAATGCGAAACACACAGGGAACACAGTGATGGGAGGTACTGTGCCGAGGCTTCA
Source organism: Aulonocara sp. 'chitande type north' Nkhata Bay (assembly GCF_057382095.1). Lineage (NCBI taxonomy): Eukaryota > Metazoa > Chordata > Actinopteri > Cichliformes > Cichlidae > Aulonocara > Aulonocara sp. 'chitande type north' Nkhata Bay. The sequence continues at coordinate 10,328,020 of NC_141347.1, forward strand.
GAGCACATGTGAAGACATATAAAGAATAAAACAAGATGCATAAACACAGACAGGGACGAAGACAAAAGAACGTGACATAGACAAAAGATAAATAAACATGAAGACAAGACTGACTAAGCACGGAAGATCTAAGAGAAAGGCAGACTTGACAAAGGGAACACAGGAGGACAGAAAAAACAACCCTGAAGAAAATCTAAAAATGATAACTATAAATACCAAATATGAACAAAAACACAACCTAAGTAAAAATCCCCTCCATACAACTCAAAACTGAACACTTCAACAAACCAAGTCAAACAGAGAATATCACACACACACAGCTGGATAAGCAATTCCAATCCAGGAGGTCCTATCTCACAACTTACAGAACTCAAAGAATCTTTGCTAACATCTTGTTGTCAGATACTACAGTCTAGCATAGTCCATGACTCCCCATGTTTCTTTTGGCAGTAAAAGGGGGACCAACAGAATATAAGGCAAGTGGCCATAATGTTATGCCGTCTGTGTCGTTATATTCCTCTGTTATTGGTTGGCTTGTACAGGTTTCAGTAGCATTTAAAGTAGGAGAACTAGTAAAACTGTCTGTATTGTACTCTGTATTTTTAATCCCTATACAGATTGAATGTCATATGTGGCTGTGTGACAGGCAAGGCAGAACCCAAACACAGGACTCGAACACAAGGGAATTAGTTTTAAGGTGGCAGCTATGATGGCCAAATTAAGCTTTCTGAAACATTGAAGCTTGTATTCAAAAAGGTTTCATTACTCGAAGCTGTTCAACAGTCCTCTTTTGTGCCATCTTGTGGCCAAAAGTATGAAGAGCAGCTTGAATAAACAGCTTGAAATGAACTGCTTCCTACAGAGCTGAGTTGACAGTTTCTGTTTAATATCATGTGACTGAGGTGCTTTGAACATGTTTTTATGTATGTATGAATGTATGTATGTATTTATGGGGGGGCGGGGGGGAGTGAAAAAGAATGATTATTTGATTAATAAATACTTTTGATAAATAAACTTTTTCTTAAACGTGCTGTGTTATGGTCTCCTTTTGTTTGACTTCTTGACATTTGAAAGCAAAACATTCTTTATAATAATATACAACACGCTCTTATAATAGGTTGGGAGTATGCTTGTGCTGTAAGGTCCCCATTTCCACATGGTTATGTAATTAACCAATGCACAGCTACACTTGTATATAATATATTATAACTTATATCTATAATGTATTTTAGGTACTTTTTTACCTTGGGGTAGAATTTTTTAAAAACTAGTAAAATAAAAACAACACATAAGACTGTTCTATTTATTTTTTCTTTAGGAATAGGCAGAATGTCCTCTCTTTCTCGCTGGCTCCATGTCTCTCAATATGTCACACACTTCGCTCTCTCACACAAAATCACAACAACACAGCACAAATCCTGCCAATGATTCCCTTCATTATAAACCATGGAAACAGGTATTGAAGCAGAGACGTACCAAATGAAGCTTCACACATCACTGATCATGTGACTCAGGTTAGCCGAACCAAGCCTCGACACTGCTTCAGAAGCAGTGTGTTGTTTTTGGTTTTCTGCACCGGAGCCTCCGCTTCAAACGGAACATCACTAAAAAACTCTAACGAGGGAGAAATTAGGAACTGGGAACTAGAAAACATGGAAAGTATAGGGTACAGGGAATCACACAGCAAACAGGGATGACGCAACAACAAGCAGGGGGAGACTAAAATACACACAGGATAATTAAACGATGAACTAACAGGACAGGGAAAGCAAAATTGAACACACAGTAGTACACAGACACTGTCAAAATAAAACAGGAATTAACGTCAGCTGATTCAGTCCCAACTGACCTATTTTAAAAAATGTGTCTCATTACCAAGAAACATCTCATGATGGGTAAAAACCAATGAGCTCTCTCCAGACCATTGAAACAGTGGCGTGTCTAGAAAATTTTTGTTGGGGGGGCCAGGTAGGGGCACAGATTTGGAGAAGGGTGGCAGATGTAATTGGCAGATAATGTTTAAAAAAAATTCTACCAACCATTAACCATAATTCAATAACCCTGTAAACCTAATAACCGAATGCGCTTTTAACTCTTATTAGAATGAGATTTTAACCACTACGGTGCAAAGTTTTTAGATACTGTGTTGATAAAGTACAAGAGATACAATCAGTGCTTTGTCAGTGTTTACTCAGCATTCAAGGACAGCAATATTTGCATAGTATTTTTACTGACACATAGTGCACATATGTTTTGGGCAAAAACATTTTTTAATATTAAAATACGAACATTTGTAACAAACAATTGACAAATTAGCCAATGCCAATGCAAAACTTTATCTGCCTATTAAAAAAAGAAGATAATCTTCTCACAAACTGGTGTTTGATTTTGAAACAGGAAAAAAGTGGGGAAACAACTGAAAAGACTAACATTTGAATGAAACCTGAAAGCAAGTAAATACTTTCTATGCTGCCTTATGGTAAACTTTGGTAATATTGATGTATGAAGAACAACACTGGCTGATGATGAAATACAGTCAGCTGGCATGGTGACACTGCCAGTATTAACCTGCAGGGCTGGACTGGGACAGAAAATCTGGCATTTTGACTACAGACCGGCCCACCAGGTATAATAATAATAATGGATACTTTATTGATCCCCATGGGGAAATTACTTGTTTTTCTCTGCATTTGACCCATTCACTCAGTGAAGCAGTGGGCAGCCCACTAAGCAGGCGCCCGGGGAGCAGTGTGTAGGGACGGTACCTTGCTCAGGGGTACCTCAGGGTAGCCGTTAAGTGGATTCAAACCGCCGACCTTCCGATCATGGGGCGACCACTTTACCTACTGAGCTATCCCTGCCCCATTAAAGCCATAAAGACTTTGAATGAAAACAAATGCTGTTGTGACAGTGATGTACACTGTCTTTTTGGTATATGTATGATTTCTATACATTTTACGTCAGATAAAAACTTTGGTTGTAAGATTTAGATAATTATTTAATAAAAGCTAGATATTTTAAATGAGAATAAGAAAGAAAAGTATTTCTTTGTGCCCCCTTTCCCTGTTAATGCCCTACCTGGCCCCCTGGCAAAAACTTCCTAGACCCGCCCCTGCACAGTTACCAGCTGTCAGCTGCTTAGAAAAGGATCCTGGTGTTATTTGTCTCTCAGAAACAGTTCATAACTTCCCTTCAACTCATTCATGTCACCTAAAAGGTAAACTTGTTTCTCCATCATCTGTTCAGCTCTGATGATTCAGTAAGGACATCTCCTGGTTTCATCTTCATGTTTCCCTCTCACCATATATCCAAACTGACATCATGACCAGCAGCTTTACAGCTGTGGCTCCAGCAAACATCAGCTGATACTAGAAATTAATATTAAATAAATTCTGACAACAGCTGATCAAGCTTAAACGTGCTGCTGTTGTTTAGCGCGACATCTGCAGGTTTCCTCTTTCTGGCGCAAAGTGAGTGATAAACAAACAAGAGAGAAAAGCCGATGAGCTGATCATTGATCAGTTTTATGATTGAAGTAGAAACAGGAGAGGGAGGGGGGAGAGAATGAGAGAAGAAGAGGCAGCTGTGCAGCGTAACGACAGAATAACTCCAGCTTTGTGTCTTTTTCCATTCTAGCTAAAGTCCGGGACAAACTGCGTCTCTTCTCAGCTCAATACGAAACGTGTAATATTTTCTCTGAATGAGGGACCATCCCATTTTTTTAAGGACCCGTTGGCAACTCTATTAACCTTATGAATAAAATAAAGTTCACTATCAGTAACATCACCCACCTAAAAACTCCATCAAGCTGGCTAGAACGCAGTACGAGTTATTGCAACTGACAGTAAAAAGTCAGCACAACGAAAATAAACTGCACCTAAACTTGGTTTATATCTGACCCAGATAGACTGCAGGTCATAACTTCTTACCTGAAGTTCAGTTCACCTGACACTCGGACTGGTGGCCTCCTCGGGGCTCTCCACCTGCCTCCCCTTCCCCTTCCCCTGCTGGCCTCTGTGGAAGCCCCGCCATAGACACCACCAAACAACTGAGTTATTTTTACACATCTGCCAGCATCTGGCCAGCCCACCACCTGTCATTGTTCATGCCATTACAAAAAAAAAAAAAAAAAAATAAGCCACCGGGCATATGCCCGGTATGCCCGATGGCCAGTCCAGCTATGTTAACCTGCAACCAAATCTGCAGCTCCATACAGCAATGCTACGACTTAGATTATATCTTATAACTCATAACTCTTATGTTAGCTGCCCTCAGTAGCATACTGTCTGAAATATACGATGGCTGCAATAATTCTTTAAGTGTTATTTTCTCCTTGGGATTCTAATTTCACCGAAGTTTACTAAACTCAACAAACTTAATATTACTTACCGGGACATTTATTCTGTTTTCATTTTCTTTCACCGAAAAATTGTTTCCTGCAGTGCTGTCTTTCGTGCTTGGCTCTCCTACCTTTGCTAACGTGATGCACATAGCGCAGAAGCCGATGCTGCATTCACTTACACTCGGATATCTGAGCTTCACCGTGAAAACATAATCGTACATTTGTTTGAATTTTATTGTTTTACCTTTGGGGTGGCACCTGGGGTGGCCAGTCTGGTTGGGGGGGTGGCCTGTGCCCCCCCAGGCCACCCCGCTGGACACGCCATTGCATTGAAACCTTATTGTTGCAAAACATCTTGATGGGATTTGTCACAGAAGAATTCCTAAACTACTGAATGTGCCAGTGAGCACTGTTGGAGCCATAATCTAGAATTGGTAAGAACATCATTTTACCATAAGCAGGCCACGACCAGGTGATCCCCGCAAGATTTCAGGAAGGCAGTGAAAAGAATTATCAGAAGAGTTTTCCAAGAGCCAAGGACCAGTTGTGGAGAGCTACAGAAAGACCTGAAATCAGCAGGTAGAATTGGTTGAAAGAAAGCAATAAATAATGCGCTCAACCATGTATGGACACTCACCACACCGCGTTTACAGTTTGCTGACCAACATTTAGACAAGCCTGTGAAATACTGCCAGGATATAGCCTGATTAATTAAGACCAAAACTAAAGCATTTGGATGCCATAATACACACTATGTTTGGAGGTAAAAACAGACTGCATGTCGCCCCAAAAACACCATATCAACAGTGAAATTTGGAGGTAGGAACAGCATGGTATGTGGCTGTTTTTTGGCATTCAGCATTGGGGGGGGGGGGGGGGGGGGTGTCATATAATTGAAGGAAAGATGAATGGAAAGATGTTCTGAGACATTTTTGATAAAAAAAAATCCACTGCCACCTACCAGGATGATGAAGGTGAAACGAGGGACGTGTCAGCAAAACAACAATCCCAAACACACAGCCAAGGAAACGCTCATTTGCTTATAGAGAAAGAAATCTTTGCAAGCTCCTTTGAATAGAGAAAGAAAGTAAACCTCCTAGACTAGCCCAGCCAATGACCTGACCTGAATCCTGAAAACTTTTCCCTGTGTCATTTCTGCATCATTAGTACACATAATTTAATTATGTACTTCTATGGTTTGATTTATTTGCATGTGTGGGTTTGATGGGTTGAGACATTTGATGAGAATTTCATGTCAGTAGCACTTTTAGAAATATATTTTCTTAAAAAATTGGTGACGTGTTCAATACTTATTTTACCCTCTGTATGCACTCACCAGACAATGTATTAGGTTACCTGTTGAACTGCTTATTGCAAATTTTAGCCAATCACATGTCAGCAACTCAGTGCAATTAGGCATGTAGATGTGATCACAATGATTAAAGTCCAGCCTTAGTATCAGAACAGGGGGGAAAAAAGGTGATTTAAGTGAAATTGCATGTGGCATGGTCATTGGTGCCAAACGGGCTAGTCTGGCATCAGTGAGTATTTCAGAAACTGTTGATCTACTGGGATTTTCTCACATAACCATCTCTAGGTTATGTAAGCACTGCTCATATAACTAGGTCTCTATTTTAGACCATTCTCTTTTTTAAAGCATGACCATCCAAGTGTGCACAGAAAAGGCACATTTAAGTCATGCTTTGCTATGCATCATTATGCACAAAATTCAAGAACTGATCATGCAAGTGTCACAACAAAACTGTTTGATTATTAGCTATAATGTGATTGATGATTTTAGTCCAGCAATTTTATACATTCAGTAATAGATGAACACTCAATGCTGGCCGTCAGTGAGAGCACATTTAATCTTTTTCCGAAATTTTATATTAATTTAAGCTTCAATGTATTCTATTCGGTAAGCTATTACAGTGCTCATATGCAGTGGATCATTAGTTTTGGGGAAGAACAGTATTATACTATTTTGGCTGTAGCGCAGGTGATCTACTAATAAGAAGGTTAGTGGTCCATCCTCACTGCTCCAGTCTGCATGCCTAAGTATCCTCACACACTGAACACCAAGTTTCTCTCTGATGTATTCACTGGAGAATGAATGCATGTAAATGTTAGATAGAAAGCACTTACTAACACCTGTAGAATATGTGTGAATGGATGAATGAGTCATGTTGTATAAATAATGTAGAAAAGTGCTATATAATATCCAGTCCATTTATATGATCAGTTTGTCTGAGTTATAAATAGGCCATCTCAGCTCATTTCAAAAGCGATTTCAAAAGTAGGGTCATGTCTGTACTAACCTTATTGTGTGAATAGCACGATTTGTGATTTGCACATTTTCGAAAGCCCCCCCCCCCCCCCCCCCCCCCCCCCCCCACACACACACACACACACGCACACTTAAGAGGAAATTAGCTAAGGTATTGATGACAAAGTGTCCAAAACCCGACAGTACTTGAAGGCAACACGTCTAATGCGATTGATAAAGCCTCGCATCTCCATTGCTCCTTTAGTCATAACTGCAAATAGTCACACACGCAAAAACACACAGTCTCACTGTGTCAAGTGTATGTCATTATATTTCTCTATCCATGCTTATATTGCAGGGGGTTATTGCAATCTATACAATCTATTGTCGAGCCGGGTAAAAAAGAAAATAATCTTTCTGTGATGTAACAATAAATTAATGTGTGTTTTTAAAAAAATCGCTACAACGGTGTTGCTGATGCTTTTCCCCGAGAGCATCTTCCGTTGCGCCACTAAAGCATGTCATCCTGACCCGTTTCGAAATGCAGACATGTTTTAGCCGGTAACATAACAGGACAGCAGATACAGTAGATTGCAGCAACACGCACAATATCGGAAATTAGAGAGAAGACGCATGCGGCACTAAAGCTACTTTTACTCACGGCTCTGAAGAAACGCCATGAACATGATGGTATCGTTGATCCTGAGGAGGGTCGACATGACTGGAGTCTGACATCAGCAGTGTGTGTAGCGGGGTTGAGTGTACTTCCCCCTCCCCCTTTTAACAACATGGGGAGGGTAAGCGAAAAGATGAATACTGAGGAAAACCAGCTCGCAAAACTTTTTTACTAAACTGTCTAAAGGGGAGTTATTCATAAAGAAACACTTTTGAACAAGGTAGGCTTTCTCACATTCTATGACCAGCCTCACGAAAACCCTGTATTGGGTATGGGGAATGAGAAGGATGGATGGATGGATTGCATATACAGGGGTTAACAAAATCATTTTGGACATGCAACAATCTGTGAGATCTGATCTTCGTCTACACACAACACAATATCCATTTATCCACCTTCTTCCTCCTACACAACTTAGCAAGCCTGTCCCAGATGGCAGAGGACGAGAGGCAGGGTACACCCCGGACAGATCGCCAGTCTGTTGCAGGGCAAACACAGAGAGACAGACAACCATTCACTCACACCTATGGTGTGGCCACTTTAGAATCACCATTTATCTAACCCCACTAACTGCACATATGGTGACTTTGGGAGGAAGCCGAGTACCCAGAAAGACCCCACATAGACACGAGGAGCGCATGCAAATCCATCCTTTCCCTGACGCTGGAATTGAATTCAGGACCTGGAGGCAACAGTGCTAACCATCCCATTGTATTCAGACAAAAACAATGACATTTAATTTTCAATTTTATTTATAAAACGCCAAATCGAAACAACAGTCATCTCAAGGTGCCTAATATTGTAAGGTAAAGACCCTTCAATAATAAGGATACAACCCTAACAGTCAAAGGAGCCCTTTGAGCAAGCATTTGACAACAGTGGGAAGGAAAACTTTTAACAGGAAGAAATCTCCGCCATCACCATTTTCAGGGAGGGACAGCTATCTGCTGCTACCAGGTGGAGGTGATGGGAGGAAGAAGACACACTGTGAAAGAGAGCCAGAGATTAATAAATAACTAAAGATTAAATTCAGAGAGGTGTATAAACACATAGTGAAAAAAGATGAGTAAAGAAGAAATATTAAGTGCATCAAAGGGAAGCCACAACCTAGGCCAATTGCAGTGTAATTAAGGGAGGATTCAGGGTCACCTGATCCAGTTCTTACTATATATGCTTTATCAAAAAGCAACGTTTTAAGCCTAATCTTAAAACTAGAGAGGGCCCCTGCACTGAAAAAAAGAACAGGTTGGATTTACTTAATTCAATAGTGGACATTGGTTGCACACAATTGCTTTGCTTTGGCGGAAACTTAAACAACTTATTCATATTCAATAACCTGTGCATTTTGTGTTGATGAAACGTGATTGAAAAATGTTTAGATGAAGTAAGTTGAGCTCTTGGAATATTTTAATCCTTCACAATTTTGTCATTTTATTCCAACACTATTCATTAACTTTTACCCCAATACTACTTGGTCACTTAAATACTACATGTTGTCTTCATATTACATAATGTTCAACAAAGTCCAGAGTCTAGTTAACATTTGAACCCAGGACCATAATAAATAGCATACACGTGGTGTGTGTGTAGTTGGCTGCCTGTCATAACTCCAGTGATTTACCTGCAGTTTGAAATCTCATGTGATCTTGTGAATTTCATGTCCAGAAACTAACCACTCTTACTAGAATATTTCATGTCATCTCAACAAGAACAAATTAAGTTAGTGAATTTCATACAGATACATGATTTAATTATTGTATCTGGGACTTTCTGTCATGACGAATTGGGTTAAAGGACTCAGGTGCGAGACTCCTTGCAGAGTGACAGTGGATTTATTCACAGTGAAAAGGTGAGTCAACAGTTCGAGTCAGTAATCCAAAAAGGGCAGTGCAGTGATACGGTGGCTTCTCCCCGTGGTGACAGTGCAGTGACAATCCAAAACAACTCCTTGTGCCCACTCCTCCGATCCCTGAATCCTGGAGGCAAATGAGAAAAACACACGCACAGTAACGAAAACGTTCTCTCTCCTTCACAAACTGGGTATGCTAGTCGCGACTACGCTGCCCGTTTTAGTTCAACATTCCAGCATTGGTTGTGACTCGACCGCACCGTTAAATAGGTCTGCTTCAGATTAGTTGTAGCCGGCGAAGTGATTACGCACAGGTGCGACCATTCCAGCTCAGGACACTCCCCCCGGGTCAGCTGCCGTTCCGTGCCACGGCTTCCGGAAGTACATGTTCCAGCAGAAAAAACACACATGCACAGGATGGAGAGGAAAACACGACAAAGTACACAAACACCACCAAAAATTGGCAAGGCGATCGGTGAGGACCGTCTAGCCGTGACACTTCCCACCATTTGACCTTAGAGCTAAAGAAGCACCACTAATCCAGAAGTAGTTATCTCACTTGACGCTGAGAAAGCTTTCGATCGTGTAGAGTGGAGCTTTCTTTTTGCGGTCTTACAAAGATTTGGTTTCAAGGACAGATTCATTTCATGGATTCGACTGTTGTACAAGGCACCCCAAGCCAGTGTCTATACAAATGGTGTTTCCTCTGGCTACTTCTCATTGTCACGCGGAACGAGACAGGGTTGCCCCCTGTCCCCCCTACTTTTTGCTATTGTAATTCAATCCCTATCTATAGCTTTGAAGGCCCTTCCTCATTTTCATGGTATTTCCCGGTCAGGCCTTGATGTAAAATTGTCTTTATATGCAGATGACCTGCTTCTATATGTTTCTGATCCCTTATCTAGTATACCATCGATTGTGTCTCTATTAAAAACAAGTTCGGCTCTCTGTCAGGTTACAAAATAAATCTTCTTAAAAGTGAGTGTTTCCCCATAAATTCTTTAAGTCTTACACTTAAACAATCTGACATTCCTTCTAGACTTAGCCCTGCCGGCTTTAAATATTTGGGAGTTAACGTGACTCGTAATTTGACTTCTCTACACTCTTCCAATTTCTCCCCTTTAATGACTCAAATTCAATCAGATTTTCAGAGATGGAAATCGCTACCTTTGTCCCTAATTGGTCGGATCAATGCTGTAAAGATGAACATTTTGCCTCGATTGTTATTTCTGTTTCAGAGTATTCCTATATTTTTACCTAAAGCTTTTTTCAAAAAGTTAGACCAGCTAGTTACATCGTTTTTGTGGGGAGGGAAACATCCCAGGGTGAGGAAATCATTATTACAGAGACTGACATTTGATGGTGGTCTCGCCTTGCCTAACTTTTTATTTTACTATTGGTCCTCTCATATTCACAAATTGACCCATTGGCTTGAATCTGCTGTGGTGCAAACTGGAGCGCCTGTCATGCACTTCCTCATCCTTAGAAGCTTTATTGTTCTCTCCACTACCACTTAAGCCTTCTCATTTCACCCAAAATCCCGTGGTACAGTCTAGTCTAAGTACATCTCTGCATCAGTACACATGCCCATCACACAGAACCATCTGTTTACTCCTGGCCTCATTGATGGTACCTATGTACAGTGGAAGCATCATGATATTAATACGTTTAAGAATCTCTTTAAAGATGGCACTTTCTTAACTTTTTTAGACCTGTGTTCTGAAACAAATCTTCCAGCTACTAATCTATTCCATTATTTTCAGGCACGGCATTGCACTTCTGCTCTCCTCCCCTCCTTGTCATGGGCTGGGTCGTGTGACCCAGTGTTTGAGTTTTGTGTATTTTTGTATCCATTTTTGATCTAGTTAATTTCTAGGTGGCTATTTAGTCCTTTATTTCTTAGTTGTTTCTGTCATCTCCCCCTGTACTCAGTCTCCCTGATTCGTGTGTCTACCTGTCATGTTTCATGTCTGTGTGGTTATGTTAAGTTCATGTCATGATTTATCTTCATGTCTCTGGGTTTCCTGTTTTATTTTGAAAGAGTCTGGTGTTCTTTGTTCACTGCATTTAGTTTTACTCTCCCCTGTGCTGTAATTATGTTTCATTCTAGTCAGCTGTGTCCTCATGTGTCTCCACTTCCCCTGATCGCCTCAGGTGTGTATTTAGTCCTCAGTCTTGCGGTGTTCAGTGTCGCGTCGTCTGTGTTCTCACCTCCGTGTGTTCACGGTCAGTCTTTGCAGTGATCATCATAGTCTCTGAGTCTTCTTAGTTTGTCACAGTATTAGTTTTCCCAGTTTAGTTATAGTCTAGTTTAGTCACGCTATCCCTGCTTTGTTTGTACACTTTGTCTTCAGCCATAATAAAGGCTCGCTTTCTGTTAAGTTCACTCCTGTCTACTCACTTGTGTACGCACCTGGGTCCATCACACACACCACCGCACGGCCTGTCTCCGCAGACCGTGACACTCCTAAACTCTTCTTCCAAATGTCCAACCGTGGGAGGAATTCTTATCCCTTAAACCCAATAAGAAGTCAATTATATCTTTAATATATAAACAACTTATGGATTTAAATGTCCACTCAGTTGTTAAAATTAGGGGGGCTTGGGAGCGGGAGTTAGGAGTAATTTTTTCGGATCAGCAATGGGAGAAAGCAGTATCCAGTGTCCGTTATAGTACGTCCTGTGCCAGGTTACAACTTATGCAGTTCAAGGTGTTGTACAGGGTTTACTATTCAAAGTCTCGTCTGTCTGAGATTTACCCACAAGTGATGGATCAGTGTGAGAGATGTCATGCCACCCCATGTGACCAAGGTCATATGTTCTTTCTGTGCCCAAGACTCCATGGCTTCTGGAGTAAGTATTCAGTTATTCTTTCCAAGGCTCTTGGGACCCAAATCTGCATGGACCCTTTTCTGGCTGTTTTTGGGCTTCCAGTCAACACTGGTCTAACCGACCCTACACACTTCAAAATATTAGCCTTTACATCACTTTTGGCTAGACGTTGCATCTTACTCCTTTGGAAATCTTCAAAGCCACCTTCAGTTTCTTTTTGGTTTAGAGATGTGATGTCATTTCTTAAATTGCAAAAGATAGGCCTTGTGGCGAAGGGCAAATACAGAGAATTTTATCGTATCTGGGGCCCCTCCGTAAACTATCACAAGTCATTAAACGCTCTACCAGCTGATTAATATCATATCCCCCCCCCCCCCCCCCTTTTTTTTGTGTGTGTTTTGGGGTTTGTTGTTTGTGTTTGTTTTGTGTTTGACCCAAAAGCAGATTCAAGACAGAGGCACTGAGTGACATGACATGAACAAAGTTTATTTACAAAAGGCACATGAATATAAACAATGAAACACTATGAAAGTAGACTATGAAGCACTATGAGTGTGTATTTGAGCTGACTGTGTAACATGAGGGGGGGGGGGGGGGGCATGAGCTATGAGTGGCGAGGCTGATGGTGGCTATGATGGTGCATGCATGGGCAGCAGGTGGGAGTCGCGTACTCCACTGCCACTCCCTTACTATCTGCACATCTTCTACCGAGAAAATAACAAAGTACAGTGTTCTGCCTTTTATAAATTAGACTGGACTATACAGTTTTATAAACTGCCAGAGTTCCCTCTGGTGGCTGCTTTGTAATATTGTTTTGATTACTTTGGAAAAAGACAAATAAAGGATGCAGAAAATCCAAGATGGCTGAACATAATGCCAAAGTATTACTGTTTTAAGCCGATATGGACCTTAAAATATTGTTGCTTTGGTCGAGATTTGTCCATAAGTATGAGTGACAATAAGGTCAAGGTCAAGTTTATTTACAGAGCACATTTCCAAACAGTCCATGCTGCACAAAGTGCTTAACAATGTAAAATCCCACTAAAATAAATAAAATGCAAAACAATGATGCAGTAAAATATAGAAAAACAAAAATAAATCAATAAAACAACTAAAACAACAACTAAGGTTTAGGTCAATGTATGTTAAAAGCCAGACCATCAAAATGTGTCTTTAGTAACGATTTAAAAAGTTCACGTGTTTTTGCAGATCTAAGATTAAGAGGAAGACTGTTCCAGAGTCTGGGGCGATAAAATAATAATTGTCTCTTTGTTTTCCTTAAAAATGGTATGATGATTTGTACGTTTAAGGGAGTTATGAACTTTTGATCTTTTCAGCTACCAGTAATTGTGTAACAAGCTTGTTTGCAATGTTAGTTAGGTAATACAATATTTTGTATGTTTTCAGTTTTACGACGTCAAAGAGAAGGCAACAGTCGAGGACATTAAATCAGCACGAAAAAGGAAAATAAGTCTTTTTATTGGAGCATCGTTATCTCGTTGTCTAGCTGGTGAAAACTAGAAAACTCAGGGCGAGGATAGCACATACAGAGGGCCACCTCAATGTTGTGTACTGCTGGGATATTTATAACTGGAGCTATTTGTAGCTATTAGAGCTATTTCATTATATTTTGTAACTTTGTAATGTATTCCAATTTTTCATTTGTTTTAGTTAGTTACTGTTCTTACTACCTTAAAACTGAAGTTTTAATCATTGGTCCCAAGGCTCAGAGAGAGAAACTCTTGTCTAAATTAGAGGCATTTTCACTATGTCCTTCGCTACAAGTGAAAAACCTGGGTGTTATTTTTGACTCTGAGCTTGGTTTTATCCCACATATTAAACATGTAACCAAAATTGGATTTTATCATCTAAAAAATATAGCCAGAGTCTGCCCTATTCTCTCTCGGGCCAACACAGAGATGCTGATGCATGCTTTTATTACCAGTCGCATTGATTACTGTAATGCCCTGCTCTCTGGTCTTCCTAAGAAGAATATTTCAACTTTACAACTTTTGCAAAACTCGGCAGCTCGTGTGCTGACGAAGACCAGAGGGCGGGCCCACATTACACCGGTTTTAGAATCGCTGCATTGGCTCCCCGTGTGTTTCAGGATCGATTTTAAAGTTCTTTTATTGGTTTTTAAATGTCTTAATGGTCTTGGGCCTTCTTATCTCTCAGATCTGCTTTTACCATATGAACCCTCGCGGACCCTGAGGTCCTCTGGTACTGGCCTTTTGATTGTCCCTAAAGTCAGGACACATACTCACGGAGAGGCAGCTTTTCAGTGGTATGGTCCTCGTCTGTGGAACAGCCTGCCGGAGGAGCTCAGGGCCGCAGAGAACGTACATGTTTTTAAGAACAGGCTCAAGACCCACCTTTTTAATTTAGCTTTTACTTGGCGTTTATTTATTTTATGCTTATTTATTCTATCCTGTTATTCTATTATTAATTTGGGCTTTACCTAATATTTATTGATTTTATTCTTATTGATTTTTTAATCTTCTTACTCTATTTATATTTATATTTATATTGTATCCCGTTCTTATTTATTTTATCTTTTTACCCTGTATATAGCCTATTGTGGCATATCTCCAGTGTTTCCTCGGAGGGGGCTCTCTGCACCGGGGCTGTGATCGACCGTGGCTGCTGGGTCTCTAGGGGTCCTCTCAGCCTGGCTGGGGGGCTTCTTTGCCTCCCTCCTGCTGTGTGCCCAGCCTGGAGGCTGCGGTCTGTGACCGGCTCCCGGTGCAGACGGCTCCCTGTTATAGTGTTTCCTCACTTGGCTCATGCGAACCCAGCCCAATTTTTACTCTTTAAGTGTGCGCGTGTGTGTGTGTGTGTGTGTGTGTGTGTGTGTGGGGGGGGGGGGGGGGGGGGGGGGATATGTGTGTATTCACATCATTTATGTTAATGAGAGTGTGGGGAGTGAGTTGGAGGGTGGGGTGGGCTGCTTTTAACTATGTAAAGCACTTTGTGCTACATTTTTTTGTATGAAAAGTGCTTTATAAGTAAAGACTGATTGATTGATTGATTGATTGATTGATTGATTGATTGATTGATTGATTGATTAGAGCAACATTGAGAACAAAATTTTCTCAGGGATTAAAAAAGTATTCTGATGATGAAGACAATGTTCAAACTGGCCCAGCCAATCACGTGACCTAAATGCAAGTGAACTGTTGTGGAAAGAACTAAAGCTTTGAATTTATAGAAGGGAATCTTCAGGATTTGAATATTGTTTGTGTGGAAAAATGGGACAAAATCACATGTGAGTAATGCATGCAACTATCCATACAGGAGGCATCTCGAAGCTGTCATCACCAACAAAGGCTTTTATACAAAGTACAAAGTAAAGTATTTGTACAAAGTAGTAAATATATTTCAGTAAGTGTGTTCAATACTTTTTCCCTGTATCATTTCTGATTATTACACACACATGGACATCTATGGTTGGATTTCTTTGCATGTGTGGATTGGATGACGTCTGGTGAGAATTTCATGTCAGTAGCACTTATATATTTACTTAGAAAGTTACTGATGTTTTCTATATTTATTTTACCTGCTGTATGTGCTAGTTTTCCCCTTTAAGGCCTGTTCTGCCTACCATTCTGAGACCTAGTGCCCTGGAAGAGTATGATAATTCAGGTTAAACTAAATTAAGGCGCAAATCTATTGAACATAATTATTATAACTAGAATAGATGCGTGGGGCACGATGTGTGCAGAAAGAAAATGGCCTGAAAGTGGGTCAACTGTGGTCTTTTGTAAATATAGATCTAGAAAATATTTGCTAACCAAAGCTGAAATTTCATGGTAATCATTATACATGTTTAAACCAATGAAACATTATTTATTTATTTATTTATTTTACAAATTGGGGCAGGTTTAATAGAAAATCATCAAAGAAATTGATGATTTCAAATGAAAGGACCCAATTATTGAAAATGAAAACATTTCAATTCATAGATAAAAAAATAATACAATAAAATCTAAATTAAAACCATAAAAATGTCTTATAGATTCAATCATACCTGCTAAAACTTGCCTGGTGACCCATGCATGTAGAGATGAGTGGAGGAAGTCATATGAAGCATTTGAGGCTTCTTCCTGATTCAAAGCCTCAAAGACAGATCATACCAGAGGTCAGTTGCAGTTATGGCACCCAAAAACTACAAACGGGTTCAGTGAATCACAAATGATTCACAGAACTCATTGACTAAAGTTCAAACACAAAAGAAATTCAGTCTTAAGCAGCTGTGCTTTTATTATAAAAATCAGTGCCCGCGAATCAAAGTGTTACATTTTGAAATGTAAATTTACTGATTCGATGTAGAGCTGCAGCTATCGATTATTTTAGTAACTGAGTAATCAAACGATTCATTGAATAAGAAATAATATAAATAATTTTGTCTTATTAATGAGAAATAATAAATATTCAAAAGAGGAAAAAAACTGTTTAACTGCATACAACATTCAGTTAAACATGCAGTCAAAAAATCCCAACTAAACCCTACATGTCATGTTGAAATTTCTTTTTTGAATAATTTCTGAAATGCAAAAAATATATAAATAATCTCAAGTACAGTCAAAGTTAAATAAAATAAGATATATATATGAAATCTATGGCATAATAAAATGATCTTTCCTCTGTCTCCCTCGAAGGCTTTCTGGTGTTAAGAGGGGCATAGTTTTAGTGCTACTGAAAACAAATGTTATGATGGAGCAGACTTTAATTAATATTAATAATCCGGTGTCCAACCTAACAACCCTCAGGTCTGTGGCTAGGAGTTTAATGGCCCATGTACATTTTTATTGGCTGCCTCTTTGCTCTTCGCAGTGTGTAAACAGACTCCGAGTGCGTTTAATTGTGCCAGAGTCATCATCACTGTTGCTGCTGTATTAGGAGTGTTGTCGCAAATGTGGGTGAAACGCTTGCATTTACATCATTTAACACATCTGCGGGCTACAGAGCCACGCACTGAACGAAGCATCAAGTTGATTAATTCATTTGATTGACTGAACAGGTATTCCTGATGTGTGCCCTGTGCTCTATGTGTGGATGCATGCTCAATCATGCAGGTAAGTAAATCCCAAAAGGTTGGTTCATCTGGACGCAGCGTTTTCGTCACTCATCCAAGTGACTTCTACAGTCTCAGCTGACTGCAGGTTTCCCCAACCTATAAACAGTACATTTGCACACAGTGGGTTTGGTGCTGTGAGGAGCTCAGATGATCATGTGCCAACAGGTTTATTTTGCTCATAGTGAAAGGTAAGGAATGTCAGAAAAATTATGCATAGTTAATTGTAATCAAATATTGACTTGCTTCATTGCTGTTGTGCTTTTTTTAATGTAAACTCATGTTTTGCAAAAAAAAAAAAAAAGTGTACGTGATGGAGGGAAATGGATATCTTTTTTGAATTCAGCACTCTAAAAAAAAAAAAACCCCAGAATTTACAAAAACTATCCCATGCAGCAGAAAAATGTTTTTTGCAGACCTATGTTACAACTTTCACTAATGTTTACATTAACTTGGATTGTGAAGTCAGGGTTGGTGTGGCTTCACTGCAGAGTCCATTTCTTATTAATGGGCTGCATGCTACAGGTATTTAAGGTGGCATTATTTAGACCATTGCTTAAAAGACCATGGCTATAACCTTAGTCTTAGCTAACTGTAGGCCAATCTCCAACCTTCCTTCTATCTCTAATTCTTGAAAGAGAAGTGGTAAAACAGCTAACTGATCATCTGCAGAGGAATGGTTTATTCAAAGAGTTTCAGTCAGGTTTCAGAACTCATCACAGAACAGAAACGTCATTAGTGAAAGTTACAAAAGATCTTCATGTGGCCTCTGACAGTGCTCGTTCTTGTAGACCTCAGTACAACACTGAATACTGTTGACAGTATTATTTTATTACAGAGATCAGAGCATGCCATGGGAGTTAAAGGTACAGAACTGCAGTCATTTGAACCATACCTAACAGAATATAATTTGTTCATGTAAACAGAGTCCTCTTCACACACAAAACTAATTGTGGAGCTTCACAGGGTTCTATGCTAGGATCAATTTGGTTTCACTTAGGCAGTACTATTAGAAAACATAGCATATATTTTCATTGCTATGTAGACGATCGCCAGCTCCATCTGTCAATGAAGCCCAAGGACATATGGCAATTAGTTCTTAAGAGACTAAATTCTGAAAAAAATTCAGATAAAACTGGTGTGCAAATTAGAAAAAACAGGAACCAAAGTTGTATTTTTGTTTTATTTTTTCACTTCGTTTCAGCAGACTGTCTCAAGCTAATTCAAGCTGAATTTCAGAGCTCATATACTGTCATTGAAATAGCAGTAAAAACCAACATAAATATATTCCCACGTACCAGGTTTACCCACCCACCCCAAAAAAAGCCCAAAAGACAACTGTGTCCTCACCAGCACAGTACTGGTGGAAAACAAATAGCTGTTGGTTGGATAATTCTTTGATAAAAACAGAAAGGGGCACAAATAAACAGAGATTAGATGGGTTTGGATAGGTGTTTTTTTTTATTTTAAAACTTTCTATTAATGAGGTCTCAAAGTGTAAGCAGGGCAAAGTGCATCTCCTACCAGTAACTTACAGCCTAAGTGCTGAGCTTTCATTCAAAACACATTTTCATCTGAATCTCCATGTCAGACAAACAAAAAGTTTGCTCCCTGTCACCTGACAGAAGAAGAGAAGTGGTTTTTATCTGTCTTTATGTTTCATCTCGTTTCTGCGTTCAGCTCACAGACGGTGGGTGGGGTGGTGTGTGTTGCAGAACAGTGAACCTTCCCCTTTGCGCTACAGCTGTTCACTTCTTCCTCACATGTTGGTGCTCATCCTGGTCTGACTGTTGGCTGGTGTGAGTTCACCCTGGCTGCCTTCTCTGGGTGGAGACTGAGAACAGGAGGAAACAAGTAAGGCACTACTCTTGTTCAACAGCATAGCTATAAACTCTGTAACATTGAATAACAGGTGAGGTTCAAAAAAGAAAGAAGACTTTAAAAATCTTATCAGAATATTAAAACCCCGAGTCCAACAACCATCAGGAGCTAGTCTTAGTTACTGCCAGCAATGTTGACCAAGTTCTTGCAAATGTGGTCGAGGAACCGAATGGCTGGTGGCAATGAGCCAGATACCCCGTACTCCTGAAGCACCCACTACAAGGATACTCCAAGGGCCTTGACGAACTCAGAGCAAGTCCCATCCGCCCCAGGTTCCCTGCCATTAAGGAGTTGTTTAACTACCTCAGTGATTCCATTGTGGAAGGCGTGTCAGTGGAATTAAGTATTCATTCACCAACCACCTCTATCCTTAGTTAAAGTCAGTAGCACTCTACCCGCACTATGTATCATGCCAGTAGATAACTGGTTTCTCCTCCTGAGTCACCCAATCCAATTTTAGAAACCCCCCTCTGTTAATATTAATACTGTAATCTGTACCGTTCATTAATTTACAATCAAATACATTTTAGATATGCCATTAAAAAGAAGCTCATCACCAAATCACACGAAATTTACTGTAGTCAGACTTGATAATAACCTCTATCGCAACACAAAGAACATTATGAACAACTGAAAAAGAAAAAAAAAATATTTCACTACAATGTGAAGAGAAGAAAATGTCTCTACCTTGACGTGAATCTGGTTGCGCAGCACAGCAGCACGGAGAATCATGGCTTTGGCTCGTCTCTGGAACTCTTTGCCCATATGAAGAGACTTCTCAAATGTGGTGCTCCTTTGGTCGACATCCCTCGCATACAGAATCTACGAGCAGGTCAGAGTCCCAGTTTGTCAGGGTTCAAACAACAAAGTACCTGTGGCAACGGTTTGATGTGTGCAGCGTTTTCACCTTGCTGTGGGAGTCGATACGTGCATTAATGAGACCCTCCAGTATGAGCTGGGTGAGCTCGTCCTCCAGAGCTGTTACTGTTGTGTTGAATGCCTGAGCCATCTTGGTCATGTCTGCTGACACGTAGGGGCTGAAATACTGGGAGGAGGAGAAAACAGAAAACCCACACACAAGAAAAATATCAGTGCTCAAAAACATGACACTTGAAAAAGTTAGCACAAAGTACAAAGATTTATAGTGATTACATTAGTTTGGTCAATCATCTTTCTCAGAAATGCCTGTGCATGTTAAACAGTATTACATGTATATGAGATGCTTCCTTGTAACCAACACTATCATCTTCATTTACAGATCACAACACTTCACTAGACCTGTCAGCAGCTGCAGTGCCATCGTGTTACCACAAGCCAAACACGCACAGCACAGTACTGCTGACTGGATTTAGGCAATCAAACTGTGAGACAACACTGCCACCATCAAGTCACAATAACTGCAGATGAAACAGATTCTCCCTAAGATTCATCCAGTACTTAGATATTCAGAAACTGCGTAAATCCATTAACAGTGACAGTCATTATGACAGACAAGTGAAACTAGTAAAACTTTCAAATACCTAATATTTTATGTGACTATTTGTTGTCTCAAATATACACATTCCCTTGTCTTTGCTTTGTTTTTTTGAAGCCAGTGATGGTAGGATGTAATGTGTTACTATCGGATAAAGGTGGCAGCACTACACCAATGCAGGGGGCAGATCTATCTTATGGAGGGGCTTCATCCTGCCACGGCTACTATTTATACACCCTGTTTTGTTCCCCCCCCAAAGAATCAGCAGCAACTTGATTATCCTGTGCACGGTCAGTGTGTATGCAGTATGTCTCACCTGAATCAGGGCTCTGTTTCTGATCTGGCTGTACAGTGTCTTGACATGTGGTGCCAGGTACATGTCCAACAGGAGGTTATCCTGCAAGAAACAGCACAATCATATACTGCACTTTCTGTGTGTGTGCGCGCGCTCATATTATGCAACAGCGGGAGCACACACTCTCCTTTGACGCATGTGTAGTGTTACTTCAGGGGTGGGCAGTTCATTTTCTCTACTGGCCACATTAGAAAGTGAGGAGGCCACATCAACAAGCTGAACTCAGTTCTGGTCACTATTAATTTATGTTTCTCTTTTCTTTTTGGTCTTGAACAAATGTATTAAAGTCAGGTACAATGTCTGAGCCTTCCATTCTGCATCAGAGCTCTGAAATATACTCACCTCTCTCTTTAGAAGACTCAATTTTGGTTCTTAGGTTCCTACCCTTTAGTACTTTGAACAGGCAAAGCCAGCTGATAGCTGTGTAGTGGCCTACATCACCATGTGTTACATGTCTGTGACTCAGTGCTCTTACCCTGATAAAGTTAACTATTTGAAATGGACTGGTTCTTAGCAGTTTTCTACCCTACCTGAGTACTCAAAGCGCTTTATGACACATGCCTCATTCACCCACTCAAGTGCTTTCTAACATTCACCGTGCAATAGATGCATCGGAGAGCGACCTGGGGGTTAATATCCTGTTCTAGGGCTGTTCGATATAACGACATATATCGGATGACGATATAAAAACGTCTATCGTTTCATTTTACGCTATCGTTTGTTTCGTGGTGTCGCAAAATAAACTGTTTACGGCAATATTTTTTCATCGTTTTGATGGTCACTCACGTGCGTATTAATTTCTTAAAGTTCTCTCTTTCTCTTATATTTAATATAACCACACTACGGACGGACAAGCGCCTGTTTTTAATGGGTTGTCGTTAGCAACAACGACGGTAACAGCATCGCGTGTCTGCTTGTTTATTTTCCACATAAACCTTTCACAATAAAGCTCAAGATCCTGTTGAGAATTTTCAAAATAAACTGAATCATGTGAGAAAGTATGCAGAGTATTGACGGATGAGAAGCAAAAAAAAAAAAAGAAAAAAGAAAGAGTCGTCAGGTGCTAAAGAATAAACCTTAGACTCAAAACGTTAGAACAGGCTTTCCCCGCAGCACGCCGTGTAATAAATACTCACAAAGAAAACGGCGGCCGTTACAACTTATGTCTAAAAATGTGTAGTTTCATGCATCGGTTAAAACACTCAACTCCAGGTACACGACGCCCAGCTGGAAACACTTCACCTACCCGAGATTCACAGAATTTACAGAAAATATTAAATTTTTTGTGATTTATATCGTTATCGGGACGATAGATGTTTTATATCGGAATATACGATTTTGGTCATATCGCACAGCCCTATCCTGTTCAAAGATATCTGGTATGCCCTAGGTGTCAAACTCTGGCCCGCGGGCCAAATTTGGCCCGCAGCCTAATTACATTTGGCCCGCGAAGCCATACCAAATTACTATTAGAGCTGGCCTACTGGTATTATACAGCTAATATATATATTGTTTAGTATTAAGCTTTGCTTGTTCCATATTCAGTTTTTCAGCAAAACGTGTTTGAGTCCATAAGAAAAGATTCATTCTTATATCTGGAGGAAGATTTTTTTTTTCAATAAATATTAACGTTAGCCCGCGACTTTGTTCCATTTTGAATTTTGGCCCACTGTGTAGTTGAGTTTGACACCCCTGTGGTATGCAGACAGAAGCAACCAGTGATTACAGGATTAGTAGCACGTTTAGATGACCTGCTTCACCTCATGAGCTACAGTTCCTCATCAACAACATGGTTAATTTTTAGCACTGATATACACAACACATCCTGTTGTACAGTGCAAAACTCAAATTATTTTCAGCTCCAAGTTCATTTTAAAGTTAATTAACAAAACTGAGTAACTGAGTTGCATAAATATCATAGCTCTCGTCCAGAACTAGGGTCTGCTTTGTTTTTCAACCACAGCTCCAGATTTCCTGCACTGTCCTCAGTCTATCTTGGAGAGGGGCCCATTCTCATATTCTTCCAAACACACTTTGATAAATTCAGAGAATGAGTTAGTGTTGTGTGTTTGTAGTGATAGTGTGATGAAGCCCTTTCAGTCTGTTGAACCTTTCTGGACAGTTATTTGCCTACAGGCAGATCACACCATTCAACTGCTTATTTGGAAGTACTGACATCTGCTGGTCATTCGATGTACAGCAGCCCTGCTGTGATAATAGATGTGGACCACATACCAGTGGATATGCAAACGTAATGATGTGTCAGTTGTAGAATAGCTATATGAAGTGCTGTATAATATACACACATACACCTCTAACCATCTGTGAGAAGATCTGTTATTATTGAGCGATAGCATATCAAAATGCTCCCAAACTGCTGATATTTTTTGCCTTTTTGGTGGCTCCATAATGTGCTTACAATCTCCTTCCAAGCTCATTATGATCCTCAGAATCACCTCAGATCCAGTTCATACAAAAATGTACTTCCCGTGTCTTTTCATCAGCTCAAACAGGGCCTCGTTTATCTTTGGTCAAGTGATATTCTGAGGAAAGATACGGGTCATGACACAGGCTTCCTCGGCTCTACACGGGCCTCAGGGCTTCAGTGTCAGACATAACAACACTACCTGCTAGCAAAGGTTCAGCTTTCCATTTCTAGTGAGTGAAGTTCTTGTATTTCTCTGAATGTTTAGTTTTGCAATGGAGACTCAAAATTCAATCCTTAAGCACAGTAATTTGTGCTACCAGAACTTGCATGATGTATACCTTTATACATTTGAATTCTAACCCACTGACCTCTTAAGGGCCAGTAAGGGACAACTAAAGGACCAGATGTGGCCCAGGACCCAAACAATGGCCAGTTTTTTGTTAGTTTAAAAACCTTTCATGCGCTAACCTTCATTTCATCCAGTAGCTTGAGACAGGATGCATATTTAGACTCGTAGAACTTGAAGATAATGTCACGAATTTGAGGTTCCAACTCTAAAAATAACTTAAAGGAGCTAGGAAGAAAAAAAACAGATACAAAGTATTAGCATGGATTGCTGTCCATCACTAGAACTGATTTCTATCCAAGAAATATTTGTACACCAGCCTACCTGCTGGAGATGACGTTGCGCTGAAGCTCCTGTCTGTCAAACGTGGCCAAAGCACACAAGCCCCCATACACAGCTACATTACTGGGCGACAGTAGCTGCAGGGAATACACATAATGATATTTCTCCCAGCAATTAGACTCATGCATAGATGCTCATATTATGTCCTACATTTTTAGGATCCAAACACACTGGTTGAGGTGTACATGTAACCATGTAAGTTACTAATACATGGTTACAAATGAAAGAGGATAGAAGACATGTGGGTGATATTCCTTTTTTTAAAATCTGAGATGCTAATGCTTTAGTGCAACACCCAGTGCAATGTTGCATGTTACATCTTCAGTTTTCATGTACGAGCTCACCTCTGGACAGTCACAGTGGTCAAAGGAAGCCTGCAGGAAGCACTTGGCAGCTGGCTTGTATTTTCGAGAGGCCAACTCGGCCAATCCTGATGTACCAACAAGCAAGATGAACAATATACTGGAAATCAGGTCACATTTTTCCAAACTTTATAAATACAAGACCAATCTTGGTTAACAGAAAGCAACCTCTTCAAAAATCACTCACACACACACACACACACACACACACACACACACACACACACACACACACACACACACACACACACACACACACACACACACACACACACACACTCACCTGCAGCACACTTTAATTTGGTGAGGACAGCTTGATTTTGACTATCTCGCTCTCCTCTTTGCTTTTAGGGGGGGAGGAGAGCAAAAAGAAGAAATTTACTATAAATATTTTATTACTCTTCATAAAAGGCTGGACACAATATATAAAATAAAAGAGATGCTGAAGTATGTAAACTGTGCTCACCTCTGCAATTTCTGGTGTGGACTCTGCCTTATTGACGTAGCTCAGCACGTGCGACCAGTTCTGGAGGTAAACACTAACCTGTGAACGCACAATTTAAGTCACAAAGACTTTGTTTACTCACGTGCTTAATCAGACAACTCAATGTCTGTAAAAAACAAACAAACAAGCAAAAATAACCCAAAAGATTCTGTTGTGTGTAACAACTTTTCCAGGTTTTCGAATTCTGTTAATTGGCTGAAGTGCTATCTGTAGAAAACTACAGTGACACTGAAAGTGTCTTGGCACAATTCAGTCCAAGTTATATAGTTCCCAGTACGTATAGGTCTGTGTACTGGGTACTATAGCTGGGAGAAAGTCTGGAAGTGCTGACGTGCACACAGATTTCAGTAAAGTGAAACATCTTGGGCAAATACTCATATACTTTTCTGATGTGCAGAGTTTTGCCAGAACCAGGTTTCTAAGTTCAATATAAACTTAATCTCTCAATTGTAATAAGAATTGTGATAAGGCTAATAATCCCTGGACAATTGTGTCAATGGAAACAGTGACTGCAGCAGCAGAGCACTGTGCTTCCTTCCTGCTGTACCTTGATGACATTCAGACACATGTTAATGACATGCTTAGCACTGGTGCAGTAGTCTCTGGCTCGAGAGTAGCACTTCAGAGCATTACTGAGGTCACCACAGTCCAGATAATGGTCCCCCAGGTCATCATGGCCTCTCCTGGGGAGAAGGGATGGAAGGTGAGGAGACGGCAGACATCCACAAAAACAATGTTATCTGAAAATGACCAATCTGCTCATCAAAAAACTTTGACCCTCACTAGTTTTGTATATTTATTATTGTTCCAGCAAAAAAGACTGAGACAGCACCTCTCCTTCTGCTTCTTAGCTGGATTACTGATCTTATTCAATGTTCAGTTGGTCTTAAGCTTAAACTTTAGATTAACAGTAATGCTTTTGCAACCACACCTGATGCTCTCTTTGATGGAGTTGCCCTTGTAGTTCTTAAGATCCGTATCTAGTTTCTCCAGTTTAAGCAGAGCCTTTTTTCTGGTCGATTCAGCCCAAGCTGAGTCCAGGGGAGGGGGAACAACCCCTCCTTCAGGAACTGTGTCTGGCACACCCTGCACTTCCCTATAGGTGGAGCCCAGGAGAAAGAAAGAAAAAGAAAGAAAAAAAAAATCACACAGAAATATTTACAAATCTAGAAATTGAACAATTTGGAGGCTGGGAGTTAAGACTTTCCAAGCCTAATTTTAAATGCAGCAATGCGGTTTTGCTTATCCATAATGAAGCACATGTGATATACAACACCTAAGTTTTTGTTTGTACTGTTTGAATCATGCTGTTCTTTGCTACAACGCAGGATTTAAGGATTTAAGGAATTGGGAATGTCTTGTTAAAAAAAAAAAAGCAGCTCTGTCCAAAAGGAAGCACCCAATTGCTGGGAGAGGACTAGAAAGAATACCGTGTGGCCTCTGTGAGTTTGCGGTGAATCTCTTCGTAAGTGTCAACATTGAAGGTCCTCTGAACAAAGGTGAGCGCCATCTTCAGGGCCTCCACTCGGAGCTGAGGGCAGTGCTCAGCAATGAACTGCAGTCTCTCAATGCGCATTAATCCACTATAACTGGTCGCATACTGCTCCAGATCCTGCACAGACAAGGAGTGAAACATCTGTTCAAAAACATGTCAGAACTGCTTCGATTAAACAGTCAGGTAACACTTTCATCAGTGGATGATATAGCTCCGCATGTACAAGGATTTTAGCTAACTTTCGTTCATTCACACCCAGAACAGTTAACAGAAACAAGAATCAATTAGCAGCAGGAATCTGCGTCACATTAAACATTACAAATAAAATAAGAGATATTGGGATATATGTAACAGTTTGTGAGACAATACCAGTGTGGGGTTCTCCACAATATAGTTGGTGTCTGGAGCATTCTGCTGGTCCTCCTGGGGATCTGCATCAATCTGCATGGGCTCCACAGACCCCTTAGAAATAGATCACATACATAGTTTTGTTAGATTCAACAACAGACCTGATCTTGGGACTAGATAATGCGTAATTTACATCAGGAAGCCCTCTCTTCAAAGGGCTTTTCATCAGTAGTTCACTGGTGCTTAAACTCGTACTGGTAGTTTACTATGTCGGAGTAACTGTACAGGAAACAATGTCCTATAATGGATACGCAATATGTTCAGTAGAATAAGTGGGCACAGCCCCCGCCCTATTCCTTAATGCTTTTATGCCTTTATGTTGAAAATGCAAAACAGGCGCAGTGATTTATTGAAACATATGCAAACATAAGCTTTTCTTGGATGGCAGCCGTCTTTTGTTCCATTCTCTGTCAAGATGATACCACACTTTAATAATGTTGAGCTTTGGAGAGGACAACCCCTACATGACAGGAAAACACAGTGGAATGACTAAGGCGGAGCTTCCCAAAGTGCGGGGCCCGCCATTGCAGGGGGGGGGGGGGCGGGGCGCGCAGTATGAAAGGGGGAAAGAAACCAAAAACCGCTTGGACACTGCTAGCACGGGGCGCCCACACAAACGCAAAGCAGGAGATGAAGCATCGCTGAATATGTTTCCAAACCAACTTCATTCTAAGCCAAAGATTAGAAAATATGATGAAGCACATCTTCCCTTTGGCTTCACCTGCACAAGTGCCAAGGTAGATCACTGGACTAAGGTATGATTTTACTGCATTGGCAGTAAGATAGATAAATAGAACTTTATTAATCACTCGGATTATTAAACTGAAAGAAATTTGAATAGTAAAAAAAATTAGAATAAAAATTAAAGGGAAAAAAGAATATAAACATAAGAATGAATAAAATATATATAAACATAAGCAATGTAGCAGCCAAAACGCCTATTGCACAGTATTTCGACTATTGTCAGTCTATTGAACAGTGATTAGTTGTTATTTAGTGTTTATTTGTGCAAACACTACTGCTTATTTGTCCCCGCCCTCCTTTGTCCTCCTGTTTTCCTGCCCCCAACGAGGAGTTAAACAGTTTGATGGCGTGTGGGAAAAAGGAGTTTTTAAGTCCTAGACATGGGGAGAAGCTAGCTGACGCTGAGCAGACTCCTTTGGTTATTTATGACCATGCAGAAGATGCCCAACACTGTCCATAATGTCTAGCAGTGTTTTTAGTGTCCTCTTCTCTGCCACTGTCACCAGAGTGTCCAGCTTCATGCCGACCACAGAGCCAGCCTTCCTTATTAGTTTGTCCAGCCTGGATGAGTCCGTCTTTGCTGTGCTGCTCCCCCAGCACACCACAATATAGAAGAGTACACCGGCAACAACCGAGGAAAGCCTCCTGTGGAAATACAGTCTGCTTTGGCCTTTTTTATACAGGTGTTGCATGTTGTATGACCAGTCCAGTTTGTAAGTGTACATTTTTCAGTTACAGCTACATTTTTCGCCAATCTTATGTTTTCTAAAAAGGTCTTGCATGGTTGAAAATCTGACTTTCTGCATTCATAATTATAACAACTTTGGTCGAATCAAATACCACACACTGAAATGCAGCATCTCTGTATCTCTCAAATCCTGTATCAGGTCTTTACTGGATTTATTCCCATTTCTTGAGGACATGACTTTCACACAATGTTCATCTCCTGTAGGTAGTTTTTATGCCAGACACATCTGTTGTCCAAGCAGCATTCCAAAATAAGCCAAATTTTGGCTAGTAACTCTTTGGGAAACACACCGTTTTTGCAAAACTACAATTTTATGCTTGTCAAATTATATTACAGAACAGGACAATTATTAGTCTCCCTATGAGTTTCTTTCTTCTTCTTTTTTTTAAATAACCTGAAGTGCTGTTGGCAACATTTCCAAACATCTTAGTTTTACTTTGGCTGCTTAGAGTATTTGACTTTGCACACAGAAATATGATGAAATATGAAAACAGTAGGGCCAAACTTTACAACTCTCTGATCTTAACAGCTAAATGTGAATCCTTTTTGCTGGATAACAGCCTGCAGTGATTTGTTTTCAACACACCTCCCAAGCAATCCCAGACCATTGTTCAATGGCAATTCTCTTAAGTGCCTCCAGCAGATTTTCAGTGCTATTAAAGTCAAAAATTTGTGCAGGCCAGTCAGAGAAAATTAGTTGAGATTTAACAAGTCAAGATTCTGACTTGTTTGCGATTAATTTTGTTGTTGCAGGGTGGGGTCAAAATCTCCCCTGTGGCAACCAAAATGGTACTGAGGATCAAGTAATTTCCTGCGTATCAACATCAAGTATAAAATCCTAGTATCCCAACAACCCCTAGCTTCCAGTATGCGTAGTTTTTGTTGAGCAAAATTCAATCTGGCTTGAAGATGTTTCGTCTGTAGAAGTGACATTTTTCTTGGTCTGCAACCTTAAAGTTCATTTCTTTGGAGTGTTCTACTGATTGTCTTCTTTGAGACTACAATTCCGGACTTGGCTAAATCATTCACTGGTATTGTTAGACAATCATTTTCTTTCCAGAGTCTTTTAAATCTTTGCCTTCCTACCTCACTATTCTTGTTCTGAACTTTGTAGCCAACTTTGAATTACTTGATGGTATTTCTCACTTTTTAACACTCGAAAACACTGATGATGTTGTATATCCATCTCCTGCTTCGAGAGCACCAACAACTATTTTTCTCAAATGTAAACTGTTTTCTTTTGTTTTTGGCATGACGCTTTCTCAAGTGACAGCTCAAACCCTTGCTGAGCTTAACTTGATTTTACAAGCTTTGAGCATTACAACATTACAGCACATCATTGCACATCAGTGGTTTGGCTATGGCTCAATAAAAGGTTTTTATTATTGAGCTTCAGCTCACAAAGATAACTGCATAAAAGCTATTGAAACAATGTATTCATGTCCAGCTGTTGGACAGCTGATGCATTCTCTTTCCGGTAAGCAAAGAAATAATGTACCTCCATATAGCTTCCTGATTGACAGAGCTAACTCTAAACCTCAACTTAGTGACTGAAAAATTTGAGATACTCAAATTGAAATTTTAAGCTATTTTCTTACAATTGTGCCATTTTCTAGAAATCCTGACTTATTAACTGAAGATTTTGAAATACCCAGTTCAACATTATGAGTTATGAATAGCAAATGATTTGTGTTGTGGTTTTGTGGTTTTTTCCATTGCCATAAACAAGCTTACATGGGCCTGGCAGAGAACGAGACACAAATATCATGCTTAGGATGGACGGGTTCCTGATGTAAACAACAGGCATTTAACATTAGCTTGGCGCTAGCAAAGTGATACACTGAAAGATGGTATATACTGGAGTTTATTGACGTTGAAATTAAGCTATTCTTGACAACGGATACTTCTTACATATGTAATAATTGTGTTGTCTACTTATGGTGCTAGTAACTGCTATCCGGAGCGAACGAGCATGACAAGCTGCCAACAACAGGATATTAGGTATACTTCCGTTAGCTTAAGGCTACGACCATAAACACAACTGGTTCTTTAGTGTACTCCAAGTGCTGTGTTATACAAAGACTGAAACTTGCCATGTCTGTGGCTCACTTTAAAAGCCAACCGCGAGAGTCACGCGTCGTTTTATCATTTAGGTGCGTTAACACCAGCGCTGTAAATGTTGTTAGCTAACCGAGGCCTTCAGTCAACTGTAATCCTTGAGTTCTGCTCCACTTCATAAAGCTTCATATCAGTTTTACGTAGAAGGGCTTCAGGGAATGTGCATTTTAAGATGCTTCGTGACATTTTAAGGGCCACTCCTCATTTCGGCATATGGCATTGCACTAATCAGAAATTACCTCTAGATGTCTTACACATTAGCTGTTCCTTCGCTGTTAGTCTTTTAACATGTAAAAGAGATAAGTGGATTGTGTTTTACACACTTATGGTGCCTAGTACATGCCTATTAAACACAATAAACAACTACTGCGTAAGTGGTCTGTAATTGTGATTTTTAACCACGACAACCGTAACTACAAATTCAAAGCTAGCCTGCTAAACGCTAGCTAAGGTGGCAGAGTTTCCAGCAGTCTTTGCTACAAAAAAAAAACAAAAAACATTTTAAACAGCATTTTAAACTCACCTGAAAGTTAAACACTTGCACGGGCAAAGGCATCTTATGTTTGTCTCACTTAAGAATTGGTGTCTTTGAGGGGGTGGGGGTGGGATTGTAGCATGAAGACATAAATGTCTGGCGGACAGTTCAGCAGCCAAGCCGGACTGGGTTGGATCTCCAACTACTGGTGGGAGGTGGGAACTGCAACGGTAACCAATTAATTAAGAGCAAGGAAACTGAAAAAGAAAACATTGGTATAGAAAAATATTGAGATTGAAGAAAAATTAAACTGAAAAAGGAAAGGCTGACATTTAATGAACACAAATTTGTGTTTTACTTCTGTTGTTTTACATTTGCAGTTATTTTCCCTTTTTACTTTCACAATTGGTTTTTTTTTTTGCTTTTTTCTATCTGTTTTTCAGTTTAATCAATGACTGTTTTAATCATGTGTCGCTGTTTTGGCCAGTGGGGGAGGGGACTAAAGGCGGGTTTCTGCTGAGTCTTTACGGTAATTTGCATATAATTTGCATCCAGCAGACAATTAGCTAACTACCTTAACTGAACAACTTTGTAATGGATGTTACAAGTTAATTAAACTGAAAAATGGATTGAAATTGAAAAAATGGATGGAAGCTGAAAAAAAGATAGATTGAAACTGGAAAAAAAGTTGTAAGCGAAAACAAAAAAGTTACAGTTTCAATTAATTGCTTTTCACTATCAATTTTTTTCAGTTTCAATACAAGATTTTTCAGTACATTTATTTCAGTTACAATATTTTTTTTCAGTTTCAATATTTTTTTTGGTTTCATTTCAAGGTGGCATCGTTCTGACCCCATACTAACAAGGATCAAATATATTATGTGGGTTAAATAGCTGATTTTCCAATCCCTTCTATAAAGCTGCTATAAAAGGTGGAAATTAGTGAGTCAATCTAACCATTATCATTAAGATGAAAAAATGTCTACTAACCTCTAGATTTAGGCAGTCCATCATTATGGCTCACTCCAAGCTTTATCAAAGTTTTGCAAACGAACCAGTTTATGTTGCACTAAAATGCCTGGTTGTAAATAACACAACATTTGTATGTGCCAGCTTGTTTTCCAAGAAGCTTCAGAAAAACAAGCAAGAAAATGTGATTTATAGATTCAATATCTGATTTAAATGTTTACTGTGTAGGAACAGTTTATGTAATTGTTGTTTGAAATTAGTACTGAATGCTGTTCCAGATCTTTCCAGCCCACCTTAACCCTTGGGTTTCACATATGTGCACAATATAAATATGCAGCATATGTATCATTACTTAAGTAAAAAAAATATGCCATATGATGCTTCTTTTCAGCACATTTGACTGAGAGACAGTTGATAAAGAGTGGTCAGGCAGCTGTAGCACTTTGACTTTCATTTGTGATGGGTCAAACGATAAAGGACTCTCAGTGGGTGTATCAAAGCACAACTAGTGAAGCCCCGTATCAGCATGTGTATTGCTATAAGAAAAAATCACGTGACAGCTGTCGTTTCGTACACAACGATTTTTATAAAGTCATTGGTTGTACAGTGATGAGGTATGAAACTGTGTTTAAGAGCAAATTCGTGCTGAGAGTAGAAGAGGAGGAGACTATCTTTGGTGCTGTTTGTGACTTTACGTTTTAGGGTCATCATCACCGGAACCGCAGAGGAAAAGGACATTTTCTCCAGTCTGGGATCATTTAACACTGCCTCCACCCCTCACATACACTCCGACTGTTATAAGCGCGTATATATCCTAAAGCAAAACTAAACAAAACATCAACTTTGATTTCCTGTTCTCAACTTATGCATCCTTGTAAAAAGTATTTTTGTAAATTCTGCATTTGACAGACTATAGTCTATTATATCGTTTTGTTATAATTAAATTAATTGGAATACAGAGTTATCTTTCATTCAGTTAGCACTTTACCATCAGCTGGTTATGTAAACAGGACCATTCATCACTCATTTGGTGTCTAGATATCAGAATGATTGAGCAAAGTTCAGTCCTTCTCCACACTCTTTATAAACGCTGGCTGCAATCATTATTTAAATCCAGCAGTTGTCGCTGCAGCTAACAATGCAACAATGCACTCAAGGCGAGCACAACATGCTGTCTTGATTGTAGATGCTTTGTTTGTTTGTTTTTTTATTAGTTTTCCTTACACAATTCAGTCTTTGGCTAAGCTGATATTTGTTGGTATAAACATGTTATATTAAAATAAATAATAATACTAATGTTGGGAAATCATCCATTTCTACTTCTTTATAAATAAAATGCAAATGTGAACATTTTCTTCAGTTATCTCTCTTTAGATATATTTCTTTTCACAGGTCCATGCAGAAATGCATTAGGGAAATTAATTATTACATACAAGGCAACAAGATTTCAGTTAACATTTATTGTAAAATCTACTTTCTAAGGGAGGAAGAGGTCTTTGCCTTTGCAGGGTTGTTGTGACATTACCCTGTTGATGAGTTTAAAATGTGAATTTCATGTAACCTTTCACTTTGTTTTATGCGAAACTGGTCAACTGCATAATTTAAAAAGCATTAAAAAAAAGAAATGTAAATTATGTATGTTGGTGTTATCAATCCTCATTTGGCTGAAATTCCATTATATGCATGATAAAACTGGAAAATCAATCTGTTTATCATTTTAACAGTCAAAACAAATATTCAGATGTTGTGTTATTGCATGAAAATACCAGGTAGCTTGGCACATCCAAGCTTATCCTATGAGTGTTCAGTGGGGCTGAGGCAGGCATGCCATTCCATCCTCTTCATTCCCAAATTTTGGAGGTAGTCTGTGTGGGGGCAAGTCTTGCCATCTTGGAGTACAGAATTTGGGCCCAGACTATCGAGATATGGGATTGCCACTTGTATCGTATCCATATCTCTCTGTATTGAGATTGCTTCCAATAATCACAAGCCTTGTTTTTCCTTCTTTTTTGCTTGTCCTGTTTGGCAGTGTAGCAATCAGAATTATTGTCTGAAGACCAAACAAAATGCCCAACAGATTAATTTTCCCAAGTGGACCATTACAGCTTTTGTTCCAAGAAACACACATGCGATTTAAAATTGAGAAGTGGGCACTTGCACCAGAGGGGAGGCTGATTAAACAGACTGTCCTCAGGGTGCCATTCAGTGTACCCACCCCAAGGCCCTATTTGTGTATGTGATGAGAGTGTAAGTAATGTAGTAGTGCCTGTTAAGGAATAAAACTGAGGCATCGGTGGCCAGGAAGGGACAGAGGAGGAATACCTCCCCTGCAACTCAGTGATGCACCTTTACCTCAAGGTCCTGCATGTGTGGTGGCATGATGAAGCAGGAAGAGGGAAGCAATTAAGGATGGAGGGGAAATGATTGGGACAGTTGGAAAGTACCTGGAGCCAGCTCCCCCCGCTGGCCCCCATGGACACCCCTGTTCTCCAAAATCCACCGAGAGCAGGGGTCCAGGCTCATCCAGTCTGAGGCCCACAGTGGCAGCACTATAGCCTTATTTTTCCAGTGAGGAAGATGCCCCTGGACATATGACAATGCCTCCATCAAAAGCTGTTACTCTATCAGTGCAGCAGTCAAAATAGTGTTCTCTGCTTCTTCTCCACACTTTGACCCTTTGGACCCATGTACTAGGCTTACTCCAAATAATGGTGTAATTGTGCAACTTGGTTTTGTAGAACACTGGCTTAAAATTTCCCCAATTAGGTATGGGCCCTTTTCAGGTCAGTTAAACATGGCATGCTTGGAGCAGACTGATCACATAATAGACATCTATGTTAATAGATGCTGATATAGCACCAGCACTTTACCAGCATTTTCAGTAGCACAATAAGTATTGGTTTGGCATCGACACAGAAGATTTGGTAACTTTGTGGCAAAAACTATGCAACCATTCAAAAGTCACTTAAAAAAAACTCTCTTTCCCATTCTGATGCTTGTATTAAATTTCAGCAGGTTGTATCAGTCATGTCTACGCGCCTAAATGCACTGAGTTTCTACCACATGATCGGCTGTTTATTCAATCATTTATTTTGTGAGTTGCTCTGAATTGTTGAGTCTGAAGCTATTAAAGCACAGATGGACAAAAAAGTGCCTGTACAGGTGGAAATTACAAATCGTATCTGCTCATGACGGCTACAGTCCATCACAAAGAGAAAGTGACACTGACCATTTTAATCTCTCCCTCTCTGTGTCTAATCCTGTGGATGCTGATCAGTGCACTTCACTATCTTCTGCTGTACGTCACTGCTCAAAATCCGCACCCTATTAATAGCCAATAAGCGATTAATTGTTCATTCACAAGTCATCTATAGGCCTGCTGACACAACTTCACCACCAGTGTTGGATTTTAGCTATATTATGATTATTAATTATGCTGTGTGTTGTAAAGCATTAGTTATGCTTTACAACACACAGAGGTTCAAGTGTTCATAACTGTACAGCAATGTCACTTAATTATTATTATTTCAAAAGCATAAACAGCAAAATCTTAAGTTTATATACTACAGTTTCAATAATTAGTAAAGGGGATTATTTGCCCATTATCCACTATGAAATGCTGGTATATTTTAGCTCGCTCTAAGACACTGGACTTGTCTCTTGAGTAATTGTTTTAAAGAAGCAACTCTTTCATTGAGTCAATTACTAAACAGCCCTATTTTTGATTAATCTGCTCTTTATCATGACTAAATGCTGCTTCAATAATTAATCTCACTTCTATTCAACTCTGCACATATTCAACTCTGTATATTTTATATATTTTATTATTATTATTATTTTTTTTTTTTTTTACTATTTAATTTGTAAAAATGTGTATACACACACACACACACACACACACACACACACACACACACACACACACACACGTAGGAAAATATTTAGTATACACATCCAGAAATGCATACACTATTATATATTGTACATATATTTATTAGTTTCAGGTTGGCCATTCTTGTATTTTGCTCGTTTGTGTTGTTGTGTTTGCACATCTCTGTTGCTTGTGGGGCTCGCACACAAGAATTTCACTCGCATGTGCTGTGCCAGTGTGCCTGCACATGTGATGTGACAATAAAAGTGATTTGATTTGATTTGATTTGATTTATAGTACACACTGAAGAG
This sequence comes from Aulonocara sp. 'chitande type north' Nkhata Bay, assembly GCF_057382095.1. NCBI lineage: Eukaryota > Metazoa > Chordata > Actinopteri > Cichliformes > Cichlidae > Aulonocara > Aulonocara sp. 'chitande type north' Nkhata Bay. The sequence continues at coordinate 10,363,894 of NC_141347.1, forward strand.
GGAGAGGCAAAGCAGAGATCCTCAGACCTATTTTTTCCCAGCAAATGCCTAGTTGAGGAATCCAGCCTCTCAATTGTATCCTTACTCTACCTCAAGTCTCCTTCTGGTTAGACAAAACACCTCAACTGGCTCCTTTTCATGTGAGGAGTAGCATCATTACTTAAACGCTGTGCATGAGGTGCAAGAAGAACATGACTGCACATTCTTTGGCATCATAATAAGACATCTGTTTGAGTATGAATGTTATATGAGAGCACTTGGGCATAGAAAAAAGAGCTTATATGAATGGGTAGATTGAGTAGAGAAGTGTGACACAAGAATCAGTCCTTTTATTAAACAGTCTTTTGTCTTAAGCATCTGCATTAATCTGCATTGTAAATAAAACTTTGAACTTTTCTTCAGAGCCCTGTGCTTGAGTCCAACTTAAACTAAGGTTATGACACAAGGGTGGCTCGAGAGGTAGAACATGTCATCTATAGATCTACTGATCCCTGACTCCCCCAGTCTACATGCCAAATGGCATTGGGCAAGATACTAACCCAAGTTAGTATCTTGCCCAATGCCAGTCTACATGCCACAAAGCTACATTGGAGTACGAATGTGTGTGAATGTTAGCTAGAAAGCACTTAAAGCATACAAGAAAGTACTTGTGTGAATGGGTGAATGTGGCATGTTGTATTAAGCGCTTTATAAGAATCAGTCCATTTAGCAGAAGAGTCTGTTAAACTAACAACCATTTTGCCACCATCGTTTTTATAGGCTGACATTCAGGATAATTCATCACCTTTCAACTTTCCATCACATTTCCATAAAAGGATAGTTGTTGTTGAAGGTCTAGATGGGGCAATCGTTGCTCAAGTGTTGGCAGTTCGTCTTGTAATCGGAAAGTTGCTGGTTCGAACCCTGGCTCAGACAGTCTAGGTTGTTATGTCCTTGGACAAGACACTTCACCTACCACCTACTGGTGATAGCCAGAGGGGCCGATGGCATGATATGGCAGCCTTGCCTCTGGGTCAGTCTGCCCCAGGGCAGCTGTGGCTACAACTGTAGCTTGCCTCCACCAGTGTGTGAATGTGAGAGTGAATGAATAGTGGAATTGTAAAGCGCTTTCAGGGTCTTGAAAAGTGCTATATAAATGCAATCCATTAGTATTATTACATTGATAATGTGTTGATCTGGGGGTTCTCACAGAAAGAACATGATTCTCACCTGCATACAGTATTCCCAAGCATAGAAAAATGTAAGATATCATCAAAGGAAGTTAAATTCCTCTGTAACATTTTCCCAGAAACTGGAGTTAAGCCATATCCATTCAAGACAGCAGCAACCAGAGAAATGCCTGACCTACTAACAAGACTGAACTGCATAGTTCAGTGAAGTTCTACTGCAAAGGTGGAGCAAAGAATGGACTTCCTGTCTGGACAGTCAGAGCGAACATCTCAGAGAGGACAGTTCTCTTCGACTGAAGCACACATCGTGCACTTCATGTCCTTGAAGTCCTTGTCAGGGCGAATGACCAGAAAGCAGATGTTGTGAAGGTGCCAATATATTAGCTTGCATGTACCGCTTACAGCACTGCCGTTTCACATCATCATCAACATAAAGATCATTTCTTAAGATATGACCCAAGTATTTCACTTTGCTCCCCACATTCAATACTTGGTCGGTTAAATAAAAAGATGGAATATTTAGCTTGTGATCCTCCTTAGTTGGAGCAATCACAATAACACTCTTTTTAGGGTTAAAAGCAATACTGGGCACCATACCTAACACAAACTCTAAGTAAGTGCTGCAAACCAGCACTGTAGGGAGACAAAATGACCAAATCATCAGCATACATTAATAACAATAACGTTACCCACAATAGACCCAGTCTTACATGCATTTAACTTGACAGAAAGATCATTAAGATACAGACTGAATAGAGCAGGAGACAATATTCCATCTTTTTCAGACACTACTAGATATCTTCCCAGTGAGTGGTCTAAACCACATGCTTTTTAGAGGCATCCTCTCTATAACAAGTTGTACTTCTTCAGGTCGAATAATTTTGCCATTATTGAAACCAACTGTACTACTGTTAGTAAAATCTATTTCTTTCCAAAAAGCATACACCTTAATGTGCTGAAGCTCTTTTTTGCCATAGAATTTGCCCTCATCATGCAAACATTCCTTTTAATGAAGAGGCTAAACACAAGCTACAGGTACCTTGGTGTTCATCTAAACAATAAACTGGACTGGACTCATAATTCAGATGCCCTCTACAGGAAAGGGCAGAGCAGGCTGTACCTGCTGTGGATACTCAGGTCTTTTGGAGTGAAGACCTTCTATGACTCTGTGGTGGCCTCAGCCATCTTTTACGGTGTGGTCTGCTGGGGCGGCAGCATCCCTGCGGGGGACAGGAAGAGACTGAGCAGGCTGATCCGCAGGGCCAGCTGTGTTCTAGGATGCCCTCTGGACCCAGTGGAGGTGGTGAGTGACAGGAGAATGGTGGCTAAGCTGTCATCCCTGTTGGACAACATCTCCCAGCCCATGCAGGAGACTCTGACAGCACTGAGCAGCTCCTTCAGTGGCAGGCTGCAGCACCCACGGTGTGGGACGGAGCAGGTCTTTCCTCCCAACTGCTGTCAGACTCCACAACAAAGACTTTTGCAGCTGATCAAACACACACATCCACACATGTGGAATAAGACTAAGTGCAATACTCTTTTTCTGACAAAGTTGTATTTTTACTCAGTTGTATATAGCATTTGAATTCTATTTTTATCCTATTGTATATTTTATTCTATTGTATATAGTATTTTATTTTATTTTTTCGATTCTATTCTGTACAGCTGTGTACAGTATATTATTCTTATTGTATTCCAGTGTTCTCCAGTTTTTGCTATATAACTTTGCACTGTCCACTTTCTGCTGTGACAAAACAAATCTCCCACGTGTGGGACTAATAAAGGTTCTCTTCTCTTCTCTTCTCTTCTCTTCTCTTCTCTTCTCTTCTCTTCTCTTCTCTTCTCTTCTCTTCTCTTCTCTTCTCTTCTCTTCTCATAAATGAGCAGGTACAGAAAAAACCTCCACAAAAAGGCCACAGATCTATTGCCTTGTTGGGATACTCTTCAGAATGGCTTCAGCCCAGGTCAATTCTTTATGGGGCACCTGCTTCATTCCACTGTGCCAACCTTACAATCTCTGCTCAACCTATTGTTTCCTGACAGTGCTGCTGTCAGTGAAAGTCAGAAAGAGAGCAGAAATGCAAATCAGAAATGAGTCAATAAGTGCCAGCATATGCATGAGCTCTGCTACCATCCACCTGGGAAACAGATGTGGTTGACCAGCACCAAAGTGACAGGGACTGTAGTGTGTGAACATTCAACACCACTTACACTGAGCTGTACACCAGTTTATTACAATGGAGTCCACAGTGTAGATCAGGCTGAGCAGTTTTCAAACCATGGAGAGTGGACCTGTAAATAAATAAGAATTTATTCTTGGTTTGAAAAAAAAAATCAAAATGGTTCTACTTCAGTAGTGCCACTTTGTTACCACAACAATCCTTATGTTAGTATGTATAATCAATTTGTTGCTATGTGAGGATGGGCAGGGGATCCTCCGTGATGTTTTTTTGCAGTAGAGGGTTACAATGCTAGTAACTGCATGTCGCAGGCAATAAAAGCTCATTCGCTACCACTCATTTTCCTTGAATACAAACCTCTTAATGATCAGTACTTAGTAAAACACGTAATTTTTTTTTAAACTATCCTAGATGAAAGTTAGAGATTTTGAATGCTTCTTCACACATTGTCACATGCATAGTCTGGAATAAACCTGTAATAAACACTGAGCTGATTACATGATTCTTATGTAATTCCTTCTTAGTGAAAGTGATGCTTTTTCTGCCATCTCCCTTTTTACAACCATCCCCAGTGTTCCCTAAAACTTAAAGGATGTGTTGAATATTATAATCATGTTTTATTGTGCTGATTGGTAGTGCTAAACAGCTGTCAAAACCAGACTATATTTTGTGCTTTAGTGCGGCTCTCCTGTATATATCCTTCCCGTATATACATGTGTACAGAGGAGGCTTCCCACAGTTACAGCGTGGTCCTCTGTACCACCCAGTAAAACATGGAAGCGCGCCAGACTGTAAGAAGGCTGGCTGTTGATTTGATTTGGCTCCCTGTAAAATATCGCAAACCTAATACAATCGCGTGAACTCGGTGATCTTCTCTCGTGCACTGCTGTAAGCGCGCGCGTACGCTGAGGCAGTAGGAGCGCGTGCCGTCAGTCCCAGGGGACGATGAATTTGCGGAGGTAGACTGCGTTTTACTCACTCTCCCTTCAAGTGGGTTTGAGGTTTTCGTACCATTTTTTAAGTGCAAGTAGGAGGTGATGTTAAGCTCCTGGCGCGCACACAGATGTGTTTCTAAAAGCCTACACTGCGGTAGAATGAGCGACTCATTTACGACCTTCTACTATGACGGAAACTTAAATTCAGCTGAATGACTTTATGGATTAGCGCGTGCTGGGGAGGACTGGCTATGTAACTGACACGGGGATTAATCAAGCTCGTCCAAACCGCATCCATCCATCTGGAAGGAACGTTAGTCTCTGCAGACTCCGTTCTTCTCCATTCATCCGTTACTATGTAAGACAATGGTACCAGTTCCTCTGCAAAAACACGCGCGGTTGCTTAGTTTCTGATGCTTGGCTGTGAAACAATCTGTCGATCAGCACCAAAACCCGGTTTTCTCCATTTCATATGGGCGAAGACGAGGAGTGCTCCAGCGCCCCTTCACGCCGCGGAGAAAATGCAGAGAACGGAAAGAGCGGAGCAGCTCTGGACCCAGAAAGAGAAAAGAGGTATGCGGAGCTGTTCGAGCAACTGGACTTGAATAAAGATGGCAGGGTTGACATCAATGAACTGAAGACCGGACTGGCAACTCGTGGTTTACAACTCCGAGAGGCTGAGAAGGTGAGCAGGTGTTTTTAATGCGGCACAGGCTGAGGCAGACGCACGCGCACGCTGTACGTGAACTAGTTTATAGTGTTTGTAAAAAAAAAAAAAGTAAACTTATCTTAAGGGTAAAGAGTGTGGAAATGGTTTCTTCTGTATTTTAGGTTTTTATTTAATCAAATTTATCTTTGTGTGTTTGTGATGCAAGGGCGTAGATTTGGCATGGACGGAAGGGACGTGTCCCCACCAATATTCAGCGATTATTGAATTGTCCCCACCAATAATTTGATCTATTCGAGTAAAGAAAATCAAACCCGATAGAAAGAAAAAAAAACCCCGATCTGTCAACGTCTCATTCACCCAGCGGTGCAGAAAGAGTTAAATTACGTCCTCTACTGGAGTCCTACCTCATGTGACAAATATGGCCAATGTGATTGGCTGTGCCTTTCAGGGAGCTCTGTTTGGTTTTACCAGCGGCAAGCCTGCGCTCAGTTTTGCCAACTTAGCGACTTTGTCGCTATATTTAGCGAGTTTTCAGACCCCTTAACGACTTTTTTTCTAAAAAAAAAAAAAGTCGCTAAAAAAAGACGTGAAAGCGCGTATTACTTTTACTCTCAACAAGCAGCGGGTGCTGTAACGCAGTCAGTTCTTCTTTCACTCCTTTACTCTTATGCTGTTTTGTGGATCACAAGGTTTAAAACTACTTATAAACACACACACACAAAGTAACTCCACCAGAGTGCCTATTTCGGGTCACTTTTGCCGGTCCAAGCCCAGGTAAAGGAGCAGGGTTGGAATTGTGACATTAAAAAAAAACAATAATTGCTAAAAGAAATTTAATTTGTAGTTCTAAATAAACTCTAAATGCATTTAGGACGTTTTTTACTCACTTTATGTCTCTTCCACGATGTTATTTCTCTCTCCAACAACATAGGTTACAATTAGATTAGCATGACCAATTAGGCGATGACGTCATTTAGCGACTTCTAGCGACTTTTAGGACAACCAATAGCGATTTTCCTTACTGAGGAGTTGGCAACACTGCTTGCGCTGCGAGGAGGAGAGGAGGATGGCAGCAAAAAGGAAGAACCTGGATATAAGTATTTTTCAAAGAAACCTGCAAGTCACTTAAAGCCAAATTAACTCATAATATGTGTCCGTCATAATAACGTTACAGGCTATGCTAGGCTTTGGCCCACATCAGTCTAAAATTGTATGTAACCACGAATAACGTGTTTTGGAAACTAACTGCACAACAGGCAGCACTATTAGTTATCTCAGTCTCCCAGAGTAGCATTTCTAATTTTGATTGAAACTGTCAGAGAAAACGGCAGCTTTGAGCAAGCCAGGATATTAGTTTACAGAGGCTGTTAAAATTATATGTCTTACATTAAAATGTTGGTGACACAATAATTTCATCCTAATGGTACTGACATATTCATAAGGTTAATTTTTGAGACAAAATGTCATGAGGTAGTCTTGTAGTGCCACCTTGTAGTGCAGTTTGCACAAATTGTTTTAAAAATGCACTCACCCTACAAACATTACTGATGAGTCAAGATCTGCACAAATTGACAGAAACACCGAAGCAGCTACTCATTTTATTCTTATTGTCATGTATGTCCTATTTGTCAGGTGACAGAAGAACCAACACAAAGCTCGGAGAGTAATGGTGATACAAGATCACAGGTGAAATTGGATGATGACTTGTTGGTTCATTACTGTATTTGAAGCACATGTGTGACTGCATGTATTTGGAATGTCTCACTGTTATTTATCAGGTGACAGAGGCAGCTCTGCCATGCTGTAGCTCGGACAGAGGTGAAGAGGTGAGGTCACAGGTGACTGACTGATGATTTGGTGCTGTAGATTAAATAGTATTTATTATCATGACAATTGTTAGGCTGCTGATGTAAATTGTTTCATTAGTGTATATTTGACAAAGAATCTGAATTGACATGTCTCACTTTTTATATGGCACGAATCAATGTGTTATTTTATCAGGTGGCAATATGTCGTAGTGCAGTCAGAGGGGAAGAGCCAGGGCCAAAGGTGAGGCACATCAAGCACAGAATAATAATTGTAATCTGAGGATAAAACGCATGTACTGAGGCTGAAAGAAGCTTCAGTGCTCTCAGAAGACTAAAAAGATGGCTAAGGTTAACAATGACTCAAATGAGATTAAACAATGCTGCTGTATGCCATGTCCACCAGGAGAGACTGGACAGTATAGATGTAAAACAAATATGCCAGCAGTTTATCTCAGTTAACAAGAGGAGAAGGCATGTGTTTGGCTCCTTCACATAGTGGACATTGAGTTGTTGTGTGGGACACCAGTAGTCCATGTCTGTTGCTGTAACAGTAGTTCATGTTTAGAATAGAAAATCTCAGCTCACTGATTTGATCGGGGCAATTGTGTGCCTAAACTGTTGCATAATTTTGCTGAGAGATCTTTTACTTTGTGGTAATCTTAAATGAGTAGTTTTATGGACAAAAACCACCAGGTCATTCAGTGTTCCCTTAGGGCCAAAATATAACAGATGTTGGTGTACTATAACTGAAGTAATGATGTTAAGTCCTTAAAGTCATATTCTTTTATTGTCATGACTGTATTTGAAGCTATTTTTATTTTTGTATGATACCTGATTTATATGGATTATGGCTGAAGTAAACTAAAGCCTAAAATACTTAGTCATTTGTTTAATAGTACTTTAACATTATATAAGTCACATATAAAACTATGAATTGTGATTTTAAATGGTTTAAAAGCACGTAGAATAGCACATGTAGGCAAGTATATTTCTCCTCTTTTTATTAAGAAGCAAAAACCAAAAGGAAAAAAAAGAAACAGGGCAGAGTTCAGTGGTTGAATCATCCGTCCCCACCAATGCCAAAACCAAATCTACGCCCTTGTTGTGATGTCTTACTGAGGACACTCGACGTCAACGTGGTACGTGATAAAAGTTATGTCTCTGAACAGAAGAATGAATAGAAGAAAAGAACTAACTTTTGAAATCCTGATCGTGGAGTACTTAAAGAAAAATAATATAAGGGATTGAGCTACTTTATGCTGGGGAGTCTAACAGCTGCATCCCCATTTTAAACCAATGTCAGAAATGGCAACAGTCTGTTGAAATAAATCAACTTTGTCACACATTTAGCAATAAGTCCAAGTTTAATGACATTGCTCAGTTTTTCTTGGACTCAGTAAATGAACTTTTTCTTCATTAGCCATTCAAATAATACAGGGGATGCTATACGCTTTATATATGGACTTCTGAAGATCCACAAGATGCATGTGGGTTATACCCATGAAAACCTTGCCAATCTTCTCTGCCAGTGACAAAAACGTATTCTGCTACTGACTCTTGTTGGGTGCTGTTTATTGAGTTGGATAATTGAAGACATATTGGCAAATAAAGAATTTGTTAATTTAATAAGCAAGGGCCTCGGTATCATATGGAAGAACAGCCTGGCACCTCCCCCTCATGCTGGTCACCAGCTTGGTCACACACTGCTGTGGGATGGCATTCCACTCTTCAACCAGCTTTTTTGCAAGTCAGCCTGTGTGATTGTGTTAGTCATTCTGGCTTGAGCAACATGTCCAAGCTGATCCCACAAATGTTCAATGTGGTTGAGATCAGGACTGCAGGTAAGCGATAGCATCCTCTCCAAATTCTGGTGGTAGTGTCTAATAAACTCCACTCTGTGGGGGTGAGCACTGTCAAAGTTCAGTCCCAGACTGTTGAGATATGGGATTGCCATAGAGATGGCCTCCAATGATGATAAATCTTGTTTTTACAGTGAGGGAGATGCCGCTGAACACAATCACACTGTCTCCAGCAAAAGCTGTTACCAATGAACATAGCATTCTCTGCATCTTCTCCACACTGTGATCCAACTGCCATAGGCAGAATCTGGACTCACATAAGGTTCCTCCACATTTTCAGCTTCCAGTGAACATGTTGTCAAAGCAAGAGTCAATAGCAGACTAAGGTGTTTAGTATTGGCAGAGAAGATTTGGTAAGTTTTTCATGGACTCATCCCACATACTCAACTCTGCTATTCAACCCACAGATATATTTTCCTTACAAATGTGGCACCATTTAAAGGGAAATAACAGGCTTTCCAGTATAAGATTTATTGCCAATTAATACAGCAAGAAACAATTGAGCATGCACACATTTTCTTACTCTTTAAGAAAGTTTAGTTTTGTTTGCCTCAAGACATAGCTCAGGTACTGAAGCTGGGCTTTATTTACCTTACTTACTGTCAGTGTTGGTCAAGTTACTTGAAAAAAGTAATCAGTAACTAATTACTTATTACTTGACCAAAAAAGTAATCCCGTTACTTTACTGATTACTTATTTTCAAAAGTAATTAATTACTTAGTTACTTAGTAACTTTTTAAAAACACGATTTACAACCTGAATAGGTGATAAAGCGATAGATCTTTCAGCCCAATTCTACTTTTTCTGCATAATCCATCATACAAAATGTAATCAAATGGAAAAGTCTCCTTTTAAAACTTGTTTTATTAGTTTTAATCTTTTAACTTTATGCATCAAGCAAAAATGTAATTATATGCAACATTCTCTGACTGGAAGAAATTTGTTTAATATTTAAACCTATTTTCTACACATTCCAGCACATAAAATAATTTTTTTGTGTGTTTTTACACTCACTCTTTCAAATAGATGCAAGTAAAACACAGCAGCAAATAAATAAAGTCAAAGACTAGCGAGAGAAGTGACTGAAGAAGAAATACTCAGTGCATCATGGAAATTGCGCAGCAGCCTTTACCTGTTGCAGCATAACTAAGGGAGGATTCAGGGTCACCTGATCGAGCCGTAACTCAGCAAAAACGAAAGTTTGAAGCCTAATCTTAAAAGTAAAGATAGTGTCTGTCTCCTGAATCCAAACTGGAAGCTGGTTCCACAGAAGAGGGGCCTGAAAACTGAAGGCTCTGCCTCCCATTCTACTTTTAAATACTCTAGGAACAACAAGTAAGCCTGCAGTGTGAGAGCGAAGTGCTCTAATAGGTGATATGGTACTATAAGGTCATTAAGATAAGATGGGACCTTGTATGTGAGGAGCAGCATTTTAAATTTGCTTTCAGGAAAGTTTTCAGGAAACACTGTGAAATGTTCAGTTTCTAGGCCATATGTCAGAGCAAGATCTAGAGTGTGAGAAAAGTAGTGGGTGGGTTCTTCTACATTTTGAAAGAAGTTAACTGAGTCTAATAATAAATAATAACAATGCCCTGTTAAGTATTTTTAAATGGTAAATGGACTGATTCTTATACAGCGCTTTTCTACTCTCCCGGAGTACTCAAAGCGCTGTATACAACAAGCCTCACTCACCCATTCACACCCACTTATACAAGCACTTCTAAACTCAAGTGCAACTAATAAACATTCATGCACATTCACACTCCGATGAACGCATCGGAGGGCAATTTCGGGTTAATATCTTGCCCAAGGATATTTGACATGCAGACTTGGGGAGCCAGGAATCAAACCACCAACCTTCCCATCAGTAGCTGATCTGCTGTACCACCTGAGCCGCAGCCACCATTTTTAGCATCTACATTGACGTTAAAATCACCCACAATACTTATTTTATTTGTGTTGAGCACTAAATTTGATAAGAGTGAGAAATCATACAGAAACCTTGAGTAAGGCATGGTGGGCAATAGATATGAACAAATAAAACTATTTTTGAGTTTTCTTGGGTGGACGAGGCTAAGCATCAGGCTTTCAAATGAATTGAAACTCCCTGGGTCTGTGGTTGATTAAAAAGCTGAGGTGCAAAGCTTGCTACCATATCCTCCCTTTGCCTGTGGTTTATAGATTCTGACATTTAGTATAACTCTGGGGTGCTGATTCATTTAAACTAACATAATCATCATGCTGTAACCAGGTTTCTGTAAGATTTGTTAATCAATTATTAATTGATGTGCTAACAGGCACTTAGAAAAGAGAGATTTAAGGTTTAACTAGAAAAATTTGCATTTCCTGCGAAAATGCAGTGTGGATGCTTAAAGCTGAAGCTGTATGCAAAAAGTAGCTGAAAAAGCTGAAATGTTGCAGAAATTGTAAAAACTTTGCAGAAGCAAAAGAAGTTTGCTAAAATGGAATAACTTAGCAGAACTGCAATATCTTAGAGGAAACATAATACTTGGCAGAAATACAATAGCATAGCAGAATTTAGCAGAAATATTGTAACTTACCAGAAACATGATAACTTCTCAAACATACAAGAATTTAGGAGAAATAGTATAAGATAACAGAAAGAATATATTTAGCCAAAAATACTTAAACATTACAGAAACACTATGATTTAGAAAAATAGTACAACAGAGCAGAAATATTGTGATTTACCAGAGACACTGTGATGAACTATGAATATTGTAATTTTAAATTAAGACTATGTTTTAGCACAAATATTATAATTTGGCAAAAATACTATAATTTAGCAGAAATACTATATTAAGCACAAATCCTATAAAAAGCAGAAATGGTATGATTAAGCATAAATACTACATTTAGTAGAAATACTTTGTTTTAGCACAAATCCCATAAAAAGCAGAAATACTGTACTATGATTTAGTAGAAAGACTATAATTAATCAGAAATACTAAATTTAGCACAAATCCTATGAAAAGCAGAAATAGTATGATTAAGCATAAATACTACATTTAGCAGAAATACTATATTAAGCACAAATCTTATAAAAAGCAGAAATACTATATTAAGCACAAATCCTATAAAAGCAGAAATAGTATATTAAGCACAAATCGTATAAAATAGCAGAAATAGTATGATTTAGCACAATAGTAATAAGTTAAACAGAAAAATTGGAAAAGCAAAATGGACAGCTGAAAAAATGCTGAACATGCTGAGGTTCCCTCAAATATACTAGTTATATGACAAAAATCTGCAAAAAAATTTATGACAGCCACACAATTACAAATATGTACACATGAGGAAACACACATGCACAGAGAGACACACACACAAGATCCAATTCAGTCAACCAGTCTAAATATATTGAATTTGAATCTTACAATGAGATCATCCCATTAAAAGGCTTTCTCTCTCTCTCTCTCTCTCTCTCTCTCTCTCTCTCTCTCTGTCACACACACACACAAACACACATACACACACACACACACACACACAAACACACAGAGGGAGAGAGCTGCTGAATTTGAATCCACCAATCAGAGTGGCTGTGTACTTTTTCCCGCCAAAACAGGTGCTTCTGTTTACACACGCAGCACAGAGAGACACAGGATTATTGCAGTCTATTTCTCATAGTGACGACTCCCCTCAAACAAATGACCATATTTCCTAACTGTAGGGGCTAGAAAGGTCATTCTTACACCGTTTTGTTCAGAAGTGATTGGGGAATCTTCAAGTGTTGACAATTTATCATTAAAATATGAATTTTTAGAGATATATGACATGGATGACTTATTGACTTAGAAGCCACGAATTCCCCAATATGCAAATTTGAATGGCTGAGGCCACATATATGATTGGCTGGCTGGGAAGCCGTGCAGGCCCTGATTTGTGGATTTGATTTCCTCAGCCCTGATATGATTGGCTGGCTTAGAAGCCATGAAGGCCCCAATATGCAAATTTGAATGCCTCAGGACACATATATGATTGGCTGGGAAGCCGTGCAGGCCCAGATTTGAAAATTTGAATGTCTCAGTCCTCACAGAGGATTGGCTGCCTGGGGACCTGGCAGAAATATATAGAAATACTATGATTAAGCATAAATACTACATTTAGTAGAAATACTATGTTTTAGCACAAATCCTATAAAAAGCAGAAATACTATAATTTAGCAGAAATGCTATATTAAGCACAAATCCTATAAAAAGCAGAAATACTATATTAGGTACAAATCCTATAAAAAGCAGAAATACTATTTAATCACAAATCTTATGAAAAGCAGAAATAGTATGATTTAGCAGAAATACTGTATTTAGCACAAGTACCGAAAAGTACCAGAAATACTATGATTTAGCAGAATAGTAATAACTTACAAAATTACAAATATGGAGGCATATTGAAGCACAAATGCACAGAGGGACACACAAACACAGGCTCTAATCCAATCAACCAGTCTAACTATATTCAATTTAAATCCTACAATGACATTCTGCCAAATAAGGGCAGGGTCCTCTCTCTCCCACTAAACACACACACACACACACACACACACACACACACACACACACACACACACACACAGAGGGAGAGAGCTGCCGAATTTAAATCCACCAATCAGAGTGGCTGTTTACGTTTTCCTGCCAAAACAGGTGCATCTTTTTACACACGCAGGACAGAGAGGCACAGGATTATTGCAGCCTATTTCTCATAGTGACGACTCCCCTCAAACAAATGACCATAATTTCCTAACCGTAGGGGCTAGAGCGGTCATTCTTACACCGTTTTGTTCAGAAGTGATTGGGGAATCTTCAAGTGTTGACAATTTATCATTAAAATATGAATTTTTAGAGATATATGACATGGATGACTTATTGACTTAGAAGCCACGAATTCCCCAATATGCAAATTTGAATGGCTGAGGCCACATATATGATTGGCTGGCTGGGAAGCCGTGCAGGCCCTGATTTGTGGATTTGAATTCCTCAGCCCTGATATGATTGGCTGGCTTAGAAGCCATGAAGGCCCCAATATGCAAATTTGAATGCCTCAGGACACATATATGATTGGCTGGGAAGCCGTGCAGGCCCTGATTTGAAAATTTGAATGTCTCAGTCCTCACAGAGGATTGGCTATCTGGGGACCTGGGGCCTGTTCTTCGTACGTCGCTTACTACATCCAAGATCAAATGACACATCCAAGACCAAACTATCGCGCTAACCGTGAGCTCGCTAATCCGGTTCCCCGAACACACCTGCTGTTGACGATTAGTACAGCTGGACGCAGTAATGTGACATCACTGGGTGTCGTAAAAGGGGCTACGCATCGATAATAGAAACATTGATCGGCAACCCGCTGATTGGTCGGCGAAAATGTCGAAGGGGCGTGCACGGTATTTTCCGGCAGCAGAGCAAGAACTCTTGATTGAGGGATTTCAGGAGTTTCAGAGTTTAATTAAAACGCAAGAGAACACTGCAAAGGCTGCAAAAGCAAGGAGAGAGGGGCTGGCAGAAAGTTGCTGACAAATCAAACTCGTAGGTAATTTAATAATAATAATAATAATGGAGTGGGTTTATATAGCGCTTTCCAAGGCACCCAAAGCGCTGTACGATACCACTATTCATTCACTCCCACATTCACACACTGGTGGAGGCAGCCAGGCTGCCATATCGCGCCATCGGCCCCTCTGGCCAACACCAGTAGGCGGTAGGGTAGATCTATCATATGACACTATATTGTCCAATATCATATGGCATTATATTATATTATAATATGTTATATTATATCCCCTTTCACATTAGAGCCACAACAGGACCCACAAGAACATGGGAACAAGTAAAAGTGGAATACAGGAGTATTCTACAGAATGGTAATATTTATCTCTTAGATTGCTTTTCGTCTCTTGGCAAGGTAATACTGGCCTGTAATACTCTGTTAGTTTGTTCATAACAGCAACCAAGAAAAGGGCAGAGGAAAAAAAGACAGGTGGTGGTCCTGCACCCCCTCGTCAACAAGTTGGTTAAGTAAATAATACCCTCACGGGAATATCGATATCTCTCAATGAGCACACTGTCGCGCTGAGCTAAAGGATCCTGTCTATCCCGCAATATATGCTGAATTCTGAGGACTCTCCTTATCAATCTTGCACCTTCCGCAATGGGTTGGTCGCGTATACGGACAGGACATGGCTGCGACAGGCTTCCCAAATCCACCTTCGCTTTTATAGCCGTGGTCTCCCATCTTGATTACACAAAGTAATTTACAATTACTACTCTGAAATATGAATTACATCTGTAATAATCACATACATGTAATAGAATGTTAATAGTACATTTCCCTTTTTTAGGAAATGACCTGTATGTATCTGTGTGACATCAATAAAAGGATCAAGTGCTGCATTATCTTTAGTTACATTGATGTTATTTATTTATGGTGAAACAGTGGTGGAATATCGCTGTTGCTTTCGTATAAATGAAGCGGACATACCTGCGTGGCCGCGATCTAATCCTGTTTACATAAAGTAAACCTGCTCCCGAGCAGGTTTACGCTTACGGCTCTGTTGCTATGACAGCAAGTCCCGGATGAGCTTCGGGGAACCGAACGATCCAGGATCACGCAAAATCGTCAACAATCTAATCCAGCTAACTTACTTAGCGAGGTACGAAGAACAGGCCCCTGGCAGAAATATATAGAAATACTATGATTAAGCATAAATACTACATTTAGTAGAAATACTATGTTTTAGCACAAATCCTATAAAAAGCAGAAATACTATAATTTAGCAGAAATACTATATTAAGCACAAATCCTATAAAAAGCAGAAATACTATATTAGGTACAAATAATATAAAAAGCAGAAATACTATAATTTAGCAGAAATACTATGTTAGGCACAAATCTTATAAAAAGAATAAATACTATAATTTAGCAGAAATACTATATTAGGCACAAATCTTATGAAAAGCAGAAATAGTATGATTTAGCAGAAATACTGTATTTAGCACAAGTACCGAAAAGTACCAGAAATACTATGATTTAGCAGAATAGTAATAACTTACAAAATTACAAATATGGAGGCATATTGAAACACAAATGCACAGAGGGACACACAAACACAGGCTCTAATCCAGTCAACCAGTCTAACCATATTCAATTTAAATCCTACAATGACATGCTGCCAAATAAGGGCAGGGTCCTCTCTCTCCCACTAAACACACACACACACACACACACACACACACACACACACACACACACACACACACACACACACACACAGAGGGAGAGAGCTGCCGAATTTAAATCCACCAATCAGAGTGGCTGTTTATGTTTTCCCGCCAAAACAGGTGCATCTTTTTACACACGCAGCACAGAGAGGCACAGGATTATTGCAGCCTATTTCTCATAGTGAGGACTCCCCTCAAACAAATGACCATAATTTCCTAACCGTAGGGGCTAAAGCGGTCATTCTTACACCGTTTTGTTCAGAAGAGATGGGGGAATCTTCCAGTGTTAACAATTTATCATTAAAATATGAATTATTAAAGATATTTGACTTGTAATGCACCATAACTGAGTAGAGCGAAGCAAAAACTGCCTAAGAAAGCACAAAAAGTGGCAACTAGAATAATAATAATAATATAGAACTAGAAAAATTTGCATTTCCTGCGAAAATGCAGTGTGGATGCTTAAAGCTGAAGCTGCATGCAAAAACCAGCTGAAAAAGCTGAAAAGTTGCAGAAATTGTAAAAGCTTTTCAGAAGCAAAAGAACTTTGCTAAAATGGAATAACTTAGCAGAACTGCAATATCTTAGAGGAAACATAATACTTGGCAGAAATACAATTATATAGCAGAAATGCTATATTTAGAAAGAAAAATATAATATAGTAGAAATAGTATGATTTAGCAGAAATACTGTATTTAGCACAAGTACCAAAAAGTAGCAGAAATACTATGATTTAGCAGAAATACTATGATTGAGCAGAAGTACTAAGATGTAGTAAAAGTACTTTGATTTAACAGAATTACAATTATGGAGGAGTAATACTTTAAAATGGGAGAAATAGCCTAAAGGGAAGAGTATTTGTGCCATGGAGTGTTAACAAGAATGTGAGGTCCATATTAGAAAAGCTGGTAAAATCATAAAAGTTTGCAGAATTGTAATAAATGATGAATATGAATTACTGGTCTGTGACAGTGTATTAATTTGTAGGGAAAAAAACATGTTGACCAGGGTGGAATCGAACCCACGATCTTTGGCTTGCAGACCCGTGTCATTACCAACTGCGCCACTGGGAAAGAGAGCAGCTGTTTTGAAAAACAGGGTGATGAGGAGTCAGAATTAGATCGCGGTGAGAGGCGAAAAATGCCGTTTTTTGGAGTTACAACAGTTAAACAGAAAAATCGGAAAAGCAAAATGGACAGCTGAAAAAATGCTGAACATGCTGAGGGTCCCTCAAATATACTTGTTAAATGAAAAAAATCAGCAAAAAAAAATATATAACAGCCACACAATCAGAAATATGTACACATAAGGAAACACACATGCACAGAGAGACACACACACAAGATCCAATTCAGTCAACCAGTCTAAATATATTGAATTTGAAGCCTAGAATGAGGTCATCCCATTAAAAGCCTTTCTCTCTCTCTCTCTCTCTCTCTCTGTCACACACACACACACACACACACACACACACACACACACACGGAGAGAGAAGTAAGTTTCTAGCTCAGTCAAGCAGCCTTGGAGCTGCTGAATTTGAATCCACCAATCAGAGAGCCTGTGCACTTTTTCCCGCCAAAACAGGTGCACGCAGCACAGAGAGACACAGGATTTTTGCAGTCTATTTCTCATAATGACAACTCCCCTCAAACAAATGACCATAATTTCCTAACCGTAGGGGCTAGAACGGTCATTCTTACACCGTTTTGTTCAGAAGAGATGGGGGAATCTTAAAGTGTTGACAATTTATCATTAAAATATGAATTATTAAAGATAATTGACTTCTAATGCACCATAACTGAGTAGAGCAAAGCAAAAACTGCCTTGACTTGCCCTCAAACAACGCTTTCTAACTCTAAATCTATTTGGAGTATCAATATCATTCTTTCACCGTAAGAGACAGCAGGCTTTGGTGAACAATCATGGAAATTTTCAGGTCTCTGTGGAAATCCATTAAAAAGATATGACGAGAGAAAAAAGTGGTTCATTTCCAGAGTTTGAAATCTGAAGAAATCTGAGCGAAGGACGAATTTCCTACCCTCAAACAAGTCTAACTCATTTCAGAACGGTAATAGGTGAGAAAATAATTCTTGAATTGTGAGCGTCAGGAGTGTCTGAAGATATACTGGGACAAGCCTTATGTCTTAACTTTGCTTCGTTAAGGAGATATGACGATTCGAATATGCCTCTCATTACAGAAATCAAGCGGTGATTTTGAACAAGCTCTCCATTGACTTTCTATGGAGAGTTTTGCGACTTTGTGTTGGTCTGAGGAGATTTGCCAAAATTCTATAAATCCCACAACAATGATAGTGACATTTTCGGAAACCCAGCAAAAATACCTACGTTTTGATGTATAATTTGTGGAAGTTGAGTGAAAATTGAGCAAGTAGCAAGAAGTTGTTCGGACATGAAGAGAAGACTGCAAAACCTTCAGTGGCACACTGGAAGCCAAGTGCATAGCAACCATAACAACGCATGTATTTTGTGAAAAATCACAATTTTGCAACTGAAAACTTTAAGAGGCATAAAAGTAAAACGGTAAAAGATTTGAAAAAGCTGAATCATACCTGAATAGCCCAATAATTTGAGAACATTTTAAAGTTTGAATGGTTGTTCTACGTGAAAATATGAGGAAGTAGTTAAGTTTCAGAAACAAGCAAATTTTAGCAGAATTGCAGAAGTTTCCCATTCATTTCAATGGGACAAATTAAGCTTAATATTTTAAAAAGTATAATAGTGAAAAATACCAAAAGACATAGCAGGAATTAGCAGAAATAGCAGAATATTTTAAAATTTGAACGGTGAAAATCGGCTGAAAATTGTGGAAGTAGTTAAGTGCCAAAAAGTGTACGGAAGTCCCAAGAGGAACTCAATAGTGTGGATGCTTAAAGCATCCACACAATAAAGAGAAACAGGAACTCAATAGTGTGGATGCTTAAAGCATCCACACAATAATCTAGATTTTACTGTTTTACTTGTTGCAGTTGAGAATAATATGTTGTTCTTTCTTTGTCTTTTTTTGTGTTTAAATCATTTTTGCTGATTCAGTCCAGTAGTGAAATTTGCTAGTTACCAGCACTAATGTCAGGGCAGTACACTGATTAGTGTGTATTTCCTGGATAGCTAGTTAGCTAGCACTTTTACTGTATCATGCTGCTGAGTGACTGCTACTCGTCAAACACATTTCATTGCAATATTGACCCTGTGCTAACTTGCATATGACAAATAAAACTGAAAACTGAAACTGAAACTTTTACGGTTAGCTACGTTAGCTAAAATGGTCATTCGCTCTGATTCTTGCTGCTGCTCCTAATGAGGAATTTCTGTGTGTATTGATTTTGTTAATGTACTGAACAAAGTTTTGAAATAAACTCACCGTGGCTCCCTGTGCTCTGTGGTTGTGAATCCAGCATGGTAGACAGGACAATGGAAATGGACTGGCTGACTTCAACTCTCTTCTCCTCACTATTTACACTCCCTGATCCCACCGTTTGCCCCATGTCATTTACATTGTGAACACATCCTAATTTAAGCCTTTTTTTGGCTTTAATTCCCTGTTTACTCTGTGCTTTCTCTCTTTCTCTGGACTTACAGATAGTCCTTGAGAGCGACACCAACCATGATGGTCTGCTGGATTTCCAGGAGTTCTCTCAGTACCTCCAGACTCACGAGAAAAGACTCTGGCTCATGTTCCACAGACTGGACCGTAACAATGACGGTGTGTGCATGCTTAACACACAGTAAATACACCACCCATAAATAATCTCTTTACAGGCCCCAATTTCCAATGCTGTTTGTACTCTCTGATGTGTTTGGTAGGGCAAATTGATGTGGGGGAGATCCAGCACTCACTACAAAAGCTTGGAGTGGAGGTTACCATGGAACAGGCCTCCAAAATACTGCAGAGGTACCATGTCTGAAATGGAAATTTGATTTTGTTTGTATTTCTTTACACAGTGATCTATTACAGTCAAGTCTTCTCTATAGTTTACCTCATAAATCCCTCCATAAACTGCAGTTGGTTCAAAATACAGCTGCTCGTATTATTTCCAGAACTAGATCCACTGAACATATAACACCTGTTAAACAGCTCCATTGGCTCCCAGTTCACCTCCGTGTCAATTTCAAGATCCTGCTTCTCACTTTCAAAGCGCTTCATAACTTTGCTCCTCCATATCTATCCGAGCTTCTCCATACATACTCACCCCTTCGTACACTCCACTCTTCTTCAGCTTCCCTTCTGTCAGTTCCACCTGCTCAGATTTTACACCATGTGCCATTGTAGCTGACTTGGTTGAGCAGGTGATCCATATGCCAAAAGTCTACAGGTGCCTGGGTTTGATTCTATCTCCCTTGTGCTCGCCCTACTTTCCAGTATAGAAAAAGGTTAAAACTACATAAATGATTTAAACTCAACTGGCTAAGTCGGAGGATTAGCTTTGAGGATTAAGGGAGTTTACAAAGCCAAAGATTTTGTGGCAGTGGCATTTGTGAAGGCCGCATCTTAAACAATCAGTAGCAGTTAGTGATAGAACTGAACTTTCAGGTGAGTTTCCAACTGGAGAAGGGCCCAGGGACAAGGCTGGCATACAGATGGTTAGCACGTGAGGGGATTTAGGACACAAGAAGTGCACGTAATAGTAAGGATTTAGAAAAGCAGCTACTTGACTGCTGTAATCAGAGGATGATGAAGTGTTAATATCAAAATATTACTAACAGTGAGAAAGAAGTGCACAATAAAAGAAAATAATATTAATGGACTTGGGTTGCAAGATGGCACCTGTGTTTGGCTGTGCCTCTGTCTATGTGTTTGTTTATTTTACATATTGTGCAAGTATTTTTGGTACAGTTTTGCCCGGTGTCATCTTCCTTTTAATATATGATGCATCTGATAAAATCTGCTATGGATAATTTTCAGAGTCAACAAAATGAGGTTGTTTTTCCAGTGCTGCTTGAGCACTTCGCCTTTGCTTAGGAGGCTTCGTCAGAGGAAGCGGGGGAAAAGAGCTGGTTTCTTTGTACTACTTTGTCGGCTTTGGAGAGAAGCAGGTCTTTGGGAGCTTTACTCCTGGGCTGCTGCCAGTCAGATTCACCTGAGGCTTGTTGAGGCTGGCCTGTTTTTCACATTGTCATCTGAAAGTGTGGAAAGCCATGGGAAAAATCTATTAAAAAGAGGCCTGTGTTGAGCTGGAAGGCTCAGGTTGATCAGGGTCAACTGGCCTCCTATACCACCGGAGTGAAGGTGTAATTTGGCAAGCCTTGGATTGCTTTGGAGTGCTTTGAGTGCTCAGAGTAGAAAACCACCATATAGGAACCAATCCATCTGCCATTCGCAGATATGGGCAGAGAAGCTGCCTCTGGCTAGGAGATGTGGCCGTCTTGAAACAAGTATTTATAATCTTGATGGCCGAATTACATGAAAACTTGTTTTAAACAGGTGAGAGGGAATGATGTCAAACAGATGGCACCTCCAACAACTTGCCTCACACATTATTGGATCTGAGCATCCTTAGAAAGTAAAGTCTGCTCATCCTCATCTTGTACAGCGTCTTGTACACTGTTGGTTCCTCCAGTCAGGTGAAGTACCTGTAGCCGTCCCCGTTTTCTAACTCTTCACCCGCCATGTTGATGGGCCTAGTTGCAGTGTTTTTTTCCTCCGAAAGTCAGCCAACATGTCATTTGTGTTGCTGAAATTCAGAAGGAGGTGATTTCTTCTTTCTTCTTAATACATCCAACCACTGCAGTGTCATAAGAGAACTTCTGCAGGTGGCATGTTTTAGTCTTGTAATGGAAATTTGAGGTGGACAGGAATGGAGACAGGACTGTCCCCTGTGGTGCCCTAGTATTACTAACCACCACATCAAACAGTGGTACAAATTAAGGGCTCTCTGACAGATAGTCAGCAATCCAGGAGACAATAGAAGTGGTGAGGCCCATCCTGAGCAGCTTATTATTTAGCAGAAGTGGGTGGATGGTATTAAAGACACTGGGAAAAAAAACATGATTCTAAAAATGCCACCAGTACCATCCTGTTAAGAGTGAGCATGCTGAAAGAGGTAGATAATCACCTCCACAAGAGGGTGGTACGCAAACTGAAAGGGGTCAGGGGATGTTTCACCTGCAAGATATGATGGGCAAGAACCACTCTCTAGCACCTTCATGACATGTGACATCAAGGCATTTGGTCTGAAGTCATTAAGGCCAGAAGGAATGGCTTTCTTCGGTACCAGTACTAAACATAACGTCTTCCATAGTACACTCAACAAAAATATAAACGCAACACCTTTGTTACTGCTCCCATTCCCCATGGGATGGACGTAGAGACCTAAAATTCATTCCAGATACACAATATAACCATCCCTCCCAAACAGTGGTCACAAATCAGTCCAAATGTGTGGTAGTGGGCACATCTGCTATATTGAGATAATCCATCCCACCTCACAGGTGTGCCACATCAGGATGCTGATCTGACATCATGAGTAGTGCACAGGTGTACCTCAGACTGCCCACAACAAAAGGCCACCCTGGAATGTGCAGTTTTGTCTCACAGCAAAATGCCACAGATGCCACAAGCAATGAGGGAGCGTGCAATTGGCATGCTGACAGCAGGAATGTCAACCAGATCTGTCGCCCGTGCATTGAATGTTCATTTCTCAACCATAAGCCGTCTCCACAGGCGTTTCAGAGAATATGGCAGCACATCCAACCGGCCTCACAACCGCAGACCTCGTGTAACCACACCAGCCCAGGACCTCCACATCCAGCAGGTTCACCTCCAAGATCGTCTGAGACCAGCCACCCAGACAGCTGCTGGAACAATTGGTTTGCACAACCAAACAATTTCTGCACAAACTGTCAGAAACCGTCTCAGGGACGCTCAACTGCATGCCCGTCGTCCTCATCGGGGTCTTGACCTGACTCCAGCTCGTCGCCGTAACAGACTTGTGTGGGCAAATGCTCACATTCGATGGCGTCTGGCACGTTGGAGAGGTGTGCGCTTCACGGATGAATCATGGTTCACATTGTTCAGGGCAGATGGCAGCTGAGAATGTCCCAGTTCTTGCATGGCCAGCATACTCACCGGACATGTCACCCATTGAGCATGTTCGGGATGTGCTTGACCGGCGTATACGACAGCGTGTACCAGTTCCCACGAATATCCAACAACCTCGCACAGCGATTGAAGTGGAGTGGACCAACATTCCACAGGCCACAATTGACAATCTGATAGACTCCATGCGACGATGTGTTGCACTGCATGAGGCAAATGGTGGTCACACCAGATACTGACCGGTTCTGGGTCCCCAGACCCCCAATAGCGCAAAAAACTGCACATTCCAGGGTGGCCTTTTGTTGTGGGCAGTCTGAGGTACACCTGTGCACTACTCATGATGTCAGATCACCATCCTGATGTGGCACACCTGTGAGGTGGGATGGATTATCTCAATATAGCAGATGTGCCCACTACCACACATTTGGACTGATTTGTGACCACTGTTTGGGAGGGATGGTTATATTGTGTATCTGGAATGAATTTTAGGTCTCTACGTCCATCCCATGGGGAATGGGAGCAGTAACAAAGGTGTTGCGTTTATATTTTTGTTGAGTGTATAATGTCTTCACCTTCACCAATTGCTATAACAGTGATCAGACAGGAGACAAGAGGATGCAAAGGGGTCTGCATGGGATCCTACAGCCATGTTGGTGTAATTAACTGGGAATGCTTTTTATTAGTGAAGAAATCTTCCACTTAGGTTGAAGAGATACTGCAGGGGGCAGATGGTTGGGCATCACAGGACTTCAGGACCCTGGAATTGATGCAGCCAAGGGCCTGGAGCTTTAATTTAAACCCCTTTTCCATTAGTACCTACTCGGATCGACTTGCCACCGTTCGCCACAGTTTTCAGGGTTTTCCATTAGGTGATACTGTAATAATACCTGGTACCAGATACTAAAATAGTATGTGCTCTGAAGGGGTTCTAAAGCAATCTGAAGAGGTACTAAAATGCATGGCACCAATTGGCCGGTCAGTGGCATGACTCAATGAGTTATGAGAGCGTCTTATTCGCCAAAATCAAAACTGCTATTTTTTAAACCCGGCATCAAGGGAGATGGCATAAAGGGGGCAAATACTCTTTCACAGCACTGCATGCTTGCCCGTATGGTGCTTTTGCCCATGGCCATTTGGGACCCTTGAGCTCCTGAATACATCTGTTATACAAATGTCAGAAGATGTGATGTCACTTTGTCATCCAGTTAATGAGGGCGAGAAACAGTGAGCATTAACCGGCCCTAACCTTCTCTCTTTCTCCCAGTATGGACAGAGATGGGACTATGACTATTGACTGGAATGAATGGCGTGATCACTTCCTGTTCAACCCTTTGCACAACATGGAGGAAATTGTCCACCACTGGAAGCACTCCCATGTAGGAGTGTTTTTTTTTTGTTTTTGTTTTTCACTTTTAAATGTTATAAATGATTATAAATGATTAATAAATGTTAACATCCTGACAGTATTTATATTTTCATGCTAATGGGTTATTAGGATGAAAATATTTGGTCGTATTTGGCCAAAACATAATCAAGTTGAACTGTGAACTACACTGTTTTCATTCATACCTCATATAGATGTAGATTATGTAACAGTTAGCATGTGTTGGCAAGATGCAGTGGCGAAGAACGAGCAAACACAAACACAGTTTCTATCTTTTTAATGTTGTTTTAGATGTTTGACATCGGGGAACACCTGACAGTGCCTGATGAGTTTTCAGAGCGGGAGCGGCAATCAGGTTTGGTATGGAGGCAGCTGGTTGCTGGAGCCATGGCAGGGGCAGTGTCACGGACAGGAACTGCTCCACTGGACCGTCTCAAGGTCTTCCTGCAAGTGGGTATTCACACTGTCCTGCCACTGATACACACATTTAGTTTACTATATAATGACCTGAAAAGAGCCAGAGACATTAGTCGACTTAATGCTCTGTGTAATTTCCAGTGATTGTTGTTATTGCTACACCCAGTCCTTAACGGACACATATTGTGAAACTCCACCTCTGTGAAGAGGTTTTTTTCCAAAGTATGAGTTTTGAACATTTGAAGCCTTCTTATAGCCTCTTCAGCAACAAGATTACCTTCCAGCTTTACAGCAATTACTTCCCCGTCTTTGTATGTGCATTCTGAGTAGATGCTTCCATGTGGTTGTTCACACAAAACTAAAACAAAGATGCCAACAGGTAAGAAGGAAGAAAAACATTAATAAACATTGAGAAAAAACCACTAGATGATCCATTAGAAGTTCAAAAGTTCCATATGAACACCAAGATTGGTCACATTTGTCATTGGCTGTGTGTGGCAGGCAGGAATGGAGGACCCAAATACAGTCTCTCTGAGGCGAAAAGTGAACTCCAAAACAGCTTTATTGCTGGACACAAGGAAAACTAACTAAACTGAGGAGTACAAAATAACCTAGACAGACAGAACGCAACGTGAATGAGGGAGAACGCAACGGAGGACAGAAGAAACAAAGGGCTTAAATACACGGGGAACACAGCTGGGGCTAACATCACACAACGAGACAGGACACAAAGCTGAACATAACACGTGAGACGAGGAACCTTCAAAGTAAGTGAAGCAAAACAGAACATGGCCCACATGGAAGTAATGGGAACACAAACTGACATACACACACAGACGAGACCAGAAAATAACAGACTTGAAAACACAAGTGAGACAACGAGACACAAGAACACAGGGAAGGCACCATAAAAAAACTGAGAACTACACATCAGGAATACTAAATATAACTAGGGGAGCTAGAAATACAAAACTAAATAATAGAAACACTAAATCAAAGAACGTAGATGAACAAAACCGTTTTCAGAAGCCACTGGGCAACTGTGGGTGCTTCTGACTTGAACCAGTAAATTTTTATCATTTTTCTTGCAGTCATGAGGAGAAAATTTAGGAGAAAGCGCTGCTCATAGGAGAAACCATCAGGAAAGATATCCCAAAAAAAGATAAGAGTATCCATTGGGAGGTTGACTGACAATATGTTTTGCATAATGTTCTTAATATCCATCCAGCTCTGTTGTATGCAAACACAGTCCCAAAAGAGATGCGTCTGGTCCCCCCAAACCCCACAATTTCTCCAACACTTATCACCAGAGA
The DNA here is from genome assembly GCF_057382095.1 of Aulonocara sp. 'chitande type north' Nkhata Bay. Taxonomy (NCBI): domain Eukaryota; kingdom Metazoa; phylum Chordata; class Actinopteri; order Cichliformes; family Cichlidae; genus Aulonocara; species Aulonocara sp. 'chitande type north' Nkhata Bay. Next base: position 10,389,921 of record NC_141347.1, read on the forward strand.
TGGGCAGTAAAAAAATTGAAAAAAGTTGGAAAAAGTAACGCGTTACTGTAATCTGATTACTTTTTCAAGTAGCAAGTAAGGTAAGGGATTACTATTGCCAAAAAAGTAATTAGATTACTGTTACTTTCCTGTAAGCACGCTGCGTTACTGCATTACTAAAGCCGTGATTTTTTTGCGAGTGTCTCATGACAATGACGTAAGCGAGTGCAACGTTCGTTGCAACAGCTGTGTGCAGATCAACAATGGATAATATGTAGAGTGCGGGAGAGCTTATGACCGTGCAGCGTTTAACGCGTGGAAGTACTTACTTTGAGTTTGATTCCGTAAAAAGTGACAAAAACATTAGCGTCCACTGTTCACTGCGTGGGAAGAAAACTTATTTTTACAGCGAAAAAAACCCCTAAACTTCAGAGCAAGCACCGAGTATGCTGCCACGGGAATGTGAAATTCACAGAGAAACTCACAGATTCTTCCACTGACCGCTGCGGCACACCTGCACCAGGGCAAACCTCCGCCTGCCGCACTCCTGCTAAACAGGTGAAAATAGAGCAACAGGACCGCTGAGTCTTTGATTTTATTTATTTTCTACTGTATTTCACTTGCATCTATTTGAAAGACTGAGTGTAAACACAAAAAAAATATTTTATTTTATGTGCTGGAATGTGCAGAAAATAGGTTTAAATGTTAAACAAATTTCTTCCAGTCAGAGAATGTTGCATATAATTACATTTTTGCTTGATGCATAAAGTTAAAAGATTAAAACTAATAAAACAAGTTTTAAAAAGAGACTTTTCCATTTGATTACATTTTGTATGATGGATTATGCAGAAAAAGTAGAATTGGGCTGAAAGATCTATCGCTTTATCACCTATTCAGGTTGTAAATCATGTTTTTAAAAAGTTACTAAGTAACTAATTACTTTTGGAAAAAGTAATCAGTAAAGTAAAGGGATTACTTTTGGGGTAAAGTAATCAGTAATTAGTTACTGATTACTTTTTCAAGTAACTTGACCAACACTGCTTATCACTGACACTACTTTTGGAAAGAAAGGTTTTCAGTGGAGTTCTAAAATCTTAATTTAACCTTTTTCCGCCCACCTCTCAAAACTCAGATCTGACAATGATGGAAGGAACTCAACATTTCCATTTACGGGAACAGCTTGAGACATGGTTGAGTCTGACCCTTGGTTGTGTAATCTGCCAGATAAATTTAGATGTAATGCTTTCTAATAATTTGAATGCAGACTGTGGGATCAAAATGGGTAGGTTCTGAAATAGGAATAATAGGCGTGGAAGAATATTCATCTTTATACATTCAATCCTCCCCATAAGAGTGAGTGGGAGTAGGTTCCATCTGTCCAAGTCCCTCCTTGAATAACCGATCATAATTGAGTGCAAGTAACTGATTGGTTTTAGGAGTAATAATTATCCCCAAGTATCTGAAACCCTGTTTAGAGTGTCTAAAAGATACAAGATGATCTAGCTGTGTGGGCCAGTTCCCAACAATCATTAATGTTGCGTCTGTGTTTCCACATGCCCCGCTAGTTTAGAGACTTATTCCTCATGAAGAACACAAGACATAACAGAACATCTTCAACCGGTCTTTAACTCGCTAACGAGGGAAGCCTTGGTCAGAACCAGGCGGTGGAGCAATGCTCCTCTCCTTTCTCTAGCCCAAATCCTCTGTGAGCAACACAAGGTGGTGAATAACACACCCTTGGTAAATTCAAAAACCCAGAAAAATTGGCTGGCGTGGGTGGTCAGGATCAAAGGAATGGCTTTGATCCTACTGCTTGAACTAAGACTTTACAAATTTAAGAACCACAATGACAACATTCAACAATTTGACTTAACAATTAACGCCTCAGATTTGTTTGTATTTATTTTATAACCTGACACTGTACCATAATCTTTAAGATTGCTCAGAAGGGCTGGGACAGAGGTGACCAGATTCTCTAAAAATAGCAAAATATCATCTGCGAAAAGTGACAGCTTATATTGTGTATTGGTTTCATTTCTAATTCCTTGTATGAGAGGGTTGGATCTGATCAGTTCAGCTAACGGTTCAATACTGAGAGCAAATAAGGACGGCGCTAACATTTCACCCTGTCTAGTGCAGTGGCCTAGAGAGAAGAAGTCAGTGGCCATTAACCCTTACCTGAGACTTGGGATTTTTATATAATGTTTGGACCCATGAAATAAAAGTGACATTGATGAAGTATTTTTCAATTACATGTTTCAGCTTATATTATTGAATCTCATAGCGCTGCATACACACTTATAAAAGGTGAAGTTTTACTTGATATTTAATATTGCATTGTAATAATGTACACCTTAGTTTGCCCTTGTGTTTTGCAGCTTTGTGCATTTATTCCACTTACTTCTATGCTCCTGATGTTCCCTTAACAAGTTCTTCCTGTTTCATTTTTTAATATCCTATCTAATCTAATGTATGTTGCATTTGGGTTTGTTATCTAGTTTTCCTAATTAGTTGCAGTTCCCTGGTGTTCCCATCTCCCTAATTACCTTGTGTGTGTTTATAGCCCTCGTCTTCTATAGTTTATTATATATTTATCATCCTGTTTATTGTTTCCTGTGTTCACCTTAGTTTCCTAGCTCCCAGTATTTTCCCAGCATTGTTTTATGGATTCTGGTTCTGGTTCAATAAAAGATTTCACACCACATTGCAGCTCACTTCTGCCTGTGTGCTTTGCAGAGTGTCATAGCCTCCTGCATATCCCATTCATCCTGCTATAGATAGGCTTAAGCTGCTGTTGGATCGTTGCTTGTGTTAAGAAACTGAAGACACTTTTAGTCAAAGCCACCAGACTCCACTGGAAAAAATGACAATTTTACCTGCGATGCAAATAACCTGTTGTTGCCTCGATCATTTTTTGGGTGACTGATGTTTTAAGACAGTAATTCTAAAATCGACTGTGTTAAACAGTCACACAGTAACCTTGTGTCCTCCAAGATAAAGTTAGAGTTTGGTTTCATTTTTGTTCCTGTAAGTTGAATCTGGTGGGTTTAAGAGAAATACCTCTCCGTCAATCACAGGGCTCTTCCTGAAAGACAGAGATGCAGACATTCTAATTTGATTTAGAAAAAGAGGACCAAACTAGGGGTTAACATTAATAGTAAAAAAAAATGATCTGTGTGGTATTTTGGGCTGAAACTTTAAATATACAGTAACTTATGACTATCATTTATTTGTCTGGAAGTGGTATTTATTGAGACATTCAGGTAAACAGTAGTCAGGATTGTATTGCTCTTGTATGCACATATCTTATGCTTGTACTGTGTGGCAGCTGAGCATCAGCCAAAGCAGTGATGACACAACATCAGACTGTCCTGCACTATTGTTATACTGTTATATGTTGTACATACTTCACACTACAAAGTCTGTCATTATGACAATAGCTCATAATGACAGATGCCTGCAAGCTGCATGCATCATATTTTAATAGAACGATCTGGATATAATTTTGAGGCTATGGGCTAAATAATCCACCCCTAGTTATACATATGTCACATATCTTTTATAACAGCTGAGAGAAGGGCACATATACTGTATGCTTGAGTATCATAATGACAACAAAGTTGACTTGGATGTGATGAAGTTACTAGTTCCAGTCCAGTTTTTACATGTTAGCTTAGCTAATAGCCATCACCATTTTGTCCGTCTGTATCTGGAAGTCCCACAGGATCTTAGCTCGGTCATTCTCCACCACCCTTGAGGGCGTCTCCCATTTTGACCTCGGGACTTCCAGGCCATACTCGGCACAGATGTTTCTGTATACTATGCCACTGTATACCAGCCACTTGGTTATGGCGTTCAATGTATGCCCTGCCTGCTAGCATCTTGCACCCTGGTGTTATTTGCTGGATTGTCTCAGGGGCATCTTTACACAGCCTGCACCTGGGGTCTTGCCTGGTGTTATAGACCCCAGCCTCTATGGATCTTGTGTTCAGAGTTTGTTCCTGTGCGGCCATGATTAGTGCCTCTGTGCTGTCTTTCAGTTCAGCTTTCTCCAGCCACTGGTAGGTTTTCTGGATGTCAGCCACCTCTGCTATCTGCCAGTGGTACATAAAGTGCTGGGGCCTGTCCTTCCATGATGGTTCTTCCTCTTTCTCCTCTTTCTTGGGTTTCTGCTGCATGAGGTATTCACTGAGGACCCGGTTGATTGGGGCCATCTTCCTGATGTATTCGTGGATGTTCGTTGTCTCATCCTGGATTATGGTGCTGATGCTCACACTTCCACTTAGCATCCAGCCTCAGGGTGCTGGACTTGGAGTGAAACCCTCCATGCATGGTCAGGAGCTTCCTTGTCTTGATGTCAGTGGCTTCTATCACTTCCTTTGGCCAGCTTATTATCCCAGCAGGTTAAGGATCACAGGCTTTTTTTGTTTTACCTTTTTAACCATCAAATTTTATAATATGCAATAAAACAAGAATCTACAACTTTCTTTTTTTGCTCAAATGTTGCTGTTAGAACTTAAATTCATATAATTCATAAATTCATATAAATCACTAAAATATTTTTATAATTATCAGAGAAAGTTCATTTTGGTGCTTATCAGTTTTCCTATACATATCAGTGAATGTGTAATTGAGATGCATTAAATTAGCAAGAAAAGCACTATGAATTTCAGCCAGTTTATTAATATTAGTTTAAAGTGGTTAATGTGCTGACATATCACCAACCTACTCAGTGCAGCACCAGTGTATCTATGTCTACATTAATAACATTTGAAGTTATTTCTAAGCGATTTGAAGAGTCTGTTGTAGTGAGCAGAGTTTCCTCTGAGTCAGATGAACAATAAAACAAAACAAAACAGCAAAACAAAGCAACACTGGGGTGTAGAACCTTAAAGATAAGACAAAGATGACAAGAAAACCAGAGAGAGAGAAAAGAAGAGAAACAAAGTGAAAATGAGACAAAAATCAACAAAGCAGCATATTCTTAAAGAGAAGTAATGCACTGGCTAGCTCAGCAACACCAAAAGGCCTGTTCTTCTTCAACAAACATGTAGAAGAACACCAAAAGAGAGGTTATACTTTCATACCATCTGGCTCTGCCGAGAACACACTCAAGGAAGTAAGCATATCATTGTCAGAGTCTGCAATCAAGAGCCTTGTTCATGAACGTAAATATAAAAGGTCCAAACAAGGACTCAAGAACAGGTAGAGCAGAGTAGACTGTTCCAGAAAAGCATTGAAAAGAGCCTTCTCAATTGTGAAAAAGAAAACAATATTTGGACATAAGAAAGATTTCCTTGTGCCAGAATGATGGAAAGAGGAAAAGTATCAAAAAGGCTGTGAACAGCTCTTCAATATAATCTATTAAATATGGCAGAGGAAGGTCATTACTGTTTATTGATAGCAAGAAATGCTCTTGATTATTAATGGCTGTTAAGTGAATAGCACACTAACATCCATAGGCTGCACTGATATTCACTAACAGAAATGAAGCAAACCACATGGTGGGTAGTTTGAGTGGGTGGTTGGGCTGTTCACAGCAAAAAAGACACAGAGCCAAGTATGTGGTGAGAGCTGGAAATATTTTAGTCACTTAGGTAACAGTGGGTATTTATCCAGGTTTAAATCTGTCCTCGTTGCCCTCATGTCTTCATGTAAGCATTATTTCACTTTGTGTCCAGTCACAGTGACTACAATCTGCAGATTTGTAGCAGATGCATGAGCTGCTTGATTATGGCAATCACTGTAACCACAATGTGGCAAGGGTGTGGCCCAGGAGGCATCCTTGTCAGATGCCCAAACCACCTCAGCTGGCTCCTTTCGATGTGGAGGAGCAGCGGCTCCACTCTGAGCCCCTCCCGGATGGCTGAGCTTCTCACCCTATCTCTAAGGGAGAGGCCAGCCACCCTTCGAAGGAAGCTCATTTCCGCCGCTTGTATCCGCAATCTCGTTCTTTCGGTCACTACCCACAGCTCGTGGCCATTGTTGAGGGTAGGGACGTAGATCGACCGGTAAATTGAGAGCTTCGCTTTTACACTCAGCTCCCTCTTCAACTGTCGATCTCTGGCTCCAACCAATTACCCTCAGGGGTGATATAAGCTGGAGAAGAGCAGTGTGGAAGAGGAAGGAGAGGTTTCTGGTGGTTTTCCCTCTGTGCTGGTCAGAGTGGGCTACTGACTTAGGTGTGGAACAGCCTGCTGCGTGTGACCAGCCTTCTGGTGTGTGGCTCTGGTGTGTGAGTAGTGCTTATTGCCTGGATATTGTTTGTTAGCAGCGTTGCTGTCTCTTTCTGTTGAAGCCTTATTGTTGCTTTCTTTGTTGAGTGGTCATTACCACTTTGGGTTGACCTCCCTGATTTCTTATTAAAAAGCAGCGGTGCTGTCTCCTTTTGTTGTTGCCATTTGTAATTATTGAGGTGTTTGCCTACAATAAAGATCTCTTTTATATTAAATACCTCTGCCTGGCGTTCTTTTCATTCCACCTGGATCTAACTGTTACTGTCCCCCACCCTCATCGCCTAGCATTTAAGAGGGGACGTAACAAAGTGGGGGCTCGTCCGGGATCGGAATGAAAGGAATTGGGTTGATTACAAGTGCGTACAGGTGTCTGTGTGTTGTGTGAAGGTCATTTGGCAACTGCTGCTCTCCCCGGCTAGCACAGGGGAGTGCCTTGCGTTGGCCGCGGGATGTGTGGGCCATCCTGCTACAGTGCAAGCTGGTGGGCAAGGCGCAGGAAGTTTGTTCCTCGTTGTCCGCTGAATGCAGCTTGGACTACGACAAACTGAAAAGTGCAATCCTGTTAGCCTATGAACTAGTTCCCGAGGCTTACAGGCAGCGATTTCGGAAGCTGAAAAAGGTGCAGGGTCAATCCTTCCTGGATTTCGCAAGAGAAAAGAGTATCCTCTTTGATCGGTGGTGTATGGCCTGTAAAGCTGCAGACCTAGCTTCGGTACGGGAATTGATTCTCATTGAGGAGTTCAAAAATTGCGTCACCGAGCGGATGGCGGTATATCTGAATGAGCAGAAGGTCTCTACGTTGCAGCAGACCGCGACCCTGGCTGACGAGTTCGCACTCGTCCATAAAACCAGTGTTGTTAAGCATGAGCGACGCGACATACTAGCAAAGGCTAGTGGTGAGCAAGACACAAGGAGAGAGGTGCCTGTGCCTCGTCCCAGGTCAGACCGGAAATGTTTCTATTGTTTTAAATCCGGCCATTTAATAGCGGATTGCGAGGCCTACAGGCAAAGACAGCCAGTTTCAACACCACGTAAACCAAAAGGGATAGGGCTGATTAAAAACGCTTCTTCTGGTAGTAGACCACTTAGCACTGAAACGCCTGACGAATGTTTTAAACCCTTCATTTTCAAAGGAGCGGTGTCACTCTCTGGTAAGCCTGGAGATGGGCGTAATGTGACCATTCTACGTGACACAGGTGGTTCACAGTCCCTCATACTGGCTAGCGCCCTTGCCTTTGATGAAAAGACCGCCAGCGGCACTGATGTTATTGTTAGAGGCGTTGGAATGACTTATGTGCCAGCCCCCCTCCATTGAATTTGGGTGCAGAGTGACCTGATAAGCGGTGTTTTTCCTGTAGCTGTGTGTCCTTGTTTCCCGATTGATGGTGTAGACTTCATAATGGGCAATGACATTGCAGGCGGGAAGGTTTATCCTACCCCAGAGGTCATAACGACCCCTGACCCAAGCCCCTTGCCAGATGCTTTAAACCGGCAGCACCCGGATGTATTTCCTGTAGGTGTTCTTACCCGGTCACAGGCCCATCGGCGGGGAGAAGTGGTTGACTTGTCAGGGTCAGTGGTCGGCTCTATGCTGGAGATGGATGTGATGCCCTCGGAGGAGGAGGTGGGTCCTGATGCCAAGGAACTGGCTCAAGAAGTGGCTGAGCCTGCTCCTGAACTCGCAGCCCCCCCTCTCCTCACACGGGAGGCCCTTATTATCGCTCAGAAAGAAGACCCGTCGTTAACCAAATGTTTTGCTGCCGTAGATGAGAGTGATCATCCGACAGGAGACAGGAAGCAGACGTTTGTTGTTTTTGATGGATTGCTAATGCGCAGGTGGACTTCAAAGCCAGGGGAGGACTGGAGTGTAGTCCAACAGATAGTGGTCCCGGCTAGTTTACGTCAGCACGTGCTACAGTTAGCCCATGACCATTCATGGTCAGGACATTTGGGGATAACTAAAACATATGACCGTATTCTGCAGCACTTCTTCTGGCCGGCAATGAAGACAGATGTTGCGAAGTACTGTAATACTTGTCATACGTGTCAACTGGTGGGCAAACCAAATCAAACTGTGCCCCCCGCCCCACTATGTCCAATACCAGCTGTTGGTGAGCCATTCGAGCATGTTTTGGTCGATTGTGTTGGTCCGTTGCCAAGAACACGAGCAGGCAATCAGTTTTTGTTGACCATAATGTGTTTGTCCACGCGGTTCCCCGAAGCAATTCCTCTGCGGAGGGTCACCACTGCAAACATTACTAAGGCGCTAATCAAATTTTTCACCACCTTTGGTCTTCCAAAAACAGTGCAAACAGACCAGGGAACTAACTTCTTATCTCGAGCATTCAAACAGACTTTAGCTTCCCTGGGCGTCTCTCATTCTGTGTCTAGTGCTTATCACCCAGAGTCGCAGGGTGCACTTGAGCGTTGGCACCAAACACTTAAGGCTATGCTAAAAAAGTACTGCCATGACACGGGCAGAAGCTGGGATGAGGGTGTCCCCTTTGTACTGTTCGCAATACGCAATGTTAAGCAGGAGTCCTTAGGGTTCAGCCCAGCTACACTTGTGTTTGGCCGCGAGGTGCGGGGTCCGCTAAAGGTGTTGAAAGAGAGGTTCCTTAGTGGGGGTGCTCCAAAAACTAACGTGGCAGATTTTGTAAAGACATGTAAGGATCGTTGGCAACGTGCTACCTCATTAGCTAAAGAGGCCCTGTGTACTGCCCAGGCGTGCATGAAGATGTGGCATGACAGAAAGGCTGTGAAAAGGCATTTTCAGGCTGGGGACAAGGTTTTAGTGTTGCTACCGGTGCCTGGTTCTGCTCTTACGGCCCGTTTCGCGGGACCGTACGTCATAGTGAGGAAAGTGTCTGAGACAGATTATGTTCTCAGTACCCCAGAGCGCAGGAGGAAAACACGCCTGTGCCACATCAACATGTTAAAACCCTACCATGATAGGGAAACCCATGAGACTGTTGCCAGTGCGGCAACCTCCAGCTCTGTCTCCGCCACCGTGCTGAGTGTAGAGGCCAGTGCTGACGACGATCTGCATATTGTTACGACCCGTCTAGGGCCAGGCCATAACATGAGCGAGGCACTCGCTTCCCCCCCAAGACCCAAGCAGTCACACGAAACCAATCCGTTAGATATGAGGTGATTTATTTACAATGTGAATAAAGAGAACCAAAACGGGAGTGTCAACACTTCAGGGTGAGCCAAGGCCAAAACAATAAACAAAACAAACCTACACAAATCCCGCACCCCTGACCTTACCAAAACAAAGTCAAAAATAAAGACAGAGTCTGACCTCCTTAACTAACTCAAAACAGGAGAAAACGGGTGATCAAAAGAAATGGCAGCTCACCCCTACCCACTCCACTTCCACAACTTTCAAGCGTATACTGCAGCCAGCGGCTACCACAGGACTACTGCTGGGTGATGAGGAGAAACGCGAGGGCCTCTCCCGCTGTAGCACTCCAGCCTCCTTTTAATGGGCGGGTCCTCCAGCTGGATCCAATCACGCCGGGGCAGTATATCCACGCACCAATCGGAACAGGGCCCTGGCACAGCTAAATTAACATAGAAAAAACACAACACCTGCACAAACAAACACATGGACATACAAGTTCGTAACAATATACTTTCTGAGGGACAACAGTGTGGACGGTTGGCGAATTCAGCTTACTTAGCCGAAGTAACGGCCCACCTGTCTCATCTGTCCCCTTCACAATGCGAAGATGTGCTTAATCTACTGCACTCCTACCCCTCTCTCTTTGGTGATGTGCCCTCGCGTACTAATGTTTGTGAACATGATATCGATGTTGGGGACGCAACCCCAATCAAACAGCACGCGTACCGCTGCCCTATGGGAAAGCGCGAGGTGATGAGGAAGGAGGTCAGTTATCTAGCGGAGAATGGTTTGGCGAAACCGAGTCACAGCCCTTGGAGCTCTCCATGTTTACTTACGCCCAAGTCTGATGGCACCCCACGTTTCTGCACCGACTACCGTAGGGTAAATGCAGTGACTGTCGCCGATTCTTTTCCACTTCCTCGTATGGAGGACTGCATTGACAACATAGGTCCTGCCACATTTATTTCCAAACTGGACCTTCTTAAAGGATATTGGCAGGTGCCTTTGACCCCCAGAGCCTCTGACATTTCTGCATTTGTCACACCCGACCATTTCATGCAGTACACCGTGATGGCGTTTGGCATGAAAAACGCTCCGGCCACATTTCAGCGGTTGATGCAGCTGGTTGTAGGAGACGTGCCTCAATGTAATGTGTACTTGGATGATGTGGTGATATACACAGCCACGTGGGAAGAGCATGTGGCCATCCTACGATCAGTATTTCAGCGACTGGCTGACGCCTCGTTGACTCTAAATCTCGCTAAGTGCGAGTTCGCCAAAGCGACAGTCATGTACCTGGGGAAACAGGTGGGTTTCAGGCAGGTACGCCCAGTGGAGGCAAAAGTCGAGGCTATCCTCAGCTACCCGGCCCCAGCCACTAGGCGGGAGTTAAAACGGTTCCTGGGCATGACTGGATACTACCGCTGTTTTTGCAAGAACTTTGCAGTAGTTGTGGCCCCTTTGACAAGGCTATGTAGCCCCAAAGTCCCTTTTGAGTGGTCAGGGGAATGCCAGCACGCATTCGAGTCTGCAAAATCCCTCCTTTGCAGCGCCCCAGTTCTGGCTGCCCCTAACTTCTCTCAGCCTTTCAAGCTGGAAGTCGACGCCAGTACCACCGGAGCTGGTGCGGTGCTGTTACAAGACGACGCAGAGGGTGTGTGTCACCCAGTCTGCTACTACTCTGTAAAGTACAAGCGCCATCAGCTAAACTATTCCACCATAGAGAAAGAGGCTCTAGCGATGCTGATGGCCTTGCAGCACTTCACTGTGTATGTGGGCTCTAGCTCCTTTCCGGTAACGGTGTATACAGATCACAACCCCCTCACTTTCCTCCAGCGCATGTACAACCACAACCAACGACTAATGCGCTGGGCTTTGCTGGTGCAGGATTATGATCTGGTTATCCAGCACAAGAAAGGGACTGAAAATCTGGTGGCTGATGCACTCTCACGCAGTGCATAGTGATGAGTTTCTTCTGTGTTTTGTATAGTGTGGATTTAGGGTGGGGGGAATGTTACATCCTGGGAGGCTGTGGGAGTGTGTGGGCGTGGTGTTGTCTTCTCTCTCTCCTCCTCCTTCGTTCTGGCCCCTCCCCTTGTCTCTCTCTGCCCCTGCCCTCTCCTTTAGGTCACACCTGCTGCTCATCTGCTCTCGTTACAACCAATTACCCTCAGGGGTGATATAAGCTGGAGAAGAGCAGTGTGGAAGAGGAAGGAGAGGTTTCTGGTGGTTTTCCCTCTGTGCTGGTCAGAGTGGGCTACTGACTTAGGTGTGGAACAGCCTGCTGCGTGTGACCAGCCTTCTGGTGTGTGGCTCTGGTGTGTGAGTAGTGCTTAACTGAGCAGTGATTGCCCATGAGTGATGGCGGCCTTCATTAGTTTGTGTGGCCTGCCTGGATATTGTTTGTTAGCAGCGTTGCTGTCTCTTTCTGTTGAAGCCTTATTGTTGCTTTCTTTGTTGAGTGGTCATTACCACTTTGGGTTGACCTCCCTGATTTCTTATTAAAAAGCAGCGGTGCTGTCTCCTTTTGTTGTTGCCATTTGTAATTATTGAGGTGTTTGCCTACAATAAAGATCTCTTTTATATTAAATACCTCTGCCTGGCGTTCTTTTCATTCCACCTGGATCTAACTGTTACTGTCCCCCACCCTCATCGCCTAGCATTTAAGAGGGGACGTAACAAACGTGGTTAGCCTACTCAACGTAAATTACACACGAACAACATTAAGCAACTCACGCAGAGAAGAACGGCTGCTGCTGCATCATCATCCTCATCATTTCTGCTACACTGGCAGAGCTAGGGGCCAGGACTCTCCTCTTCGTGTTTTTGGGGGATGTTGCATAACAGGCAACCCACCCGCAGTAGATGTGCACAGTGTGAGGTCTCGCAGCAAGCTATCAAATACGGCGCATTTCTGGGCTTTAAAAAAAACACGCTATGCGTCTCCAGGTGTTTCATCGGATTTGAGGTGTTACCTCCTTTGACAGTATCACAGTATCAGCTTAAAGCACTTGTTGCAGGCTGCTGAGTTTGCATATTTTGCTGTGAAGTACAGCCAGACTTTTGACCGCTTCGCCTTAGGCTTTTTAAATCTGTAGCTCTGCTCTAAAAGAACGTACGTACCTGGACCCGCCTACTATCCTCAGAAACGTAAAATGATTGGCTAGAAGTGTATCACAGCTCAGGAAAAAAAAGCACCGAAATAAAGCACCAAAATGTGCGCTGCTTTTCGGTCTGGTTACTACCGTTTATGTCAGAACCGGTGCCATCATGGCACCGGACACCGGTACCCATCCCTAGTTCCAAGTATGTTTTACTCCTGGGTGCGTTGCTCAGGCAAGCAAACAAACTGTCTCGCTCTCTGTGGCTATATGGCCACAGCCCAGAAGAATGTGTAGACAGTGGTATGTGTGCACAAACATAACAATTGGTCTCATTATTTATGTGAGCAGTTGTGTTCATAAACTGCCACCAGTAATTCGTTGAAATCCCATGCAGGTACTGGGTGTGGTTTACTATGTCCCAGTGCGCTCCTGTCAACCCACTCAGGGTCAACAGGCTCAAGAAGGTGCACAGCACATTCCTAGACATTCTAAATTGGGTTCTGGATCTGTTGGTTTCTTCACCAGGATTGAGACGAGAGGCCCTAGAGACTTTCTCCCCCCTTTGTACTCCGGTCTTTTCACCATTACCCAGACTCGACCAGGAAGCACCTTCTTGCAGTGCTCTTGATGTATCCAGGTGTATCTCTCAGCAATCTTCACTGCTGTGGGCGTCGTCAGCAGCACCTGATAGGGACCTTCCCACCGTGGACTGGACCAGCACTTCCTTTTTATGGCCTTTATCAGCACCCAGACTCTCCAGACTTCAGACTCTACTCCTGTGGAGAAACAGAATCATCTGGCAGATCATTTGTTCTCATGACTTCTTTACTTTTTAACATTTTAAGCATCAAATCTGCTAATGTGTTCTCCTCTTGTGACTGTTTGAGGCTGTGGACAGGTGTCTTTTATACAGATGATGAGTTCAAACAGGTGCCATTCATACAGGTAACGAGTGGGGGACAGAAAAGCTTCTTACAGAAGACGTTACAGGTCTGTGAGAGCCAGAGATTTTCCTTGTTTGAGGTGACCAAATACTTATTTTCCACCCTAATTTACGAATAAATTCTTTACAAATCCTACCATGTGAATTCATGGATTTTTTTTTCACATTCTGTCTCTCACAGTTGAAGTGTACCTCTGGTGCAAATTACTGACCTCTGTCATCATTTTAAGTGGGGGAACTTGCACAATCGGTGGCTGACTAAATACTTTTTTGCCCCACTGTACATCTTAACTAATTCTATACAGCCTAACCATGTCCTGCCTTTCTCTTCCATTGTTTTCCTAAGTCTTAGCTTTACTGTCCCATTAGTTCTATCTACCAACCCTGCACTTTGTGGGTGATATGAACAATGGTGTTTTAGTGTTATCCCTAGATGCTGTGCCATTAACCCAATCAGTTCATTTACAAAGTGTGGGCCATTATCACTATAAATGGTCTCTGGAATCCCGTGTTCTGGGATGATATTCGTACATATTGCTTTGGCAACCGAAATAGCATCTGCTTTCCTAGTTGGGACAATTTCTACCCACTTTGAAAAAGGGCACACTATCACTAGACAGTACTTATAGTTATTACAGTTGGACAGCTCTATAAAGTCCATGTGAATAACTTGAAATGGGTGAATGGGTCTGGGGAATTTCCCTCTCTTAGGTCTCAAATTACCCTGAGAATTGTGCTTGCAACATTTAAAGCATTAAGTCCTAGAGTATGAAAATGTTGCTCTACTGCTGCCATCATCCCCCCTGTTGAGACATGGCACGGCCCATGGCTCAAAATCACAGCAGTCTTATAAATTCTCAGGCAGTATTATCACATAGATAATAAACATCATCTTGCAAGCTTGCACTTTTTGTGAACCACAACTGTTTTTCCTGCCGTATGTGGGCCTGCATGTCTGCCAATACATCTCGTGTAATAAGAATGTCTGCTGGTGCTGCACTGCTAAAATGTGAACACCATGTGCTCCTAAAGCTGTCTCTTTTGCAATCTTATCTGCTAAGGCATTCCCTAATGTGACTGGATCTTTCCCTGGGGTATGTGCTGCACATTTACAAACAGCAATTCTACTGGGCATTAATACTGCGTCCAGCAGATTTTGCAGGAGTTTGGCGTGTTCTACAGGTTTCCCTGTCGAGGTTGTCATACCTCGTCTTGCCCACTGTGCTGCAAAGAAATGTAATGTAGCAAATGCATATTGGCTATCAGTGTATATTGTCACATTTTGTTTCTCTGCAGCTTTACACGCTTTCGTTAAAGTTGCTATCTCTGCTGCTTGAGCAGATATGAAACATGCTAACTGTCCTGCACAGATAGCTTTCTCACTATCTACTACAGCAAAACCTGTTTTAGCCTGTCCCTCTGCTGTTTTAAAGCTCAAACCATCAACAAACCAAACCTTTCCCTCACCAAGTGGCACATCTTTTATATCATCCCTTGGCTTACACTCCGTCTCCACGTGCTCTCTATACTCATGAGGAGTGCCCTCTTCCTTCGTTGGCAAAAGGGTTGACGGATTCAGAGTTGTGCACCGCTTTATGGTTATGTGTGGTTGTGAGAGTAACAGTGACATTAAAAACAAGTATCTTGCGGGTGACAGAAACGTCATTTTAGTCTGCAGTAGTAAAACGTCTACCTCGTGTGGAACTAGCAGTGTCAAAGGGTGAAATAAAACTATTTCCCGGAACATTGTACAGCCTGAGCCGCTGCACATACTGATCTCACACACGGAGGCAAAGCACAAGCAACTAGATCTAATCTTTTAGAATAGTAAGTTACTGCTGTTAGTTATTCCACTGTCACCTGGCATTCGTGCTCTTCACAGAACCACAAGTCCATCGCTGAACTTCTTCCTGCCCGTCGGATGGAGCTTGGCACGCTCCCTTCAACCTTAAGGTTCTCATGTTCCAATGCCGCGGACAATTTAAGGCAGAGCACGTCGTACACCTTAGTTCTCTTCCTCAACGTCGAAACTCTTTCACTTCATTTAAGATTTTGCTGTTCAAAATCTCCTCATGACAATCTTCTGGAAGCCCAGTAGCACAGGTCTCTGTGGGATGTCTGCTGTGCTGAAGATGATCTCTGATCCTCCTGAAGCCTGGCGTCTTGTGGACGATCCCCTCAGTCACTCCTTCTCGTCATGGCACCTCATGACACCTGCAAATCAAAAATTGACTCTCCTCTCGCCACACGGCTCTCGCCATGTATCAACTGCCACACAATGAGACATGTACAAGAATGTTGCACATTCTCCCTAAAAAAATATTCTCCAGGCTCCAGGGTCCCTCTTGGAGTAGCTCCACTCCAAACCTGTATCTCTGTGTCAAAACATTAGTCAGTGGTTAAATGTTAAGCTTATTTAAGTCCCAGGTCCACCCGGAGCCTGTATCCTAGAACAACTTCACATTTGCAACCAACTGTAGCTCATAAGTGTAATAAAGTATTCAGCATCATAGAGACAAGTACCGTTGCAGGGTTATTCTAAACTCATTAAACCCCTACCTTTTCCGTAATTTGCTCCAAATCATTGAACATCTCAACTTCATTCCACATTGTAATCAGTGGCTTTCCTTAAATTTGTCACTCACCATGAGCTCAATAGTGATCAGCCCCATGTAACTATTCTGTAACCACTGCACATCTGTTCAATTGTCACTTGTCTGTCTGTGTTGAATCCTTTACAAGCACTCTTAAAGGAAAGAGCATTAGCCAAACACACGGATCATCCTGGTGGTCAGGTGTCGGTCACCCAGTAAATCATACCAAACCTAATTGGCAGGCTCAACTTTGTAACAAAAGACAAATCATCAGCCAGTTTAATCTCAAACATTCATCCAATCAGCCACACCACACACAACATACAGCGTAACCCTGTTGTCTCATCACATAATAAGTTTCTTCTCATGTAACCAAATGTGCGCCATGTTAAAACTTCTTCACACATCAGAAACTCAACAATCAGCTCACTCAGCTCACTCATTCATGACCCCTCATCAGCATTCTGTTTTCCACCCCTATGATGCAATCATCTGTCCTCCTATAATATTAGACACTAGACTATGTATCACTTTCATCTTACTAGTGACCAGGGCCGTGCAGAGAGGTTTAAAGGGGCGGGTGCTCAAAGCTAAAATGGGGCACATTGAACCAGGCTGAATAACAACAACACACATTCATCAAGAATCTAATATGGGCAACAAGGCAAAGCAAACGTAGCCGATGCTTTACCTGATGGGTACAATGTTGCTGTTGAGGGGTTGCTGCTCCTGCTGCTGATAGTGCTGGAGGGCAGGGCTGTGTTGATCTGAGACTGTAGACATTAAAAAGTCCATAGGAGAGATGGTAGCTGATTAAACAAGTGTCATGAGATAATAACAAAATGCAAAGATTGGTGACAGCGCTTGGAACCATAAGGCAACAAAAAACTGAGAAATAATTTAGGCTCTGCCTGTGAATCACTCTTTGCTTCTCTTCTTCCTTCCATCCCATCATTTCATATATCACTCTCCACTTGCTGTCTATCTGAGAACAAGGCACAACTTGCTATTGCAATAAACTATAATCTAATTATCCACACCTAACAACTCTTGCACTTAATCTAAATGATGACAGAAAAATGTTATAGCACTGCCTTTAGTAGCCTCCCACAGCTCCTACTGTTTCCTCCTCATGTCCTTACCAGCCATGTCTGGACAATGTTATATCATGAGTAATATTTTTTTTTTAAATCCATCTAAATAAAACACACACATGCACGCACACACAGTGACATTTTAGACCTTCTTCAGAATACTGTATATACTATGGGCATCATGGTGCTGATCCAGAATCCTTACATTATTATTTATTACTAGAGCTACAATAATAAAGCAAAGAGGAGGGGGAAGTAATAAATATGAAATAATGTCATTATGAAGATTCCATTTGTTTCACTATCCACTCTGTGCAGGGCAAAGCTTATTACATTTTTAAACTGCAGAGATACAATAATTTTACTGCTGTAAAATCCAAATTTTGTCTTATTTAAAATATAAATCTAATATAATCTGCTTCTTAATGTATGTTCTTTAAAATACAGCGTGTGTTTTTAATATATTATAATTATAATAATGCATAATTATGTGGAAGTGCATATTAGATCGTTTTTTAGTGAAATATAATCCCTCCAGAAAGGCCGGAAAAGCCCGGAAACTTACTTTAAAACTAAATATGTTCTAAATACTTTAAAACTAAATATGTTCTAAATACTTCAAAACTAAATAGGTTCCCTAAAACGGTGACAGAGCTACAAACCCATGACAGCCTTACACCGGTAGCCAGCAGCTATGACCAGCACTACTTGTGCAGTTAATAAAAGGACAGGTAATGTTTGTCGCGCTGTTGCGCACACAGCACACTGGTTTGTTTCAGTTCGTCAGTTGCAACAAGACAGCCTACCAACGTGTACATAATAAGCTAATACTCCTGGGTGCTACACAATACAGTGTGCGCTGTACACCTACTTACTAGTTTTGTCGCATCAGTCTGTGTCTCTGAGTTAACTTGTGTTTCTCCTACAGCTCTGGACCGCAACAAATGCGCGTGCTCTTTGTGAACTCGTTCCCGGCTCGTAACCAGCGCGTTCTGCCGACAAGGGCGATCATTGGTTAATAGTGATCATGTGACTGATGCAAGCAAGATTGTATTTAGCAAAACTGTGATTAATAGTTAAATATTATTGTTGAGGGGCACAGACAGGACTCCGCACTCACACACACATTAAAAAATAATAAATTTTTTTTTTTAAAAAGTTGCCTCAACAAAAGGGCACTTTTGGCACCCATCAGGAAAGGGGCGGGTGCTCAAGCCCCTCTAGCCCCCCCCCTCTGCACGTGCCTGCTAGTGACTTGGACAAGATGACAAACAGAATCTCATGCTTAGATGCTGTCTGGTCTTCATGAGTGTCATTGTATGTGTATATGCATGTAGGGTTAGTATGGTTAAGACATTTTCTGTTTGTGTGGGTTTTTATGTACCTCTCTCATCAAGTTTTCATTATTCTCATCACCGCATAAACAACACACATCTCTCTGTTTTTGAACTCTCCTTTCTTAAAAACAGAAAGTGGGATTGCAGTTGTTTCAGGCTGAGAAACACCAAACACTCCCCAGTTCGAGACCACTTCACTCACATACTTTCACACCTCTCTGTGGCTCACACACACCATGATGTCAAACACAATCACGTGCCTTTCGCCAAAACAAAAAACGTGATACTGATGTTACAAAGGTCTCACACACATGAATCAGGATGCAGAAAAGCTGTTGCCCATCTGAGGTGTGAGGAAGAAACTGAACTCACGGATAGCTGCATGCTCGAGTTATCATAGCTCTGTTTCCCTCCCTCTAATGCGTTCTCAACCGGCTTCTGCTCTGAAAATGTGTACCTTGCTCATCAGCTTAAAAGTGACTGCATACAAAACAACAATCAGACTCACTCAAACAGACCACGTCTGGCCCGCACACACAAAATAGACACCAACAAGAGCTCTGACAAGTGCTGGTTTCTCCAGCGTTGAGTGCTGGAGAAACCAGCACTCAACGCCCTCAGCGGCGGAGAAAAACCTTCCTTTCGATGGGAAACCTGCTTAACCCTCCTTAAAAATTAAAAAAAAAAAAAAGACACTAGTGCCATCCAACCCGAGGAGAGTTCAGACACAAACTCTCCAGCCTGGCGATAAAGTTAAGCACCAGGGCTTTCATCAGGCATCCCAGATGCTGGCTGCTAGCAGACTTCGGCAGCGTCATCTCCCTCCTCCTCGGTGGACGCAATGTGTTGGGATCTGGCTCAAAGGACCAAATAAATGTTGAGTCTGCGCTTCCACAGATCCCGCTAGTTTAGAGACTTATTCCTCATGAAGAACAAAAACAAGCCAGAACATCTTCAACCGGTCTTTTACTCTCTAGCAAGGGAAGGCTGATCGGAACCAGGCTGTGGAGCTTAACGCTCCTCACCTGTCACCAGCCCAACTCCTTCAAAGAGCAGCCCTCCTCGTAGTGTGTGTGTGTGCATGCATGTGAGAATGTGTGTGTGTGTATGCGTGTTCTCCTGCTCCCCAAAAGGATCATAAAAGCAGGAAGCTTACAACACAAGAAACAGATCTTTCAGATAGGATGTATCTACAATAAAACCTCCCCCAGCACCAGTGGCTGGAGAGGTGGTCAGAGACAAAGGAATGTCTTTGATCACACAGTTTGAAACAATGTAGAGATGGTAAGCATAAAAATGACAACATTTAACAATTCACTTTAACATACACCATCACCACTTTTCACCGCTAATGACATAATTGTCATCCACAGTGTAGAGTGTTTTCAGCAAACAGCAGAGAGGTACTGCTTAAAAATGTCTGGTGAACATAGTTCATATCATAAGTAAAATTTACTCAGGGCCAGATGAAGACCAGAAACAGAGCTAAAAGACATTTATCACATGGGATTAAATACAGCTTCAGATGAATGCTCCTTTTTTTACTTCAGATACTTTGTAGCCAAAGTCTGTATAAAGACCAAAAACAAGTGCTGACTGTGATCCAAACAAAAAAGAATCTTTGGTGTGCAACATTTACATCTATATGGCCTTAATAAGGAAGATATTTACCTTTGTATTCTGCTTATATACCCAACTAGGGTTGGATAAGCACGCTAACATATTTGGTTGGTGGCCAACAGCGTATTTTTAAAACATAGTACAGATTGTAAAAAAAGAAAAATCAGCTTTACTGTCATAATTTGAATTTTTAGGTACATGGCTCCACAGCTCGAGAGATTAATCTGTGGTTTGGCCTGAGGGGGATGATCCAGGAGGGAGGTGTGCTTTCACTCTGGAGGGGAAATGGTATCAACGTCCTGAAAATTGCCCCTGAATCCGCCATTAAGTTTATGGCCTACGAACAGGTCAGTGGACAAACAGTGAGAAAGTGGAACTATGTCTTCTGTTCTCTTAAGTGTTTACTTAACTCGTGGTAGAAAAAGTAGTAACTGTATATTAGTTTACAGTGGGGAAAAAACAATAGTCCACTCTGTGTCCTTCTGAAATCTTTTATTGCTTGTGGTTTCCCCTCCTCCTGCTCCTCACTCTTCCTACTCCAGATCAAGTGGCTGATCCGAGGTAATAAAGAGGGGGGCAGTTTAAGGGTACAAGAGAGGTTCATTGCTGGGTCGCTTGCAGGAGCTACTGCCCAAACTATCATCTATCCCATGGAGGTGAGTTTAAAATTTGTGTCAGTCATTTCCTCTTGAAGATATGTTTCTTTTAGATAGATAGATAGATAGATAGATAGATAGATAGATAGATAGATAGATAGATAGATAGATAGATAGATAGATAGATAGATAGATAGATAGATAGATGTTCAATGTTCCAAACATGAGCTCAGTAATGAGTAGCTCCACTATTATTGTTGATCACTTCAAAAATTCCTTGCGGCATGCTTGATGGAAGCTTTTCCATGAGGTGAGTGGGAACATTTCTTCAAGTGGTAAAGACGGCCATCTGAAAGGAATCTACTGTCTGGATCTGTTGTCCATTTTTGTAAACTTCCCTTGCCATCCATCCCCAAAGGTTCTCAGTTGGATTTAGATCAGGGGAACACACAGGATGGTCCAAAAGAGTGATGTTATTCTTCTGGAAGAAGTCCCTTGTCCTGCGGGCATTGTGTACTGTAGCATTGTAGCACCCCAGACCATTATGGCACCCCCTCCACTGTGGAGCGTGGAGAACATCTCAGGTGGGATCTGCTTGTTAAGCCAGTAACATTGGAAACCATCAGGACCATCAAGGTCACATTTTTTCTCATCACAGAATAAAACCTTCTTCCCCCACCCCACCCGACACACAGTCACACACACCAAACATATTAAAGATTGTAACTTAACATATTTTATTGTGAAAACTGTTGTTGAATTTTAAATTGAGAATAGCAGACAAATCAACAATACAGCTCTTCCAGTAATGGCTAATTAATATTGTACTGAACACAGCCCAAAAGATTGAGTAAACCACATCAGTGTCTACTGTCTGTTTACTATCATAGCCAAGTGGCTAACAAAGGCAACCAGAAGTTTTCCCAATACCTACTAATGAATGTTATCTTGTTTCAGGATACATAATACCTGCCATTATCCAAAGACACATCTGCTTACCCGTGTCTTTTGTTCGTTTCTCCTCTTCTTTTCTTTTTTTTTCTAAACTGAGGACCTGATGGCTCTGACCTTTTCTTGTCAATCTTCCATCAGTAATTTTGCACTCCAGTATCAACAACCAAACCCCACAACATACACTAATAGACACCTTATGCACAGATTCAGGTTCTATAGGTTGTTTTTTGTTTTTTTTGGATTCCACACAACCCAGGAAAAATAATTCATACATAGTGGGCTTGGATTGACAATATTACGAATGATTATTATTATTATTTTTTAAAATATTTATTTATTTTTATTTTGTGAGCTTGTTATTAGATGCTGCTCCAGCCAGCCAGAGAATCACTTGCTGTCCTACCCCTCGCCTCCATTTACGAGGTGCCCTTACTCCTTGCAAATGGGCAATAGAAAACCATTCGGTGCCTATGCAATCCCCAAAATTTGCTGGCATGATGTCGGGGCAGCGTGAGTGCAAGCAACTTTTTTTTCCCCCCAATGCCATGATGCAACCCCCACCACAATGCTGCCCTGGGCAGCTGCCCATGTTGCCCATATCTAAAACCGCCTCTGGTCCCATGTTTGGTGCTCTGTTGCAAAGTCCAAAGGGTCAGTTCTGTGGGTATTTAAGGAGGCCTTTGAAGATGTTTTTTGTTTTTGAAGCCCTTCAGTCTCAGATCAACATTAATGTTTCCTTTGAGCTTCAGTTTAGTCACAGGAGAGTTTCACACGATCCTCTGGCCCTGTCTTAGGGATAGGCATGAAGCCTCTTTCAGGGTCAATTAAAGGTTGTAGTCCATCCAAATTTGACAGTTTAGGGCATTACATGAATTTGGAGTAATGGTGCTGCAGGGGCACATGTGTGGGCTTACTCAGTTTATTTCCATTTTTAATATACCAAAAATCGTTCAAACTTTTTCTTTAATCTGTTCTCCCAAATTCTTAAACATCTTAACATCAAGCTTAACAGGGCTTCAGCCTATCATGCTCAAAGTCAGGGGAGCTTCGGGGTGTTTCCATCAAACACGGAACTCCCACTTAATGCAATCAAATGGGGGAGACTGCGAGGAGGGTTTGCCATGGTTGATCCTGGCTAATGGAGAGAGCACACATTTAGCCCTTATAAATTATTGTTTGGACATAAGTAGTTAAGAGGAGTCAAACCCTCTTAAAGGTGGTAGTGGTGGCTAGCTCTGTATTTTGTTTGCAGCTGGAGAGGCATGGCATAGGAAATCTGGCTTCTGCTCAGAGTAAGAAGAAAAATGTTTGGTAAAAGACGTTTCACCTCTTATTTAAGAGGCTTCTTTAGTTAAACTGAAGAAATGCTACCGTAAAGTACAACTGTATCAGTGGAAGAATTAGAAAATAGGTGTTTAAAGAAACCATAGACCAGTTCTACCTTCTTTGACTCATTGAAGAAGAACCTCTTGCTACTGTTTCTACTTACTCCTGTGTTAATTTTGGATTTGTATGCGTTTTTTTCTTCTATTCCCTATGCTGGATAGGTGCTGAAAACTCGCCTTACATTAAGGAAGACCGGACAGTACTCAGGTATGGCTGACTGTGCCAGACAGATTCTGAAGACTGAGGGTATCCGAGCATTCTACAGAGGATACCTGCCCAATACAATGGGCATCATTCCATATGCTGGCATTGACTTGGCTGTGTATGAGGTATGTACTCCAGGCTTTTTTTTTAACAACATGGCGGCGCGTGCACACGCAGCGGCTTCTCTCTCTCCCAAACAAACTACTTTTTCGTGTTTTTCGTCCTGTAAATTGCAGTGTTTTTGTAAGTCTTTGTCGCGTCTATCTGTGTGCAAGCGAGGATATGCCCGAACACTTCTTCTCGACATCGGCAGAAACAAACTTTTTAAGTTAAACTCTGTGGACATCGAGAAGCTGAAAGATCTGGGTCTGCTCCGAAGGCCTACTCAATCACCGACCCCCACTCCTGCACTTCGCCCACAATGGATGCGCCTCAAGCGGTGTGAGAGGAAGCAGAAGAGGGGTAAGCGCGGTGGCATCCGAGCTAGGCTAGCGGCTAGCCCACACAAACCCGCCATCCCCTCTATCGTTCTGGCCAACGTACGCTCGCTAGAAAATAAACTGGACGACATCCGACTGCTACGTTCATCTCAAAGGAACGTAAAGGACTGCTGTGCTTTTGTGTTCACGGAAACATGGCTTAGCGACAGTGTCCCGGACCGCGCCATTCAGCTCGACCAGCTAACATGCTACCGTGCTGACAGAGTCATCGTCGCGGGAGGTAAGACCCGCGGGGGAGGACTTTGTGTTTACATCAATGATGCCTGGTGTCGCGATGCTGCTGCGGTCTGCAAACACTGCTCACCAGTGCTGGAGTTTATGGTTATTAAGTGCCGGCCATTCTATCTACCGAGGGAATATACAGCCATACTACTGTGCGCTGTGTACATCCCTCCCTCCTCCAATGTCAACAACAGGAGTGAGGCACTGAATGAACTGTACCAGCACATCAGTGAGCAACAGACAGCCCATCCTGATGCTTTTCTCATCCTGGCTGGGGATTTCAATCATGCAGACTTAAAGTGCGTGTTTCCAAAAATACAACAACACATAGACTTTCCAACAAGGGGAAATAACACACTGGACTCTGTTTACACCACCCAGAGAGGAGCCTACAAAGCTTTTCCCCTCCCCCACCTCGGCGCCTCAGACCATATCACTGTCATGCTAATGCCTGCTTACAGACCGCTCGTTAAAACCACCAAACCGGTTCGTAAGCGGATACAAGTGTGGCCAGAAGGGTCTTCAGAGGCTTTACAGGACTGCTTTAACACCACAGACTGGGACATGTTTAAGCAGGCTGCCACCTATAACAACACCACTGACCTCCAGGAGTACGCAGAGACTGTTACTGCCTACATCAACAAGTGTATTGAGGATGTAACAGTCACGAAAACCATAACTGTCCGGGCAAATTAAAAACCATGGATGACAGGAGAGGTCTACAGGCTGCTGAAAGCTCGGAATGTTGCCTTCAGAGATGGAGACGAGGCGAGCCTGAGGACAGCTAGGGCCAACCTTTCCCGTGGCATCAGAGAGGCTAAGAGACAGTACTCCAGGAAAATATCTCATCACTTCAAAGACAGCAGAGACTCACGGAGCCTGTGGCGGGGCATTCAGACCATCACAGATTACAAGCCCCCACCACAGACCTGTGATAGCACTATCCCCCTGCTGAACGAGCTGAATACTTTCTTTGCTCGCTTTGAAGTCCAAAACAACACCACTGCACAGAAGACCCCACCCCCTCCTGGTGACCAGGTGATGACTCTGTCCCTGGACAGCGTGAGGAGATCCCTCAGCAGGATCAATGCACGAAAAGCTCCGGGTCCTGACAACATTCCTGGTCGTGTACTGAGAGACTGTGCAGTGGAACTCACTGATGTCTTCACAGACATCTTCAACATATCACTCATCCAGGCTGTCGTCCCCACATGTTTTAAAGCCACCACAATCATTCCGGTTCCAAAAAAGTCATCTCCCTCCTGCTTTAATGACTACCGTCCTGTTGCACTTACTCCCATCCTGATGAAGTGCTTCGAACGACTAGTCATGAAACACATCAAGACTGTCCTGCCCCCCTCCCTGGATCCCTTCCAGTTTGCGTATCGGCCCAACCGCTCAACCGATGATGCCATCTCCACTGCACTCCACTCAGCACTCACACACCTGGACAAAAAAGACTCATATGTTCGAATGCTGTTCATAGATTTCAGTTCAGCATTCAACACTATAATCCCCCAACAGCTCACTCAAAAACTGGTCCAGCTGGGGCTCAACTATGGGCAGAAATCTGTGCCATCAGAAACTGAATTTGAATAAGTTAAATTTGAATTTGAATTGCTCAGATTGAATCTGAATTGTAACTTGAATAAATGCTTTTGAAAACTGAATTTGAATTAGTCTAATTTGAAATTGAATTTATGGTTTGAAAATGATCATCACTAAATTGAAATTGAATTTTATATTTTGAAAATGAATTGATTTGCTTTGAAACTGCATTTTATCCTTTAAAAATTCAGCTCTCGAATACTTTCAGTTTCACTTCTCACCATTCAGTTTCAGTTCTACAATTCAATTTCAGTTCCAAAATTCAGTTTTTTGGAACTTACATCCGGTTCCGGTTCAAGCGCAGATTAATAGAACTACGTTTTACTAGCGGACCGAAAGTGTTACTGACGGGAATCTACAGCGTCTTGAGCTGAATTAAGACTTCAGAAGTCATTCGTCATGTCGAATGACCAGCGGATAAACTCTCAGGTTGGTAATAAATGTATTACATGTATAAGAACAAGCGTCATGTTAACAAATGATAGCCGTACGGTAACTTTTATGCTTATTGTAGCTGCTAGCTAAAAACGCTAATTTAGCGTAGTTTGCCCTGAATTCAGCTTTGACAACAAATATGATCGACTGTTTCTAGTAGAATTCCAAAGTTGTCATCTTGGACCCTCTCAGAGTACCCCCTCTGTAT
This sequence comes from Aulonocara sp. 'chitande type north' Nkhata Bay, assembly GCF_057382095.1. NCBI lineage: Eukaryota > Metazoa > Chordata > Actinopteri > Cichliformes > Cichlidae > Aulonocara > Aulonocara sp. 'chitande type north' Nkhata Bay. The sequence goes on from NC_141347.1 coordinate 10,416,068, forward strand.
GCTTGCAGAGACCCCTACAGTAGGGAAACATGCAAAACGGTGTCCAAACCTTTGTATTTTAGCTTTATGTCTTACACAGCATCCCAACTCTTTAGCTAACTTAATAACTTTAGCTAAAGTGAATAGTTAGTCTAATTCATTAGTGCAGCATTACTGGATCACCTCTGTTTGAAGTGATATAATATGATATACAACTATCACTGAAACAGCAAACTTTGTAAATAAGCAAACAACACTTCTCATTCTCTAAACGTTTGGCCACAGCACTACTCTGCCTGGTTTACACTCAATGTCATTTACCCTTACCTGAATACTGTATATTGTATATTGTATAGCTTTCTTGTTAATTTGTATTGTATTTATTTAAATTTTTACTTTTTAATTATTTTATTTGCATTTTTTAATCACTCTCTTATATTTAAATGTTCATTGCTATTTCATCTAGGGTTTGAGAGTAACGAAATTTCTATTCTCTGTATGTCCTGTACATGTGGCAGAATTGACAAATAAAGTTGACTTTGACTTTGACTACTGCTTTCTGTACACTCTCTGTGTATAAAGAGTTACTTCAGATCAGAAGCATTAGCATGTTTGTTCCTTTCATGGGACAGCTGAGTCTCGCCATGTGTGGTTATGGCACCGCCTCTGGGCAGATTCCTCATCAGCTCACCGCACCTGTTCGTGATTTGAAGCAATCAGCCAGTGGTATTTAAAGCCAGCATTGTCAACTGTCCTTACCCGGTTCTTCTGCTAACCTCTGTTAGTACAGGCCACCTCAGTTGTCTATGTTTTGCTGTTTCCATGCATTGCTAACCTGTGTTCTCCTTCTGCTCCTAATATTTTCCATTTGATCTCTCATACTCACCACTTGCATTTGGATTCCACACCTGAACACTGTACTCCCACGCACGCATAATGTAGATATAACAGGTGGTCATTTGAGTTATTGTTGTCTTCTGATCTACTCATTCTTGTTTGACTTCTGGCAGACAGATTGTATTTTTGCCCAGAGAAGTAACACTTACTCACTTAACTTCTCTGTAAACCCTAGAGATTTTTGTGCAGAAAACTCCCAGTAGATTCTAAAGAAACCCACCCCATACCATCTTGCACTAACAACCATGCCACATTCAGTACTTAATTCCCCATTCTGCCCCATCCTGAATTTCAACAGGTCATCTTGACCATGTGTTCCTGACATATTTGGCTGATTACATATTTGCATTATTGAGCAGCTAAACAGACTATCTAACAAAGTGGTTGTCAGTGTATGCGTTTCAGTTCATTTCTTTCCCCTTCCTTTTTCTCTTCCTCTTTCTTTTAACTTTTAACTGCTCTCCTCTATTAGTGTCTTAACATTTTTCACTGCTCATGCTTTAAGACCCTGAAGAATGCCTGGCTCCAGAGGTACTGTGTCAACTCAGCAGACCCAGGAGTTTTGGTCCTGCTGGGCTGTGGTACTGTCTCCAGCACCTGTGGCCAGCTAGCGTCATATCCCCTCGCTCTCATCCGGACTCGCATGCAGGCACAGGGTGCGATATGATGTAAATGATAGATTGTAGGCAGTTGTAGGCCTACAAAACATTGGAACAATTTAGCAATAAGTCTGTCCATATATTACTCTCTGTAGCTTACATTGTTCTCATTTTTACTTTCAGCCATTACTGAGGGTAAACCCAAGCTGACCATGGTGGGTCAGTTCAAATACATCATATCTCATGAAGGTGTGCCAGGTCTGTACCGAGGCATCACGCCCAACTTCCTCAAAGTTATTCCTGCTGTCAGCATCTCCTATGTGGTCTACGAGCACATGAAGAAGGTCCTTGGAGTGGTTTACTAGACTGATGCGACAAACACAACTGTGGAGGCAGAAACACATTTGTTAGAAGAAGCAGAAGTGGAGAATTAAGCTTCTCGGGCCTCTGAAGAGAGAAGATGAAGGATCAGTGCACCGATGCCATAAAACATTTGTGGACACCATCAACTTCCAACCTTTTTAAAGTGCAGGTACTAGGTCAGCAGGATAAATAAAGGAGAATGAGGCTAATGATGCCCACTCTAACAGTATTATGTTATGCTTGAGGAATCATCAAAAAGTTCTTAGGAATGAAAATTCTTACCCTATTCTTTTCACCCTTATCCAGATGGACTCACTTGCGGCTGCTATTTTTTGTGTTTTCCTTCTCCATCCAGTGTCTCAGCACATTCCAGTAGAACTCCACGTTTACATTGTCATAAATTTATAGTGCACAGTACATGTCACAAAAAAGGACAAGGATTCTCCTGATCTTGTTTCTCACTTTTTTCCATGGCCCTTTTTCCAGAATGTTTGGATAACGTCTCACACAAGCAAGAGTTGAATCTCAGACTTTTTGTCCTGTAAGCAACATTTTGGGTTGGTTTAAAGGTATCAATATGTAGTATATCAATATCTGATAATGATTTAGGAAAGGTCATAAAAAATACTGCAAAATACATGAGATTCCAACAGCGGGTTATCAGATTCCAAAAAGGAGGACTTCTCAGAATTTTGTCGAAACAAACATGAGGTAAACAGCTGGGTTTGCTTGTTCAAGTTATAAAATAATATAGAAGCAGTGTGTGCATGTGAGCTGCAGCATGACTTAGCTGTGCATTGCTGTAAACCTTTGAAACCTTTAACTGTTTTGCTGCTAGCTGTTGCTGGAAACTACATTGAAATAAATGGAGAAGATGGATTTCTTGCATGTAGTGAAAATGTGGATGTGAACACAACACTTGGTTTGATATGAAGAGTTTATGCTCCATTTTTTTTCAACAGTGTTCCTTCCTGCAAGTTTCCAAAAGGAACAGGATGAGAAAAAAAAATCTTAGCTTAAACAAACCTAGCTGTAATCTTAAAAGGACTATAGGCCATCTCCTGACCTATGACAGACGGGATATGCTTCAAAATAGAAAACCTATGAAATGTCTGAACTTAGGAAATGTACCATTTTAAGAAAATATTAGCTTATTTTAAATTTAATATAAGCAACACATCTCAAAAGATTTGGGTGGGGACAACGAAAGGCTAAAAATGTAAGTGGTACTAAAAAGTAATAGCTTGACAAACTAGCCACAGGTCTGCAACATGACTTTTAAAAAATATAAAATATAAATAATATAAAAAATAAAGCAATGTTGGGAAGAGGTTCACCAGTCTGCAAAAACACTATGACTACAAATTGATGATTTCATGGAAACCTTTTGTTGCAGGACATAAAATGACTTGAAATACAGTATCTTGTCATCTACAGTACATAATAACATCAGAAGAGTCTAGAAATCTCGAGAAATCTCTGTATACAAGGAACAAGACCAAAAATCTATATTGAATGCTTGTGATATTCAGGCCTATAAAAACCAAACAAAAACTGATTCTGTAATGGAAAACTGATAGGGGTTCGGGAGTGCTTTCAGAAATGATTGTCTGTGAAGACCGTCTGTTGTGCAGATTAAAATGTTGTCATATAAAGAAGCCCCCATATATGAGCATCATCTTCTGGACCAAATTCATTTAAAATGGACTAAATAGACTGACAAACCAGAAAACCATTCTGTAGTCAGACAAATCAAAATCTGAAATTCTTTTTGAAAAACATGGAGAATGCATCCTCCAGACCAAAGAGGAGATGGATCATACAGATTGTTATCAGCACACATGTCAAAAGCATGCATGTCTGATAGCATGGAGGTATATTAGCACCTGTGGAATTGATAGGTTCCACATCTGGAAAGGCATCATCAATTGCAAAAGGTATATAAAGGCAGTGTTGGGGAGTAACGGAATACATGTACTGGCGTTACTTAATTAAAATACAAAATATGAGTAACTGTATTCCGTTACAGTTACAGTTTAAAAAGGTGATATTCAGAATACAGTTACTTTGTTGAAATAAATGGATTACACTGCAGTATTTTCCTGTTTCATATGTTCGCCTATGCTCTAACGCCGGTGGAAACCCAAACAAAACAGGCATTAAGAGGCTCTAATGCCTGTGTCTCAATCTTGCGGCCCATGTTACCTCTGCTTGCGGCCCGCATAATGACGTGAAGAAATAGTTTTTCTAATTATTGTTCAAAAAATGATTTAATATGAAGTGAATAGGCAGTGTTACAGGCATATCTCTAAAGAATGTAGCCTCATGGGCAGTGTAGCCCAGTTGTAAGTAAGCTATTAAGACTCGACTGTACACTGTGTTTGTGTTTTCCTCCAAAACAATAAGCAGCCTTTCAACGCCTCTCTCTGTCTCTCACTAGCAAAGTTGACCCAGACAACAAAGTAAAGCTAGTTTTCGGCTACGAACCCGACGTATTAGCCAGAGGTCCCTGTTTTATATACACACAAAATAGTTTTCTATACACGATCGCTGCAAAAGTGCAGCCTTACCTAATGTCCACCCTACTGTTACTCATTTATATTAAGGTGTAAACCTCTAGTTGGTAGTGGTATGGCGAATAACCTTCAGTAAAAGTAATAAATCACACAGCAATAGTACATTCATGTAGTTGTAAAAAGCATGATAATATATTAAGTAATCCAAAGTATTCAGAATACGTTACTCTCACTGAGTAACATAACGGAATACGTTACAAAATACATTTTGGGGCATGTAATCTGTAATCTGTAGTGGAATACATTTTAAAAGTTGCATTTTTAAGTCCAGCAACTTCTTCCATCAGTTCCCAGATCTGTCCCAACATTTGAGATGTGTTCTGACATCAAATTTAAAATTAGCTAATATTTTTCTTAATATGGTGCATTTTCTCAGTTATAACATTTAATGTTTTCAATTTCTGTTTTGAATAAATAGGTTTTCTATATGTGAATAAAAATGGGTTCATTAATTTTGAAAATCCTTGCATTCTGATTTATTAACAATTTCCAGCATCCCAACTTTTTTGGAATTAGGGTTTTTTAAGACATATCAGATTAATCAAAAAACAGTATATCTTTACAGTCATGATTCAGAGTCTTGATGTCTGACTGTGATGCATTCTAACCGTAACCTTGGACCTCAGTGATTGGCTGGTATAGTGTTGAATATTACGAGGTTAAGTCCTGCAAGTTGTGTTAGGTGTGCCTTTCTTCCAGGACATCCCCATCTTTACTGTCACAAGTTAGGTTTGTTTCAGGAATCCTCCACCTCAGTCATCTGGCTGTAAGACTTTGCTATTGTTATTGCCCCACAGCCAACAAGCTGGTTAAGAAAACTAATTGTTCCCTCAGTAAGGGCATCTTTGGGTGGTTATTTGGATTTTTTGGCTAGGTTTTGTTAAGTGTATCCAGCCAACGGTTACATTTTTTTCTGTCAGGGTTTTGTGAGTTGAATAAAGTAAAACCACTGTGGTTTATAACCTGATCATATCAAAGAATTACCTGCATACTGCACTAAGAAGCAGGGTTAGTGGCTATTACACACTGAAGTGCTGCTTCCGCTCCTGATTGACCCTGTTTGTCCATTAGCCTGTGGTTAATAGCCAGAAGACGGGCTCACCTGGGTACCTAGGGCTAAGCAGAAGTGAGAAGTGAAATGAGGCTCCTAGTTTATGTATTTATTACTTCTAGACTGGACTACTGCTATTCTTTCTTATCGGGATGATCTAAAAGCTTTAACATTTATATTGTCTTCTCTTTATTTGCTTCCTGGTAAATTTAGACTCAAATTTTAAATCCTTCTTGTCACATACAGGTCCCTGAGGTATCATTTATTTTGTACTCAACCATATTATTGACTCAAGTGGTAAAACAGGGATAGCTCAGTAGGTAGAGTGGTGGCCCCATGATCGGAAGGTTCGATTCCCCTGAACAGCTACCCTGAGGTACCCCTGGGCAAGGTACCGTCCCTACACACTGCTCCCCGGGCGCCCAGTGGCTGCCCACTGCTTCACTGAGTGAATGGGTTAAATGCAGAGAGGGATTTTCCCCACGGGGACCAATAAAGTACACTTTCTAAAGTACACTTTCTAAAACAAGTTTGTTTCCACTATTAGGGAGAACAGTTTTCTTACATATTTTGCAATGTACTGGGCTTTGTTGGTTATTGAACTACTTAATTCAGATTTCTTTGTATAGCACCAAATCATAACAACAGTTCCCTTAAGACACTTTATATTACATGGTAAAGACCCTACAATAACAGAGAGGAAACCCCAACAATCAAATGACCTAATGACAATGGCCTTAAGAACATCACCTTCACTAAAGCTGTTTCTGTGTTGTGATGAGTTCTTAAACCTGACTGAAATTCTTCAAATAAGCCATTCCTCTACAGATCATCAGTTAACACTTTTACAACTACTCTTTCCAGATTTTTTTAGATAAAAGGAAGGCTGGAGATTGGCCTATAATTAGCTAAGATAGCTGTGTCAAGTGAGTTTTTTAAGTAATGGTTTATTTACTGTTATCTTAAAGGCCTAGCTCACTTTTATGTACATAATCATCATCGTAAGCAGACAGTGGCTCTAATTCTACATAAAAGTTGTCCCAACAAAATCCTGATATAACAAGGCCCACCCATTGACTTAGGGGCCAACTCAGACATGGGTGTTTGCTTACTTTCCTATTTGCATGTCTCCAGTTTTCTAGACTCCAGGACCAGAAATAAGGAGCGCCCTCACTTTGAAATATATCCTTTTACACTCTTCATTCCCTTAGACAGTTATCTATTTTTATGATTTAACCTTCCTGCCTTCTTGGGACCTTTTTGTGCCACTGCTATGTGTTAAATGGCTGCCATTTCCACTGTGTTCAGTGGAATATAACCAAACTTGCCACAGGATAGTTTTTACCTGTCAATGTTAATATTCCAGTGTGAATTCCTTAAATCAGCCTAAAATGGCTGAGCAGCAGAAATCCCCACACCCATCACCCTGGGGACCATTTTCTGCCCATTGACTTCCATTATAAACGCTATTTTTCAACCCCAAATTATCATCATATGATTTTATTTTTTCTTCTTTTCTTGGATGTCAATGAAGACTCAGGGCCTTGAAGTTTTAATTTTTAAATTGCAAAAAAAATAATGGCAGGTCAAAATGTATGTTGGTGCCAATCTTTGGTCCATCTAAAGGCCTACTTATAATGACAATCACATATTACTTCAACTGGTTTTTTGTGGAAATATTTAGTTTCGTTTTTTGGTTTTTGGGGCTTATAACACAGGGCGCTCATGTAATAACACTGGGATTTGAAGGGTTAAAACAACGAAAATATAATTAAAACTTTACATGAATATTTCAGGGAGAAGTAGTTTTACAAGGTTGGCTAATTTAAAGTGGAATAAAATATGGATATATGGTCTTTTTATGGCGTGGCTGAGAATGGTCCCTAGGGTGATGGGTGTGAGTTTTTTAAAGGATGGCAGGAGGGCTAAGAGATGGAAGAATAAGCAGTGTTGGTTTTATGTTTAGAGGTAAGTTCCCTTGTTTGATCATTTAGACTTTGCTGAAACAGTACACTCAGTACACTGTGCTCCCCACATTTGGGAAAAGGTAAGTCAGAAATATGAAAAGTAGTCTGGTGCACTGTGCACTGTGCAAAAGCTTGCAGGAGGCGTCATCTGGAATTATAGGCTGATTTAAACAGCAGGAATGTCTTAAAGACATAAAGACCTGGATGGCTGCTAACTTTCTGCTTCTTAATTCAGATTAAACTGAGGTTATTGTACTCGGCCCTGAAAAGCTTAGAAATATGGTATCTAACCAGATTCTTACTCTGGATGGCATTACCTTGGCCTCCAGTAAAGCTGTGAGGAACCTTGGAGTCATTTTTAACCAGGATATGTCCTTCAATGCACATATTAAACAAATATGTAAGACTGCGTTCTTCCATTTGCGCAACATCTCTAAAATGAGAAATATCCTGTCTCAGAGTGACGCCGAAAAACTAGTTCATGCATTTATTACTTCCAGGCTGGACTAATGTAATTCATTATTATCATGAAGTCCTAAAAACTCACTGAAAAGCCTTCAGCTAATCCAAAATGCTGCAGCAAGAGTACTGACAGGGACTAGAAAGAGAGAGCAGATTTCTCTTGTATTGGCTTCCCTTCACTGGTTCCTGTTAAATCCAGAATTGAATTCAAAATCCTGCTCCTAACATACAAGGTCTTAAATAATCAGGCCCTATCTTATCTTAATGACCTTATAGTACCATATCACCCTATTAGAGCACTTCGCTCTCGCTCTGCAGGCCTACTTGTTGTTCCTAGAGTATTTAAAAGTAGAATGGGAGGCAGAGCCTTCAGTTTTCAGGCCCCTCTTCTGTGGAACCAGCTTCCAGTTTGGATTCAGGAGACAGACACTATCTCTATTTTTAAGATTAGGCTTCAAACTTTCCTTTTTGCTAAAGCATATAGTTAGGGCTGGATCAGGTGACCCTGAATCCTCCCTTAGTTATGTTAAGTGCTAAAGCGCCTTGAGGCGACTGATGTTGTGATTTGGCGCTGTATAAATAAAATTAAAATTGAATTGAATCAGAAATCCTTACAAACCTAGTGTAAGTCACTGCTCGGTTCTTTGTTAATTTTAGCTTTGGCCCAATTCAAAGCTCTTTCTCTAAACTTACAACATAGACTTGGAATAATTTAAAGCATAATCTTTAAACAAATGAGCAAAGATGAATTCTTTATATTTTTCCAGCTCAACACTGAAGGACTCTGGATGTGGCATGGAGGGTTTTCGAGGTGTACTAGATGTAAATGGAGGTTTCCATTAGTAAGTGGGAACAGTTGCTGTTGTTGGGGGAAGCAAGTGCTTTGGTTAATGTTGGTGCATTGGCTCATACCTGTAATTTGTCAAATTTGCTGCTGATTATTTTGTTGCAATTCTATGAGTTGTCTTAAGGCCTGTTCATGGCTTCCCAGCATGATTTCTTACTGGGAGAGGGTCTCGTGTACAGTACCTACTGTCTCCCGAATTCATAGCAACCAGATAATTCAGTCAAGGTTGCCTAAATGCACTCAAATGCAGGACATATCAAGAAGTTTACTGCACTTTAATTCCTGTTTAAAATTTTCGCAGCCGAGTTCAGAAATATTACCTTGGAATACTAATAGGCATGTATGGAACTGAAAGTCTTTGTAGAGAGGTTTCAGGTTCAATGAGCAGGTAGGTAAACCACTGAAACTGTGAGTGAGCGTACTTAAAGATATCTGTTGTGCATCCAGAGGATGCAGAATAGATCCCACTAAAAGAATATCAGGAGGATTCTGATCACTTTTCTGTCTTTTCACAGAATAGTGACAGGGTATTTTTTTCCAGCAAGTGGAATGAAAGTGGGCAAGACAGGTGGGAGGCAGGGCTTGGCCATGATTTTCATAAAGTCCCCAAACAGAGGAGAAAAGAGGTACATATAAGGCAGAATCAATAAATAAGCAAACTGTTAGTAGAATGGTTGTGAAGTGAAGTCATCCATCTTCACTGCTTCTACTCTATGGGGCTTCACTGTTACACCTGTGTCCCTGTCATTCACACACATGTATTCTGTCTTACTTCTCTGACTTCATTCCTCTTCTGTCCAGCACACAGCTCCACATTTTCGGCTCTCTTTCACCTGCTCTCTACTCCCATTACAGATCACAATGTCATCTGCAAAAATTATAGTCAGTGAAGTGGCTGACTTTATCTTTCTGTTTGTCCATCACCACTGAAAACAAGAAGAGGCTCAGGGCAGATCCCTGATCGAATCCCATCCGCAGCTTGAACCTATCTCTCACTCCTACTGCACACCTCACCATCATCTTGTCTTCAAGATATACATTCTGTACTACCCTCACATACTTCTGCCAATTCCTCAAGATCAGAACTGCTCGTTGATGCAATTTTCTCTTTCTTGACAGCCATACTGCTGCTCGCTGATCATCACCTCTCATCTTAACCCAGCTTCAACAGCTCTTTCCCATTGCTTAATGCTGTGGTTTATCAGCGCTCTCTCCCTGTAGGTAAAAGGTTCACTGCCCTCTCTCCTAGACATCTTGCCTTCATCATGCCTTCACTCACTTCCTCTTTTTTACTTCCAAAGTCGTCCTAGCTGCATTCTTCCGTGATACAACATTGCAATCTCCTATCTCTTACAAATTTTAGCATTGGTATAAGTTTTAGTCCATCTGCAGACACCTTCCTCCAAACTTATACTTAACCCTTATGACCTCCCTCTACTTGAAATATTTGTTCACCACAGCCTGTGCATCCTTTTCAAAAATCCAGTAATCATCTGTAGTGTGGGCATGTACATGTACCGTCTTATTAACACACTCTCTTCATTTGTTCACATTACCATCTCTATCCTGCACATCCTTTTCAGCTCTGCCTAGCTAACTTATAAGTCCTTTTAAGCTTGTCTCATATACAATTCACTATAATTTTTTTTTTTTTTTTGCTTTTGCCACCTCGCTTTGTTGTATGCCTACCCTCATAATACTCCCGTCTACTTTGTTCATCTCCTACTTTTTCTTTGCTAGCCTCTTGCTTTGAATACTTTCCTGTACCTCTTGATTCCATAATCAAATCTCATTATCTTCTTTCCTCTGTTCAGGGGATACACCACGCACTGAAACATGCTGAAGATATTTTTTTCAAAAGTTTTCAAAATCAAAAGCAATCAAATCAAAAGTTTTTGGATTTTTCATTTCCCCAAAAAATACATTCAAAAATAACACAATTCATTGTGCTACAAACTGAACTAAGAGGACAGAAACAAAGTATTAATTCTGTCGTGCTAGTATTGATGTAATATGAATATCAGGGTTGTTATCAATACTATTTATTTTGGATAGCTCTGCCCACCTCTAACTGCCATGTTAAAATGTTCAGTTCTACAGCATTAATGGTCTAGTACAGAAAATGGTTGTGGGATCTGTGGTTAGTTTTTGCCTTAGTAAAGGCTATATGTGGTATGAATTTTTTTTTAAACTCAGATTGGGTACTGTTAGTAAAGGGCTGTGGTGGTGGCGTGGTCCCTGGCTCAGGTGAAGTGGAGGGGTGGTGCAGTGAGCCCAAGGGGCAGTGCCAGGGAGGTTGGTGAACAGGGGCACAGAATCAACTTTTTGTCATGGTCCTGAGCCTGCCGACTCAGTGTTTTATGTTTCCTTATGCTTTTGTTCATTCCGAGTATGTATTCTGTTGTGATTTGCCATTTGTTAGGTTTCTGTTCTTTGCCTGCCTGCTCCCACTTTTCTGTGTTCCCTCCTTCTGTCCATGGTGTCACACTGTCTGCTTGTGAATCTGTCTGTTTAGTTCTGTCTTGTCTGGTTCTGTGTCTGTGAGTTTCCTGTTTTATTGTGAAGGTCTCCGTCTGATGTGAGTGTGAGTGTCAGTTTACTTTTCCCCTGTCCCGTCAGCTCTGATTTCTCCCAGCTGTGTTGCCCTCCTGTCTCTCATCCCGTGATTACTGGTGTGTGTATTTAAGCCCTGTGTGTTCTCCTGCCTGTTGCTGGTTCGCCTGTGTTATTCCGTGTCCCACGCATGGTGTCCTGTTCCTCATCTGCGTCTCTCTGCCTCTCATCCCTTTTGGTATCTTCTCAGGTTAGTTATTTCGTTTTCCCAGTTTAGGTTTCTTTAGTTTATTGTCCTCCCTCATTGCCTGTTTTGCCACCACTCCACTTTGTAAATAAACATCACTAGCATTATCATCCACTGCTTGCATTTTGGGTCCTTTCTCCCTCCAACACCACACGGCTCGCCTCGGCAGCCGTGACTCTTTTGAGGTTTCTTGCTGATATATAGTGGAGCCGGCACCCAGAGAGGAGGAGGGTGTGCTGGAGACCAGCTGGAAAACTGGTGGATCGGGTGCCAATTATATAAACGTCACATGTGTGCTATTGTAATAAACACGCCTCAAAATGTGAACAACATACGTGTGTCAGGTCAATCTTTACAAGGGCATAACAGCCCTGAGACACATATGTGCAAACGTAGGCAGTTGTAGCAGATAGATTATGCTTCACTAAGTCAACTCACTGAACTGTTTATAGTGTTGGTGCTTTTTGAACTGTTTCTATACTGATTATCTGACCAATAATATAGCCTGCTGACTAAATGGGTCTGTGCATTACATCGATAAAGCTTATGAATGCAGTCTGGTAAGCTAATAACTTAACATATGGACAAATATACAACCTAGTTTCGACCTAAACAAAAACATTCTTTGCTACATCCATTATATTCATCCATTATAAGGGAAGAAGTCTGTAATACTCAATGAAGCTGGTTATAAACTAATTAAGTTAACCCAGGGTTTCCCCTGGGGGGCAACTGAACTAAAAATTGGGGGCAACTGCCCCTCCAGCTGCCCCCAATTATTATGTTCTTAAAATACTTGTAAAATCTAATTGTTTGTTTGTCCAAAAGCCTCTTATAACCTTCAAATTAAAATTTAATTCACCAAAATTATAATTATAATCTTAGGTCTCTGAAAAAATTTGTTACATGCCCATCCAGTCTGACTGAGTTGTGACATTCCTGTAATATTTTAAGGAGCTTTCTGTTTAATATAAAATAAAAAATAAAAAAATCTCCCGCTCGCCCCTGTGGGCAGTCTATCCTTCAAGCTTGGGTCCTCTACCAGAGGTCTGGGAGCTTGAGGGCCCTGTGCAGTATCTTAACTGTTCCTAGGACTACGCTCTTCTGGACAGAGATCTCCGATGTTGTTCCCGGAATCTGCTGGAGCCACTCGCCTAGTTTGGGAGTCACCGCACCTAGTGCTCCGATTACCACTGGGACCACTGTTACCTTCACCCTCCACATTTTCTCGAGCTCTTCTCTGAGCCCTTGGTATTTCTCGAGCTTCTCGTGTTCCTTCTTTCTGATGTTGCTGTCATTGGGAACCGTGACATCTATCACTACGGCCGTCTTCTACTGTTTGTCTACCACCACTATGACGCACGCACACATCCTCCAACCACACACACCCATATTTTGCTCCATTGCGGTTTATGTCACACCTCAAACATTTAGTAAAACATTACGCAAATACAAGTTATCTGCAATAAATTACAGGTAGTAAGAAAATTAACTAATTTACGCTACGTCCACACCTACACGGGTATTTTTGAAAACGCAGCTGTTTCGTCCACACGTAAACGGCATTTCGAATCACCGAAAACTGAGATTTTTTTTAAAACTCCTTTTTTGCGTTTAGGTGTGGACGAGGAATACAGAGTTTGTCGCAATGTCAAAGGTATGTGCCTTATTTCACGTCACGCTGTTATTGTTTACATGAGATGAATTGCAGAATGGCAGATAGATACTGTTTATCTGACTATCTTCAGGTTTTACACGCTTACATAGACACACGCAGTTAATGTCCCTCCATTTACAAAGGCAGAGGCTTTGTAAATGGAGGTGATTATTTTACGTGTAGTTGTTTTTTTTCCTGTGTAATAATATTCAACATTGCTCATTCAAAAAATGCCTCTCTGTGCAAAATAGGTTTAAAAACATAAACATCTGTGGGATACTGTTTGTCCGTGATTTGAACCAGGGGAACAAATCGTGGCAGGATCAGCCTGATATTATTTGTATCCTACTGTAACTTTACTGTATAAAGTATAGTATAGTATGTATATCTCCAAAATGTCAGGAATAGTTAGTCATTACAAGAAGTGTTTGTGAACTAAATCACGAATGTGGGATACTGTTTGTCCGTGATTTAAACAGCCCAGCGCTGCTCCCGACGAAGGGAAAAGCAATTCTGCAGGGGAGATCTACCTTGGCACTTGTGCAGGTGAAGCCAAAGGGAAGATGTGCTTCACCATATTTTCTAGTCTTTGGCTTAGAACAGGGGTGTCAAACTCAAATACACAGTGGGCCAAAATTCAAAACTGGAACAAAGTCGCGGGCTAATGTTAATATTTATTGAAATATATTTATTCCTCCAGATATAAGAATGAATCTTTTCTTATGGACTCAAACACGTTTTGCTGAAAAACTGAATATGGAACAAGCAAAGCTTAATACTAAACAATATAGGGGGCCCCACACTTTGGGAAGGTCTGCTGTATACTATGCCGGCCACTTGGTTATGGCGTTCTATGTATGCCTTGCCTGCTAGCATCTTACACCCTGCTGTTATGTGCTGGATTGTCTCAGGGGCATCTTTACACAGCCTGCACCTGGGGTCTTGCCTGGTGTGATAGACCCCACCCTCTATGGATCTTGTGCTCAGAGCTTGTTCCTGTGCTGCTATGATTAGTGCCTCTGTGCTGTCTTTCAGTCCAGCTTTGTCTAGCCACTGGTAGGATTTCTGGATATCAGCCACCTCCGCTATCTGCCGGTGGTACATACCGTGCAGGGGCCTGTCCTTCCATGGTGGTTCCTCGTCTCCCTCCTCTTTCTTGGGTTTCTGCTGCCTGAGGTATTCACTGAGCACGCTGTCAGTTGGGGCCATCTTTGTGATGTATTCGTGGATGTTCATTGTCTCATCCTGGACTGTGGTGCTGACACTCACCAGTCCCCGGCCTCCTTCCTTCCGCTTAGCGTACAGCCTCAGGGTGCCGGCCTTGGGGTGAAACCCTCCATGCATGGCCAGGAGATTTCTTGTCTTGATGTCAGAGGCTTCTATCTCCTCCTTTGGCCAGCTTATTATCCCAGCCGGGTACCTGATCACGGGCAGGGTGTAGGTGTTGATAGCCCGGATCTTGTTCTTACCGTTCAGCGAACTCCTCAGGACTTGCCTGACTCTCTGTAGGTACTTGGTGGTTGCAGCTTTTCTAGCGACCTCTTGATGATTCGGTCATCAAGATTCGGTCCACACCTAAACGCAAAAAAGGAGTTTTAAAAAAAATCTCAGTTTTCTATTTATTTTATTGTATCTCATTTTAATTTTCTTTACGTATGCTATTAACATGTACAGCACTTTGTGAAACTCTGGTTTTATGTTAAAGTGCTTTAGAAATAAAGTTGGTATGGTATGGTATGGTATGATTCCCATTTGCCCCAGGTACTTGTAACTGTGCTCTATGTCTGCAATGTTGCCTTCTGGTAGTTCAATCCCCTCAGTTCTGACTACCTTCCCTCTCTTTGTTACCATCTGACTACACTTCTCCAGTCCGAATGACATTCCGATATCATTGCTGTATATACTGGTGGTGTGGATCAGTGAATTGATGTCTTGTTCACTCTTGGCATACAGCTTGATGTCCATGTACAGGAGGTGGCTGACAACTGCTCCATTCCGTAGTCGGTATCCATAGCCAGTCTTGTCAATTATCTCACTGAGGGGGTTAAGGCCTATGCAGAACAGCAGTGGGGACAGAGCATCTCCTTGGTAGATCCCACACTCGATGGCAACTTGTGCTATGGGCTTGAAGTTGGCCTCTAGTGTTGTACGCCACATCCCCATTAAGTTCCTGATGAAGGCTCTTAGGGTCCTGTTGATCTTGTATAGTTCTAGGCATTCCAGGATCTATGTGTGGGGCATTGAGTCATAGGCCTTTTGTAATTAATCCAGGCAGTGCACAGGTTGGTCAGTCTGGTCTTGCAGTCTCGGCTGATTGTTCGGTCTACCAGTAGCTGGTATTTTGCCCCTCTGGTATTCTTGCCCATCCCTTTCTGTGCCCCACTCATATATTGAGCCATGTGCCTGTACATCTTAGCCACTATGATGCCTGACAGGAGCTTCCATGTGGTGCTGAGGCAGGTTATTGGTCGGTAGTTGGAGGGGACCGGTCTCTTCTGGGGGTCCTTGAGGATCAGGATTGTCCGGCCTTCGGTTAGCCATTCTGGGTGTCTCTTGTCAACTAGCAGCTGTTTCATTTGTGCTGCCAGACACTGGTGCTGTCCAACTCTTTCTTGGATGTCTGCCACTGTGATGGTTACTGGACCCTGTTCAGGGAGGTTGCTGTGGTCTGCCCCCAGATCCACTAGCCACTGAGCATTGTCGTTATGGGTTGCATCCTTCTCCCATATGCTCTTCCAGTATTGATCCATCTCCAGCCTTGGTGGTGCTGTTCTCATATTGTTCCCCTGCCACTGAGAGTACACCTTGGCGGGTTCTGTGGAGAACAGCTGGTTTATTCTTCTGCCTTCGATTTCTCTGGTGTACCTCTTCAAATGGCTGGCCAAGGCTGTGAGTCATTGCTTGGCAGTTTCCAAGGCCTCAGGCATGGACAGCTTGCTGTACTTCTTAGGCACCCTCTTCATCGCACCTTTCTGCAGCTCCGATAGTTGGCTAACCTCCCTCTGTGCCAACTTGATCGTACAGTGGGGCAAAAAAGTATTTAGTCAGCCACCGATTGTGCAAGTTCCCCCACTTAAAATGATGACAGAGGTCAGTAATTTGCACCAGAGGTACACTTCAACTGTGAGAGACAGAATGTGAAAAAAAAAATCCATGAATCCACACGGTAAGATTTGTAAAGAATTTATTCGTAAATCAGGGTGGAAAATAAGTATTTGGTCAATAACAAAAATACAACTCAATACTTTGTAACATAACCTTTGTTGGCAATAACAGAGGTCAAACGTTTACTATAGGTCTTTACCAGGTTTGCACACACAGTAGCTGGTATTTTGGCCCATTCCTCCATGCAGATCTTCTCGAGAGCAGTGATGTTTTGGGGCTGTCGCCGAGCAACACGGACTTTCAACTCCCGCCACAGATTTTCTATGGGGTTGAGGTCTGGAGACTGGCTAGGCCACTCCAGGACTTTCAAATGCTTCTTATGGAGCCACTCCTTTGTTGCCCGGGCGGTGTGTTTTGGATCATTGTCATGTTGGAAGACCCAGCCTCGTTTCATCTTCAAAGTTCTCACTGATGGAAGGAGGTTTTGGCTCAAAATCTCACGATACATGGCCCCATTCATTCTGTCCTTAACACGGATCAGTCGTCCTGTCCCCTTGGCAGAAAAACAGCCCCATAGCATGATGTTTCCACCCCCATGCTTCACAGTAGGTATGGTGTTCTTGGGATGCAACTCAGTATTCTTCTTCCTCCAAACACGACGAGTTGAGTTTATACCAAAAAGTTCTACTTTGGTTTCATCTGACCACATGACATTCTCCCAATCCTCTGCTGTATCATCCATGTGCTCTCTGGCAAACTTCAGACGGGCCTGGACATGCACTGGCTTCAGCAGCGGAACACGTCTGGCACTGCGGGATTTGATTCCCTGCCGTTGTAGTGTGTTACTGATGGTGACCTTTGTTACTTTGGTCCCAGCTCTCTGCAGGTCATTCACCAGGTCCCCCCGTGTAGTTCTGGGATCTTTGCTCACCGTTCTCATGATCATTTTGACCCCACGGGATGAGATCTTGCGTGGAGCCCCAGATCGAGGGAAATTATCAGTGGTCTTGTATGTCTTCCATTTTCTGATGATTGCTCCCACAGTTGATTTTTTCACACCAAGCTGCTTGCCTATTGTAGATTCACTCTTCCCAGTCTGGTGCAGGTCTACAATACTTTTCCTGGTGTCCTTCGAAAGCTCTTTGGTCTTGGCCATGGCGGAGTTTGGAGTCTGACTGTTTGAGGCTGTGGACAGGTGTCTTTTATACAGATGATGAGTTCAAACAGGTGCCATTCATACAGGTAACGAGTGGGGGACAGAAAAGCTTCTTACAGAAGACGTTACAGGTCTGTGAGAGCCAGAGATTTTCCTTGTTTGAGGTGACCAAATACTTATTTTCCACCCTAATTTATGAATAAATTCTTTACAAATCCTACCATGTGAATTCATGGATTTTTTTTTCACATTCTGTCTCTCACAGTTGAAGTGTACCTCTGGTGCAAATTACTGACCTCTGTCATCATTTTAAGTGGGGGAACTTGCACAATCGGTGGCTGACTAAATACTTTTTTGCCCCACTGTAGCCTCTAGCCTCCTTCTCCATGGCGGGTACTGTCCTTTGTGGCTGTTCAACTTGTGGCCAAGCATCTCACTGATCACTGCTGCCATATTGTAGATCATCTTGTTAGTCTCGGTAATGGTGGCTGTAGGTATCGTCCGTAGTGCTGCATTAGTGTAAAACAGAATAATCAGCAGATTAGAATAAAGTATAACATTTAGATATTTTCTAAATCACTAAATTAATACACTGACAATGTGGCACAGTGTTTGTTTCCTTCAGTGGTTCAATAAGGTAAAATTTAACAAGCTGCACATAAAAAATAAATAAATAAATACAAATAAAATGTATTCCCCAGCAGATAATCTATAACTATATAAGTTAAATGTAAAAACAAAATTCAAACTTATACAAATTTGATATGAGGTCAGTAAGTGCAGTGTTGGTGTCCTGATTTAGGATACCTGATATTCATGCTTATAGAAGAATAAAACAGTTGTAAAATTGTTTGATGCTATGAAGAAATAATGTTGCATCGAACAGCGTTTTCACACCTATTGTTCGTTTGGTCCGAATCAGCTGATGAGTTTGTAAACTTGAAGCTTCTTCCTGTGGTTTGATTTGTTTTCACACTGAGAAAAATTCAAGTCAACTTTAAGTGAACCAAAATACGTCACTATAAATCACGTGACAATGTCCAATCCGCTCATTGGCCGGATATATCTGGGGCGGGAGCAAAAAAAGTAAATACAGGAAGAAGATGCTGTGTGAAACCTGTGAGGTTATTACAGGAAACACGGTCCGTTCTCTCTGTTTTACTTCATAAATTGATTTATTGTGAACGACACGAATGTTAACAGAGGGAGAATGTATGGTGTTATTTTTGTGCCACTATTCTGAGCGCACGTTAAAAAAAATTGCAGGTGCAAGTGTTGCATTTTGAGGAGAAATTTATTTTGAGCGAAGAAAAGCTAAATTTGAGTGAACAAAATTCATTGCTGCGTGCAAAAAATGTATTTCAGTGTTTGCTATTATCCATACACACACACACAATAGACCCTGTGCACGAGAAAATGCTAACTTCCTAGTTTGAGACCAGATGTGGGGTTGTACATTTCCGGTAGCTTTACTTTGCGGTCAATCGCTACTGTGAAGATATACTCCAAAATCATGTCCAAAACTCGAAAACGGAAAGATCGAGTTAAGTTACGAAGAGGAGAAGGTGGGAACACTCACCACTGTTGTGTCATAAAAAATCGAATGATCAATTTTGACATTTAAAGAGTTTAAAGAGATCGATCAGTTGTTTACATCACTCAACACAAGCAGAACTGCATTACTGCATGCAGAAGACACATCGTCCACATTCAGAAGCACATCTCTGTATAGTGACAGTTATTATGATTTAAACAGGCAAATGTTCAGCATTCAAACTACAGGTGAAGAATAGTCAAACCAGATGTTTCCCCCGTTATGTCGATATCAGCTAGTAAAGTACACACCCACACAGCATGGTAAATGGACTGATTCTTATATAGCGATTTTCTACTCTCCCGGAGTACTCAAAGCGCTCTATACAACACGCCACATTCACCCAGTCACACCCATTCTCACAAGCACTACCTCTATACTGAGTGCTTTCTAACTACACTCACACACATTCATACTCCGATGAATGCATCGGAGAGCAACTTGGGGTTAATATCTTGCCCAAGGATATTTGGCATGCAGACTGGAGGAGCCTGGGATCGAACCTCCAACCTGTAGGTGACCTGCTCTACCTCCTGAGCTACAGCCACCCCTATGTTAACAAACCGTGAAAAAAAGCCACACAAAAAATGAACGATTGTTGGTAACGGTTTCTATACATTAGTATTTACGAAGGGTATGTTGTGACTTACCTTCAAAATTACAGTGGTCCCTCGCTATAACGCGGTTCACCTTTCTGGCACCGTCAAAAAATAAAACTGGCTACTTGATTTCACCTATCGCTGGTTATTTTTAGAACATAACACCCGCGATAAACAAGGGACCGCTGTTTACAGATACTGAGAAATATAACATTTGAATCCCTTTTCTCTTTTGCTCTGAGGCACGGGGGAAAAAATATCGACAAGTCGATGAACATCATTTACAGATATATTGGGTAAATACCCAAGACATCTATAGAAATGTAAATCGCCGCTTGATTCATTCATTTCCTTAACTTGTTTTGCACCGTAAACAGGGCGCGAATAGAACACCGGAAACAAAGCTCCCCACAGGAGTTTCCGCACCGGAAGTAGCATATGCTAACGTGCACATAGTCTTTAGCAGCCCCTGTCGCTCAGTTTTTGCACTTGTGCTTGCTCGCAATGTGTTGCTTGTGCTCTCAACATTTCTGTCTGTGCCGCTCAACTCTTTCTGTACACCGTTATATTTGTGCGCTACAAAACCAATCAATCACAGACTTGGATGCAAAAAAAATCTGATTGGCTGTTTTGGTCTCTATGCAGCTCGAAATGACGAAATGCAATATCTCAGAATCCATTTCGTCCAAAACTCAAACGAGGCAGTGGCGGAGGAACACAGAGTGGCAGCGTTTGAAATATCACTCTTTCTGGGTCACAAAATAAACTTTTAAGATATTTTCATGTGAGAATGGTGCTGTGTAAACTTCATATATTTGCTTGATTTATCAAGACATCACATATTTGCATAAGTGCTCTAACGTTTTCGGAGATGCCTGTTACCCACCAGCTGACCGCATAGCTGGACTGGCCGTTGGGCATTTGCCCGGTGGGCTGATGGTGATTTTTAATTTTTGTTTGTTTGTGAAGAAAATATAATCTGATCAAACATTATTCAGCTTTAAATATTGTTCAGCTTTAAAGTTACTGTGCAACTGTGTAATAAAAATGTGCTCACGACTTTGGCCTTGAGAGCGATAAGAAGCGATCGCCTCATCCTGCAGGTGCAAGATATCTGCAAGCGAAGAGACTAGAACACCCAAGGCCGATTTCCTTTTATGGAGTTGTTTTTCTGCTAATGCAGCACTTTCCTCACAACCCCCTCCTGTAAGTTTTAGAGAATATATACCCATCCTCACAGCAAATATTAGGAATCTCCTGATGTGAGCTGTGTTGAGAGGTTGTCTCTGTCTCAATAAAAGTTCACTGATTCCCCATCTGCCGCAGGTGTCCGGTTGTCTTCATTCTCCGCCAGCCTGGTTAAGTCAATTCCTCCTTAACATCTAAAAGAACCTATTTAATGAAGGAAGACGGGTTCACTTTGTGTTTAATATTATTCTATTGCTGTTGTTGTTTTTTTTGTATCCTTCAATTGGCGTCACGAACAGGATCCGCTCCAGGTCAACTGGAACGGATGGGAGGACTTCGGCCGTGGTCTGAGTGAACGGAGTTTGGACAAAAGCTGTGTGCACACAAAAACAAGGTAAGCAGACCTTTTATTTCTGCTATATTGAACATTATAAAAATACTTAGTGTCCAAACTCCTAGTAATTCATAACCAAAATTGTCTGGCTTACTTAAGGCTTGTTGAGAATCAGACAAGTGAATAAGAGATAAGTGAATAAGAAATAAGTGAATAAGTGAATAAAGATAAGAGTGAACTGAGGTCTGACCACGGTTGCAGCCGACGGGTTGCTCTCCGGTGTCGGATACATACCTCAGTGCAGGTCTGGGACCTTGAAAGGGTTTATTAGTAACGCCTTTCTAAACAAATTAAAAGGTTAAAGGCCTTGAGAATATTTTTTAGTAATATTCTCTAAACTACAGAAGGGTTAGGAAGGCCCAGAGGACTTTATTAGAAAAGATCCTCTAAAACTTAAAAAGGAGAAGTACTGGTTGGAGTCCAAAGGAGGGGTCCCTTTGATCAATAGGAGAAAACGGATCTCTTCTTAAAACCCTGATGATTTTAGTGTTTTAAATGTTTTGATGTTCTGTTTGATATTGGACACACATAAATACACGCTGAATGCTTGCTGTGGAACACTGGGCAGGACAGTTTGGTTCTCCGTTGTTCACAGATTACACAATTAAAGGAACTAGGTTCCTCTTTTGGTTAAAATAATACACCACACATAGAATTTTTTTACACATTTATTACATACATAAGGAGGGTAATGAGTGACTGCAGGTAATGTATGAAGTGTGAATGAGACGTGTGAACAAGGTGACAACCAACTAGCACCCCTATCAGGAAGCTCTAGGCAAGGTTACCCGCCAGACTCCGGTTTGGTAGAAGCTTGGTAACACCTGAAGGGATATTTCAGTGCTGACTCACCTTTAAAGCAGCGCCCCAGCTGTTAGTGCCTAACAGAGGCAGAAACCCAGCTGGCCCAAATTCTCCTTTAAAATCAATAAAAGAACACTCCTCCATTGACAGTAAAATGGATGGAGAATTAGATCGAGAAACTAATGATGATGGTTGGGGTCCCGGTGTTATTCTTAGCACATTGGGAGAACAATTAACATGTGTTGAGACAGTCATCAACTCCACACACCAGCCTAAAGAAGCAAAAAAGCAGAAAGAGTCATTGAGGAAAACAGCTGAAAGGTTAATGAAAGAAAAGGGAAAGGACGAGGGGAGTAGTGGTAACTGGGGAATAATTTGGCAGAATAAGGCTATGCAGGCAAAAGAGAAAGAGGAAGAAGCCAACTCAGCAGCAGCAGGTGCAGGTGTGATGAGCGGGGTGAGACACAGAAAGGAAGCCGATAAGCACGCAGGCCGTAAAGCTAAATTTAATCACTGGGTGTGTTTATGGGAAACTGCAAAACCACACATGAAGAAAAATAGGTCTCAGCCACCTCCCTATTCTGCCTCAACTCCTCCCTCAGCAGGCATATATCCGGTACTTAATATCTCTGGTGGAATAATGACTATTGGAGAAGAACCGCCCGTAGCTCCAACTCCCATAGATACCAAGCATTTTTGCCCAGGAAGCTCCTCTCTGTCGGCGACATCCTCAGCTAGTAGTAGAGCCCCCTCTTCTATGTCCCATTGTTTTGGAACCGGATCTGAGGGCCTAACTGACCCCCCTGCGAGCGCACCATTTGCGGTTAGAATGAACAGACAGGAACCCACTGAACAACAATTAACTGATCTAGAAGCAGCATTACGCAGCTGCTTAAATGAACATAGGTCAGTGGTCCAGGTGAATAATCGTGTTGCGTCAGCCCCTCTTTCCCGGTCCAACCCCTTTGCCAGCACTCCTGTCGCTGTTAAGGGAGATCTGACCGCTACTGCAAAAACTGAGCCTGGCACTTCACCAAATGTCACAGTTACCATGTCTTTGGTGGGCCGTCAGGATCCGGAAACACAGATGAGTTTAGACCACGTTTTTGCTGACACTGCTACCCCACCAGGCGGGGAAGAAACTGAGGATACTGATGATGAACTCAGTGACCTTAACAATACACCCCCCTCTACCCCTCCCAGTTTAGGATATCAGACTAGATCTAAGGGCCCTGTGCCTCAGCCTCCAGGCATATTTCCCCTGGTCCAGACTAAAGCGCAACGTAGACCAGTGTATCAACCTTATTCATTCGGAGATGTCCAGGCCCTAGTGGACAAACTCCCTGACATAATGGAGGGAGGGAATGCCTGGTTGGCTGGTTTGGATAAATACACAGCTGGACAGGACCTCGCACTGGGAGATTTTAGAGCTATTATAACTAGGTGCACATCCCGATCTCAGGCAGCGGACCTGGAACAAAATGCGGGTACTACCATGCATGAGAACGAGGTGCCACTAATGCAGGCCTTGAGGTTTATTGGACCGGCCCTGCGCAAACAATTCCCACCCAAAAATCAAGGCACCTTACAGAAATTTAAATGGGAGGGAAAGCAAAATCCCACCCATTAACTAAATCAGGCTGTTGAAGACTGGGTGAACCATACAGGTCATCACCCCAGTAGGACTTGTTCACAGAGCATGTGGTTTAGAAGGGCGGTGCTGAGGGGCATTCCGGAGTCAGTAAGCCAGAAAATGGAGGATAATCCTGATTTGCAGGACTGTGACTTTGCAATCTGGAAGAAACATTTGATTTTTAATCTTAACAAAGTGCAGATTAAGTCTGATGATAAAGCGGAGAGCGTCGAAGATTTACAGTTGCAACTGTTGAAGGTTCAGCTGCAGAAAGCTAAAAACGACCTGGGTGGAAAAGGTGACAAGCCTAAAAAGCAGCTTGTGGCCGCTGCGGCTCCCCCTCCTGGTCCAGTTGCCCCTGATTTGTATCCGAACCCATGGCCAACTGATCCACAGCCCCCCCAGTATGGTGCTTATCACTCCCCGGCCCCTTATGGGCAGAGAGGTTCCCCATTTGGAGGAAACAGAGGTGGTTTCAGGGGAAGGGGTCAGATGGGAGGTGGTAGGGGAGGCCAGATGTATGTTTGTTTCCGGTGTGGACAACCTGGACACTGGGCTAAAGCGTGCCCTTTGAACCCGGCTGCTGGAAGAGGCAGGGGAGCCCGTGGTGGGCCCTATCAGCATCCTGGCTACAGAGGTGGACCTCGTGGTGCTTTAGTTGAAGTGCCCCCGGCCCCACAGATGCCTGTGATGGGGTGGGAGTACTACGAGGGTGGTCCCCAGCTATAGGACACCCCACATACTGCCCAGGACGGTGAAGGGACAACGGCGGACCCTATGCTGTCCATAACTGTAGATAGAAGAAGAAGCAGCTTTTTAGTGGACACTGGAGCTACGTACTCCACCATTAAGGATGTTGCTCGTGAAAGACTTACTGACAGAGTGATTACAGTGGTGGGCATATCTGGGGAACCTAAAACTCTGCCTTACACCGTGCCCCTCCCCACAACGGTTGGAGATCAGACCTTGTTACACAGCTATGTTTGTTCAAAACAGGCGCCTGTGAATTTACTGGGAAGAGACTTGTTGATTAAATTAGGAGCCACAATACTCTGCTCTTCACAAGGCCTAACTGTGACTCTCCCTACTGGGGTTGTACTTCCCTGCTCTGATGGGCCAGAGGGAGGTGGTCAGTTTCTGCTGCAACCCTCCTCCTGTTTGGCGGACTCTGCTGACATCTACTGGGCATTATTGGAAGTTGAAACACCTGCTGAACCAGGAGTTTGGACTGCTTTTCAGCAATGGCGGCCGTGGCTCTCACTCCTACATCCTTATGTCCCTCCCCCTGACCCACCTCATGTTACACTGTTTTATGACAGGCATGACACCACCTGGTACCAGCACATGTTCCAAAAGCAGTGTGAGGGGCGGGCTTGGTCTCTGAACATGTCGTGCATTTTTGCGGCACCGGAGGGAGTGGCAGCAGCGGTTACTTTTACAACAGATCAATTACAGTGGTACATGATGTCTGATGAGGCAGCTCCCCATGTGTCACTGGCCTTACATCCTGGACACCAGGCTAAGGAGCTGGGTGGAATGGTTAAACGTTCCCTTGCGGCCACTGACTGGACACCTACAAAACTCCCACAGGTTTTGTTTTCTCCATCTACCAAGACATACCAAATTTTAAATGATTGCTTTAATTCCTCAACACTGCAACATGGAGTGGTCAGCGGGTCACATGGCAGAGAACACACAGACCACTGTGATGCTGCGCCTTTACTCGACTCTCTTCCAGATTGTTTGTGGTCCCTTGGACCCACAGATGTAGGTTTAGTTGATGTGGAGCCAGTCTCTTTTCAACTGTCATCTGCTACCCCTTTGTGGCAGCCTCAGTACCCACACAGACCGGAGGCTGAGGCTGGGATTGCAGAAACAATTTCTGGTTTGGTCACTGCCGGTGTCTTGGAGCCCTCCTGCTCTAAGTGGAACACGCCCATCCTACCCGTTGAGAAAAAAGGCACGGGGAAGTTCAGAATGGCACATGATTTGAGAAGGATTAATGCCTTACTTGGCACTCCTACTTTGCCTGTGCCTAATCCTTATGTTGCCTTGACCAACCTCCCACCATCTCATGCCTGGTTCACCTGCATTGACTTGGCTAATGCCTTTTTCTGCCTCCCACTTCGTGAGTCACTGCGTGACATTTTCTCATTTACATTTAGAGGCCGACAATGGCGTTACACTCGCTTACCACAGGGATTTGCCCTCTCCCCAGGACTGTTTAATCAGTGTTTGAAAGAACTTTTACAAACCAGCCCACTACCATCTGACTGTATGTTAATACAATATGTGGATGACCTTTTGCTGTCTGCCCCCACGGCTGACATCTGTTTGGAGGCCACCAGAGTGGTACTTCACCACCTGGCCAACACAGGTTTTAAAGTGAGCAAAAACAAACTACAGATTGCAAGAAAACAGGTTTCTTTTCTAGGCCGCATGGTCTCACAGTCCGGTATTTCCTTGTCCCCAGAACACAGGAACTCCATTTTGCACCATCCAAAACCTCTAACTGTAAAAGACATGTTGTCATTTTTGGGCCTGACTGGTTACAGCAGGACCTATGTCCCAGACTATGTTGGCCTTACTTCCCCTTTGCGCGTTTTGGTAAATGAACAAGGCATGAGAAACCTCTCTGCTCCCCTCTCATGGACTACAGAAACAGAACAGGCGTTTATAAAGTTAAAACAACAGCTTTCTGTCGCCTCTGACCTTGCTGTGCCAGATTATGCTTTGCCTTTTCATCTTGATGTTTCTGGAACTGGAACCCATATCAATGGTATCCTGTTCCAGAAAAAAGGGGGAGAGAGAAAAGTGTTGACATATGTAAGCGTAATGCTTGACAACACTGAAAAACGCCACCCACCGTGCACACAACACGTTTCTGGACTTGCAAAAATCATTCAGAAAACAGCACACATAGTGATGAACCACCCACTAAAAATTTTGACATCACACAGTGTGGTGGCCTACGTCTCCTCACAGGCCTTCACACTCACTTCACTCAGGCAGAGACGCCTCAGTACCATTTTGGAAGCACCACACATCACCTACTCACATGAAGGCATAAACATGGCTGATCACATGGGATCAGGGGAACCACATATGTGTGAAGAGGTTGTGCAGGTACAGGAGAAAATCAGGCCAGATTTGCAGGCAGAACCTCTAATGGATGCAGAAAAAGATTGGTTCACAGATGGATGTTGTTTCAGAACTGAAAGTGGAATGTTGAAGGCTGCATGGGCAATAGTGGAACAGACAGACATGAGATGGAAAACAGTGAAAGCAGAGCAGTTGACAGGACAACAGTCTGCACAGAGAGCTGAACTGAGAGCGGTGATTGAAGCCTTAAGGATGGGAAAGGGACAGAAAGTGAATATATACAGTGATTCAGCTTATGCTGTGGGAGCAGTGCATGTGGAGCTCAAGCAGTGGCTAAGAGCTGGTTTTTTGACAGCCAGCGGAAAGCCTATTAAACATGAGATAGAAATGAGGGAATTAGCGGAAGCACTGTTGTTACCTGTTAAGGTGGCAGTGGTAAAATGCAAAGGACACAGTGCCGGATTGGACTTAGTGGCATTAGGTAACAAACAGGCCGACTTAGTAGCTAAGCAGACAGCTGGTTACTTACCCTCCCTGATTATGGTAATGGACCCAGAAGCCACACCCCCTCCAGAAAGACCACCCATACAACTAGGCCTAGCCACAATCAGAGAGTTACAGGACAAAGCCAGCCCCCAGGAAAAATCATTATGGGTAACAAGAGGGGCCACAAACACAGATGTTTGGCGTGGCCCAGATGGAAGGCCCATTCTACCGCCAGGGGTCAGACAGACAGCAATGGAAGAGGCACATGGAGTGGGGCATGTGGGACCTGCACAAATGATGAGGAACTTAGCCGCCTGGTGGCACCCTTATCTAAAAGACATGACAAAATACATGGTTAAAACCTGTAAGGAGTGCAACCAATTTGGAATCAAGCCCGCCTTCAAGCCAATAGCAGGGTACTTCCCCATCCCACTTTGCCCAGGGAAAGAAATAATCATTGATTACACAGACATGGTGGACAGAGTAGGTAGTTACAGGTACCTGCTGGTGGCTGTGGATGCATTTTCAGGTTGGCCAGAAGCCTGGCCGACAGCAAGTGAAAACAGTAGAACTGTGGTGAAGTGTCTGATTAATCATTATATACCACAGCATGGGTTTCCCGAGGTCATAAGGTCGGACAATGGTTCACATTTCAGGAACCACGATCTGCAGAGGGTTGAAGCCGCATTAGGTTTGAAACATAAGTTTGGCTCAGTTTACCACCCCCAATCCCAGGGGAAAGTGGAAAGGATGAATCAAACTCTAAAAACTAAATTGGCTAAAATCTGTGCACAGACCAAATTAGATTGGGTTAAGGCATTGCCTCTTGCATTAATGTCCATAAGATGCTCAGTAAATCAAACCTCTGGTTACACTCCATTTGAGTTGGAGCATGGCAGGCCTTTTCCTGGCCCCTCCTCTCGCCTGTTAATGTCGGATGAAGCTGATTCAGACCTCGATCCGAGGACATATTATAACATGCTCCGCAGTTTTGTTGCCCAGTATTCCTCACAGGTCGCTGAAAGAAACCAGCAAGAGCTGAAAGAGGCGGCTACACCTGGAATGGACTACGTCCTCCTGAAAGTCACAAAGAGAAAGTGGGCTGAGCCTCGCTGGACAGGCCCTTACCGCATAACAGAGCGGACCTCCCACGCTGTCAGGCTCGAAGGGAAAGGTGACACCTGGTTTCATTACACACAGTGCGCTGCTGCCACCGAACCAGGAAGAACCTTGAGAGAGGTGCAGAAGGACCTGTCAGAAGGAGCTGCAACAGCATCACCAACCACTTGAGGGAGCCAAAACTCAACCTACAAGCCGGCTGGTTACAAAAGGGGGTGTTCTTCATACTGAACTAAACATTTTTATTTTTCTATTTTTAACATCTTTTATGACTTTGCTTTTATATTGGCTTGAGTTTTTAAGATTTACATTTTACATTGCAATAGTTTTAACCGCTGAAAGCTCATTTAAAGTTGTGTCACTGATACTTTTTGTTGCTCTTTAACTCCTAGAACACGCCCTTGGCGAGGTGGGGGGAACTGGACCACCTTTCTCTGCCCCATCATCCTCTATTAGAAGACATCCAAGCTAAGTAAACATGTCTTGGCCCTTTCCCCCTGAAATGACAGGCAGGCAAAGATGTTGCGTCTTTGTTTGCTTCCTGGCCCTGGGTCTCATTCCCATTGGCATAATCCTGATCTGTGAAGGGCCCCCGACACTTCTGACACCTTCAAGTTCAAAAGCTTCGCCCCCTTCTGACAGTCCCAATCTGACAAATGTAGCCCCTAGGGTCTTGCCCACCACTTCCTCTCCAGTTTTGCCCAAGCCCGATCCAGTTAGAAAGAAACGAGACACGGTTACCTCCTGTACCCCAAGTACGACTAGAATGATTACTCTCTGTGTCCCCAACAATAAAAGTTGGGTAGTCGAAATAGATTTCGCTAGCTTCCCAGTCACTCCCGTCACCAAAGACCAAGGGGGGGATCTTTTTAACCTTGCAGTACATCTCTCCTCCTCAGTGTGGTATATAACCCTGGGAGGTTGGCATCAGTGGAAGTGGTCCAGTTTAGTGTCAGAAACGGACCTCGATTGGTCCAAGCACTCTAGGGGTCAGGCTTTGCACTGGAGAAACCAAAATATGCTCAGAATAGCAAAAAAACCGGATCTTTCAGGCTTAATTTTTACCCTAAAGGATCTGGCCTTGACCTCCTCGCCAACGGATGATGAAAACTCTGATCGTGAGGGTGACGAACATTATCGTCTTTCTCTTGTTTAAATGCTTCTAGAATGGTTGTTTCTCTGTGGTGTTTTGTATTAGGCTTGTTATTAATTGTTTCCCTCACCCACTTCCTCTTGAAGGATATATCTGGTTGAACTGTGTCTGATCGGGTTGTGAGGGTTAAGCGATGTTCTCAGGGTCTCCGGACTTAAGCCTGAGCGAATGTGTACTCCCACCACTGGATATAAATTGTTTTTTTCCACACCCCTTCCTCACGTTTTACCATATTCACTTTTGAATGTCCTTAGCAGTTACCGTTCTGGGTTTATTTTACGGTTGATTTATTCTTTCACATTTTCACGTTTATATCTCTCATTATTATAGTATACTCTGTACTCTCCACATTTTTATCATTACTTATCCTTTTTGGTTGCTGAGTTACAGGAACTGTTAATTTTGTGTCACTACCCTGGTTGCACTGACTCGTTGTATCCTTGTGTGCAGGACAGCTGTTACTGCTTTCGTCGGGAACCGAGACTGCTTGCAGCCGACCCCTGGGCAGGGTGGTGCCTGGACTCTTTTCTCCTCATCTGCAATGACAGATAAAGACAAATGATAAGACCCGAGGAGTTTTTCGAGCCAGGCTTCGACACGTCTCTGTGTTCCTTTGAATGTTACTTATTTTTGTGTGTTGACCCATTTAAGATGGGTCAAAAGGGGGATTTGAAGAAAATATAATCTGATCAAACATTATTCAGCTTTAAATATTGTTCAGCTTTAAAGTTACTGTGCAACTGTGTAATAAAAATGTGCTCACGACTTTGGCCTTGAGAGCGATAAGAAGCGATCGCCTCATCCTGCAGGTGCAAGATATCTGCAAGCGAAGAGACTAGAACACCCAAGGCCGATTTCCTTTTATGGAGTTGTTTTTCTGCTAATGCAGCACTTTCCTCACAACCCCCTCCTGTAAGTTTTAGAGAATATATACCCATCCTCACAGCAAATATTAGGAATCTCCTGATGTGAGCTGTGTTGAGAGGTTGTCTCTGTCTCAATAAAAGTTCACTGATTCCCCATCTGCCGCAGGTGTCCGGTTGTCTTCATTCTCCGCCAGCCTGGTTAAGTCAATTCCTCCTTAACATCTAAAAGAACCTATTTAATGAAGGAAGACGGGTTCACTTTGTGTTTAATATTATTCTATTGCTGTTGTTGTTTTTTTTGTATCCTTCATTTGTTTGTCTTTGTAACGGTATAAACAATGAAAGGTGGTGGATTAGCCAGTTGGTCATGATCAACTCTGGGCTGGACCAATTACAATACATCCGTATTGTGGGGAAAAGGAACGCGATTCGTCCCGGACTTCAGCTACAATGAGAAAGACACAAAGCTGGAGTTATTCTGTCTTTGGTGCACAGCTGCTGCTTCTTCTCTCATTCTCTCCCCACTCTCTCCTGTTGCTACTTCAATCATGAAACTGATCAATGATCAGCTGATCGTCTCTTGTTTGTTTATCGCCCACTTTGCGCCAGAAAGAGGAAATCAGCGGATGTCACGCTAAACAACAGCAGCACGTTCAAGCTTGATAAGCTGTTGTTAGAATTTATTTAATATTACTTTCTAGTATCAGCTGATGTTTGCTGGAGCCACAGCTGTAAAAGCTGCTGGCCATGATATCGGTTTGGATATGTGGTGAGAGGGAAACATGAAGGTGATACAAATCATACATATATACCAACAAGACAGTGTACATCACTGTCACAACAGCGTTTGTTTTAGTTCAAAGGCTTTATGGTTTTTCCTATAATACCTGGTGGTGTAGTCAGTGATTTTTTTTGTCAGTTCAGCCTTATATATTATGTTTAACCCGAGTGACCACCAGGTCAGCTGGTGGGTAACAGGCATCTCCGAAAACGTTAGAGCACTTATGCAAATATGTGATGTCTTGATAAATCAAGCAAATATATGAAGTTTACACAGCACCATTCTCACATGAAAATATCTTAAAAGTTTATTTTGTGACCCAGAAAGCGTGATATTTCAAACGCTGCCACTCTGTGTTCCTCCGCCACTGCCTCGTTTGAGTTTTGGACGAAATGGATTCTGAGATATTGCATTTCGTCATTTCGAGCTGCATAGAGACCAAAACAGCCAATCAGATTTTTTTTGCATCCAAGTCTGTGATTGGCTGGTTTTGTAGCGCACAAATATAACGGTGTACAGAAAGAGTTGAGGGGCACGGGCAAGCAACACATTGCTAGCAAGTGCAAAAACTGAGCGACAGGGGCTGCTATTGTGTGTGTGTGTGTGTGTGTGTATGGATAATAGCAAACACTGAAATACATTTTTTGCACGCAGCAATGAATTTTGTTCACTCAAATTTAGCTTTTCTTCGCTCAAAATAAATTTCTCCTCAAAATGCAACACTTGCACCTGCAATTTATTTTTACATGCGCTCTGAATAGTGGCACAAAAATAACGCCATAAGAATGTTGCTGAGGCACACTGTTTATTACGATCACAGCCTGCTGTCTATAACAGCCTCACTATCTTTCTTGACTTGTTTGTGCGGGGATTCCTCCCACACGTGTGGGCACCACCATCAATACCAAGCTGGTATAAGACGTAGTTTTGTTTTGAATTGTGTCTTCTCTTTGTCATTGTTTCACAGAACATCATGCTGTGGCGATAGTCAAATTGGCCAGCAGATGTCACTGTGGAGATGGCTTTCACATTCTTTCAAAGCCCGACACGGATGTTCCGAGCGTTTCAGTGTTTCAGGAAGCGTCGCAAATGCAGATTGTGAGAGTTGAACAAAAAAACACAAGACAATCATTTTGGCTGAGATGAAAACTATAAACTTACTGAAACCTAAAACTTAGACAGCACACTAAGGCTCGGAAACACTGGCCCAGGGAGCCACTGGGGGGAAGGCAAGAGGAGACAGGGACTATGTAGACACAAAAGAGGGATAATCAGGGGAAGTGGAGACCGCTGGGAGAACAAGACAGGTGAGCAAAATCACAGGGGAAGTATTGGAGACAAGAGAGCATCTAAATAAAACAGACGCACACTCAAACAAATAGACTTAATACAAAAACAAAAGAAAAACAGAAACAAACTTGTTTTATTTATTGATTTGTTTGGCACTTAAAGCTACAACACTGTTTCTTTAGCATTAGATACACTGACCATTAGAGGTGGGAATCACCATACAGCCCACGATACGATATTATCACAATACTTAACGCACGATACGATATTATTGCAATTTTTTTTAAATATTTTGCAATATTCAGATTCTGTACATAAAGGTAAACTTTATCAATATTCATTTTTATCTAATAACAAAGTCTCACACTCAGTCTTTCTCTCATTTCAGTCAGTTTTATTGTTGACAAACTGAACGGTTTGTATTACAGTCTAGTCCAACTTAACTGAATGCAACCATCTGGTACAATTATAGCTATTCTGAACTATGCAATTTGTGAAAACTATGCAGCCCCTTCAGCAACAGAAGAATTTGAAAGTAAATTAAAACAAAATATAATTTTACATTAAATAAAAAAGTTTTAAACTTAATTAAAATAAAACGTCTTAAATTAAAATAAGTAAACTGTAATGTTTATTGCTGCCATAAAAAAAGTTAAACACATTTGGACAGTGTCAGGATTCTTGCTCAGAAAAAGGAGCTGATCAACATGCTCTGAAGTCAGAGCATGTTCCAGTCCACAAAACCTTTTTTTGTAACAAAATATCGATTTCTGCTGTCCCTGTATCGATACATTATTAGCAAACAAAATATCACGATACTACACAGTATCGATTTTTTCCCCCCACCCCTACTGACCATGAGATAATTTCCAAGAAAAAAAAGTTAAAATGTTAATTTTATTTACTCGTTACCTTGGGGTTTTTCTCTGTTAAATTTAAAGTTTACTCCTTTTGGATCACTTTTTTCTCACTAAAAAAACATGTCCTCCCAAGGAGTAGTCTGCGATTTAACACGCTTTGTATTTTTGTTTACTTATTTATTTGTAATTTTACTGTTTTATTTCTGTGTTCGTTAAAATAGAAATTTTAAAAAATGCCACCTGGACAGTCCTGTGACAAAACCATGACGTCAGCGTTGCCAGCGTGGAACGAAGGCACGTCGCACGTCAGGTCCAGGAAGTAAACTCTCCGGTTCAGTCTGCAGGAAACTAAAAGAAGTCGGAGCAGTAAATACGTGTCCAATTCAACATTTCAGCACGCAGCTCTCCAGACCGGACACTGCGGCGTGACATAGCTACAGATTTTCTGCATCCGTTTGTCCGGGGTGCACAGCCGGCCAGCCTGTCAGCTGAGTAGTGAAGGTAAGTGAAAGAGAGGAGAGAGAGCTCGGTCCGTGCTGTGTGTGACGGACCGAGCGGGGTGGGCGCGCTTGCTCGTGTGTGTCTGTGTCCTGCAAGCTCCGCGTGCCCGCGCGGACGCACTGCTCCTATGCGCTGTCCTCTCGCCGTCTTCTGGGTGGAACCTCTACCAAACCTGTATTTCTAAGGGGACCTATGGAGCAGCCCTCGCCATAATGTACACTAAGGTGGTATGGCAGCTGGTGACACTGCTTTGCTGTCAGGCCAGGAAGGGACAGCAGCCTGATGTGACATCTACGAAACTCCTCCCCCAACAGGACAGCAGCAGTGCGCCTGTCAGAGCATAGATTTGGAGCAGATGGTAAACTTTTTTCTATTTGAAGCTACACTATCTTCTAATACAGTAATAACACTGTAGCAGGCTAAAAGAGGCCATTGTATTATTATAAAATAAAACTGTTATACAAGTCAAAACTTAATTCAAACACAATGCAAAAGTGTGTACAGCAAATATGGATTTGATTTAGGGCTTTCTATGCTTCTATGTTTATTGATAATTAATCGTTTTTGTGATTATTTTTTCTTTTTAATTGAACACAATAATGTAATAATGCACAATATTCAAACATTATCTTGTTTTCGTATACTGTATGAAATCCCCTTTGTGGAGCATTTCCTCATAAACGCATGTGATTTCAGTAGCTGTGTTTACGTGGTACAATGCATCTGGCAGGGTCTCTCGTGAAAAATTGATTCGGGGTGAGTGGATGACGTGTGATTGTGCCTCTTTACCTTACTATCTTCACCTGTGGCCACTAGCCATGACCAAAAGAATGACATCATGGATAAAAGTGGTATAAATGAGCTTTCTCCAAAAGGGACTGTCTGGCTCTCTTCAGATAAGTGAAGAGAGATCAGAAAACCACCTGCTGCATCTTAACCACGGCTGAGGTAGTTTGGCCATCTGAATGTGATGCATCCTGGCTGACTGCTAAGTGAGGTGTTTCAGACGTGTCTGACTGGGAGGAGATGACTTAATAGATGGTATATTTCTCTTTGGTATTTAGGTCACAATTAGCAGTTTTATATATATACTGGTAATATATTTGAAAAATATGACATTAGTAACATATTAATGTTGGTGTTTGATGTGGGCACACCTCCATCTGTATCTCTGCAGTAATGTTTCAAACATTAGGCTCATAAAAGTGTGTTTTGTGCAGCAGCTGTGCAGAGTAAACACAGTGAAGTTCAGATAGTCCACACACATTTGAATGCTCTACTGTATTTTACCAATGAAATGTAAGCCTGTCAAGTACATAACCTCAGAGTTACAGTGAACAGCTGCCAAATATTCAGTAGCTGGATTAAACTCTCTGGTTAATCTGTCATGGAATAAAAGGGAATGGGCCTCACCTCGTCATTGATCTGTTTGTCAGTCAGTTGTGCAATGACTGACAATGTCCAATGAGAAACGGTGTATAAACGTGGCTGTAATTGCTAAACATTTAATGCAGTACTCTTTAAGAAAAACCTATTAAATGAAAGCTGAAAGTCTGTGCTTCAAACATATTTTCACTTTGCGAAAGTCTTTTTCTCAAATCTTAGTCCTCACTATACCCCTGTGGTTTTTATTGTATTACAGAGACAAGATGAATTTGCATGTAATGATGTGTATACAGTACATTGGATTGTAACCCCCATATTATTCATTTATTATGTATGTACTCTATAACAATAGATATCTCTTATTTACAAGTGTTAGTGAAGTGGCTGCTGGTTTAATTAGAGAAGCTATCACAATGTGTTACTGTGAGCTATCGGGCAGCATTTTTCAGTGTTTCTTAATATTTAATAGAATTAAATAGTTCATCAAGAAGGTAATGACAAGATTAATTAAGAATCACAGTAGCTATTTGTTGCATTTGTAATCACTGTAATGCTGCACTTGTGGAATCTAAAGTATTTTATGTCTTCTGTCAGAGACATGAAAATGAAAATGAATCCCAGGAATACATGTGTAATTTCTGTCATTACAATCAGCTGTGAGATAGTATGTAAATAATATAAATGTGTTAGGATATTTTTGAACTTTATAAAAGCTTCCACTGTGGTTTACATTACACTACACTACTGGTAGTGCTATGACATGGCTGGAACAATCCCCATCCCAGTCTTTGCATGTTTCTTTTCAAACTTTTTAATTTGAACCCAATTTCTTTTAGTAGAATAGATCATTTATCCATTTCCCTATGGCATAAAGTAGTTCTTTATATTTTGCTTAGACGCAGCGATTTATTGAAGCGTGTAAACACAAAAGGACAGCATTTATTTGTTAACACACTGAGCAGGCAAACGCTCTTGTCCTTTGGTAACTTTCAGGAATCGTTTTCTTGGTTTCTTGATTCCAAAACTATACAAGTAATAGCTATAGAAGTGCCAGTCCATCTGTTTGACAACATTCATAACACCACTGGAACCTCCACCATGTTGTACAGTCTGCAGAAAATCAGTGTGCTTGAATGTACATGTGCACGTTCAGTGAATGAAATTTGTCACACAAGTGAAATTGAAACAGTAATGATGATTATAAAATGTCAGTGTTTTTAAATCTCTTCCAGCGAGCACTCGCATATTAAAGAATATGGTGGACTCCACGTTGGATCAAGTGGGAAAAAATCTGAGTGAAGCCATGAGGTTCCTGGGAGAGGAACAGAGGTAAGAGTTCATCACACTGCAGGTACAAAATAATATCAGCAAACTACCAAGCAATTATCTTGAGTTAGGGATTGTGACCTCACCAATGCAATGCATTATGGGACCGCAACATACAAGTCTGAGTTATTGGAATATAGAGAGGTAGATTCTTGTTTTGGGTTTGAAAGTTTAATTGTGGACATTGGAAACTCATCATAATGTTGAGCTGCTGGGCTGTAAAATGATAACTGCACTTACACAAACCTACTGCTGCACTAAAACGTGTTTGTATTGACATTTAATGCCATAATAAAAAGATATAAAACTACTTCATATCTGAATTACCTTTATTTTTAAGATACAGAGTACAGTCAACTGCAGGGCAGAATATTACAACACGGAAAGCGAAGTAACACTTTGCAAAATCTGTTTGTTTATTTAGAGAGCCGGAGGCAGCAACAGAGAGACAGCATTTCAGCAGAAGCTGCATCCCTGGACCCCTTCAGGGAGAGTAAGGCACACACACACACACGACAAAAACACATACACTCATATTCACACACAGGCAGTTCAGGTTGAAGATTGTTTTCTTGGCAGTTGTGATATACAGAAGTAAATTCTAATTGTCTTGTTAATGTGGGAGAAAGAACATGGAATCCTCTTTTTTCACAATACTGCGTTTGTTAAGAATTCACAGTGCTTCACTTGTTCCACATTTTATCGTGTTACCCTTATGAGATGTATGTATTAAAATGTAGTAATGTAAACCTCTATACATAATGACAATGTGAAAAAAAATTGCTTGAAATTGTTGCAAATTTCTTAAAAATAAAAAAACAACATAAATATTCACTGCCTTTGTCATTCGAGTCCACCTGTTATAAATTCAGTTAACTGGACATGATTTGGAAACGCTCACCCCTGTCAGTATAAGGTCCCATATCAGAGCACAAACTGAGCCATAAAGTCCAGTGTGTTGTGTGAGGACCTCTAAGACAGGATTGTATCAAAGCACAGATCTGGGAAAGGCTACAGAAAAGTTCTGCAGTATTAAAGGCCCTAATGAGCACAGTGGCCTCCATGATGAAGGAGTTTGGAGCCAGCAGGACTCTTCCTACAGCTGGACCTCTGACAGAGCTCCAGCATTGCTATGTAGAGAAATGAGAACCTTCCAGGAGGATAGCCATTTCTGTTGCCAGTCAGGTCTGTATGGTAGAGGGGGCAGATGGAACCCAAGCCTCAGTAAAATACACATGACAGCCTGACTGGAGGAAACCAGGCACTGCTCGACACTTTGCCAAAACCATCCCTGCAGTGAAGTATGGTGGTGGCAGCATCATGCTGTGGGGCAGCAGGAACGATGCAGGAATGTACAGAGACATCTTTTGTGTGCGGAAAACATGTAATCCATTTTAGAGAAAGGCTGTAGCATGGTTAAATGTGAAACAAATCAAGCACTGGGAATACTTTCCAGATGCACTCCATTTATCAGTGTTGAGTCTGTGTGGATCAGAGAAAAAAATACATTTAAACTTGTGCGTCCTGATTTAAATTTTATTTTTTTTGAAGTCACTGAACTGATACCAGCAATACCAGTGAATCAGCACTGGAAACGAGAGACGGCAGAATATTTTCTGAATAGGCAAAGATAAGTCCTACTTCTCAACAAGTTTCAAAGTGAATATAAAGGGAGGGATAGAGAGAAGCTGACAGGGAACGCTTTGTTGTTGGACTTTTAGATTTTGCTCCACTCACTTCAGTACATTATAGTACATTTGATATGAACTGTGAGAACTGTTCCTCATGTCTCCTGTGCAGTGGTCAGGATGTTGCCACTGTACTGCGCCTGGTTCATAACCTTATTCATGAAGAGGAGGATGAAGAGGATAAACCCAGTCAGAAGTAAGTCAGTTTTATTTACATACCGCCATTTCACAATAATAGTCCGCACAAGGCTAATCAGAAAAGGCTCATCAGAAAGTGCTGTGTTCAACAGGATGCAGAATGTGGGTGAACACGGTCAGATGGCATTGCTGGGTCACAGCCTGGCAGCCTACATCTCAATGATGGACAAAGAACAACTGCGAAAGCTGACCACTCGGATCCAGTCTGACACCACCCTGTGGCTCTGCAGGCTCTTCAGGTATGACCCTGCAGCTGTGTGTCTGTGGAAATCACCATCATGCACATGCCATATGACATCTTGTCTTAATTATTAAAAGATTTCTGAAAATGAGGTCTACAAACATGCTGACTTGGTGACTTCTTCAGACTGATAATAACAGGACCAATTCCTTTTCGCTACAGACTTCATGAAATATTTACAGAAGAATAAGAAGTATTGTTTGAATTGATATTGTTTCTACAAAGCAAGTTTTGATTTTGCAAGGCCTGACGAGGAAGGCACCAGGGGCACCTCTACATTATGTTTTGGAGGCCACCTTTCCAGCTCCCCTCTTCATGCAAATGAGCTTGCTATTTTTTAAAATAAAATCTTAAAAATATGCCAATATAGAACAGAGTCCTAATATACTGCCGTTATATTTAGCATCTAATTTTTAACAGTTCTTCACTCGTCTCCATCGAGTCAACCCTCCCTGCACTCCCTGCTTCACCTCTCTTGTGCACTGTCTATTGCTTCGGTTGGTTATCCACGGGTATTTAAACTCATCCAGCTTCACTCTTATACCTGTCTCCCTCTCATTCACACGCATATATTTGTCTTGTTTCTATTGACTTTATCTCTACCATTCCACGCTCTCTTATACATCTGCGAACACCGCAGAGACTCCGGCCTGACCTCAAGTGTTAACCTATCCATCACCAGTGAAAGCAAGAAGGGGCTCAGAACTGATTGTTGATGTAATCCCACTCGCATCTTGAACCCATCTGTAACACTAGACATCTCAGCACTGTGTTGCTGTCCTCATTTCATGTCCTGTACCGGCCTCATATATACGTCTCTGCCACTACTGACTTCCTCATGTACTGCCACAGTTGCTCTCTTGGCACCCTATCGTATGCTTTCTCTAGATCTACAACAGCACAGTGCAGCTCTTTATCGCCTTTTCTATATTTCTCAATGAACACTCTCAAAGTGTTCTCATCCTAACCTGGCTTTATCAAGTCTTTCTCATAGCGTCATAAATGGCCTGTATTTGTATAGCGCTTTACTTAGTCCCTAAGGAGCCCAAAGCACTTTACACTACATTCAGTCATCCACACATTCACACATTGGTGATGGCAAGCTACATTGTTGCCACAGCTGCCCTGGCGCATTGCTGAATCAAAACAACAGAAATATTTCTCATAATGAAATTTGCTTATTTGGACTATTACTTTAATCCTTTTGCACTGTCCAACCGTCCATGCTGCTCATCTGTTCCTCAGGTATGAGAATGGGTCTACCTGCTTTCATGAGGATGACAGGGATGGCCTTGTAAAAGTGTGCCGGCTCGTTATCAACGCTCGCTATGAAGAATATGCCACTGAGGGTTATGTGGTCCTAAACACCAGGCAGCCAGTCATCTATCAGAGTGCCTCCTGCAGGCCTGGTCTCGGACAGCATCTGTGCAGCCAGGTAGGATGGCTGGGACACACGAGCTTTAAAAAAGGCGTGTGTAAATACTTTATAGGAATACACCTAAAGTCACGGTAATGGCAGATCCAATCCTACACTACCAACTAATTTTAGAAGTAGAGCACTATTCCTTTAGTTTTGGGGTGATTAATCATACATTTTTTGTCAATGTATGTAACAATGTGTTTACCTAGCATGATTGCTTCGAGGGGAAAGGCACCAGAGATGACACTGCTTTTATCCTTTGATTCCACTTTTTTTTTTTAATCAAACCTGAAATAATAATATTGTAACTTATACACTTCAGACTTTTTCCTTCATTTTTCCTTTGTTTTTTTTGGGGTTTTTTTTTGGGGGGGGGGGGGGGGGGGGTGGAAGGACAGTATTACCATTATATAGGATCTCTTGTACTTCATCCAGTTGAATACACAATAGATAGTGATTTTCATGCCAGTGTTTGTATCATTAGCTTGGCCTGCCTCTCTCCAGTTTGTGCACAGTGCCATGCAACACCCTCTTTGGATCCCAACACCAAATGGTAGGAGAACACAGATTAGAAAAACACATACACCTATCTGTCAGGTAGTTTAGATAAAAACTATTTTGGCTTGGATCCTTTTTGTCATCGTCAGGATGTTGCCCTGTTGGAAAAACTCATCAAAGAGGACATAAATGCAGGGAAGCTTCCTTTGTTGCTGATTGCCAATGCAGGTAAATGACAGTCACAGTTTATACATTGCACTTTATATATGTCTGTGCTTAAAGAGTTAAAGATGATACATTTGATGGTAAAACAGCAATTCAGAATGCAGAGAATACTCTGCATTTTGAATATGAACTTCAGTGACTTAATTATATGTTTTTGGTATATTTCCATTCATCCAACCATCCATTCTCTTCCACTTATCCATTATTTTAATTTTTCAGGTACCCCTGGAGCAGGGCACACAGACAAGTTAGGTCGACTGAAGGAACTGTGTGATCAGTACAACATGTGGCTTCATGTAGAGGGGTGGGTAGCTCCTGTCAACCTCTAAAATAGATGGATTGCAAAAACAAATCAACTTCAAATGGATGTTTAGACTGATTTTATATTCATGCAAAGTACATTTTCGATGACCCAGCTTCTGTGATATTATGGTGGCTCGAAAATGATACTTGGTTGCTGCCAAGCAGCTGAAAAAAAGAAGCCAATTTGTTTGGATCAATCCGAACACTATCTGTCAGGTTATGTGGGTTATTGTTGAGGCAGCAGTCTAAGCAGATATGCTCAGACC
Source organism: Aulonocara sp. 'chitande type north' Nkhata Bay (assembly GCF_057382095.1). Taxonomy (NCBI): domain Eukaryota; kingdom Metazoa; phylum Chordata; class Actinopteri; order Cichliformes; family Cichlidae; genus Aulonocara; species Aulonocara sp. 'chitande type north' Nkhata Bay. Next base: position 10,457,448 of record NC_141347.1, read on the forward strand.
TGACTCTGGGCATAGACTACCATGACCTGGATGACTGTGAACCTTCACGGACATGTGTGAAACATTTGACATCAGTGAGCCGTCCCAGTCATACGTTCAAATCACCCCAACTGCTCCTTGCTCTCCACACTCTAAGCCCCTTCTCAATGGACGAGCTCTTTATCACTAGCCCTTTCTCCAAGGAAGAGCTCAACTACATTTCTGAGAAAACTAATTTCCACTTCTTGTATTTGCAATATCATCATTTCAGTCAATACCCAGAGCTCAAGGACATATCAAAGGGAAGAGAGTCGCTCAATCAGTGAATTGTCATCTTTACTTTCACATTCAGCTCACTCTTCACCATAGTCAATCAGTACAATTCTGCTATCTGTCTCTCACTCAACTCCCTCCTTACTCTTGAATAAAGCCCCAGAAACCTAGACAGGGTACTCCATCCTTTTCCAGCTGAGAACCATGGCCTAAGACTTGGAGGTTCTCCAGTCTTTGCCTAGTGAGGCTAACATAACCACGTCATCTGCAAAAAATAGACAGGTAAGTAGAGCAACACTTCCCCCTGATGGTTTGCCAGAATTGCTTTGAGGCAGACTGAAAGCCTATATTCGTGGCCTAACCAAACCAAACCACCCCTGCCTGCTGCCTCTCACCAAAGACAACTTCAAAAGAACAAAATTGAGCTCTTCTTCAGGAGACCGGTTCCAGAAATCTAGCTGTGTATTGACGTGATCCCAATTATGTCTAACTCTCTTGTCTTCATCCATTTTCTTACCTGTACAATTATAGCAAAAGCTTGGTTTGCACTGCTCTTTGGCACTAATTCTTGAAGAAAAAGTGGAGTTGTTTTTTTTTAAAATTTACATCGCTGCTGTAATGTTAGCTGATTATGTGTTTTCTTTTTCAGGGTTAATCTGGCAACCCTAGCACTGGGTCAGGTCACCTCTTCTATCATGGTAAACTTATATTAAAATCTATCCAATATGGGGTTATACTACAACTGTAAAAAAAGAAAGCACACTCCATTGAAATTCAAAGGTTTTACATATCAGGACTTAATAAAAATTTTTTTTTTACCGGATTCCCGTTCTTGTGTCCTATGGTAAATGCCAGTTAGGATCCATGTTGCCAGGCAGTGAGCACAGGGCAAACTAGAGGATATTGGGCACTTTACTGTTACCAGTACTACCTTCTATGACAATCTTTTGGCAATTGGAGGTGTTGGACTACCTGTGGGACCTCCATAGGATCCAGATACCATCTCATGCTGCCAGTAGTGACACTGACCCCAGTCAAATGTAAAACAGTCAGCTTTGGCGGTTGTCTCATTGTCGCCCCTCTAGTGCACTTGTGTTCATTAACACTAGAGCAGTTGAAACTGATGACCAACCCCTTTTACTACTTACCAGATATATCCCAAAAGTTTGAATGTCTTGATTCTTCACTGATTAAAAGTGTTCCTTTAATTTGTTTTGAAGATACAAGTGAAAGTTTAGAAACTCAACAGAAATAAGAGCACTTGATTCTCTCCTTCCCACAGCCTCCAATGTATGCGCCATTCTTGTAAGTGTTAATGTAAGTTCTGTGTATCGGTATTGGTCTTTCATGTCTCTGCAGGCAGCCACCAGAAGTGACAGTATGACACTGACACCAGGTCCGTGGCTAGGACTGCCGGCTGTGACTGCTGTCACCCTCTACAGACATGAAGACCCTGCACTGGTGGGCTGACATCATTTTCAGAGAAACTGAAAGAGTGCATATTGTGATCACTTTTGTGACATCTTTTGGTGATCCAGTGGGGTCTTGGGAATTATGTTTGTGCAACTCCCTCATTGCTCTGCGTCTCTGTACTGTGTCTCCCAGTCTCTGGCAGCAGGTTTAACTTCCAGCCACCCTGTGGAGAAGCTACGGGCACTGCCTCTCTGGCTGTCCCTACAGTACCTTGGTCACAATGGAATTGTTCAGAAGATAAAACACGCTACTACTCTGGTGAGGATTACTAATATAGGAAATATGTCTAGGATATGTACATAGCTACATTTCCTATATAAAATGTCAATGCGTCATCTTAAAGACTGCCTTATTGGTTTGTCAAAGCAGAAAACACAGTTACAACCAATGCCCTTTATTTTGCATAGCCATTGTACAGTTTCAGGACCATGGAGGAGCCTGTGATTCAGTATTGAGTCTTCTGTCAGTACAGAATGTTATATGTCACAAGATCGGTTCATTGGTTCAATAGACTAACATTAGTTTATGTTAGCTAACTAGTAAAAGAACCAATAAGTCGTTTTCATTCCTCCCCATATCAACAACCTCCATGTGTAGAACACAAAGAAGCCATCATTTTGTGTGCATGATTACACACATGATTGCTTTGCAATGGCTTTGCAATGATGGCTTTGCAATCACAGTGATTTACTGTCTGCTCTTGAAACAACTGCTCGCTTGAATCAACTGTCTGTTTACAGGAAGAGGGTCCTATGGCGATTGGTTAAAAGTTTACATTTATTTCAGGAATGAATGCATGACATGTTTGCACATTTGACTTCTTTTTGTCTCCCTCCTAGAGCCAGCTGTTCCTTCAGAAAGTACAATCTCTAACCTGTATCAAAACATTGGTAGGTGAATTTTTCATGTTCTGAAATTAATCATGATGTGTACCATACTAAAATGTGCAGACTTAGCTCAAAATGAAGGATGGCTTCTACGAGTAATGTTAATGAATATGAAGGAATTCGTTTTTAGCAACTGATTACAAAATATCCAGATGCACCTCAGTAAAAAACCCAACGCAACAAGCAAACAAAAAAAAAAAAACGCCACAATTTTGCAGTGTGCAATGATGAAACTGAATATCATTTGCTGAAGTAATAGTTTGTTAAAGTATTTAAATTAGTGTGTGACAAAAATTGTCCAAGATGAGCCGTAAATATCAACAGGATTACAAAATACCTTTTAAGATGAAAGATGTGAAGATGGGTGTGTATTATGGTGTAGAGATGGCACGATACCACTTTATGTCCGACACAATACCGATATCATAAATTTAGATATCTGCCGATACCGATATGAATCCGATAAAGTGTATTTTTTAATCAATAAAACTGTTTTTTTTAATATCTTGCTGCATTTTGTATAAGTTCATACTCAAGTTTAATAAAAAAAACACTAAAGCTATTTAGTTATACCTGTATGCAAATAATACACTGCACCCAAAATATTTCATAGTTCAGCAATACTGATCAATCTAATAAACTTAAACCTGCACCATCCTCCCTATTCTGGTATTTTAAAGAGTACTTAGCAGAAAAATTTAGCAGCCTAACTAATAGGGCTGCCAACTCCCAGCAAAAGAAAAAAACATAGGGAGCCACACCCCACCCTCCACCTCATGATGCTTAATCAACGTAATCAACTTTATTTTGATGCAGTGTGAAAGAAATTGCACAGAAATCAATTATTTTCAAGAGTAATTAAATAGATTCAACATCTCTCTTCAACAGAATTGCAGACTGCACAGATGGTACCTTCTCAAAGGAAAAAGTACTGTAGCTTACTAGGATATATTAGACTTTATAGTTACTATATACAGTAATGGACTTCTATATTCTTTTACATCAGATAAAAAACTTTGGGTGTAAGATTCAGATAATTATTTATTAAAAGCCAGACATTTTAAATGAGAATAAGAAAGAAAAGTATGTCTTTGTGCCCCCCTTTCCCTGTTAATGGCCTAACTGCCCCCCTGGCTAAACTTTGATAGACCCGCCCCTGCACAGTTACCAGCCGTCAGCTACGTAGAAAAGGATCCTGGTGTGGAAAGTAATATTAAATAAAATCTAACAGCAGTTTATCAAGCTTAAACATGCTGCTGTTGTTTAGCCGCTGGTTTCCTCTTTCTGGTGCAAAGTGGGCCAAAAACAAACAAGAGAGAAAAGCCGATCAGCTGATCATTGATCAGTTTCATGATTGCAGTAGCAACAGGAGAGGGAGGGAGAGAGAAGAGGCAGTCGCTCCATATATCAGTTGTTAAGCTTAACGTGGGAATGCTTTACTAACATTCAGAGATGAACTTACACACTTTCTTTACTTCTCGCTGGGATAACTTTCTCGGAGATGAAATGCCGGTTTGGTAGCGAGGCTCCAAATGCTCAACCAGACCGCCGACAGGTCTCGCAGACCACAGCCGCTGAGTTACGCCGTGTCGCAAGCTTTGTGAGATGCTTTCCTGATATTTAATGGATCGGATTACATTTTTTTATTTCTCTCCGATATCCGATCCAGTAATTTAGGTCAGTATCAGACCGATACGTAATATCGGATCGGTCCATCCCTATTATGGTGTATTAGGGCCAGGTTTTTATGTATAATAATTATTTGTAAAATGTGTGATTTAAACAAAATATATATATCTTGGGATCTGCTGAAATCCTGAATGCTGAAATGCTGAAAATTGGAAGCAACCTTTGAATCTTATTAGCTCAGAACTGAATAAAATATATATATTTTTAAATGTGACATAAATTGCCAGTAACATTTGAATAAGACAAAAGTAAGGGATAAATTAAATATTAGGATGCACAGTAGGATTGTACACGACTAGTTGACTAGATATCTGATCGTTGCTATGGTCACACATACTAGTTGTTTAATCTCATTGTTAATTTTAACTGATGGTCAGTTTGGGTAAATAGCTGTGTCATAAATGTTATGCAGCTCTCTGCATTGTTGTTGAAAAGTCTGATCTTTTTGTTAACACTATTGTTGTTAGTTCTTTTAAAGACAACACAATGAGAATGTGGATAGAAGCCGATATGAGCTTTTTTAAAGGTGGATGGGCTCTCCCTTGGCAATAGTGTGAGGAGTTGAGTGATTCAGGAGGGGCCCCAAGTAGAGCTGCTACTCCACCACATCAAAAAAGCCAGCTGAGGCAGTCACATCCTAGGTAAGGTGTGCAGGCTGGCCATGTCCCACCGAGGGGATAGATACAGGACATGCTGGAGAGAAATTATGTCTCTCGGTTGGCCTGGGAACACCACATAAGGTGGAGAAGGTTGCTAGAGAGACGGAAGTCTTGTCGTGACACTTTCCATTCGCAAGTTATTAGTTGTTTGGATATGAATTTGTCATATTTCAACTTTTTTGTAACATATTAAACACTGATTTGTTTTAATGTTCTTCTTCTTTGTTTGTTTGGAATATAATGTGGAATATTCATAATGCACAATGCGAGGTGCCACACAGGTAAGTGGCATGAGTCATTATTGAAGGATGTGATTAGTGACCCCCAACATGAAGATGGTTTTGTGTATTCCACGGGCTAGTTGTCAGGCGGCTTTTGCCTCCTGGTAGGGTCTTCCTTGGCAAATTGGTCCTGGGTGAGGGGCCAGACAAAGAGCATTACAGAAGACCCGTATGAGTGTAAGATCAAGGGAACCGTTCACCCTTCCCAGGATGGAGTTACTGGACCCCCAACCTGAAGCCAAGCCCGTGCAGGGGAGCTGAGGGAGAGCGCCTGGGGGCCAGGCCTCAACCCATGGGGCCTGGCCGGGTGCAGCCTGAAGAAGGGACATGGGTCCACACTCCTGTATGCTTACCACCTGCAGGATGCTCTTTCCCCACCTCTCTGGTGGGGAAAGAGCCTGAGCTAGTGTGTGAGGTTGAGAGATAATGACTAGATATAGTTGGACTCACCTCAACACAGGATTTAGGCTCTGGAACCAGTCTCCTGAAGAGGGCTGGACTATGTCCCAGTCTGGAGTTGCCCTTTGTGAGAGGCAGTGGGCTCGGGTGGGTATCTTGGTATCCCCTCACCTTGCTGCCTGTATATTGGAGGTTTTTCCAGTGGACGAGGGGGGTTAGCTCATTTATGCACCAAATGACAGTTCACAGTACCCGGCCTTGAAAACCCTTGGTGGGGTGCTTGAGAGTGCTTCACCTGGGGACTCAGTGAGACCTGAGGAAGGGGCGTGACTAAGAGGAATGGCCTGCCTAATCTGAACCTGAGTGATGTTCTGTTACTGGACTCTTGTGCAAACCACACTTTGTCCATAACAAATACCGTGTTAGAACCTAAAGGTGTCCATGAGTACATGTGGCACCAGGACCCTCTTGGACTCTTGGGTGTCCAAGAGAGGGGCTGAGCTGAGCTGTCAACTGATCAGCATTCTCCCCCACCACCTAATCCAACTCAACATCAGCGGTGGGGGAGGATGCTGGACAGACCTGGCACACCTAAACATATAGTGAGGGTGGTCTGGGAATGCCGAGCAGAGGCCCTGGTCCCGAGATCTTCAATTTGCACCTTAGGCAGAGCTTCTAAAGGGAGAGGTGGCATTCCAAGGGAGACTAGGGACATTGAGTTCAAATGAATCATGTGCAGCACCTCTGTTGCTGAGGCTGCTGCACTGGGCTGCAGCCACAAACCACCTGTCATGGTGGTAACCGGATGGTGGACACCGGACCACACTGTGTATAGTGCAGAAGTTCACATAGCTCCCATGACAGGGTGGAGTGCTCCTGACTTCAAATAAGTATATTGTTAGACAGTAAACGGAATACTTTTTACGGACCTTCTTAATCCCAGTGATATATAATAGAGGAAGTAGAGGAGGAGGATGAGGAAGGTGACTCATCCATCACTGAGGCAGCTCCTTGGTGGCAGAACACCTATCACATTAAAAAATTCTACTTCACCAGCAAACAAAAATCCAGATGAATTCATGGTGTCTCACTTTTTACTTGTATAACCACAACAGAGGCAGTGCAGACTGTCAAATAAAGGCAAATACAGCAAGACAGCTCCTTACACAACACACCAGCTTTATCCCTGATCAGATTTGCACACTGTTAGCCCTCTGCCTTACTGCCACATATTTTAAGTACGAGGATTTCTATAGACAAAAGCATGAATGTGCCATGGGCTCCCCAGTATGACCCACTATATCGAACCTTTGATATTTGGGTCAAAACCTGTGCTGTTCACATCAACTCAGTGGAAATAAAAAGTTCATCTTGAAAGATACAAAAGATAATCGTTTTCTGTTTCTGGCCTGTGCTGTTGGATTTGAGGAGGATGGAAGGCTCAACACAAGTACTCGACAAAACTCCCTAAAAAAAAAAAAAAGCTAAGGGAAATAGTTATATACTGTGCAATGCAGCAAGGAGTGCACAGACCTCAACACTGGAGAAACAACAGCAGCCAGATAGCAAAACATAGAAGAGCTACCTTGACAGGACAAGGCTCAGCTCTACACCTAGACTCAAAGGATAAAGGTCACTCACTTGAGGACACCACTGTTCATGTTTTGTAAGACAGATGGTTTGAACGAGAAGTTCACATAGTTCGCATGACAGGGTGTTCTCACCTGAAACTTTTGGTGGCAATAAACCACACCTTTTTTCACACTTTGGCTCATGTGATGACACACTTGATTAATAGTGGGTCCATGACTTCATTCTAGTCTTTTTCGTAAATTGTGGTTATTTGTGGCAACTTGATCAAATGGTCAATAAGATTTAAAACACGTGGAACAGAGGCTGATTACTTTCATAAGGCTGGAAAGAAAATGACTCTGAGAGAGTGATGTTGACAGAATTGAGTTTGACAGCGTGGGAAAGTAAAAGCAATATGAAGCATAAAATCACAGTCTATACAGATGCAGTGAACATTTAGTGTTCTGCTAATGAGCTCTATGGGCATATGTGTGTGTGAGAGAGAGAGAGAGAGAGAGAGAGAGACTTCCTTTTTGTATGTTTGTATAACTGTAGTTATAGTCAGTGTGGGTTACTTTGGTTCCAGGGTGTGGTGTCGCCGATTCCACCCATCTCCAGGGCTTCTCTGCAGGATGTTCTGGGTTCTCTCATGCTGTCTATTGTACGTGGGGCCAAGCCTCTGCCCATCTTCCTCTCTACTCTTTCCCCAGTCCCCTCTGTCCTCCCTTTTCTTGTTTTGATTTTCTTCTTACTATTAATCACCATTTCCCTTCACCTACATCAGCTCAACAGTCTTCATTGGCTAATGGATGGACCACTTCTTCTTAATTGTTTATGTTATTCATAACTCAGGCATGTTCTTTGAGGTACTTCAGAGAATGCCTCTCTACACTCGAGTTGTTGCATTTGAAAAAAATAATTGAGTCATGCACCCGTGCCTTTACTTGGCACTTAAATACATGTCGATGTAAGAGTATTGATGTTACTAGAACTAAAACTTTTTTCAGTCCACTAAGCTTGCAGAAATAAGTAGTAAATAAGGTATTTCTTCAGCTGTTAAACATGATGCATAATCCTCAGTTATGGGGTTGTTGTCAGGAGTTTACATATAAATTTGGGCTTTTAATTATTTCTTTGAACTGTTCTTTTTTCATGATGGGAGATTATGCAGCATACAACTTTAATAACTTGGGTTTTAATTGGATATTTCCTCTAATCAAACGTGCACATAAGGGCTCAGATATATGCATACACATAAATATGTCATTTTAATGGCTTGGTTTTCTGGCAAAGACACAGCTTTTAAGTATAATGGACAAATCTGAGGTCAGGGCATTAGAAAGGCCAGAAGCTTAATATTAGCCTGCTTTGGTTATTCCAAAAACAGTTTTGATATGAGTTTGGGATCACTATCCTGTTGGAACACCCTAGTGTGTAAGTTTCAATTGTCTAGCTGTTGATTGGAGTCAAGTTGAAGATTTTCAAGGTAGGCCCCCTTTCTTCATTATTCAGCTGACTTTGTGCAATGTATCAGTACCACTAGCAGCAGAATAGCCCCAGACCGTCATACTGCTTGAGAGTTGGTTCAATGTTTTTAGTTTTGAAAGCCTTACCTTTGTCCTTCTAAACCTTGGGATTGCTGTAGAGCAAGTAAGGTGTGTGAATATTAGGTAAAAGGCACTTAGGTGTAGAAAAAAGTTCCTTTATGAATAGGTCTGAATGAGGCATGTTGTATAAAGGACTGAGATGAATTCTACTACTTACTAACATTCTCAGAGCTTTCCTTGAGGCATCCTTGGTTTTGCAATATGATAGCTATTATTGTTTAAAAGAAGATACAAGCTGAGAACAAAACCCTATCTACTTACTGCCCCTAGTTTGGAGGTGTGAAAAACTTGGATAATATAAAAATGAATGGCCAGTTCTGCCAGATTGAAGGGGTTCACCCATGCCTTGAAATTTCACTTGGATAAAAGAACAATGTGTCTTTAACAACCCAAGCATATTTGAACTAATTATGACCCTTACATCAAAAGCAGAAACAGTAACCTTCATTTCAGTTCAGTTCCCAGGCATGATGCTTGCCTTAACCTATCAACTGAATGTCACTGTCTTTGTGTTTTAGCAAAAGATGACTTGTACCACGTGCTGAGATCAACTGTCTGTTTAATTGAACTCTGGCTAGTCCACTAAGCTTGTCTCTAACATTAAACACGCATGTAGTGTTATATTCTCAAAACTGCTTTGTCCAGCTGTGCAGTTCAGACTTTTAAAAAACGGTTTTACAGTGATATTGGAGCAATGCTGCTCGGAGTTCTATAATGATCATTTGATGGCAACCATGGACCACTGGTTCTACTTGACCTGCAGGGAACTGATTAAGTTCTCATTAGAACTAGTTGCCCTGAAGCAGTGGTTCCCAACCCCCAGGCCACGGACCGGTACCGGTCCATGAGTTGTTTGATACCGGGCCGCAAGAATTGAGGCTTGGGTGTTCATTAACTCGGTTTCCCTGGGTCTTTTCCCGTGTTGTCGTTGTGTGTCTTATTTTGAAAGAAATATTTGTGCGTTACCATAGCAACCAGAGAGCATTAAGGGGCAGAGAGGAGGATGTTACTCTCAATGTTGTTGGTGCATTTTTAGGAGGACGCTGCTAATAAAGTTACACAATTACACAGTGAATTGACGTTTATTATTATATTTACAAAATACCACAGTTTTCGTCTTGGTCCTATCATTTTATTTTGTTGTACTTATCCATGGCACTGTAAAGGCTGGTCCGTCAAAATATTGTCTGACATTAAATCGGTCCGTGGTGCAAAAAAGGTTGGGGACCACTGATCTAAAGGGAGCCAATGCATTTATATGCAAAATATCTCCTCAGGATGTTTTGCATCCTGTGTTTCAGTCCATCTTATATTTTTTTTATTCATTTGTTTAGTATACATCCATTCATGATGGCATCATGTTTCCAGTTAAAACTAGCTGGCATCAAGTTAAACCAACATTTAACCAGTTCTTTATTGGTCAAAGTGTTCGTTTAGTGGCCATATTATTTGACCAGCTAAATCCTCTAAGCTGGAGCTTTGATTTGGCTGCTTCATACTGTGAGACAAGGACTCACTTTACCACCACCATACAGATATTACTTGATAAGTAATACAGAACCTCTATGTCCATCCATTACCACAGACATAATACATTCAGAAACCATGGACACCAAGCGTTGATGCTTAAATATGTGTTTACACTGCACCCTTTCATTTTATGTTAACTGTTTCTCCATGTTAAAAAGTTACGATGTGAGTAAGGATGCCTGACCTGTATCTTTGTTTGTCCTACAGGTTGAGGATGAATCAGACTCTCCTGTGGTGCTATTCAAATTTAACCAAGAAGAAAGTACTGGTAAGACTTTCATGCTCTCAAAATGCAAAAATAAATCAGAAGTTCTATTAAAGACTAAGGATAAGATAAGACAGTATTTAAGACAGATGAATAATTATGAAACTTGAGCACAGCAAGGCAAATATTGCCAGCTAATGACTTGAGCAGCCAGTGTTTGAAAGCTACAGTCTATCAATCAACAGGTCATCTATGGAGGATGTGAATGTGCGATGTGGTATGGAAATTGTGATTTTAAAAAAATTTGAGTTCACCTCCCATTAGCAATGATATTAAGGTGTTGAAAAGTTTGAGGATGATGAATGGACTGTCATTTCTTGGGAATGGGACATTTCGTCATCATTTCTTCTACTTGCTGGTGTAGACCTGCTGCATCAATCTTCCTCTGTCCTCCAAAATGTTGCCCTCTGTTTTAATAAACTACAACGCTATGTAACTCTTGAATCAGAATCAGAATACTTTATTGATCCCTGGGGGAAATATTTTTTTTGTTACAGTGCTCCATTATAAACCAACATAAACCAACATTAACAAGACAGACAATACGCTAACTAAGAATAGTACAATATATACATATATATACATAAGTCACTCATTAATAAATAGCTGGAAAAGAAACATGTGTAGTTGTAGCAACTGAACTGAATTGAACTTGCGATACTGTAAAATGTCTTGACCCACCTCTTCTTATTTCTTTATATTTTGATAGCCAATTAGGAAGTAGTTGGAGCAATTTATTATAACAGTTCAAAATATAGAAAAACATTGAAATACACTAAATAAGGCAAAACAGAACTCTCTATAACTCTCTTGCTATTTTATAATGTCTTTAATTAATCTTCAGGAATAGTTGCCTGACTTTTTGAAGTCTGGTATTCAAAGGTGTTTTTTGCCTTTATTCTGTGTGAATTAGATATAACAAGGTGCTGATGGGCAAAGGAAAACTGTGAAAGCCTGCTCAACACCACTTAAAAAAATAGAACAAAGTTTCCCTCCTTCAAAGCATACAGTCTTTACATGCATTGTTGCTCTTGCGAAGAATCAACTATCAAAATGAAAATGACTGAGATGTGACATCCAAACAATAAGATCACCATACACAGATATCGATCTCGCTTCCTTCTGTATTGTGTGTTTAGCATCCAGTGAGAGTTTCTGTGCTGGAGAAAAAGAGGTCCTTGATGCCTTCAACAGATGGGTGAGTGTTCTTCTTTTTTTAACATGTACTGTAGCTTGCACATTTGCGTCTATGCTAGTCAAAGCTGCTCCAATCTACTATCCCATGTAAGTGTCTAAAACATCAGTTAAAACAGAAAATGTGAACGGTGACATGGAAGTGTTGTGTCCATCATGCACTCACTGAGCACTTTGCTATTACTGGGTTGGACCCCTGTTTCCTTAAATCTTCGTGAATGAAATTGAACAAGATGCTGAAAAACATTCCTCAGAGTTCTTGACATCACACAGTTGTTGCAGCCTTTTCTGATGGACATCTATGATGACACATCCCAGATGTGTTCTATTTATGGAGGTCATCTCAGTACAGTGGACTCATTGATATATTTGAAACCAATTTCAGATGATTTGAGCTTTGACACAACCTATTAGACACTGTGGTCATCAACAGATGGACAAATGGTAAAGAGCAAATGGACTGGTTCTTACATAGGACTTTTCTACTCTACCCGAGCACTGAAGCGCTCAAATTTGGCAATACCCATATTGACTACAACTGTGCATTTAAACAATGCTCAGTTGTCTTACCTACAAGTCACATTTTAACCACATATTCATATAGTGCTACACACTTTGAGCACTGTATCTACTTCACATCCACAGTCAATTTACAATTTCCAGTTAACATTCCAGAACAAAAGTGAAAGGCAGAGGTGGCAACAGTAAGGACATTCTGTACTTAAGTAGAAGTACAAATACCGCTGTTAAAAACTACTCCAGTAAAAGCTGAATTAGTGATTGAACTTCTTTACTTAAGTAAAAGTAAAAAAGTACTGGGTGTGAAATATACTCAAAGTCAGAAAGTAGCTCTTTGGGGGAGGTTTCTATTCGTGCAAAGCTAACTGAACCTTGTCCTATATTAACTTCAAAAATATATTATTTTCTGTTGCTACACTGTAGAGGGTCACTTTGCCTTTACAGAGTCAGGGGTTAAAGTGGATTCAGGAACTGGGGGAACCCTAAAACTGGTTGTAATGGCTCAGTGTGGGGAAAAGAATCATCACTAACAATCATTTCTATTGTGAGCTCCAGTAGATTAGTCTGTGCTCTTTGCGGATGTTCACGACTTAATTCAACAACATATCAGCAGATGTTTCATGAGTTGTCCTGGCAGATCCATTACACTGACACTACACTGTTTATGATGGCTTTTTTCTAGATAGTATGAAGTTGGTATCAAGGTGGAATTCAGTCAGTGGATCTAAGGATCATCAGCTAAAATTCATATTAATCTGCTACATTTGATGTAAACTAACTCTGACCATGAATCCACAGTCACTGTGCACCAGTCACACACTGGGTTTCTTTGCGGGGGGGTTTTGCATCACAGTACAACAAACTAAACTGTTTATCCTGCACTAAACTATTATTAAGCAAGTATTTTCATGCAACCTTAAATAGCACAGATAGTATAGCTTACTTTGTTTTGCAGGATGTTTCACAATATGAAAATGTCACATGTGCAAACCCAGTATCTGATTTTAAAACATGAGGACTTGCATGTTGTAATGTTTGCATGCCTCAAGCATTAATGATGACACCTTCAGTATTTCTCAGTTCCATTCTTTAATTCTCAGGCTTGCAGCGGCAATACAGTCTGCAGCGCTAACTTGTTCCTATAACATTTTTTCGTTCTTTCTTCTACTAATTTCCTTCCGCCTTACATTCGACCTTTTCAAAATAAAATATCTGTAAACATCACACATGTAAGCTTTAAAAGTGTTGTTTATCAAATCCCACTGAGCAGGCCTTACCTTTAAATCTAAGCTCTCTCCTGTCCCGTCTTTCTTATCTGAGAGAAGTTGACTCTTTCTTTTTCTCTCCCTGTGAAATATAGCAGCTGGACCTTTAGCTAGCAACACAGACAAACTGCACACAAACAGTTTGTGCGTTTGCTGATGTTTGTTGAGCTGTAGAGAAATTGCATTTGAAATGATCTGACACTTAAAGAAAAGTCATTACCTTTATGCTCATTCCTCTTCAGTAGGACTCGCTAGATGCCAAAGTACCACAACCTCAATGTATGGACACCCGAGGTTGTTCCGGTGTGTGGCAACAAAAACTAACTCCCCTAAAATGTGTCAAACCAAAAGTAGCGAGTCTGTTTTACGGAGTAGAAAGTACTGATATTTGTTTAAAAATGTAGGGAGCAAAAGTAAAATGTGGTCAGAAAAAAACTACTCATGTAAGTACAGATACCTGAAAATTTTACTTAAGTACAGTAACAAAGTATTTGTACTTTGTTAATTCCCACCTCTGGTGGACGGAAGCCAAAGGAACCTGTGGAGGCACAGAGGAAACGCACGACTCCACACAGAAAGGTCACTGAAAGATTTGAGGACACGGCACAACTGTGCCTCATATTAGTAATCAAAGCATGCCAAAAAATGCCTGACACACTATTATAATGTATTTATACCATCAGTGATGCCAAGGATCAAGTTACTCACGATCATTTGTGATTTTTACAGTTAAAACTGATCAGACCAGGCAACAGTCGCCTGAAGGTGCCTTATATTGCAATGTAAAGACCTTACAATAGTACAGAGAAAACCCCAAAAGTGAGAAGAGCCCCTATTGGCAAACACTTGTTGACACTAGGAATGAAAAAAATGGATTTTAACAGTATGAAATCCCAAGCAGAGCCAGGCTCAGGGAGGGACAGCCATCTGCTGCGACACAGGAAGTCCCCAGCAGCCTAAGTCTGTTGGAGCATAAATAAGTGAGGATACATGGCCACCTGATCCAGCACTAACTATAAGCTTTATCAAGAACAAACAGTTTAAGCCTAATCTTAAAAGTAAACATGGTCTCCTAAATCCAAACTGGGAGCTGGTTCCACAGAAGAGGGTCCTGAAAAAACCCAATCTACTTTTATATACCCCAAGAACCACCTTCACTTTCAGCCAGCAGCCAAAATGGGTGAAATCTGCTCTCTGTTTCTAGTCCCTGACAGTACAGCAGCATTTTGAAGGCTTTTCAGGGGTTTGGCTTAGGACAGACCAGTAATAATGAATTACAGTAGTCCAGCCTAGAAGTAATAAATGTATGAACTAGTTTTTCAGCATCACTCTGAGACAGGATGTTTCTAAATTTAGAGCTGCAGCCATTTTTTGTTTTATATGCAATATTGTCTAGCAACATTTTTTTAAAAGAAAAAGATTTTTTAATTTCTACATTTGATATTTTGTCTTTGTACCAGTTTACATTGTTTAAATTGTGAGCTTGTCTAAACTGAACCTTTTCCTATAGGTCCCTTGTCCTTCTTGTTTCTTCAGCAAACTGAATTATATATATGTATTTTGTTTCTATTTTTTTTTCTGTTGGGGTAGCTGGGTGAAGAGCTGGCTGAACTTGTTCCCACCAGTGGAATAGATGTGGTGGAGCTTGAAGACGAGGCCACCTGCGTACGCTTCAGTCCCCTCCTGACAGCTGCAGGTAACATGAACTTGTGTTCACGTTACAACATTCTGCTCTTACTTATATACAATATACACTTCAATAAGGAAAGGGGGGAGGGGGAAGAACAATTAGAGAGCACATCAGATCTCAGTGGGGGGAAAATGCAGGCTGGGTACCAAGGATGCCACATCATTTGACAAAAAGGACATAGTAATAGTTGGTGTTCAGGCTGCTGTTGCTATCCAGTAGAAGTCTGTGCCTCCCCAGATCATCACCGACCCACCACCAAACCGGTCATGATGAATGATGTCACATGCAGCATAACATGTGACACACAATACATATTTATGCAATGCTTTTATCTATGCCTAAACACTTTTTATCGGGTAGGGCTCAATTCACTGACTGTTCGATCAGCAGATAACTACCACCTGAGTAGTTAGGAGACATGCAACTCTCACTTCTCATTCCCTTCTAGTTCTGGGGACCCGGGAAGAGGATGTTGAGTCCATTGTGGAGAAAATGACAGAGCTGGTATTTGTAATGAGCTCCACAATGTCCCTCAGAGAAGACTTCAGAGAGGAAACACACAAACGTTCACCCTCACTCAGATACATAAACGAGTTCGCCTGGCCTGGACTGGGAGTTGTCCGGTAAGGGTGCATGCAGCTTACATGAAGTTCTTTACTAAATATGTTATTTGCATATTTATTAATCAGTAGTAGTAGTAAGATCAAAACAAAGACGTAAAATGATTTATACAGTGCTATATAAAAAGCACTTAAATATAATATATTTAAATGATTATATTAGAGAAAGATAACCTGAGTAAATACAAAATATCGTTTTTAAATGATGATTTCCTTTATTGGCCCTTGCCCTGTGTAAAAAGACTAAAATCTCAAAATAACAACACATCGTGCGAATCATCCCACGAGCGCATCGACGACTTATCCAGGATGTCAAAAGCCTGACAACCAGTTATCAGGTTCAGGAGGCAGTTATTTTTTCACAGAAGGCCAAGTAGATTTGGATTCTGTTGTTTAATAATTGAAACCATTATTTAAAAACTGCATTTTGTATTAACTCAAGTTATCATTGTTTGATATGAACATCTTTTTATTGATCTGAAACATGTAAGTATGACAAATACACAAAAAATGAGAAATCTGGAAAAACTTTTTCACAGCCTGTATATCTTAGTTGTATCAAGACAGTGCATATGTTTGTTATTTTATACATGGCTCAGTTTCCATTGACTAGTAAGTGACAAGGTGAGATGATTTGTTAGTCCTTGTAGGAACTTGACTGAAGTCCACAACCGTAATTTAATGACTTGTAGAGACTGGCTGATACAGCATTTGTAAGACCCATTCCAATACAATACTGATGTTTGGTGATATATTGTCTTTTTTTGCTTTCAGACACACAAAGTAAATACATTTGTTGTGTGTAGTTATTTATTTTTTACACTCCCCACAACTCTGCTCAGATTGGTTGTAGTGTTTGTGCCAATCCAAAGAGCTGTTCTGCCAACAGTGAAGTTGGAGAGTACCCTCGATGGGAAAACCATGCAATATCAACACTCATGACATGGATAAGGGGTGTTCTTCCATTTCCACTTTATTTTCAAATTTTCCTTAATCAGCTGTTACAAATCTCGATACTGATAAAGAAGCAAATGGCTAATGTCAAAATCAATTAAAGTCAGTGATATTAGTCTGCCAAAGTTGGTCACACTCTGACTGGACATGGTAAAGAAAGGGACACATGTATGCAGTTAAGGTCTATTGCCATCAAGGCAGAAAGCCGAGCATCGAGTCCAAGGAACTCTGTGGTGGGGCATTTCTTTGCACTGGTCAATGGATATTGATGGATGAAGCCAGACAACCATATTTATTAAAATTCCTTCATCTTATCATGTCCTAATTTGCTGTTGTTCCATAGCACTAGCATAGCAGACATGAGAAGAAAGGAAGCTCAGTGTCACATAACTAAAGCCTTTATCTGTTTAATTAGTTAAATTATCATCACTCTAAGAGAAACTATCAATGTTGCATATTTAATTTCTGTCTTTTGGTCTTTAGCAGTATTCTCAAATTGCTTGTGACAATTTGAGAATACTGCTAAAGACAAAAAGACAGAAATCTGTTTGTTTTCAGTAGTTTTCACACTTGTGGATGTGATTGATGCTGTGATGTTCAGGTATGAGATGCAGGCTAATGGAATGGATGAGGACAGGAAGAAGCAGGAGCAGGAGAAAATTAACACTGAGCTACTCAAGAAACTGCAAGACCTTGACACTGACATCCTGTTTTCCACTGGTGGGTACCTCTACTTATCTGAGAGGCTTTTGGAAAAAGAAACAAAACACTGTTTTAACCATTTCTGTTGTTCTTTCCTCTGTTTCTGTTTGTTTCATTTCTCAGGCCCTGAGTTCGTGACAGAGCAGGGCTGCATTTTTGTGGGAATGGTGACAGATGATGTTGATGTTTCAGACCTGGTGGATACAATAGCTGCCCTGGGCAGGGACATAGAGGAGAGCGGGAAGGTAAGTCCTGCTTTCAGTTTGCAGAATATTTGAAAATCTTTAGATGGCATTTGCAGTTAATAACTTGTTCCCAGTTCTGATTCAGTTGTTGCTGTATTGTTGGCAAAGCTGCCAATCTGTTTACATTAGCTTAACCATAGATCTGCAGCTAGCTATAAGGTAGCACACTATTGTTTGTCAACTAACACAAACTGACTAACCATCTAAACATCTCTGATATTTCTGCCTTATTTTATATCTGAAGTTATAGCAGTGTTATATCTTTTTATTTGCATTACTTTTTGTTCACTGATTTTAATAGATTTGAAAAAATCTGAACCATTTTTATCTCTGTTGTAACTCTCTACTTGTTTGCTTTTGGGAACTGAAGGAGCATTTGGCTAATGATACTTGACTTAATGAAGTGACAAATCTAAAAAGTGACAAATTCACTGAAATAAAGTGATCTCTTGCTTTTGATCTGAGAAAGCGGTTTCATGAAACCCTCGCCCGTTTGCATCCATCCTTTACATTACTGCCATCTTCTTGGCTGTTGTCACTGAAAGCTGCACTTCTTTTGTCTGTCTCCTGTTAACAATGATTTCAGCCGGGCAAGCTGAGAAGCCAGCAGCTTTTTTCTGGGGCTTTGCACATGCATGTGTGAATAGACCTCTGGTCTTTGAGGGTAAACTAGCTTGTGTGCTCTTACCATCTGCACAGATTAGCATATATGAGAAATCACTTAACTGAGTGAATTTAATAAACTTAACCAGTGTTCTGACAACACTCCATCTCTATTCTTCATCAGTATTTTTCATCTCTCTTTATCGATATTAATAGTGCATATAATGCAGCAGGTGCAGGCTTTTTTCGTTGTCAAATTTTATATCCAACTGTACCAAAGTGGCACACGCCTTACATCCTTGGGTTTACCTCTTTCATCTGGTTTAAAGCCAAGGAAATCCCAAATTGGTGCTTTGTATTTTTTGGCAGCTAGTTTCTCTATGTTTGGACTTGTTCTGTGTTCTAAACACGCAAATCAGTCTGTGCATGATTACATTGCTCCGCCCATCAGAAAGTCACCTGCATGACCCTATCATTTATTGGACTGATGAATGTCAGTTGGAAAAATTGTACATATCGCTCAACCTTATCCTAGACAGTTTAGGCTGATGTGATATTAGGGCTGTGCGATATGACCAAAATCTCATATCCCGATATAAAACATCTATCGTCCCGATAACAATATAAATCACAAAAAATGTAATATTTTCTGTAAATTCTGTGAATCTAAGGTAGGTGAAGTGTTTCCAGCTGGGCATCGTGTACCTGGAGTCGAATGTTTTAACCGATGCATGAAACTATACATTGTTAGACATAAGTTGTAACGGCCGCTTATTACACTTAGTATTTATTACACAGCCTGTTCTAACGTTTGAGTCTAAGGTTTATTTTTTAGCACCTCACGACTCTTTTTTTTTTTCTTTTTTTTTTTGCTTCTCATCCGTCAATACTCTGCATACTTTTTCACGTGATTCCGTTTATTTTGAAGATTCTCAACAGGATCTTGAGCTTTATTCTGAAAGGTTTATGTGGAAAATAAACAAGCGGACATGCGGTGGTGTTAACGTCGTTGTTGCTAACGACAACCCATAAAAACAAGCTCTTGTCCGTCTGTAGTGTGGTTATATTAAATATAAGAGAAAGAGAGAACTTTAAGAAATTAATATAGCCACTACAGTGACCATCAAAACGATGAAAAAAAATATTGCCGTAAACAGTTTATTTTGCGACACCACGAAACAAACAATAGCGTAAAATGAAACGATAGACGTTTTTATATCGTCATCCGATATATATCGTTACATCGAACAGCCCTAGGTGATATAAATATCCAAGCATTCAAAAAGTAATTTACTTAAGTTATAGCTACATTCAAAGTTAATAAGATTGTTGCCTAGGGAAACTGTCATCTGGAATTTATGAATGGTTATTTATTGCTAATACTTTTATAAAAACATGTCAAAATGTCTGGTACGAGTTGAACTCCAGGTTTGGCTTATTCTTCATTAATGACATTTACGTTTATAAAGCAGTGATTCTTTTCTGCTTAGTTGCTGCAGAACATGACAGAGGTGGTGAGGAAAGGCATCCTGGAGGCAGAGCTGCAGCTGCAAAAGGCTAATGAGGAGAAACTCGTGGAGGAGGTGGGTGTGTGCGTGTGTGCGCGTGCATGTTTGTAGTGGAGTAGGTAACTTAAGATCATAGGTTAAATCATTCACAAGTGGATACAAGTACCAAAACTGGTGAGCCCAGCGTAAGCTGACTTTCAGGGTCTGAAATGAATGATAAGCTTCAAACATAGAGATGTTTTTTGTCTCCTCCTGTTCTCGGTCTGTGTTAGTGTAACTGCTTACATTAATCTGAAAACAGGGGTATAGTGAAGTCATTGTAGAAGCAGTGCCTTTTGTTTCAACCAAGATGGGTGTAGGGCATGTTACTACTCTAGGCATTTCCCATGAATGTCCACATCACCAAGGGGGTAAAAGGGTAATCCATCAACTGTGATAACACCTATATATCAAAATGTAAATTCCACTTTCCTCCAAACTGCAAAGATGGGAACAAATAGTGTTTGTTCAGTTGTTCCAATAAGGCAAAAAGATCTCAATTTTAAGTTTGTCAGGAACCTCAGAATAATCAGTACAATTTATTTCACTGGGAAACCAATTTAAAATAAAACCACAAGTTTCTATGTGATGGATTCCTTTACACTGTGTGGCCGATATCAAGTCTCCGCTGAGATTTGGAAAGATGCATCAACTTGCAGGTACACAGAGACAAAGCCCAATCACTATTCCTATTAAACTCATGGGAATGGACGCAGTTAAAGAAATGTGAAAGCAATGTTGAATTTTCCATTTGCATTTGTTTCACAAGTCAAGTTCAATCCTTGTTGCCCATACATAACTTAATGGTCACTAAAATTTGTACCTGTGATGTTGAGAAGTTTTTTTTGCAGTTTTACTATTTAAAACAAAAAAAGTATTACTTAAAAACTTCTCAAGAGCCTCCCAAAGGAAAAAAAAAAAACAGAAATCAAGACAATCAGCTCTGAACTCCATTCAGTCTCTATCCAACGGTTGGAATTAAATGTTCTCTGTGTTGGAAGTAGCAACTTTCTTTTTGTCTTCAGATTAATAGCTTCAGAGAGAAAAGCACAAGTTCTGGTGCTTGTATACACTTTTGAAAGATTTGCTCGCTGCTTCACTGTGTGTTCCAGTACAGATGAATAAATGGGAGTGTGCCTAGACTGAGTTGTGTGTTGAAATGATGAATTGTAACTCCTGCTGTGTATTCTAGGGAATGCTGAGACAGCTTCCTGTGGTTGGCTCTGTGTTAAACTGGTTCTCTCCGATCCAAAGCTCCATAAAGGGACGGACATTCAGTCTTGCAGCAGGTAGTCCATTTCTCTGTTAGGACAGACTCATTCTGTGTAACCCACAAAGCTATTCTTGTTTCAACCACATGTTTATGTAGGTAAAGTGGAATACTTTGTTCTCAGGTTCTTCATTGAATGTTTCTTAGTTTCAGACTGAATTTAGAAGAAGAGCTTTTGAGAGAGTTACATTTTCTCTTTTAAAAACTTTACAGCTTGAATTTAATTTGCTAACACCCACCACATTTCTTTGACTTGCTGTTTTAGTCGACGTATTCTGTCAACAGTTATTCCTGTTCCAGGTCCTTCAAGTATTTGAGTCACTGATTACATATAAAAACTAATTGAGTTTAAATATAGCAAATCTACAGTATGTGTAACATACAGAGCATGAGTTGGTTAATGACTTGGGTGTTTTTAGGTTCTCTGGATTCCACAGAAGTGACTTACTCCACCAAAGCCCAAGCTGACAGGCCATCCCTGCAGGACACTCCCATTTCTTCATCAAAGAAACTGCCAGGTAAGATAGTTCCTGCCTTTCACTCACACTCGCTCTGGTAATAGCAGATCGCCAATAAAAGCACTTTGTGCAATATGTCTACACTAACCACCACATAATAATTAACTTATCATTTCCTGTTGTCAGCTTTCTTGCTCAAGTTTAAGGTAACCTGTTCTGCTTGTCCTTATTTGACTATGCATAAATCGTCACCGTGTGACTAAAGTTCAGCTTCAGACTGCTCTAGGCGCCAAGTTTATTTATGTTTTTTCCACTCTCAAAGCTAGCGGAGTCAAAAAGAGAGGGACCTTTATTTGGCCGTTTCAGATCCAGGAGCCTCACCCCTGTGATGTTCGAGTCTGCTTGCAGAGGCAGTAATTTAGAAGAAAGTTCACTTAAACGAAGAAGGTGCTAAAACCAGGCCTTGCTTTGTCCTCTGTGTGGAGCTAGCAGTGTAAAATAAAAATGATTCTTTTCAATCATACAAAGCTACTTTACAGATTCAGTATGTTATTGGTCTTCTTGCCAATACAAGGTGTAACAAAGTTTAGAGACATTGCCTATTAAAACTTAAATATGGACCGTCTCTATTTCAAGGTTGTGTGCATATGCATCTGGATTACTTCCAGGTCAGGTGCAATTTTCAGATTCCTGGAAACCCGTTTCTGACCACTTGCATAGAGAGTAAACATACAGAGCTGGGTTTCAGTCTGCACTTACAGCATGTCTTTTATCCTGTCTTCCTTCTCTCACCCCAACCGGTCGCAGCAGATGGCCGCCCCTCCCTGAGCCTGGTTCTGACTGAGGTTTCTTCCTGTTAAAAGGGAGTTTTTCCTTCCCACTGTCGTCAAAGTGCTTGCTCATAGGGGGTCATATGATAGTTGGGTTTTTCTCTGTATCTATGAAGCACCTTGAGGCGACTTTTGTTGTGATTTGGCGCTATATAAGTAAAATTGAATTGAATTGAATTGAACTGTCAGGACAAGGAGAAAACCTTTTTTTTTTAGTTATATGTGACATTCACCGGGTTGTTTTCCCATGAAATCATCTCAGTGTCAGACTGTAAATAGAGAGGTCTATAAACATGCTGGTCTGTCTGAGGGAGAACACTTTACATACTTTCAAGCGGCAAAAAGAAGAGGATGTTTTACCCTCTTCATGGCATTGTACACCAGCTTAGTGCATTAAACAGCCATACCATCACAAGCTTTGTCCAACATGATATACAAATTCATGTCTCCTATGTCACCATTTGGACACAGTGGAGAACATCCAGAAAGCATAGCAGAGGCACAAGTACAAGAGCCGGAAAAAGGACTTTGAGGAAGCAATCGAAATCTAGCAGAGGCGCTGAAAGCTTCACAGCACCGTCTGGATAAAAATAGATACAAGATGACTTTTTCATTCTGAGAGCATTTTGATGAGCAAACCCACAAGTTTGCATGTCATGGTAATCTTTGTTGTTTCTATTATTTTGGTTTATATTTTTGTCACTGAATGCTTTCAGTAGTTTTTGAAAGTTTCACCTCGAAAAGTAAATCCACATGACCATGATTTCATGGAGCCCATTAGTACTTTGCATTTGGTCTCAGCATATTTAGTCCATTTCTCTCTTAAAGAATAGCTTCTTCTCTTTGAAAGATCTACTTTTCATCGTTAGAGAGCTTACAGGTTTATATCTTGACCAGTTTAGTGTTTTCATGAAATCAGCAGGTACTGATTTGTGTTGTACATCACACTTGCCTTGTGCCACAGGTCAGAAGTTATTTCGACGTGCAGGCGCGAGCACAGATTCGACTGAAACCAGCTGCACACAGGCTGAGGCAACATTCCAGGAGGAAAATCCTACTGGGATCGGCAGCAGCATCAACCCTCCGATCTCTCCACCTACACCAGAGATGCCACATCACACCTCAGGCGATTTGGTACCAGAGAAAAACCTGAAGTCGTCTTCTGAGATCGATGACTTGGAAGCCTCAGAAGAGATGCACCCTGAAGGCCAAGAGGCAGAAGGGAGCACAAGATAGGATGACTGTTTCTGCAGGTTTTCTAACCATCTTAGAGCAACCAGCCTAAAAGATGCTTTAAAAAAAGTTACTGTGTAAAATGTAAATAAAAACAGAATGCAATGATTTGCAAATCTCAAACTCAGAACACAGAAAACATGTCAAATGTTTGAACTGAGAATATATCATTTCAAGAAAAATGCTAGCTCATTTTAAATGTAATGGCAGCAACGTGTCTCAAGCTGAGATAGGGCAACAAAAGTCTGGAAAAGTGACACAAAGCAGGATAACTTGCAACTGCAGTAATTAACTGACAACAATTCAGTAGCATGACTGGGTATGAAAAGAGCTTCTTAGATTGACAAAGTTTCTCTGAAGTAAACATGGACAGAGGTTCACCAATCTGCAAAAAACAGCTTTACTCTAAAATTATGGAGCAATTTGAGAATATCTCTGTGGCTAGCATTCCAAACAGTTCAGAACAAACAGAAAATACAGCAAAGACAACCCCAGGACTGTTGAGCAGATACTCTTCTTTCAGACAAGAATAGGGCAGCTCTCGTCTCCCAAAGGTCAAGCCTCCTCGTTTCCCAGACATTTACAGATTTTGTTAAAAGAAGCTGGGATGCTACTCAGTATGAACCTGTGCCAAATTCCAAGTTATGTTGCTGTCATCAAATTCAAAATGACTGTTGAGTGTTTTCCATCAGATGTAGGTGCATTGAATTATGATCAGCTGAGGCAGTCATCGGTGCTACCTGTCAGTTGATTATAACGTTTTAGTGTAGATTTTTCTATCAAACGGGGGACGGGCTGGAGTTTCTGTCAGCTGATTCATCTGGTGTTGGATTACAGAGCAGAGGAGCAGCCATATTATAGATTTCGTTTCAGATTTTAAACAAAATATTTCTTAGAACTCTGGAAATCAAGCAGCTTAAAGTTAGTTTTGACCCCCTTACTGTGAATGGTTGAAGCAAATGATATGCATGATATGCATATGTAAAATACCAACTGATATATTGCCTTCAAACATTCATGTGCGCATTAACATACAGTAAGAGTCAAGTTGAATTTTACAACAATAAACAATCTTTTCTATAGAAACATTTACCCTATTAACAAACATAGTGTACATTAGCCAGAGCTGTGTGAAGCAGAATCTGATTATGGGACATGTGAGATGTTCCCGTTTTTATTCACAAAATGTACTTTTGACTCATCTCTTACCACAAGGGGTTGCTACAGAGCGATGTATGCCAGATGCCTTTCCTGACTCAGTCTCAAAGGGTATATGTGTGTCCAGCTGGAATTGAACCAGCAAACTTTCACTTGCCAAGCAAAAGTGTAAACACTACACTAGAAAACTACTTTTTACACAATAATGGAACCTGAGCAAAAAGTGGGCTTCTGCCACAGAGAAGCTTTGCCTCAGGTATTCACTGTATGAGGGAGAATACTCTTCTCTCCAAAATATTATCCTTAAAATGTAAGTACTATATCAGAGGGACAATCGGGGTTAGGGTGCTTTGTTTTTTCAGTTTCACTGGTTGCCTGTATCTTATGTCTTACTCTTACTTACGGGCTACTTGAACATACTGTATGCATTTTCTACTACTTACAAAATGGATTGTTTTCCTTGACTCTATAGTAGCGCATCAAATAATAATTTATGAAGAGGTTTTGTGTTTTATTATTTTATTATTAAAATTAGGTGACAGGAGAGGAAATGGTTATTTTTCCAGCTATTACTTTGGGGACACATTTTTAAATGAATTGTACAAAAATAATTTACTAAGGTTTATGGTAGATGCACTATTGATGCTTTATTGAAACAGAAATTTAGCTAATGTCACAACACTTATCTTCAACCCTACCAATATAAAACGACATAAATCACTGGCAAACATGACATGGTGGTTTTGCCTCTGCAAGAACAAAAGTCAAACCCCTAAATTTAGCTGGATGTTTTCTTAGTTGCTTTGAGCCCGGTGCTGGTGGAAGGTTTACTGTAAAGAGTAAAGAATGGTTGGAATGAAGATTAAAAACTAATTGCACTTATACTTTAGATAATTATTGTTCTGCTGCTTTGCATTTAAATGAAATGAAGATTAATTTTATTGTTTTTGTTTTGGGTTTTTTGTTACAATTCTAATGCAAAAATAAGTTTCTATATTGAAAAAAGTCTTGAAAACTTGATGTGATTACATCACCGTCTAGATGTTTGATGTGTTTGGAATCTTTTTCGTTTGTTCTTGTTGGTGTTTTTGAGCACAGAAATTCTTTCGTTGTAACTTCTGTCACCACATGTCCAGGGTTCGGGTAATTTCTGATTAACTGTCTGATTTTTAGTCTTTCTTTGTTCAGTTGGGAGTTGATCATTAAACGCAGTAGTCATGTTAATGATTCTTGATCATTTGTAATTCAACCCGAGTCTTAACTGTGTCACAGACAGAGTAATAAGTTAAAGTCAATGAAAAGAAGAAAGAGAATGAAATTAATAAGAGGTAAAGTAAAACATCTATGGCTCGCTGGAGCTCTACAAGAGTCCTTCTAGAGCTAACTGTACTACTCCACACCCATCTTCAAATTCTTTTTTTTTTCTTTTCCATCTTCAAATTCTTTGTAAGTGATCGCTCAGAAATACTTTGGACTGATTTATCATCGCTCCAAGTGATGAGACAAGGGTACAAAAGTCTGGAAAAGCAAATAAAAACTGGGATTATATGTTCTGCACCAGAAAATCCGCTCAGGTCTGGGTGACATAAATTATCAGTGAGTGTGAGGGTCTGTGAAGATTTGTGTAGCTCTTTTTTTTTTTAAATCACCCAGCGTACTCTGCTGGGTGAAAAGAACTTACATTGCAATGTGACAGCTACGCACCTCAGACTGCAGATTTCAAATAATAACAGGAATGGCTACTTGATTTTACAGCCAGTTGTATACAGCCTAGTCTAGGCCTAAGTGATGCTAAAAACAGTTGGAGGATAATTTTGGAACTAATTCAGGTAACTGGCAGCATGTCAGTAACATGACTGGGTATTATGGAAAAAAATCTTAGAGAGGCCGAGTTTCTCAGACATAAAGATGGGCAGACGTTCTTTCAGGTGCTACCTTTAGAGGTTGCCAAAGCAGATCATCTGCCTCCATCTTCCTACTCTGTTACAACAACAATCTACATGTCATCCTTCATTACATCCATGAATGTTCTCTGTGGTCTGCTGCCTGGCAGCTTTTTTCCTGTGATTTGGTTTCTTTTCGGACAGAGAATCCAGGTGAACTGTAAGCCAACCACAATGTGTCACTACTAACCACATGAGAATGTTCAGTCCACTCATTGGGCAAAGGTGCATTGGGCCAGGGGCAACAATACATCAAACCAAGTCTCACTAACAATTTGTAAACCTACTCTTTCGCTTTTGCTTCTGTCAGGAATACGGTTCTGTGTTCTGGATTACTGGAGAACATGGAGAATTTCCATTCATTTTACGGCTAAGTGCTAGCCCATACAGACCTTTTCATATCTATAGTACATTGCCACAAGTTGTTTTTTTTTTTGTTAGCTCAGACTTGCAATGTTGGTTGGTTCAAACTGAAGTCAGATCACATTCACCCCATAAACAGACTGCTCCTGAGTTAAACTGGAACCACACCGAGATGAGCTCCTCCAAAGGGTCAGCTTTTAAAAAAAAAAGTTTTCTGTTTTTATATACCACTCTGAATTGAATAATTGGTTATTATTAATGTCTTCCAAATTGTTTCTTTTTCTCCCATCTCCCTCTCCTCACCCCCAGCAGACAGCTGCCCCTCCCTGAGCCTGGTTCTGCTGAAGATTTCTTCCTGTAGTTTTTCCTTCCCACTGTCACCAAGTGCTTGCTCATTTGGGGCCATCTGATTATTGGGGTTTCCTTGGTATAACTGTAAGGTCTTTACCACACAATATAAAGTGCGTGGAGGACTGTTGTTGTTGTTCTCTGTCAGAACTGATACTCTGACAGGGGACAAAAAGAGACAGCGACTATATATACACCGGTACACAAAAGGGTGATTAGGGAAGTGGAGACAGCTGGGAAAAGCAAAACACGGCTGAACAAAATCACAACAGAAGTGACAAAACTCAAAAGGAAGGAAGACTTTTTAAAGAAACTTGTCAAAACTCAGCTCTTCAAAAAACGTCAAGCTTTTTTGCTCAATTATATACTTTTATTTACACTATTTATTTATGCTGCAGTACGCCAGAAAAAGCACTCAAAGCGCTTTAGGCTACATACTTCATTCTCCTAGTCACACAACACCCAATTGTTGCCGTAACAAGACAATAAAAAGACACAGTGATGATTAATAAATTAATGCCAGTGTCCTTCCGTTTCCACGCCTTTTTCCACTCTCGTGCCAGCAGAGACTCTTTTGATTGGCTGTTAAATAGCAGCCAATCTCATCGATCTCAGAAAGCTTTTTTTTTTTTTTTCTCACTGAAAACAATAATTAATTATCCTGTTGGGATTTTTCATTTCAACGAAATGTATAATCGTCTTGTAACACACACCTCAGCGTACCTTTAGATTGAAAAAACAAGGTCTCTCTCTCTCTCGGACTGACAATAAGCCCCTCCTCTTGTACGGAGCAGCCCTCGCTCCTGGTGGATGATGTTGTCAGGGTGGGCGGAGTCTCTGGCTTTGCAGAAATCGAGGAGACTGCTTCTTTGCAACAGCAGTGGTTCCGGCAGTTTTGCGTGTGGATCTTGCTGTTGTCACTGGATCATCAGTAAGTGTTCTCAAAGCCTTTATCATTTTCACATGGGTAGCTTAGATGAGATCACAATCGCTGTGGAACTGGCACATCGTGATTCTGTCAGGTCTGTTAAACGTCAGTGCACTGGGATCTGCAGCAGCCCGCAGCAGCCTCGACTGGATAGCTTTTAATGAAACGTCTGTCTCATTTTAACATATTACTAGTTTGGATTGGCCAGCCTATTACGATTCATGAACCTCTAATCTCTGTGTGAACCAGCCAGAACCAGTGGGATCCAGATTTTTCAGAAGAGCGGAATGCCAATAGCACACACATACTGTCTTTATTGTCCTGGTTTATGGCAACTCCAGTCTGCAGCAAAGGGCGGCCGTGTAATCAATACCTTGTTTACATGTATTCAAATCAGGACTCTTCACAGCGACTCCTAAAAGCATCAAACATGTACTGCGACATGAACGAATTTAAAGGTTATCAGAATAACGATATATAAAATAAGGTGTTACTCGCTATCATTACCGACACGAGACACTATATTAACAAATTTATTTTGTTCTGGTTGTTCTTAGATAAATACTTGCTGTATAACTGAAGTAAGGAGTTGAAATGTTTTATTTTATAGATTATTGGCCCAGGTTTGTATCACAATGATAAACAGAGAAAACATAATCGCGTTATGTCTGTGTAACATTTTATGTACGAACGAGTAGCTGAAAAAAAAAAGTTCCTCTGATGTTTTTCCTTAATAATTTCTTTAAATTGGGATTGCTCAAAAATCTGATGTGCATTCTGTCAATAAAATAAAAGCAGGTAAATCACTTTTATGAATCGGGACATATTAAAATGTAATCTGGTCTTAAATTTGGGTATATAGAAACAGTAAACCTGAACGATATACATATATTGGTTGTATCATTGTTTTTATATATATATATATATATATGAATAACAAAACATAAATCAAAATCCCATTACTTATTTAGGAAACGTAATCAATGCTGAAGTGGTGTGTTAAAAACTAAGTTCATCCTTACTTCCATAGGAATAAGAAGTATCTGCTGCTCCTCTGTTCCATTCTAAGAAAGCACAAAATTGCTTTCCGGTGTTATGCAGATGATACTTAGTATCGTCTGTTGCATGTTGTGGTTAGTCACTTCTTTCTGTTTCGTCTTCAGCTTTTGCAAAATGCTGCTGCACAGGTTTTAACTGGAACATGGATGCGAGAGCACTGCCTGCCTGTTTGAGGGTCCATTTTAACATTTTACTTTATTTGTTTGTTTGTTTGAAATTCTTTATTTAAGAACAGCGTCAGTCAGAAATGGTACAAAATGTTTCCACCACACATTATTATACAAAGTTCTACCACAATGTGTTTATGTGTTTCCAGTTTCCAGGTTGTTTCTAGCTCAGAGGGTGACACTGCAGGGACAAAGATCACTGTCAAAGACATGATACTGTTATCTGTTGGATTGGCAAATACGACCAAGAAAAGTCATTATTTTATATGTGAAGTCACAGTTTCAGATTTGACACTTGAAGTGTCTGAATCTGACATAACCCAGAAAGGTTTTCCACCTGTGAATGAGTAAAAAGACAACTTATCTTCCAGCCTTATAAAAACTGCAGTGTCTCCGACATTGAACATTTGGGTTCTTATATTTGTCTTGATGTAGGGTTTTGAAATGTGTCATCACGGTCTTCCAACAATGCTCTCTCCAAGTCAGCTGTTAGTTGAAGACCATTGGCATTTGCCAATACTACCCCAGGCTTGCTCTGATCGTCTAACCCCCACCTCAGACTCCCATTTCTCTTTGACAAATGAAGTATTGTCATTGTTAGCAAAGGAGAGCGTATTGTATAGTTTACATATCCCTTTAGTTAAAGTTTTATTCAAAGCAAGGTTTTTTAATTTTTTGGAACTCTCATTCTGATGTTGTTAAATTTACAGGAGTATGATTCTGGACGTAATAGTTCTGCAATTAAAGATATTTTAAAAAATAGTTTTGCTCCAAACTGCATCCTGTAAAAAGAAAAGGCTATGAAATTTACCCTTTTGTGTGAATGAAATACAGGTCCTAAGTAAGGATTCAAGTTTCAGTTAGTAGTTTCCTTCCATTAAACTTTGTAGTCTTTATTGCACTGTTAAGGTTCAAATATTGAGGAAGGAGAGTACAAACAACCATGGTCCAGAACTTGGTCAAACAATTGATTTTAATGAAATACACGCGTGGGGGGGGGACCAGCTCCGTTTGCAGACAGCGCTGATCTCCGACTAATCAAAGCATAAGCATTTGATTAGTATACCATCAGGGCTTGAATTTAATGACGCCCCCTCATGCGTCATCAGATACGATATATGCATACGTCAATTCAAAACCACAATGACTTTTAACACAGTTTGAAAAGGAACATTGTCTCTATCTTCATGGCAGATGTTTCGTGTCAACCTTTTGACTACCGCTTCTCCAACCCGCAGTTACAAGTCAACATGATTAACCTCTCAAAACCACAATAACAATGACCTATAAATGATTCTCTCTAACTGAGTGTGTGTGTGTGTGTCGTCCTTAAATGCTCTGTCATCTCACCCGTTGCACTTCTGTAAAAGCACGCTCTGCAAACCTGCAATTTCCTGTCAGCCTGACTTTTGCACAGAGTGTAGTCAGAATCAACAAAATCAGCACATACACACTTAAGATTATAACAAGCATTCAAAAGCATTTAAGCTTATAGATTCAACTCAACAGTTTAAAGTGGTTATAACTGCACCTGTAATAAAGGCTAATTGGGTGCCAATATGTTTAAACTAGAGATGGACCAATCCGATATTACGTATCGGTATCGGTCCGATACTGACCTAAATTACTGGATCGGATATCGGAGAAAAATTAAAAAATGTAATCCGATCCATTAAATATCACGAAAGCACCTCACAAAACTTGCAACACGCCGTAACTCACCTCAGAACATTAGCACGTCGGAGCAGTATGCATCACGTGATAGAGCGGCTGTGGCATGCAGGACCTGTTGGTGGTCTGGATAGCATTTGGAGCTTCGCTAGCAACCCGGCATTTCATCTCCGACAAAGTTATCCCGAGAGAAGTAAAGCAAGTGTGTCAGTCCATCTCTGAATGTTTGTAAAGCATTCCTGCGTTAAGCTTAACAAAGGATATATGGAGCGACTGCCTCTTCTCTTCCCCCTCCCTCTCTTGCTGCTACTTCAATCATGAAACTGCTTAATGATCAGCTGATCGGCTTTTCTGTCGTGAGTCCGTCTCTCTTGTTTGCTTTTGGCCCACTTTGCACCAGAAAGAGGAAACCAGCGGATAAACAACAGCAGCACGTTTAAGCTTGATAAGCTGTTGTTAGAATTTATTTAATATTACTTTCTACACCAGGATCTTTTTTTACTAGCTGACATTGGTAACTGTGCAGGGGCGGATCTAGCAAAGTTTAGCCAGGGGGGCCGATAGGGCATTAACAGGGAAAAGGGGATCACAAAGACATACTTTTCTTTCTTATTCTCATTTAAAATGTCTAGCTTTTAATAAATAATTATCTGACACCCAAAGTTTTAATTTAATGCAAAATGAATAGAAGTCCATTACTGTATATAGTAACTATTAAGTCTAATATATATACCCTAGTAAGCTATAGTACTTTTTCCTTTGGGAAGGTACCATCTGTGCAGTCTGCAATTTTGTTGAAGAAAGATGTTGAATCTATTTAATATTTTAATATATTGAAAAATAATTTATTTCTGTGCATTTTTTTTTCACACTGCATCAAATTAAGGTTGATTACGTCGATTAAGCATCATGAGGTGGAGCGTGAGGGGTGGTTCCCTATTTTTTATTTATTTATTTTTGGGGTTTTTTTGCATACAGGTATAACAGAATAGCTTTAGTGTAGTTGTTGTTTTAAACTTGAGTATGAACTTATACAAAATGCAGCAAGATATTTAAAAAAAACTGTTTTGTTGATTAAAACACACTATATCGGATTCATATCGGTATCGGCAGATATCCAAATTTATGATATCGGTATCGGACATAAAAAAGTGGTATCGTGCCATCTCTAGTTTAAACATCTGAATGCAATATCAACACTGTAGATTATATTATTAGTGCAATCGTAATGATGATGATGATTATTAACAATAGCAGTAAAATAATTTCCCTGATCTCCACAGCACCAATGAAGTAGAGGAATTGATTGTGCTGCAAGGTAGTAGCTTCTTCAGCATGGTAGAGCCATCCCTTCTTTCTTTTCCCAGCTGCAACACGCTGAAACTGATTCTAGGTTTCTTTCCCTGCCAGATAATCCCTTTGTCCCAATTGCTAAACTGATTATCGCTTACTGTATGTCTACTGATAGGATTCAAGGATGTATGAAAGGCAGGGGAGGATATTCATGTTGACAGCGATAATCTTTGTGTTTAGATTTAAAAATGGTATAAGGTTCCATCTTTGCAAGTTTGATTTTATTTAATAGGATAAGGGATTGTGATTGGCTTGTGAAAGTTTTGTTGGGTAGTTAAGCAATTCAGCATCCCAACAGAGATTGAAGCTGTAGCTGTTCTTTGAGTCAATACATTTTAATGTCAAAGCCTGTGTTTTTCATATATTGATTTTGTAACCTGACAGTTTTCCAAAGAAAGCCATAACTCTGTAAAAACTCTGTTTCTGGCTCCATCAGGAAAACAACAACTTTGTTACCTTACTAATTGTCTCAGGGGCTCAATGAACAACACAAAGAGGAGAGGGTGATGGTGATGATCACTTTCATTTCAGCCTAAAGTGTTACTGCATTAGGTGCTCGCTGCCTCTCAAATGAGATCACAAAATAGATTGCAATGCGTGTAATAATGCATGTGCGTGATTGCATTATGGCTTGTTTCTGCAGTCATATATAGTCTGGTTTTATGGTTGCTGGTTTATCAATCAGCTGTGAGTGTACGACATAATTGTAATGATTTTGTAATGGTTTATAAAGTCAGCAGGTCAACATCATTTCTTCCTCTGAATGAGCCACTGTGTAGTCTGTAATTTAAAAAAAAAAAAAAAAAATATATATATATATATATATATATATATATATATATATATATATATATATATATATATATATATATATATATATATATATAAAGCAATAGACCTTTCAGCCCAGTTCTATTTCTTATGCATAATCCATCATATAAAATTGGCTCAAATGAAAAAGTCTCTTTTAAAAAATTGTTTTATGAGTTTTAATCTTTTAACTTTATGCACTTTGCATTAAGCAAATATGAAATTATATGCAGCAGTCTTTCACTTAAGACATTAGTTTAATATTTAAACCTATTTTCTGCATATTCCAGCATATAAAATAAGTTAAACTCAGCAAACAATAAATAGAATCAAAGATTCAGCAGCACCGAGTCCTGTCGCTCTTAACTCTGTTGTCAACTGTTTAGCAGGAGTGGGGCGGGTGGAGGTTTTCCCGGTGCAACAGCGGTCATGTCAGTGGGGGGATCCCAATTTAAGGCCTTTTTTCTTTAAGAGTCTTTGAGATATTTGTGTTCAAACAGCTTGCAGAGGTCTGAAAGTCGACTAACACACCAGAAGGTTGAGCAGAAGACTTGGATGATTTGACATGGAATGACTTGGAACCCCCAAACATTAATGCCCTCTGATTTCTTAAGTACTTAACACAGTTGGTTTGCCTGGCCTTTTTTTACATAACATAGTGTCGAGCTGTTCTCTCAATGGGTTAACATTTTGAACTTTGAAGATCTTGATTTACAAATAGAATACTAGCATAGTGAAACTATAGACAGTGCACAAGTGAGATGAAGAGGAGATTTCAGGCACGATGGAGTGGGCGGAGACAAGTGTAAGGGATGATTTGTGACAGAGGGATTCCAGCAAGATTTAAAGGGAAAGTTTACAAGATGGGAGTGAGATATGCTATGATATATGGTTTAAAGACTGTGGCAACAAAATAACAGGAGGCAGAACTGGGGGTAGCAGATTTGAAGATGCTAAGAATTTCCCTGAGAATGACCAAGATTAGAAATGGGTATATCAGAAGGACAACTCAGGTCAAGCATTTTGGAGAGAAAGCTAGTGAGGCTAGGTAGAGATGGTTTGTGGTGCAGAGGAGGGAATAAGGTGTCAGCAGAGAATCTGCAGAGAATGTTAAGTTAAGTTTCTTGGGACTCTAGCCCATAGCTATAATCTATATTGTATACATTGCTGTGCAAAAGTCTTAAGCCCGCTAGACTAGACTCCATCGATTGCATTTTCATCCAAGTATTAAAACAATCCTTTGTACACCACCACCGTGGCGGCATGCAGAGATTAAAATACAAATTTACATGATATTTGGAGGCGGTGCAGTTAACAGTAACATTTACTTTGTTGTTGATGCTAACATGGATGTGACAGTTGGTATTTACCTTAATCAGAGGATGTATCTTTTTGTGAGTAGGTGTATACTGACTTCAGAATTCATAGAGGTCCTTGTTCTGTTTCAGAATTCATACCACAGCCTTATGTAGTATTTTAGGTGCTCAGAACAAAAACATTTCATATATTTACAGTTTCATTAGATACATTCAGTGTTAGTAGCTGTGCTTTGGATTTCTTAGCTGCTGTATTCAATAGTACCACCGCACAGCTGATTACACAACAGATTTGTTGTCAAAGTAAGTTCAGTTTGTTTAAGGACAGGGCAGAAATGCTGCAGGTTTAGGCAAAACAAACAAACAATCACACAAAAACTGTAAATATAATTCAGATGTTCTGGAGAACAGTTTGGTTTTGTTTTTTGGTGGGTTTTCTTACGCTTCACAGGTGGACATTCTGGTGACCTTTGGATCATTGTCTGCATAACCCTTCAGGGTTTAAGCTGATGACTGAACTGTTTCTTATTGTTAAATTATGACCCAACTGAGACGTCTAGTTCTTTAGATGTTTCTCTGGGTTCTTTTGTTACCTCCTGGATGAGTCATTGGTGTAGTCTTGAAATAATTTTGGCAGAGTTCATTTTTAACATAGCTGGTTCCTGCTAGTCACAACGGATAGCTGGTTCTGCTGGAGTTCTCTTCTTGGTAACCATTAACAGCAGTCTCACTTGATGTCATGCCTACTTATTTCAAACAACTCCAGCAGTATATTCTCTGATTTAAAAACCTATTTTGAAGCTCCCTTTTCTTTCAAATATTTAAGAGAAAACTGTACTCTTAAACATTAGATTGTGTTTCTGGATGTTTCCCAAACTGGTTTTAAAGTCGTCTTAAGCACAAAATCTGTATTTTTATTAATTCTTAATGATCTTTTACTACTTTTTAAGTGACTTTGACTTTCTTGTGCTCTGCTGCTTTAGACACAATAGACCACACTCATGGTTCATTAAAACACTATGTGGGCCTTAAAGGTATAGCCTTAGAGTGGTTTAGGTTCTTTTAACACATAGAACCTTCTTACCATCTTGGTGATCTATGTCATATGGAGTCCCACAAAGATCAGTTCTCTGGCTAATCCTTTTTTCCCTTTACCTTCAGTGCCTGGCATTGATTTTTTTTTTTTTTTAATTTTAAAAGATGGCCTTCCACATTTCCATGTGCCTGGCACGCATGCCTATAAAAAGAAATGTCTCCCTTAAACACTCCAGTAATGGTTTAGGGGAGATGGATGAAAACATGGAAAGCTTTATGATGTCATTATGTTCTGACCCAGCAGTGCCTGTGCTGCTCCTCTCTTGGACTTGGTCCTCTGCAGCTAAACTCACAGTAACAAACCTTGGTGTGAAACAAGACTGTAATTTTAAACTAGATAAGATAGATTCTTTCATTAAAGCATTTATCACTTTAGTCCAATATCCAGAACCAAATCCACATTATTATTTTAAGTTTTTGAGCATCTCCTTCATGCTCTGATAACAATGCAATTGGACTATTATAATGCACTTTATGTTGCAATGTTTTCTTTGGTCAATCCAAAATGCTGCAGTTTTTCTCTTAACTGGTACTCACAAGCATAAACACATCCCATTGTCCCTCCACTGGCTTCCTGTTCATTTTTGAATATTTGATCAGTTTTAAGACCTTTAATGCATCAGCACCACTGACTCCATCTGTAGGAGTCCTTAAAACCTGGATGAACAAGTTTTTTCAGGTATTATCCCGAATTTGTGGAATGAGCTCATTGCCCATGTTAGGATGGCCCAATTACTGCCTGTTTTAAAACTCTTTTTTAAAATTTTATTCCTCTGCGTTTGACTCTGAATAACTCAGCGTTTAACTTTTTTCATTGCCTTTTTATAAAATAATTTTATTGATTTGTTGTGCAGTGTTTTGGTACTTTGTTTGGATTTTACTGCACATTTTATTGCACACATATTACTCCTTCCTATAGGTTTATTGTAGAACAATTAAGGTCTTCACCTTACAATATTAAGCACCTCGAGGCGACTGTTGTTGTTATTATAAATAAAATAAAATTGAATTGAACTTTAATTTTACTACTGAGTGGGACCAAAAATATCTCATATAGAATCACCACTCCCATTCTTTAAAAAAAAATGCATAAACAAAAAGGTTTGCTCACACTTCCATTACCTGATATTACTGCGGCATTAACAGGATTAACACTGGTTTCTGCCACCAAAGCTCTGAACAACATTAGTGCTAATTTACATTTTGGATACAGAAAGGGAAAAATAGATTGACCTATATAGAAAAATGAATGGATATTCACAGAGTTGAAATCATCCAACAGTACATAGTGTATATGTTTCCCAGTTTGCTTGTGCAGGTTTTTAAAATAATGACCAGGGCAAATATCTTCACTCTACTGATCACTGGTCACTGGTTTAAAACCCTATCGTTGAGACACACACACACACACACCACACACACACACACACACACACACACACACACACACACACACACACACACACACACACACACACACACACACACACACAGGCACAGACACAGACACAGACATGCATACACAGAAGGCAGACGTCACAGTTGGAAGCATGTCAAACACCAGCTACTCTTGTTCTATGATTTAATTTTTCTGACAAAATCATTTGTTCCCCAGAATAAAGTAGAACACCCTTATGGCTTTTTATGTTTTTATGTTTGTTAAAAATTCTTCCATGAATTTTTAACAAATGATTGTTTCATAGAGTTCATTGGATCTGGGATTCTTCATATGTAAGGAGGCTTTATAAATAAAATCAATCTGATCAATGTGGTTTTCATGTTCAACAAATGCTAATTAAACTTAAAGTGATTGTTGCATGGCATAAATTTGTCAAAATTTGTCAATTATGAGGAGAAATATTATATGCCCCACTTCTGTAATCTTACTCAGTGGAAACAAGAAACATACAAATGTGTCTTTATATTCATTTAGCGCCTGGGCTGTTGCCATAGTGACAGGGTGGTAATGTCAGTTGCATTTTAACTTGGTTCTTGTCACTGGGAAATAGCAATGACTGAACAACATGAACCTGTGATAGTCATGTATTTTACTTTTATGTGAACAACACCTGCACAGCGCTTGACTAGGAAAGTAAATGAACAGTTACAGTGTTTAAAGAGCATCTGAACCACTTGTTAACAGCCTCGATTGCATCAAGTGCTCAAAGGAGATATTTCTGAACAACTTTAAACATGTTTGTTTGTCTCAGTAACCCAGGAAAGTAAAACTTCCCATAATTACTTTTACTTAGCATTATTATGAATGGGGCCTCAACATAAATTAATAATCCACAACTAAAGTCCATATGATTTTAACTATTTCATTTGACAGTAGTGCTGCTGAATTCCTGTTGAGTTCAGATTTCAGCTTATTACAGTGCAAACTGTGAACTTCTTCTCCCCCTTGGCATATGAAGATGCAGTCTTGTGTAACTTTCACAATCAAAACCAGTTTTTTCCAGTTCATGAGGCGTTGCCAAGAAACCGTCTGTCTGTGCATGCATGTCTTTGTATGTTGTGCTTGCAGTGTGCAAGCGCCAAGGTTTCCTAGCCTGTGAAAGCAGATAACTGGATTTTTCCTGTTCCTGC
Source organism: Aulonocara sp. 'chitande type north' Nkhata Bay (assembly GCF_057382095.1). Lineage (NCBI taxonomy): Eukaryota > Metazoa > Chordata > Actinopteri > Cichliformes > Cichlidae > Aulonocara > Aulonocara sp. 'chitande type north' Nkhata Bay. The sequence goes on from NC_141347.1 coordinate 10,495,992, forward strand.
AGACAGTGTTACATAACACATGATGAATGAGGAGAAAGTGCATACAGCCATCCCTGCCTTTGCCTCACTCTACCCTTAGTTCTTTTTATCATAGAATACTATTGTCATAGTAGTTAAAGTGCTACTCTCTACCTTAAAAAATAACAAATATTTTAACAAAAAGTTCTTCTGGTAGTGGGCTTGCCCAAATTTTAACATCATCAAACTCTCAAACACCCTTGAATAATACTATATGAATATAATATAGTGTTCCCAGTAAATCACCACTGTCTAATAGTAGGTCTGGGTAGCCATAGCCCCCAGGACATTAAGCAGGCATGGAAGAGATCCAGGCCACAGACATCTAGTGGACCATGAGAGCCCTAGAAGGACCTCCGCAGGGGCAGGTGTAAATAAAAATTTCCAGTTCACTCTGTCAAACGCTTTTTCTGCATCTAGAGACAATATTGTGGTTTCAATGTTTTTACTGCACGAATAGTCTATTAAATTAAGTGATCTACATGTATCTGTTGATGACTTTTATGAAACCAGTTTGGTCAGGATATATTATGAGGGAGGTTTTCTTCTCTAATTTCTTTGAGAGAGCTTTGCAGATTATTTTCATGTCAACCTTGATAAGGGATATTGGACAATAGCTGGTGGGAAGAACAGGGTCTTTGCCTGGTTTTAGCAGGAGACGTTGGCAGAATTCATATTTGTTGGTAGTCTGCCATTTTCTTATATTTCCTGTAACATTGTGTGGAACACTGCTGCCAGAATTCTTTGCTGGAAATCCATCTGGACCTGCAGCCTTATTATTGAGCATACTTTCCAGGGCTTACTGGAGTTCACCTGATGTCAGCGGTGAATCCAGTGCTGTCGCTTGACTTAAAAATAACATTTATATTTGATTTTCTTTTTTCCATCCAGTAGTGTGCAAACAACTCAAGAGCTCATATTCACATAATTGTAACTGTAATGTAATTACTAAATTTAATACGTAATATGTTACTACTTTACTGAAGAATGTAATGTGTTTACAGTAACACATTGCTTTGGAATGTGTTACACTGTAGACAGGTCAAGCAGAGTGTGGCACTGGAAGTAACGACACAAACACTTGTGTGTGGGAGGGGTTTGGTAAGGAGAAGGAAAAAATACTTTTATATGTGTACAGCGAGGCTGGGGTCCTACAGAATTCAGTTAAATATGGTCGGGTGTGGAAAGAATGCTTCACAGGTTTCCACAGAAGAAGCATAGTTTAGGGATAAAGGGGAATACTCACCCATCACTGGATGTGAAGTCACTGAAAAACCTCATTTTGGTTCAAAATCACAAACTATTTGAAGCCATTTGCAATTATTTTGATTGGTCATTCTCTACCCCGTGTTTGTTTTTATGTTCTGGTGATTATTAAATTAAAGAGTTTTGGCTCTCTCTCCATTCTTTTAGATAGTGGCTTCAAGATACCCCAGGATTTAATCCAAGATTGCATAGATATGAGACTTGCTGCTAGAATGACTTTGTAAAAAACCTACACTTTTGACTCCTCTGCTGTGACAGATGCCACATTCTTGTTTATTTAATAAAGTTAATGTGCTTTTTTTTGTTTGCTTTTTTGCACCTCTCTGCTCTCTCTGATCCCCCCTTCCCCCTTCTTCCCCTTTCCCTCTTTCTTTCCTTTGTTTTTATAGGTGACTTGGAGACGTTAGAAGCTGAGCACACTTTTTGCCTGTCTCTCACACTTTTTGACTGTGGCTTTTTGCCATGGCAACCTCCTTGATCAGTCGTCAGCTGGCTTTCTCTCTGCAGAAAAACGTGTGGCTCAGTGCTTCAGGTAAATCTAGCACTACACCAGATCCTTGTTTTCTAGTCAGGATATAACATTCAGTAGGTAAAGATGTGTTACCAGTGTTGGAGAGTGTCTTAAAACTGTTTGGACCATTGTGTAAATTAATCTTATTCTTCCAGCCATATTAGTGCCACAGCTAATAGGCTAAGCTTTTCCACATGTGAGGAATGTATTGCTTATTTCAAAGTGACTTTAAGAATTTTCAGATGATTTTTTTTAGTTGAAATGTCTCATCTGAAAATACAATTTTAATACCTCTCATGGGTAAAGCAGTGAAAGCAGAATAGCATTGTGTAATCAGTGTAAATGTTTAAACCGAAGGAGGATGTGCTTATCAATACACATGTTTGTGCTTTTCCAAGATGAGTGACTGAGTGGTGTGTCAAAGGTCTTCTGTCCATAACCACGAAGCCAGACATACTACTGTAAATCTGAGTAACAAGTAAATTATTCACTACACATGGGACACTATTGCGTTGGCAAAATCTGTCTACAGACAGCTGCCGTTATCCGATAAACTGGATTTGTGACAGGCGTCTCCATAAAGGCTGTTTTATATAGTAAAACAATGTGAAAGAGGAAGCTGTCTAGACTGTATAATATGCTATAAATAATTAATGCATTACAACAACTGTGGATTTAAAGTTGAAGCTCTGCCCTTCAAGATGTGATTGAAGTACAGACTTATTTTGTTCATTTTAATTCCAGTCTGGTTGTGTGCAGAAGCAAAATCACAAAAAAGTGTTGCTGTTCCCAAGCGTGTGGACTAACTATATATAAATGTGTGTTTTGGAGCAACTAAATTTATCTCAAGAAAGTGTTCACCTGCAACTGCTTCATAAACGGTTGGTATAAATGTCCAGCGGAGCACTGATATGAGCTTTAAACCTTATCTTTGCTTGTTTGATAGTAGATCAACTAACAGCCTAGTCATTCATGAGATGAGCTATTTCAGTTCACAGAACTTGTTGCTGTAACCGCTAGCTCAGTAAAGATGACCCCAAATTGTCCAGAACCAGTAAGAACTAGTTTCTGGGCTTATCTTGTTTTTCAACTGTGAGTCAGAGTTACCGGGATAGAGGACACTGTAACGGTCGGGGCAGATACTATGGATTTTGTTGTATAGTTGTTTGAGATATAACTATGGAAAAATATAAATTTCCTTATTTGCTCCCAAGCTGCCCTGAGCTTATCCAGGACAGAGGACATAGTTAGGGACAGTATTAGAGTATATTTGCCTTTAAAAAATCATAACAAAGAAGCAAAAGTTGCCAGCACTTTATTTGTTTCTATCATGGCTGGCACCACATGTAAAACACCAGGACATGACCACAAAATAAGTACCAAATATTACACCCCTCACACCCACACATTTATGAACTTTTTTGTGGTTTCTCCACAAGGTTGCAGATATGTCAGCAAAGCAGCAGCAAAGACACAGGTGGAGTTTGACTACGATGGACCCTCCATGACAACTACAGTCCCTGGTCCACGATCACAAGTAATGGTGTACACACACACCACACCACACACACACACACACACACAGACACATTTATTGCAATCAAAAGCTTTTCTCTCTCTTTCTATTTCTAGGAGCTGATGAAACAACTGGGACAAATACAGGTGAGATGTGTGTGTTAGTATTTGTGGTTTCTGCTACTTACAGTTGAGCATGATTGTCTACAACAGCATAAATACAACAAGAGTACTTCTCCATCCTTTTATATATGAGTTTATTTATTTGTTTTTACTGAATGCCTTGTTTCGGTTGATACTGGTTCTGGATACTGATCTCCTACAACCGCTGGCAAAAATTATGCAGTCATCACATTTGCAAGATGTTCAGCAACTTTGTAATCTAAAAGAAATACCTGAACAAATTTCAATATTTTTAATCATGTTCAGGCTATAACAAGCTGGCTGCTTTTGGTGGATATGCAGAAAATATTTATTGAACAAAAGTTGGCATTGGAAACTGGTGAACTGGTCTTTTTTTTTTGTGTGTGTGTTTTTCAGGGGTTGCATATTTTTTTTGGAAATTATTTCACTGATTATGTTTGTACATTAATAACTGAACATTTTTTAGTATATTGCATTTTAATAACATGATACAGTGGGGCAAAAAAGTATTTAGTCAGCCACCGATTGTGCAAGTTCCCCCACCTAAAATGATGACAGAGGTCAGTAATTTGCACCAGAGGTACACTTCAACTGTGAGAGACAGAATGTGAAAAAAAAATCCATGAATTCACATGGTAGGATTTGTAAAGAATTTATTCGTAAATTAGGGTGGAAAATAAGTATTTGGTCAATAACAAAAATACAACTCAATACTTTGTAACATAACCTTTGTTGGCAATAACAGAGGTCAAACGTTTACTATAGGTCTTTACCAGGTTTGCACACACAGTAGCTGGTATTTTGGCCCATTCCTCCATGCAGATCTTCTCGAGAGCAGTGATGTTTTGGGGCTGTCGCCGAGCAACACGGACTTTCAACTCCCGCCACAGATTTTCTATGGGGTTGAGGTCTGGAGACTGGCTAGGCAACTCCAGGGCTTTCAAATGCTTCTTCTGGAGCCACTCCTTTGTTGCCCGGGCGGTGTGTTTTGGATCATTGTCATGTTGGAAGACCCAGCCTCGTTTCATCTTCAAAGTTCTCACTGATGGAAGGAGGTTTTGGCTCAAAATCTCACGATACATGGCCCCATTCATTCTGTCCTTAACACGGATCAGTCGTCCTGTCCCCTTGGCAGAAAAACAGCCCCATAGCATGATGTTTCCACCCCCATGCTTCACAGTAGGTATGGTGTTCTTGGGATGCAACTCAGTATTCTTCTTCCTCCAAACACGACGAGTTGAGTTTATACCAAAAAGTTCTACTTTGGTTTCATCTGACCACATGACATTCTCCCAATCCTCTGCTGTATCATCCATGTGCTCTCTGGCAAACTTCAGACGGGCCTGGACATGCACTGGCTTCAGCAGCGGAACACGTCTGGCACTGCGGGATTTGATTCCCTGCCGTTGTAGTGTGTTACTGATGGTGACCTTTGTTACTTTGGTCCCAGCTCTCTGCAGGTCATTCACCAGGTCCCCCCGTGTGGTTCTGGGATCTTTGCTCACCGTTCTCATGATCATTTTGACCCCACGGGATGAGATCTTGCGTGGAGCCCCAGATCGAGGGAGATTATCAGTGGTCTTGTATGTCTTCCATTTTCTGATGATTGCTCCCACAGTTGATTTGTTCACACCAAGCTGCTTGCCTATTGTAGATTCACTCTTCCCAGTCTGGTGCAGGTCTACAATACTTTTCCTGGTGTCCTTCGAAAGCTCTTTGGTCTTGGCCATGGCGGAGTTTGGAGTCTGACTGTTTGAGGCTGTGGACAGGTGTCTTTTATACAGATGATGAGTTCAAACAGGTGCCATTCATACAGGTAACGAGTGGGGGACAGAAAAGCTTCTTACAGCAGACGTTACAGGTCTGTGAGAGCCAGAGATTTTCCTTGTTTGAGGTGACCAAATACTTATTTTCCACCCTAATTTACGAATTAATTCTTTACAAATCCTACCATGTGGATTCATGGATTTTTTTTTTTCACATTCTGTCTCTCACAGTTGAAGTGTACCTCTGGTGCAAATTACTGACCTCTGTCATCATTTTAAGTGGGGGAACTTGCACAATCGGTGGCTGACTAAATACTTTTTTGCCCCACTGTATATCATTTTTAAAAGTCACTTTATCTTCCGTAGTAGGTCTCTACTGTAGTTAGTAGGTATGTAGTGACACTGAGGCAACAACTACACTCATCATTGTATGAAACTTTTCAGCATTACAAACAAAAATGTGGAACACACACACAAACCTAGACATGTTTTAGAAAGGCAGTCAGACAAACTGTGACCTCAAATGTTCAAATGGCTCATTGTATTCAGGCCAAAATAAGCAAAAACCGCATCTAAGTATGACATACAGATAGGATGTCCTACGAGAGCTCTGTCAGCTTATTCTAACATGTTTGCCTTTAAATATTAATTGATAGTAATACATATTCTCTTGAAATTGTAATACTTTTTCTCTAGCTACAATGACTATGCCATGCTTCTGTGTGTGTGTTGGTAGATTGGGTCTGTAAGTATGTTAAGTCAGTGAACTACATAAATAATTCCTGGAGCACAATATGCTGTTCCCTCTTTTTTTTAGCACCATCGACTCTTAAGGTTATATGGTGCTTCTGTCGTATCTGAAGCTCAGTGATACCAGAGATGGCATTATGCAAGTGATGTCTTCATATTGTGCAGGTGTTTGTGTGTGGATTTTGATATAATTTTATTCTAATTGTTTGTATTGTAGTAACAATAAAGTTATTAATAATTTTCAAGGAAACTTTGAAGCATGCTAGAAAGACTGTTAAAAGGTTACAAATGCAGAATGAATTGAAGGCGTTATGTTTACCTTCAACATAAGATTCTTCAAGAACCATAATAGGCTGAATTTATTTTCTAAACATATGCTAAACTGTGCTGTTTTGTTAAACTGCACTGTTTTTTATAGCAAATAACTTGCTGCTTTTGTCTTTACAGACTTTTTGTTATCATATTCCAGACTCGAGAATAATTTATGAATATCTTTATACTCTTAATCGTAAGTACCATGTGAGGTTTTTAATACATAACATGTTTTTCCCCAGAATACTGGTGCCATCAACTTTTTCTGTAACTATGAGGAGAGCAAAGGGAACTACCTAGTGGATGTGGATGGGAATCGCATGCTGGATATCTACACTCAGATTTCTTCCATCCCAATTGGTTAGTACAGATATTTATGTAATAACTTCAGTTTAGATTGTTGAATTGTGAGACAGGGATGAAATCTATAATCATAACAAATGTTATTTTATATTGCATAGCTGTCATTGAAAAAGGGCAGACACTATGGTTGGATAATAAATGGTTTCACCCAGCCATGAGCCATGAGTGAAAGACGTTTTTGAATTTTAATTTATATTGTCTGAAAAATGGCCAAAAAAATCACAAATTCTGCCAGGCTATGTTAACTCAGTGTAAAGTGCAATGGTTTTGTACTTAAGACAAGTTAGTATGAAAAACATAATTTGCATATAAGCCCTCAGTTTGTACTCTTTCTCTGTGTGTGTGTGTGTGTGTGTGTGTGTGTGTGTGTGTGTGTGTGTGTGTGTGTGTGTGTGTGTGTGTGTGTGTGTGTGTAAAGGAGTCTACCTTAACATCCATCAGAAAAAACTATATGTAGCTGGCTGTGTAGATCAGCGGCCCCCAACCTTTTTTGCGCCACGGACCGGTTTATGCCCGACAATATTTTCATGGACCGGCCTTTAAGGTGTTGCGGATAAATACAACAAAATAAAACTAGTACCGGTACCGAAAAAAAGAAAATTTATTCATAACACACATGAAAAGACCAAGGAAAACCGAGTAAATGATAAAAACGATAACAAAATAACGCTGAAAACCGATTAAAAACCCTGAAAACTATACATTTCAGCCCTGAGCCTCAACTCTCGCAGTCCAGTACCAAACGAGTCACGGACCGGTCCGAGGCCCGGGGGTTGGGGACCGCTGGTGTAGATGAATGGCTGCATGCTTAAAATGTATTATCATTATTAATTTTTCTAATGTTAAGAAAGTTTTTTGTGTCATAATTTATGATTTCAAATGTTTTTCCATTTCATCTAGTTAACTCAAGTCTAAAAAGCAATGGGGACTACTGTGTCTCATCTGTAATCTATATCTGTTTTTCAATTGAAAACTGGTTTTAAAGGCAGTATTACATATATGGCAAGCGTCTTGTTGGTGCAAACGAGGAGCTTAACAGACAAATACTGATTAACTATCATGATGTTGCTTTTTTATTTTTTAAAGCAGGGCAAATCATAGATAACTATGGTGTTTACTGGTTCTTTTGATACAATTGGATCAATTATATATGTGGTCACTTTGCTGCCATTAGACTTGTTGTACTGTATTACTGTCGGAGTCAATTTTGATACACTGAGCTACTTTGCATTTCCACTGTGGTTTGTCCAACGATAACAGGGATATACGTAGTTTACTTGTATACTTTCCAATAAAACTAATAATACTTATTTTAATAGCATACTTGAAGGAAATGGTGTATGCGATGCACCTTCCTTTGTAAAACCACTCCTGTTGTGTGCTCCTATAGGCTACAACCACCCTGCTCTCCTCAAAGTGATGACCAATCCAAACAATTTGGTAAGTTCGTTTCTTTTATCAGGGAAAATAAAGATATGGAGCAGATGGCATTGCAGTGAATGATTAAGTATACAGTAGTCAAAGGAATTGCATTCTGTGTTTTATACAGACAATTGTGATTTCCATTAGAGCAGTTTAGGGTAAATTATGCTAAGCTACCACAGTTCTGACATCATACAGCAGTTACAATCTTTCCTCACAATGCCACTGTGTGTAAGCAAGCTGGACAATGATCATATGATGATTTTTTGGTGTAGAATCATCATCCATGATCTCAAGACACAGTTACCTCCATAGAACTCATAGATCACAATTTTAGCTAAGCATATGGTTATATAGATAGAATAACCTGTGTTGGGATTAAATAATTTGCAGTGCCTCAATAATGCTATGCTTTTTTTTATTAATAAGTGTTAGAAAGTTATATAGTGTAGTATTAAGTGGACACAGCACTGAAAAATAAAGGCATTAGACAACAATTCAACTCAGGGCTAAAGGACCATGACTCAAATCTCATTCTGTTTTTTGTTTTATTATAAATATTCTGACTGGAACATGAAAGTGGCACCTCCAACATATGTGTCCACTGAGTGTTTTCATCATTCTTATGTCTAATGTTGAGCTTCCTGTATGTTCTCAGAGGAGAGGTGAGGTGTAAAACAACAAATGGTTTTTAAAGTGAATGTAAATCCTAATATTTGTTTTGGTTTGGGATTTAACAAGTAGGACATATATGTAAGTACATGTAACATCCTTTTGAAAAAGTCTGAACAAGACTCTGCGTATTTGCATGTACTAGATATTTTTGTCTTTCTTCAGAGTACATTTGTGAATCGGCCAGCCTTGGGAATCCTGCCACCTGAGAACTTTCCAGACAAAATCACCGAAAGTCTTCTCTCAGTGAGAAACACACAAAAACTGAGTTTATCTTTTTATACCCAAATTTGAGCTATCACACTAATATTTTTTCTGCTTTTTTTTGTAAAACAGTACATTTTAAAATTCATGGATAACAACTATCTAACACACATTTAGAATTTAAATTTGTGTACAGGTTGTTCTTACATTCTAGTTTTCATGTAACTCCATAATGTATTATTTGCCTTTATTGCTATTTCTGCAGATAATGGTAGCTGTGCAATGATAATAATGATAATCCTTGTTACTCCTACTTTGCTTTCTGTCAGGTGGCACCTAGTGGAATGACTCGTGTTCAGACAATGTCCTGTGGTGCTTGCTCCAATGAAAATGCTTACAAAGCTATTTTTATCTGGTATAGGGTAAGTGAGTGCAAATTTGATTTAATTTGTTAACACCATGTTAAATTATATCTGGTGACCACATGGTATGGGGGGTGTTAGTGCTCATAGCATGGGTAACATCTGTGAAGGCACAATTAATGCTGAAAGGTACAACATATGCTGCCATCCAAGCCAGACAATCCCTGCTTATTTCAGCAGAACAATGCACAGCCACATTCGGCATGTGTTACAACTGCGTGGCTTTGTAGTAAAAGAGTCAGGTACTAGAGTGGCCTGCCTACAGTCCAGACCCGTCTCCCATTGAACATGTGTGGCGCATTATGAAGTGCAAAATATGACGATGGAGACCCCGGACTGTTGAGCAACTGAAGTTGTACATGAACCAAGAATGGGAAAGAATTCCACCTACACAGCTTTAACAATTAGTGTCCTCAGTTCTTATTGACGCTTATTGAGTGTTGTTAAAAGAAAAGGTGATATAACCCAGTGGTAAACATGTCCAAGCTTTATTGGAACATGTTGCAGGTATCAAATTCAAAATGAGTGAAGATTTGCACGACAACAACACAAACAAGTTTATTAGTTTGAACATTGGATATCTTTTCTTTGTAGTGTATTCAATTGAATATCGGTAAAAAAGGATTTGCAAATCATTTTATTCTGTTTTTATTTACATGTTACACAACATCCCAACTTCATTGGAATTGGGTTTGTAGTAATGTTCTGTGATGTTCTATTATCAGTAATATTATTTGATCGTAACACTATAACAGACAACTGAATCCAAATCTCGGACAAAAACACAAAACCTAAAGCAAACAAAAGGTCACCACAGGAGATAGCTGTCCTTAAAAAGACGGTAGTGTAGAAAATGTCTTGTATTGAGTAGGAAAAAAAATGTAAACCAACAAGTTGGAATTAAAATGAATTTAATCTCTGTGGGGTTTTTTTTTACTTAGAACAAAGAACGAGGCCCAAACACACCAACTAATGAAGAACTGAACACCTCCATGATCAACCAGGTCTCACTATTCATTAAGTTATTCACCACTTTCCTGCCATATTGGACTCAATATTTGCTTCTTATTACTTGATGTTTGTCTTTTCTCTTGCTTAGTGTCATTGAATCCTTATGTCTTTTGATCTCAGGCACCAGGTTGTCCAGAACTCAGTATTTTATCTTTCATGGGGGGTTTCCATGGAAGAACATTAGGTATGTTAAATACTGTATACATTTTTGCTACTGTTAAAACAACAGCACCTGTCATAAAACAATTACAGTGGTATTTATTGAACAAATAACAAACTGAATTCATGTTTTTATACCCAAATTTGAGCTGGTACACTACAACTGTTTTATTGTAAAACAGTTCATGCATAATAATACACTGGCACATTATAAATACTTTTTCATCTGAGGGATTGGAAACGGTCCAGGCAGATTGCTCAGTGATGCAAAACAACCCAGCTGTTATCATACAAAAGCCTGTGCTATAAAAATAGAAGTTTGATTAATAACACCTCAAACATGTAAAAATTGAAAGCTCAAGGGTCCACATGTAGCATTTTTATAGCTTTTCACAGATACACAAGCATTGTATGTATTTAATCCTGTATGATGTCAGTTTGAAACTTTAGACTCAAGTCAGTGTGCTCTTTGTACAACTGGGGAAATCATTATTTGATTTTTGCCTGAATTTGTAAGTTTGCTCATTTAAAAAGAAATTAATCTCTAATTGTATGGTAGTTTCATTTTAATGAAGAGAGACAGATTATCAACCAGAACTCCAGAAAAATGAATTACATAAAAGTTGTAAACTTATTTGCATGTCATTAAGTAAGTAATGATACATAAAAATACAGGTCGCTACACAAAACACAACGTATTACTTGGTGGAGAAACCTTTTTTGGTTAGTACTTTACTTCTTGTAGTTCACTGGATTTGCACACATTTCAGAAAGGATTTTTGCACTCCTCTTTGGCTGCTGCTTAGCAAATTGAAGCTTCAGCTTCCCCCAGAGGTTTTCTACTGAGGTCTGGAGACTAGCTAGGCCACTCTTTGACCTTTACCTGCTTCTTCCTTAGTCCCTTCTATGTTCCATTGGTGCTATGCTTTAGGACATTGTCTCGCTGGAAGATCTACGAGCCCTCTTCAGTGTTCTGGCTTAGAGAAGGAGCTTCTCTTCCAAGATTTTTTGGGACATGATAACGTTCATTGTCCTCTCAAAGCAGTGAAGTGTCCTTAGCAGACAAACAGCCCTGACACATAGTATTTCCACCATAATGTTCTTTGGGTAATCCTCAGCATTCTTCTTTCTCCTTATTCCAGTTTGAATGTGGCTTCGTCTGACAAAAGCACACAAGCCTTCTCTGAATCATTTAGATTTTCGCTGTAGACAGGCCAGTTGCTAAAGCAGGGAAACTTTACAAGCACCACATGATTTTAATCCTTTATAGCTTACTGTGTTACACCTTTACCATGATCATGCTCTCCCCGTGAGGTGCATGCAAGATCTAATGTGGAGCTTCAGACTGAGGGCGACTATTTTCTATTTCTTCTGTTTTGGAATAATTGCACCAACAGTTGTCACCTTCTCACTAAGCTTCTTGTTGATGGTCTTGTAACCCATTCCAGCCTTGGGGAAGTCTACAATCCTTCCCCACCGGAGGAGGTTTGAATGGAACAAACTGAGTCTATAGACCGGTGAACACATAGCAAGTGAATATTAGGAGTATGTATAATTGATTGATTAATTGTCTGCCAGATTTCAGTCAGTCTCTGGGAACCAGAATTCTGGCTGCGTTGTAGGAGATCAAATACTTTCAGTCAATGACGTGCAAATTTATTCATTTTATTTAATGTGTTTTTCTGGATTTTTGGTTGCTATTCTTTGTCTATTAAAATGATACTGTTAGAGATTGTTAATTTTTTCGTAAGTGAGCAAACTTGCAAATTTCCCAGTGGATGATGGCAATCATTAGACTTTTTGGAAAGATAAAACCAAAAGGCATATTCTAACTTTGTGGATTTGTTACTAATTCATTGCTGTTGCCTTGTTAAGGTTGTTTGGCAACAACACACTCCAAAGCGATCCACAAACTGGACATTCCATCATTTGATTGGCCTGTTGCCCCATTCCCCAGACTACAGTACCCACTGGATGAGTTTACCAGAGAGAACGCTGAGGAAGAGGCTCGTTGTTTGGAGGAGGTAGGCTGTATGTATACACAGAAAAGATACTATATGAGTATATGTGAACAACCATAAGGTACAGACCAAAATGTCATCACAGGAAGCAAAATGTTTTTTTTTTTAATATATAACAGTTTTGATTTGAGTTGAAGGTTTTTAACCTATCAGCAGAACTAGTATCTGCTCCTTTGTGCAAGGTAAATGGTCTGTATTTATATAGCGCTTTACTAGTCCCTAAGCACCCCAAAGCGCTTTACACACGAAGTTACCACCCATTCACGCACACATTCACACACTGGTGATGGCAAGCTACATTGTAGCTACATTGTAGCTCTGACAGAGGCAAGGCTGCCGGACACTAGCACCACCGGGCCCTCTGACCACCACCAGTAGGCAATGGGTGAAGTGTCTCACCCAAGGACACAACGACCGACACTGTACAAGCCGGGGCTCGAAACAGCAACCTTCCGATTACAAGGCGAACTCCCAACTCTTGAGCCACGATCACCCCTAGGTGGAACAGGACAAGCACTGCCAGAGCCCTAGGTATACTTGGTGCAGAGTCCTAGGTTTCTTCTGGTACATAACAATGTCCGGCCTCATGTGGCAAGAGTATGCAGGCAACTGCTGGAGAATGAAGGAGTTGATACCAGTGAATGCCCCCCATGCTATGTTTCAGTCCATTCGACACCACCAGGTTGCATCTCAGACTTGCCCAAATCCAAATCTGGAAGAAGGTCCTCCAGGACACCATGCATCATCTCATTGGGGGCCATAAAAATACAGAGTGTCATTTTGATACTGCAATAACACATTAGCTAGTCCATGAAATTATTAATTTTGAGGATGATTTTTATTTTAGATGTGATGAGATCTCATGTGTTTTTTAATTTGTTCTTTTCATTTTTTTAATTTTTTGAGATTGTATTTTTGAAGTTTAAGTAATTGTTGTTTTTTCATGACATTACACATATTGCAGTTTACATTACAGTAAAACTGAAAATAAAATTGATCACATTATATTAGCACCTGTCAAAACATGGGGTATAATGAGAAAAAAGACTGTCTTTTGGGTATGCAGTGGTTAGTACCTACTACAAATGGTCCAACAAAAGGCAACTGGTCAGCCGGTGCTAGGGCCATACAGTATTTGTCGCATGCTCAATTATGCGGGTAGAAAGCATTAGAAAACAGTGTAAGCTCCTGCATATGGCTCTACATAGAAGCACACTGTTCTGAGTTTCAGTGAAGATGCTGTACACTGTATGCTGAAAAACTAGTACGATCAACCAATTCCCAACTTCAGGTGTGATACCTGATATCACAGGACAAATTGACATCTGGCTTATCGGAGAATTAAGAAAGTGGATCCAGCTGTTCTCCTATAGCCCAGCATGAGTAGAGAACTCTTTTTTTTCCTCTTGTACTTTCCCATTGTAGTGTACATTTCAGTGGTTTTTCTGTAATGCAACCGTTCTCTGACTTGTATCCCCATGTGATGTCTGTGTTGTGTGTGTAAGGTCGGGGGGCGGGTTCATTCCACTGCAGGGCAACCTGCCACTGCATGTGGCGAATAAAATTTGAACTTGAACTTTAATGTTGCTTTAATGTTATGAATGACTGATTTAAGTTATATCACTTTGACAAAAAAGTGCCATGTTGTGTGTGATGTTGGAATTCTTGTGTGCAACTCAAGGTGGAAGATTTGATTGTGAAGTGGAGACAGAAGGGAAAACCTGTAGCAGGAATTGTAATTGAACCGATTCAGGCCGAAGGCGGCGATAACCACGCCTCGCCAGACTTCTTCCGAAGACTGCGCAATATTGCACGCAAGGTAAGACACTAGCTTTAAAGACAGACTGGTTTGTATGTGGGAGTTAATCATAATAAAAAAAAATTGGGGGCTTTTTTTCTAGACTTACAGTGTTTTAATGTTGCTAAAATATTTTTAAAGATATGTATAGATATGTCCATGGGAATCATAAAGGGGTGCAGGAAGAGCAGGAACTGAAAATGGTCTCAAAAATATGTATACAGTTTCTTTGATAATGTTGTGGAAAGGGCCCACATGAGAAACTGGGACCATTTTGGAGGGCTGCACCAATAAGCTGAATTTAATATTCTGCTCAATATTAATGTGATATATTTATACACTGCTACTGGGAAGAGGAGATGATACAATTAAAAATGCAATGTTGGTGTTGTGTAATAACAACACCAAGATTTGATTCCATTTTAACTAACATTCCCCAAAACAATTGTGAATAAAGGTGATCATCACCAAGGGAGGATCTGTATCTGGATTTGTTCAACTTCATTACCCACAGTGTTTGTTTTGTTTTGGAGTTTAGTTTGTACATTTGTTCCAGTCACATCAACAGCAATAGCTGCAGTAGCTGCCTTCCATTCTGTATCTGAAGTCACTGGAATGTCCTTGCCTTTCTTTTCACAATTTCTGCTCTCAGGTCCTACACTGTAGCCTCTGTCATAGCAGTCAGTAAGTTGCAAAGTGCGACAAACTGTGTGACTGAGTGCTCATGCCCTTATGAAATTATCCATTTTACTTATAATACCAAAAACATGGTTAATTTTCAGCACTGACCAACACAACACATCCTTATGCACAATACAATGCAAAATAACAATTTAGGTTCAGGGTTTATTTTAGTCACTTTATCTTGGATCTGCTTTAAAGGTCCAACATTTTTCCCTGTTGTGTCAGCGTGTCCTATTTCACCCTGTCCAAGCATGCAGTTACCTCTGTGATTGAAGCATTCCCTGTCATGGTCTTTTTCATTGAACCCTTGTTAATCCACGTACAGAGAGTGGTAACTGAGCTGTGTCTCGGACATCACAGCTCTCATCCAGAACCAAGGAGAAAAAGTCAAGATTGTCTGCTTTGGAGTTCAGAGATTCAAAATTTCTGGCAGAGGTATACTGAGTATATTTGCTTCCCCCCTCAGCATGGCTGTGCTTTTCATGTGGATGAGGTCCAGACTGGTGGCGGAGGCACAGGAAAGTTTTGGGCCCATGAGCACTGGGGTATGGACGACCCTGCTGACGTTGTCTCTTTCAGCAAGAAGCTTCTGAGTGGGGGTTACTACCACAAGGATGAATTACAGGCAGACAAGGTTTGACATTTTTATGTCTGTTTTTCTACAATAATTTTAAATTTTAAATTCCAACTTATTTGTTTTTTGTAAGTTCTACATTACATTAGTTTTGTAATGGGCTCAGGAGGAATAGCAGGTCATCTACTAATCGAAAGGTTGGTGGTTCAATCCCCGGATGCTCCTGTCTGCATGCCAAATACCCTTGGGCATTAATTCCAACCTCAAGTTGCTCTCCTGGACTATACATGTGAATTTTAGATAGAAAGAACTTGCATAGAAAAAGCATAGAAATAAGTGCCTATGTGATTAGATGAATGAGGCTTTTAGTGCTCAGGCAGAGGAGAAAAGCACCACATAAGATTTAGAATCAGCTAACCAATAAAAGTTAGCTTAGTTTGAAAGGAAATGAGTTTAAACATTTTAGTGTGGGAGTGGCTTCCTGCAGAGGTGGAAATAGAAGAGGCACCACATCCGGCAATATTACATGTCACAGTTAAAAGATTCTGTCTCACAAAAAAGCAGTTGTGAAAGTCTGTTGTTGTTATTCTTCATAATATTAATAGTTTTTATAACTTTAATAATAGGAATATCATTTCAATTTTACAAATTGAATGTTTATCTGAATGATTTGGCAGTCAGTTTTGGTGTGTTGTGACACAATTCTTTTCTGGTAGTTTTCATCTTTGTTGCCATGATGCAGACACATAAATGTTTCTACACTGATATACAGCCTGTCGAGAGTGCTGGTGCATCACAGGGGTTCCTGCCCAGTGTCAGCTGAAACAGGAATCAGCCCCCTTCCCTACCCATTTTGATAAGTTTTAGCTGTTCTTTTTATTTTAGGTTTTTACTACCCAGTATCCAGTGTTTTGTTCTTGTGCTTTCCGCAGCCCTACCGCATCTTTAACACATGGATGGGTGACCCGTCAAAGAACTTGTTCCTTTCTGAGGTTCTCAATGTGATTCGGAGAGAAAATCTTCTGGAGGAAGTGACCCGCTCTGGCAAAGCTTTGCTGAATGGCCTCTATGAGCTACAGGTACTGTTTTTTTTTTTGTTTTTTTTAATTAACTTGGTCCAAACTCGTGGCCGTTCATGTTTGAAAACCTGCCTTAACTAAAACTGCCCGTGGAGCAGAAGTGAGTCCACCTCACCTGCGCGGCATCGCAATCATACCTACAATCATACCTTGCTAGTTTCAAAATCTGTACCGGGTCCTGTATTTGTGGTTCTTGTCGTTTGTGTGTGCCTGCGAGCTGCCAAGCTGCGGCCGATTGTGTACGGCAACCGGAGTAATAATAAAATGCTGAAAAACATGGAAACGTGGTTGCGCTGTGCCTCTTATCTGCCACAAACTGTATTTTGTATTTACTCATGTTGTCTTTTTCTAATACAAAAATTTGTTTGATCTGAAACATGTAAGTGTGAGAGACAGAGAATGGAGGCAGTAGCATTTAAAAAAAATATTATTAGCTTTTAAGTTTCAAGTTAGTACATCACTTCAAAATTCTTTGGTTGTTAATCATTGACCTGAATATTTTTGCTGGTTTTTAAGCTTACTAACTGAGCGTAATGCTGCATTTGAATGCTTTGAATGGTCGTGATCATAAATTACGTGGCTTTTTTCCGCAGGCTCAGTACCCCAGCATACTGAGTCGAGCCCGAGGACAGGGGACGTTCTGTGCCATTGATGCCTGTGATGATGCCACACGTGACAGGATCATGCTCAAGGCCAGAGACAAAGGTATAAAGCATATCAATATATGGTGTTTTTCTTTTTTATGATGGCTCCTTTGGTTCAGTTTTGCACTCATGGAGATCATGGAAGGCAAGTTTATGATATTTGCAAAACTAGACAATAATGAGGATAATCCTTTGGCTTAGCAAAGCCAAAGGGGTAAAGAAATTTACGATGTTGTCATTTCTGTTAGCAGTAACCTTAACTTATCTTTAATATAGCTGAAACTAATCAGCGAAGTCATCAAAGGAATCATATTTGAAAGTGCTAGATATCTGTCTGATATCTCTGTAAAAAACAATTATTGTTGTTCCATTTTGTTTCGTTGGCAGGCGTCCTCCTCGGGGGCTGTGGGGATCGCACAATCAGATTCCGCCCAGCTCTGGTTTTCAAGGAGTATCATGTGAACCTCTTCCTCAATATTTTTAATGATGTGTTGGCGCAGCACAAATAGATCCTTTCCAAAATCCTTCTAAAAATATACAATCCTGAGTTAAATCAGAATGGGGGAAAACGTAACTCTGGACAGTTTAAGAAAAGAGAAGCACAATCTAAACAAAATAAAATTCAACTAGCCCTGAGCTACAGCTAAAAGAAGGCTAGTTGTAGTAAATGCAAATTTTGTAGAATGTTCATGTTTCTGAAAATTAAATCTGTTAAAATAAGCCTAGAATCTTTTTAAATAAAGATTCATTTCTGTTCATGTACATGTATTCAAGTCTGGTTGAAGTTACTTTTTCCTGGAAAACAACTACTTAAAGAAAACAGTTAAACAATTTGTCTTTGTACAGAAATGTTGGCCAGTCTGCTCTGGAGATGATGAGACATCACACAGCTGTATTTTCCAAAATCTCGCCATTATAACTTATACTGAAGTATTTCATTTCACATTCACATAAAAAAGTGTTGGTTTTTACGTCAAATTAAAGTGCTCTCTAAAGCTAACGTTAGTTGTTTTTTGTGGCACTGTTCTGCTTAATTTCTGGAATCGGGAAACATAAAGTTTGCTTTATTCTTTATCTGGCCTAAAAACACTCTTGTTTTGAATATTACCAGGGAAAATATCCCTAATATGTAAAACATTAAACCTTTTTACATTTATGAATTGAGATATATGAGATTCATAAGTACGACTGCACATGTGGTTGTAATTCTGTAACAATTACTATAGCAATAAACACAATAAATGTCTTAACTCCTAATGAACTTTAGTTGTTGACTCATAGTGTTGCATAAAGCTGCTTTTAGTGCTCAAATGCAAGAGTCGCCTCACTGCATACATTCATCCTGCCACGCACCTATCCTGGATACAGAGTACAGTGTCAGTGCTGACTCTCTGTATGAACACAATCAATCTAAACTGTCCGTTAAAACTGTCCATAATGTTATGACTATTGTGTTGCTCTTAATAGTAATAAACTTGAAATGATGTAGCCAAGAAAATGTGACTCTTAAATAGACCATGAAAATGTCATAGATAATTTAGTGCCTGCATGTTATTTCAGTGTAACATTTTTTATGCCCTCTGCTCAAATGAGAGCCTTGGTAACACCATTTACTTTACTCTTAAAGAAAAAGAGCTTCATTGTTGCTGCTTGACATTTTATGGAAATATGGTTACATTTTGTTTTCAAGACTCTTGTTTTTTATTTCATTTAATACTTTTTATTTGTGACATTAGGGTGTACTTTGCTTTACTCTGTGTCACCTGGGATAGGCTCGAGACCGATGTCATCCTATTTGGGTTTTAAGTACATTACACTTTGCATAAAACCATTTCTGAGTCTGACACATGACAAACAAGGTAATGTGCTCACAGTCATTGATTCAAAATAACATATTAAAAAGTTAAAGCATAAACACTTTAGCAAATACTAAACCCGTACAATCATTATGCTACAATCTACACTGTTTACACATAGAACGAAACAGACCCAAGTAAAAGTTTACTGTAGCTAGATAAGCTATTTTGTTAAGGGGGAGTTGAACTTAACGCACAGGTCTATTACAGAGGGTGGTCAAAAGCACACATTAGTTTCAATGTGAAGCTGAAATAAATTACCAAATAACTTTAAAGCTGAAATTCTTTTGACATATTTGGCATTTTAATTTTTTAAAGTCTGCTTCTGTAGAACGTCCTCAGTAGTAGCAAATGTTCCATGCAGTTTTTAGGCAAGTGTTAGGAATGTGATTCATGTCTTTTCTAATTATGTCTTTATTGTTTACCTATTAGAACGAAATACAAATAAACAATATTTCTTCTCCTTTTTTACATTTACGTTGCATAAATTTTACCCCTCTTAATGTAGTGAATTAAAAAACAGTTCACAGGGTCAGATCATCATCCTACACTTAATACTGAACATACATGAAGGTTGGGTTGTAGGGTGTCTCCTAATATGATGGTGATTTAGACAATGGTGCCTGTCTTCTTGTTGTCAGGCATTATATGGAGGATCTGTGATCATCTTAAAAAAAAAACCCATTTACACTAAATACTTGCACTTGTGATTTAATATTGATGGTCATTGATGTAATTATTATAGATTGTTGTCTATAAAATATTCTGTCCATGTACTGTGATTAATAAAGTTTTGAGAAACTTGAGTTTTTGTTTCTGTTGAAAGGTTTTTGACCTAATAAAAATCATAGAACTGTAAATGGACTGATAGGTTATGGTATTCAGCTAGGTGTCATTCAAATCTGAAAAAACAAAGAAAGAAAAAAAAAAACGTGCCCCTCAGAATTATTTTTCATTTTAAATGTGCAAAAACTTTTAAAGGGGAACTCACAGCTTAAAATATGCCACCAGCTCCAAAAATAATAATCATTTAAGGTTGAATTATACTAAATACTTAAAGTTTTATTTAACTGTGTTATATACGCTATGACACTAATCCTATATTACACTGAATTTCTGTACTCAATATATACTAACAAAGTGCTATCATTTAAAGTGTCATATTTTATTTTCTACAGGTGAAACTCGAAAAAATTACAATATCATGCAAACGTTCATTTATTTCAGTAATTCGACTTAAAAGGTGAAAGTATTATAATTGTTATAGTCTTGATGGTTATGGCTTACAGCTTATGAAATCCCCAAATTCAAAAGCTCAGAAAATTACATGAAATCAATAAAACAAGAATTTTAAATACAGAAATGTCGGACCTCTGAAAAGTATAATCATGCATATGTTTGGGTCCCTTTTGCATGAATTACTGCCTCAGTGCGGCGTGGCGTGGACACTCTCAGCCCGTGGCACTGCTGACGTGTTATGTGAGCAGCCTTCAGCTCTTCTGCATTGTTCGGTCTCATGTCTCTCATCGTTCTCTTGGCAATGCGCCATAAATTCTCTGTGGGGTTCAGATTAGACGAGTTTGCTGGCCAATAAGCATCGT
Organism: Aulonocara sp. 'chitande type north' Nkhata Bay; assembly: GCF_057382095.1. Lineage (NCBI taxonomy): Eukaryota > Metazoa > Chordata > Actinopteri > Cichliformes > Cichlidae > Aulonocara > Aulonocara sp. 'chitande type north' Nkhata Bay. The sequence goes on from NC_141347.1 coordinate 10,516,784, forward strand.
AATCCCATGGTCATTGAACCAGGTTTTGGTACTTCTGGTAGTGTGGGCAGGTGCCAAGTCTTGCTGGGAAATGAAGTCAGCATCTCCATAAAGCTCGTCTGCAGAAGGAAGCATGAAGTGCTCCAAAATGTCCGGGTAGATGGCTGCGTTTACTCTGGACTTAAAAGCACACTATCACTCACTATGTGTTAATAGACCTCTCTGCATTGAATCATACTTGTTATTAATTTCTGGCTCTCTTCCGTAGCATGTCTTCTATCCTGTCACCCCAACCGGTCGCAGCAGATGGAGTTTTTCCTTCCCACTGTCCACAAAGTGCTTGCTCATAGAGGGTCATATGATTGTTGGGTTTTTCTCTGTATGTATTATTGTAGGGTCTTTCTTACAATATAAAGCGCCTTGAGGCGACTGTTGTGATTTGGCGCTATATAAATAAAACTCAATTGAATTGAATTGGATCAGCACCAGCAGATGACATGACTTCCCAAATCAGCACAGACTGTGGAAACTTCACGCTGGACTTCAAGCATCTTGGACCTTTCCATTCTTTCTCCAGACTCTGGAATCTTGGTTTCCAAATCAGGTGCAAAATTTGCTCTCATCAGAAAAGAGGACTGAGCAACAGACCAGTTCTTTTTTCTTTAAGACGTTTCTGACATTGTTTGCTGTTCAGGAGTTGCTTGACAAGAGGAATATGACATTTGAAGCCCATGTCCAGGATCTGTCTGTGTGTGGCTGCTCTTGATGCACTGATGTCCAACTTCTTTTGCAATTACCGTTTGAGGTTTCCTCCTTATGGAGGCTGTCAGTGATGGTTTTCTGGTACAACTGTCATGTCAGCAGCCTTCCCCATGATTGTGACTCCTACTGGACCAGACTGAGAGACCATTTAAAGGCTCGTGAATCATTTGCACCATTTGCAGGTTATTAGATTAATTAGCTGATTAGAGAGTGACACTTTGAGCCTAAAATATTGAACCTTTACACAATATTCACATTTTCTGACCTTTTGAATTTGGGGTTTTCATAAGCTGTAAATCATAACCCTCAAAATTATAACAAATAAAGACTTGAAATATCTCGCTATGCATGTAATGCATCTATATGATATATTAGTTTCACCTCTTAAGTTGAATTACTGAAATCAATGATTTTTGCATGGTATTGTAATTTTTTCGAGTTTCACCTGTAGCAGCCTAAGTTTGTCTAACATGATCGTTTTCTTTTTTGTTTGTTTGTTTTTGTTTTTTTCGTGCACGCGCGCACTACGCGTACTGTCATATGTCTCCCTAACCACTTCCGGGAAATAGGGCGTATGTGAACCACATGACGATCCCTCGCCTCGATTCCTCGACGGGAGCGAATGATGGTTATTACGTGGACCGTTTGCATGACAACGTGGCGGTAAGAAGCCAATAAGAACTTGCCTTGAAACGTTTCCCTCCCGCCCCGCCTCCATACTTATTATTGGTTAGAGTTTTCTTTAAGGCACTGATGATTGGATAGCTGTGTATCTAAACCCGCCCAATTGCCATTGTTATTTAAAGTTAGCGTTTGCCAACGCGGACTGTTTCTGGAGTGACCCTCTACCTGTATATTGTAAAAAGTGGCGCAACAAAGCTGGTGAGTTCATCTTTTTCTTGCATGTAAAAAGTGATGTGTGGTGTATGACAGAGCTTTTGTGTATTTATTCTATCAGAACTTTAAAAATGAATTTCAATGTTAAGAGAGCGAGAAAGTGATTATGGATGCTTTTACCTCATGATGACATGAATCGTTTACTGTGATTTGACGCTGCGGATACCAGATTTTTCTTTTTTCATCAGTGTCAATAATGCATTGTTGCTCCTGAACTATTGAGCTTGCAGACGACTTTTAAAGCAAAGAAATAAACAAGAATGACCAGCTCAGAAAAAATGCTGGGAAAAGACTGAAGAACTCAAATTGTATGTCAGTAAAATGAGTTGTACTTATTTTGTTGAATGAAGTACAGTCTTCAAATGTTGTTGGTTCTTCGTTGTCTCCTATTCATTTATATCCCTGTGCATTTATAAATATCATATACATACATATATATACATATATATATATATATATATATATATATATATATATATATATATATATATATATATATATACATTGCAACTTTCAGCTATTGTGTTTTATTCCTTGAGTAGTGTACGTGTGTTTTGTAATAGTGTATTGTGTGTTATACTTTGTGCTGTGTTCTCTCATATGGTCTGTGCTCTCCATGTGAATTTGACTTTTTGTCTTCTCTTCACCCCCTGAAGTCAGTTATGATGCTGCTGAATTCATTAGCATCGCTCTACTTCCTGGCCGCTGTTGCCTTTGCTGTGCCTGCTCAGGAGAAGCGCATCCATCACCAGCCTGATCTGAGTGACCACGCCCATGATGATGCTCACAATTTCCAGTATGACCATGAGGCCTTCCTGGGTAAAGAAGAGGCCAAGACCTTTGACCAGCTGACTCCTGAGGAGAGCAAAGATAGATTAGCGTAAGTTGGACATACTATCACAGATTTTCTAAACTATCCAGTTCTGCCTCAGGGGCGGCTCTAGAGAAATCTTATTCTGATTTCCATGGTGTGGCGAAAAATAAAAGCCATTTCTTCACACATATGCATGTGTTAAATTCCCTAATATGTATTACATATATTACATGGTAAAATACATCAAATGCAGTAAGTATGCACATGTTTTGTATAAAACGTGTATACTTACTTAGTCTGTAACTTTCTTAATGGTTTTAAACCAAATAATGAAACATTTCAGTTACATGAAAAAATATAATTTTGACTTTATTTACTGTATAAATAAAAATACGTACGTATAAAATTCAGAAAGATACACAATATGAGGTGGATACAAGTCTAACTTAAGTTTTACACTCACATTCACCTAAATATACACAAAATGTCAGAAATCTGCACTGTCATGAACAAATGGATGATTTTTCACCAGATATTTAAACCTAATTTTTCATAATTTATTGACTTTAAATTTATATTCAATGTAAATTGTAGCTAGGCTCTAAGGCATAAAACTAGGCTGATACTAATGTGTTAATCTAACTGGAGCTTTCGATTCTGTGTAATAATGAATGAATGACAAACTTATAGCTGTTCTGTCTAAGTATGCTCCATTTCAGAATTTTTACCATTCGATGAAAGTACCCTGAGACGATTAAAGAATGTGCCTCTAGTCAAAATGTAATTCCCATTTCAAAAAACAGTTACAGAATCTCTAATACTGTATCTAATATCTAATATGTTACAGTCCATGACAAAGTGGCTACAATAATTTGGTTGAATCTAATAAAGAAGCATGAAGCTTGCATGTTTTCTTTATGCCTCCATGGGTACTCCAGCTTCCTCTCACAGTCGAAAGACGTCAGTGTTTATAATCCAGTGTTATTTGAATTTTGTCATGGGTGTAACATACTGTATTGGTGAATGTAGCCTGTGGTCTAAAGCATTTCAGCACTTAGTAAGACTCATTACCCAGTTCAGACTAGAATTTCACATACTCCACATTGACTAGAGCCCAAATAGGACAGTTGGATATAAAAATTAGCATTTGATACAATAGTCTGGACACTAGACATAATCATGACTTGAAACTTCTCCATCTCCCTTCACAGGAAGATAGTGGACCGTATCGACACTGACAAGGATGGCTACGTCAGCCACGGAGAGCTGCATTATTGGATCAAACACCGACAGAGGAGGTACATCGAGGAAAATGTTAACAAACACTGGAAGGACTACGACAAGAACCAAGATGACAAGATAAGCTGGGAGGAGTATAAAAACACCACCTATGGCTACTATCTGGGTGTGTGTGAAACCTTAATAGTTCGATTTTTATTCTTTTCCTTTTTTCCCTATTTGATCAAATTTCCATAATCTCCTTTTCTGCCTGTTCCGCTTTTTGCTTTTAGTATCACCATAATAGTGGAAAATAAATGTTTTAATTACAGTAGAGACTAACATTGATTTCTGTAAACGGCACAGTGGATGAAGGGCGCAGTGTTATTTAGCAAGTGGAAATGCAAATGATTCAAATTTCTAGAGTTAGGATTATTCCAACGCAAGTTCCATCCAAAGCCCAATCACTCGATCACTGATTGTTTTCTCTCAAAGTGAAGATTTACTTGTGTTTCCTAAAGTTTCTTAAAGTAGAGGCAGAGCCTTCAGCTATGAGACCTCTCTACTATACAACTAGCTCTAAGTATTTAGAAATATGCTGGGAAACATGTCACCCCTTTTCACTTCCTTTGTGTTTATACACCACTACTGCTTGTCATTAAATTTGGCCTTTTCTGTCCCATAGTTTGAGTTTTGTGTGCTTTACTACTTTTCTGTTTCTCGTCAACCAAGTGCCAGTGGATTGTCCACACCCAAAAGACAATGATGTGCTGAAAATGAATCTTTTCTTTTCTTAGGAGAGGAGTTTGATGATATTGATGACAAGGAGACTTATAAGTCCATGCTCAAAAGAGATGAAAGGCGCTTTAAGACGGCTGACCGAGACAGTGACGGCATTGCCACACATGAGGAGTTCACTGCCTTCCTTCACCCTGAGGAGTTTGATTACATGAAAGATTTGGTAATTCAGGTAAAGCCTACTACTGATTACCGGGATGTAAATGTAAATGGGGCAAATTGTGTCTATCACTGGATTTTTAATTGTGAAAACTGAATGATATTCTTATGCAGGAAACTGTGGAGGACATTGATAAGAATGGGGACGGGAAGATCAACTTGAAAGAATACATCGGTAGGTTACTTACTTGACCATTTGAGCAGCTACTCTCTGCACTGGAGGCTGTCAGTCCTAAATGTGTGTATTATTCTTGTTTCACAGGTGATATGTACACAGCCGAGGATGGGGAAAGTGAGCCTGACTGGGTCCAGACAGAGAAGAAACATTTCTCGGAGATCAGGGATACCAATAAGGTAAAAGATCCTTAGTTCTTCAAAATGAAACAGATTTTTTTCATTAAGAAAAATAATACCTATAAACACAGTTATGGTACCAATTTGACATAAACCCATAAAAGTAAAAGGATTCGTTTCAGCCTCAAAAAAAATGGTCACATTGCTTACATTGAGATAATTGTTGATGTGAATTGGTACTATATAGATAAAATGGAACAGGCAATGGCTACATTGCTATAACCACTAGCATTTTCCAAGGTTTTTGGGTTGGTCCAACTTTAAGAAGCTGCTACTCCTGGTAGCAGATTCTCAGTGCCACTTAGGAGGTTTTAGACTGTTACGGTTACTTTTAAATGTTCTCTCTGTGTTTAGGATGGGTACCTGGATGCTGACGAAGTAGGACAGTGGGTTTTGCCTGGAGAGGTTGACCATGCTGACAATGAAGCCAAACATTTGATCCACGAGACAGACACTGACAAGGTAGACTAATCGTTGTTTAAATTCTAAATTCTTTTAATTCTGGTAGCTTTTTTTCTGGCTTTATTTTGACATTAAAAACCAGAGCAATTACGTTTATTTACCAGTTCATTTTTCCAACAATGTAGGTGTAGCCGACGAAAATACAGCACTTTATTTGGTCCGTCATGAAAAATAGTGGCAGCTGCCAAACATACTTCCATGTAAACAATAGCATTGTGCAAAATTCTTGAGCCCCTTCTTATATCCGTGTATTTTGTTTCCAAGACTTTCTTGTACATGTTAAAGGTGGTGTTGAACAATACTTCTTCAGGCTTCCTGAAGGTCTTTCAAAGTTTGTCTTTGAAAATGATCAGGTACAAAGACTGGGTTTAAAATGATTGAAAAAGTGGAAAGGTGATTGTCAAAAGCTGTCCTTAAGGAAGAGAAACAGGGGAAACCAAAGTAGTATAATTAAAAGCTAGTGGCAATTCAATTTATTTATACAGAGCCAAATCACAACAACAGTCGCCTCAAGTCACTATATAATCAACAACCAACCCCCTATGAGCAAGCACTTTGGCGACAGTGGGAAGGAAAAACTCCCTTTTAACAGATAGAAACCTCCGGCAGAACCAGGCTCAGTGAGGGGCGGGGCCATCTGCTGCGACCGGTTGGGGAGAGAGAAAGAAGACAGGATAAAAGACATACTGCGGAAGAGAGCCAACAACAGGTCTGAATGATGAACCCAAATTTGAAATGATTGATTCAAGGTGTTGTCAGTATGTGTGGAGGAGATCAAGAGAGAGGTAAAACAGTGAATAGCCATCTGTAAAACACAGCTGATAGTCTGTTATGGTTTCAGAATGAATATGAGCCAGTGGTGTTAACAATCTTGTCAAACTTGGTGAAATAATGAACAGTCAAGTTTTGATCTGCCATGCATTTTGGAAAGTGTGATGGCAACAGCTTCATTTTCCAGCATGACAGCGATCACAAACACACTGCATACCTGAATAGAAAAAAAACACACAATGGAGGCCTATCAGTAGCAGTGGACTGGCCTCCCCAGAGCCCAGACATTAACATTAAAGAAGCAGTGTAGGATTGTCTTGATAGAGAACACAACATCAAAAGAAGAAGTTTGGAATCTCCTTCAGGAAGCCTGGAGAATCGCTGCTTAAAGAAATGACAAGAAAACTTGCTTGAGAGTGTTAAGTTTCTTTTGAAGAATAAATGACTTGCAGACTAGAACTGTACAGTCTGTTTTTACCTGTATATGCTGTACAGAGTGATTTTGTATGCTCCCCTAACCCCTAACCCTTGTACAGGGTGTATCGAAAAGCTATAGACCAAAGTAATGGATTTAGAAGCTTGAACTAAATTTTAAAATTCATAGTTACACATGATGTTTTAGATACAAATCAGTTTTATTTATAAGGCACCAAATGACAACAAGAGTTGGAATTTATTTTAAACAGTAAAGACCCTACAATAATACAATGCAAAAGTTACAATGTTCACAAGTACTCAGTGCGTCCCCATTAGTGTCCCCTTGGGAAGACCATATGATAGTCTTACTCGTGTCATACTTTTGCAGGCATGTCTGGAGTCATTGTTACTCCTATGCTACCTACTGACAACCATGTGATACCCTCAAACACCCTCTTTCTAACAGTACATATTACAATCATTACTGGTGAACGTTTGTGCAATTCAAGCACTTTGAAGTTGGTTTAATTCTTTTTGATCATTTCCATGTATTTTGAATTTTTAAATAAATTGCTGCACCTGTTTCCCTTTACTTTTTCCAGCAAAATATAAAGAATGAGCGGTGGCTCAAGACCTTTGTACAGTACTGTAATAAGTATAAGAGTTCCAGCATTTTGGAGAGTTTGGTCAACACAGCGCTAACTTAAAATCACTTGTCTTTGAAATAATTGTGTTAATTTTGGATTAATTATTAACAAGCTTCTTTCTGTCTCTTGCTTTCTTCATTACTCCTTCTTTTCCTTCTCTCACTCAAACTACTAAATCAATGAAACCAATGGATGGAATCTGGTGACCAAACAACAGGATGAGAGAATAACCAAGAAGGAGATTCTAGCCAACTGGAACATGTTTGTGGGCAGTCAGGCTACCAATTATGGTGAAGACTTAACGAAGAAGCACGATGAACTTTGATGAAAATGTAGCTATGGGGATATCAGAGTAGGCGTGGGACTTGGGTCTGGATTATGCTGTTTTAGTTGTGTAATCAATAATGTTCTTATAACAAGCAGCATGTCAAAATTTGCTATCAAATGTTTGTCTGAGTGTGTGGATGGGAGGGTGTGGGAGAGATTAAAGTCTTCTTTTTCTACAATTGTACTTATTATTCTTTAGTCACATTATGATTTAAATTATTACAAATATAATTGTCAGAGTTGTTCTCGAATTGTGTAAGATAGTTGCTGGTTTCTGCCTTTTTCGTGATTAAGTTTAGAGTTGCAGTGTGTAAAGGTAGAGTGTTCGCCCCATGTTTGGGGGTTGGGGGTTCAAATCCACCGAATGGCTACCCTGAAGTACCCCTGAGCAAGGTACCGTCCCTACACACTGCTCCCCGGGGGCTGGATTGGTGGCTGCCTACTGCTTCACTGAGTGAATGGGTTAAATGCAGAGAGTAATTTCCCTACAGGGGATTTATAAAGTATACAAAAAACATATTACTGCTAGATGACAGTAAGTTGCAGATTGTAGTCAACTGAATTATTTGTGTATAATCCTAGCTACGGTGGCTGCTGCAGGACAAATATGTTTTAGCCAATTAGCCAAAAATAACATTTAGACTGTACACCATAATGGCTGTGGCCGGCCACTTTCCTTTTTCTCAATCGCAGCCAGTCAGCACGTTTGTACACACTACAAGGTCAAAACTTAGGAATGGATGAGAACTAAAACATGGTGGCTTCCACAAATCGCTCTAATTTATTTTTAATGGATTAATTAGGAATTTCTAGGAAAGCATCAGTTTGCTGGAAGACATAATTACACAATAATCAATGTACATTTGAGTACAACATTCTTTTTCTCTTACAGTTCTCAATCGCTCTGGTGCAATGTTAATTTCATTGGGCATTTTATCATGGACCTTCGAAGACCTTTTTTTCCTGATGAAACAAGACGATAACTAAATAAAAACAAATGCACATGAATAAATAAAATATTAGCGGCTTTTGGCAGATATATGACATCAATTTCGAAATAATACAGCAGCTTGTTCTTGAGTTATTGCATTCAGAAGATACTTTGAGATCAAGATCACTGGGATTCAACCCGTCCAGTGTTTGTATTAGATGCACCTCTGGTATCAATTTGAAACGCTTGTGTTTCCTTGTTCTTGAGTTATCGCATTCACAAGCTTGGGTGTCCATGTCGCCTGCCCAACAGGATGACTACTCAGACTACTTAGCTTAAACCTTGGGGAGGGGACACGCATTTAGGCAGACTGATGATCAAATACGTATCCTCTCCAAAGTCACTGCGGGGAAAAAAAAAAGGTAATTTATAGAGGACAGACAGTGTGCATTAAGTGTAGGGGACAAACCAGTAACAAAATGTGTGTTTATCATTAGTGTTATCATTTTTGTCTATCACCCACCATTTCAGACAGAGATTCAGTTCAATCTTATTTACAGCAAAAGTCGCCTCAAGGTGCTTTATATTGTAAGGTAGAGCCTACAATAATCAGAATGAGAAGATCTGAATTATCTGGGTAGCAGACCATCATTTGCATTAGTAAATTTTAATAAAAGATTATTTCCATCGTTCACATCCATTACAAACAGATGCATTCCTCTGGAGAGGGACATGCTGAAATTATGACTTATAATTTTACAGTATTATGGTATCAAACTGTTTTCTGTAGTGTACAGTTTAAGCTAAGTAGTCTTCAACACGGCAGATGACTATGTCATGAACATTAAAGTGCACTGGCTTATTTCAATAAATGCCATTCAGTAATAAGCAGCTTAGAAAAAAGTGTCAAAGTGTTTAATGTATTTCTTTGCAAAAGACAATACAGTGAAGTGAGGAAGCATGGCAACTAGCTCCACCAAGGGTTAAATACTTTGGCACAAAAACCAGTATTGCTCTTTCTTATTGTTTCTACACATACTTCCCTACTAAAGACTATTTGCTACTGTATTGATGTACAGTAATAACCCCCCCACCCCCAACTATCTATGAAAGAGCAAGACCGATTCACTGTCAGTAGTAACAGTGAAATTGCCTGTCAGTTAAAAGCAAATATAAACATGTTCTCAAAAGAGATTTAGTTGAAAGAAATAGAATGCATACATACTCTAAATCTTGTGTCATATTTGCACGTCATGAAGATTGAGATTTTGCTCCAGATCGACTTCACAGCATCACACAGCTGGCGCAGATTTGTCAGCTGTACATCCAAATTTCCCCTTCTACCAAATACCAAAGGTGTTCTGCTCTAAGTGAGATCTGAGGACTGGAGTATATTGGAGTACAGCATTTATCCAGGTCCATTTGTAGCCTCAGTTTCCTGTTCTTAGCTGGTTGATCTGCTTTAAGGTGCAGTTGAGTGAGCGGTGAGAACTGACGTTCGCTGGATATTTCCTCTTTTTTAGACCATTCTTCATAAACCTGAGAGTTGGGAGAGCACCCTGTCTGGCATCAACAATCGCCACATTCAAAATCACATAAATCATATTCTACCCCATTGTGATTCTTAGGCTGACTTGGCCATGTCCACCTGCCTAAATGCTTTGTGTTGCTGACATGAGATTGGCCAACTGGTTATTTGCTTTAACAAACAGTTGAACAGGCATTACCAAATAAAGTGGCTGTTGAATGTATGTCATGTGACAGCAATATACATATACACTTGGACAATCGAGTAGTTGTGCTATATTCTCAGATTGTATACAGTTTTTTTCTCATGCATATAGTTTCAAACGTATCATTTTGCTTTTCTCAATTTCAGCAATTTTGTGAATTTTAAATAGATCTTTGAGATTTCATAATGTCCCGACCAATTCTACACAGCAGTGAAAAGAAAAATCAAGTCCAAACAAAAACACTGAAAGGAAGCCTTTTGGAATAACGTGCAGGATATGCTTTGCTAAAACTAAAATGTATTATTTGGGAACAGATGAGGTGATGCTTGTTTTGCATTAGTTTTTAATGTGTGTTGATTTGCAACATGAATTCGCATCCTTTGCCTTAATACTGAAAAAAACAAAACACAGGAACAGAGCGCTGCACAGTGAAGTTTCAAACTGAGCCTCCGCGGATATCTGGAAATGCTAATGTATCTCTCTGTACTGTAACATAATTATAACAATGTTCAAACAATCATATCTAATGAAGCGCTTGGTCAGTACACATTGTAAAAATGATTAGCCTACAAACATAATTTGTTCTAAAGTAAAGATTTTACTGTTAGACTCCATAAGAATATAAAGTATTCAGTTCAATTCAAATTGCGTCAAGCATCCCTCTACTTTGCTCATCAGGATGGCCGTCTGAGTCTACCTGAGATACTTGACAAGATGGACTTCATCAAGACCAGTACAATGACCGACTATGGAGGGATGAGGGTGGATGGCCGTGATGAACTGTGACTTCAGTTTGGTCCCATATACAAATGTTTTACACAAAAATCTATGACTTGTGAATATTTTCTTATCTGAATTGATTCATCCTATACAAATTTAAAACACTTAAGGCCACACTTATCTTACAAAACTGACTCATCTTTAAACTGGGGTACATGTTTATTAGTAATACATTTTTATTCATAATTCAATTCTTTAAATTTTGTATACATTTTCTGAGCTACAGGGAGTGTTACAAGAAACTACTGTTTGAGTTTCTACAGAGTTTCATCTACTTTTTAGCCTTAGCAGGGCATACTCTCTTACTGCTTTCTCCACTTCACCCGAGGAAAGCGTGGGAAGTGGGGGTGTGGTACTGTGGTACTATGGAGACTGCAGGTTTGGACACAGCCCAGTTGACTGATTCACTAACATACACACAGTGACAAAAATGTCAAGAAAGCATGTTTCAAAGTAAGAACATTACTGTGCATATCTAAGTGAATGAGGCCCGATGTGAAGATCTCCATCATGAACAGTGAAGCAGCTCAAATTTAAACAACAACAGATCTGCTTAGAACAGGACTTCATGCATGTTTAGAGCACCCACTCAAGTTTGTCAGACAATGCATTGGATTGTAAATTCCATCTATGATATGAACACAATAAAAACATTGAGACATTGCTTTATTTATAACTAAACTTACCTGTAGTCCATAAAAGCTGAAAAAATGTAAATACACTGGTACTTGTACATTTCTGCTCTGACTACTCAAAGCACTTTTCCTACAACACACACACTTTCATACAGCATATTTATGCACATCCTTACACTCGGCTAAGCATCAGGAGCAATTTGGAGATCAAAGACACTAAAGTGTGTGGACCACTAACCTTCTGATTAGTTCACAACCTGCGGTGCCTCCTGAGCACAAAATAAATCAAACCAAATAATAATAGTATGGATTTAAGCCTTAAATGCTGATTTATTTAAAGGAAATTGTTGACATTAATCTGTAAGAAACATTTGGATGGCAGTTTCAGCAAATCTGTGTTGTACAGTCAGCGGAAGCATTTTCCAGCAAAATAAAAATACATTCAGGAGGAAATACTGTCAAGCAAAAAGTCATAAGACATTATAAAGTAAGTTAGAAAGTTACAGAATGAGCACCACTGTGGAGTCTTCGGTCGCCTCACGCTTGCATCACTGGACGAGCCTCTTTGGCCGTGAGGTCAATCCCAGAACCTGCAAAGCCGGTTCCACCCTTTCAAAACACAAAGGACCACAGTACAGTTAAAGAGAGAAAAAGTCTCTGCTCCTCAAAAATCAGCTTTCAAACAGCGAACCACGTTTTCTGTGTCTGCCAGGTTGCAGCATGACACCTCTGATTTCTGAGTGACAGCAACAGAATTCATAACATTGGGATGAGTGTTCAAAAATAAACATTTGAAATCCTTTAAAAAAAAAAAACTGTTAGAATTATTTTTCACATACCCTCTGCAGTGGAATAATGTCTTTTTCAGAAAGTTTGTCTCCCGTCAGAGGATCAGTCATGTCCTTTCTGATCAACTTCTCCACACACTCCTGCGTCACCACAGCGCCCCTGAACACAGGACACATGTCACATAGGGCTGTGCGATATGACCAAAATCTCATATCCCGATATAAGACATCTATCATCCCGATAACGATATAAATCACAAACATTTTACATTTTCTGAAAGTTCTGCGAATCTCGGGCAGCTCGACTTGCGTGAAGTGTTTCCAGCTGGGTGTCGTGTAGCTGGAGTCGAGTGTTTTAACCGATGCATGAAACTATACATTTTTAGACATAAGTTGTAACGGCCGCTTATTACACTTAGTATTTATTACACGGCGTGCTGCGGGGAAAAGCCTGTTCTAACGTTTGAGTCTAAGGTTTATTTTTTAGCACCTGACGGCTCTTTTTTGCTTCTCATCTGTAAATACTCTGCATACTCTTTCACGTGATTCAATTTATTTTGAAAAGTCTCAACAGGATCTTGAGCTTTATTCTGAAAGGTTTATGTGGAAAATAAACAAGCGGACACGTAATGGTTTTACCGTCGTTGTTGCTAACGACAACACATAAAAACAGGTGCTTGTCCGTCCTTAGCGTGGTTATATTATAAGAGAAAGAGAGAACTTTAAGAAATGAATATAGCCACTACAGTGACCATCAAAACGATGAAAAGAGTTTATTTTGCGACACCACGAAACAAACGATAGTGTAAAATGAAACGATAGATGTTTTTATATCGTCATCCGATATATATGGTTATATCGAACAGCCCTAATGTTACATATCCCCTCACACTCCAGAGAACATTGGACCCCATTTACTAACATTAGGGTGGAAATGATTTTATCCTGTGCAAAACATACATTTGTGTTCAAAATTTCTGTCTGATTTATGAAAGACGCGTAGCAGCTGATTCTGTTGTAACTCGGAATCGTTCGTAACCAGCAGCCATGTGAAAACTCCACACAATTTGCACACTGCCCTGCCCACATTTCTCGATATAAAGAAACACGTTGACAATGTTGTAGGAGAGAAGCCTGACTGTAGAAAATGGAATAACAGGAACCCGAGGTTTAAGGAGAAAGAAGTACAAACGCACGGTCTGTCATGGTCAAGAGAGAGCTGAGTGTTAAAACCAAAGTGTTCAATGATCCCCCAGACAAGCAGATTTATGAAAAACCCTTATAGACGAGGGACGGAGGTTGCTGAGGACAGGTGGGACTGGGCTTACTGGTATTAATTTGTACTAGTAAAAGTAATTTTAAAGACTTGTGCTCTAATTCTCAAGACAGCCAGGCTGTCATTTGTTGGTACGCATGGTCAGAGGGACTTCTAAATTTGTTCATAAACAAATACAGGTGGCACTCACGATGGTCGAAGAACAGCACAGGGAACACTGTTGCCCAAGACGTCTTTGGTCACTGTACATATGTACCTGTCCTGGAAAGAAATGACAAAATTATACAGCCTCAAGACAAAGTGAAGTTACCAGACTGATTACTCACAGAATTTTCATCTAAGACACAAAACAACTTGACTTAACCAATAACACACACAGCTGTTAAAAGGAGCTGCCATAGAGAAAGCTAACATCTTCCTGTGTGAATCTTCTAATTCAAATTCTGACTACACCTGCTTTGTTTATTCTTCAATTTAAATAACTTGTATTCACAGCTACAAAGAAGCGTGTAATGTAATGTTTTAGAAAAACATGCTAACAGCTACCAAGTCTGAGGGCTTGCATATATGAGATAAAATTTCTGATGCTCTAAGCCTGACAATCTATTTCTGTGTGCTGAGTAAACTGACCTGGCGGGTGAGCAGGGCAACTCGATCCAGACTTGGGTCCAAGGGGGTGAAACGCACTGTGATAAGCTCATTCATCTTAATGGGTTTTCCAGACATTGGACATAACACAGTCTTGCTCTGACAGATGTTAGAGATGGACAGAAAAGTGCAGCCATTACAAAATTATGCCATTACATTTTTAATAACTACTTCCCATAAATACTCAAATTTAGCAGTAAATATATTTGAGTAAGCGTAGTCACTAAGCTGTAGGAACTCTGTGACACCCTAAGATGTTTCCACATGATCATGATGTCAGGTCAACCTGACATTGGCCTCTGAAAGAGGGTCAACATCAAAAAGAGGAACGCAGAGTAAACATTCATACACTAAAACACTGACTAATAAAGTAAACAGGTAAACCTGGCAAACACACACAAATCTGGCCCACTTGTGCTCCAAGGTCTATTACACCAGCATTTTTAAGTAATTTCATGGCGGGTAGTTAACAAAGAGGTGTTCCTGTTTCTCTTTCACCGGTCTGTTTAAAAAAAAACAACAAAAAAACCCAGTGTAGCTCAACTCCTTCCTCGGCATGAGAAACATCATCAGTCACTCACTGGTTTCTTGAGAGCAGTGGGCTTGGCCTCTGGTGTCAGTGAGGGAATCCAAAAACTGGGCAGGCTCTGGCTGGAACTTGCAGCTGTGGCAGCACTGGATAATTCTCCAGGGCTGCTCTGTGTCCCGTCCTTCTCACTTCCAATGTTCTTACCTGAAAAAAAGAAAAAAGCAGTTTTGACAGAATTGTATTCATTATAAAAAATGTCTTAAAAAGAGTTTGGGTGCATTAAAACAACACAAGTGACGACAGCAGCAGCCATAGCGCAGAGTCTGTGGGGTAGAGTCTGAGCTTTGGTTCCCTCTTGTGGCCAACATCGTAAGGTATATTTTGACAGTCATGCACGCACCAGATGTGAAGGGGTTGATAGGTTTAGATACAATGCTGTTCTCCTTTGTTTTAAACCTCTCCACTCTCTCTCGCTCTTCTGACTTGGACTCAAGTTGGTTGCTGCTCCTCTGCGCCTGCTTCTGTTTCTCGTACGCCTGAAGAAATCAAGGAAGAAAATAAAGCCAAGCACTCACAGTTCTAGACAAGAGGCCATTATTTCTTAGAGAAAGCTCTTTCATATGTGTTGGCTGCAGTGTAGATTTTATGTTGTTTGTTTCATTGTTTACAGGAGTGACTATGAAGCAAGTTCAACATATCCAAGCTCTGTTTGGATTAGCTGGCTTAGCAAAGCCTAAAAAAACCCAGTCGCAATGGCGCTCATCAACCTTCTTTTTTAAGTGCGCTCTTTCAGGGTCTGTGTGCACTTGTATAAAAAGTCATTTAACTTTTGTCCTGCACAAAATGCATCAACAGTTAATATTTTAAATAGAGTTTTTTTATGCTATATGCTGTGTAACATGTACAGCTGAACATTAGAGCTCTGAAACTTTAAACTTTAAAATTTACTCATTGTCTTCTGGTCTGATGTGGAAATCACCTTATTGCCAAAGTCAAATTCAACTTTCTACTCAGTATTTTTGGTATTAAATATCAAACAAGCTCTGTTAATTCTGTCTAATCAAAAATATCAAACATTTTCTACATCACCAAATGAATACATGTAGATTCCAGTGACAAATAGCACACACCCCGATGATTAAGCCTTGATTCATAAAACAACCCCATGGTGTTTAGCTGTGGACGTGACTGTCCAAGCACCTGTGAGGAATTAAGAACAGTTAAGTGAGTTACTTACTTTCATCTTTTTGGCAATCTGTGTCTTTTGGTGAAGAATATATTCAAGAATGGCCTGTTTTTCATAGAGGTATCCATCTGGACTGGTCACACAAACAGAAACATGACAGTGTTACACATATGCTAACATTAGATCGTATGCTTTAATGTGTGTGTGTTTATTAGAGCTTATTATAATTACTCATAGTTCAATTAAATATGATTAATAACTAATTAAAAATATATAAAGCTTGGGAGCTCAGGTCTATTTGTCAGAAACTGTAGAATGCTGTGGCACAGAACTTGACCACTAGGTGAAGTCTCCTGACCTGTAATAAGATGGAGTTGGTGTGTGTTTGCTGATCACTTGCAAGACTGCACGACTGCCAAACAAGCATGATGCCAGATCTGTTTGACCTGGCTAACTGTGGTAACTGGTTGATACCAAGGCTCCCTGGATTAGACGGACTAATTTCGTTTAAATTACAAAGGAAAAATCTTACAGTCTGATGTCTACAGTGAAAGAATCTGGTTGTTTTTTTGTGCTGTGGAGTCATTCTGCTGACGATGGTTTGGATTCATTTGTCCTATTATAAGAATAGGTCACTTGCAGTAAAGCCTTATTCACAAAAATACTACGCAGATCTGGTGCACAAACCCACCATTTCAAATGCTTTTGTTACTAGTTTTTGACATTGTTGACATGTTTTAAACCTGCCACTACTGTGTTGCTTTTTGAGAACTTTTAGCCAAATTCACTTTGTTCTATTTATTTAAGTTCATTTTAACTGACTTCCTGTTTTAAAAGGTCTGGCAGTAATCAGGCCTGGTGTCACTAGGAGGGGAAATTACTTTTCCACGTAAGGCCATGCTGGCTCGGAGAGACACCCCCCCCCCCCCCCATGATGAATGAAATCATTTAAAAGTTGAATATGTTAATATCAACTCTGGAGCTCCACAGGATTGCAAACACAGTTGTATTAAAGAATGACGGCTCCCCCTACAGACCTGTCACAGCAGCTCCTCCTGTTCTATTGCAAGTAGTTCACAATTTGCTCTGTAGCTAATAAAAAAAGCCGTGCAGAGTGTTGTTGTTAAATCAGTTCAGAACATTATACACATCCTGTACTATGTCACTGACACAGCCTCTTGCCTGTAGCTATCCATAAATATAATTTAGAATTCGTCTCCACCAAGAAACCACCTGATCACTCTGCTCCTCTCTGTCAGATGCTAGAGGTCTATAAAAACCAAACACCTAAAGACTACAGAACCACGTGACGAAAAAGAACTGAATTCATTAAAGAAACTGCGTAGTATGATCTAAGGTTCATTATAAATAAATTCATGAATGTATTCATTTATTAAGGCTGTTGAGAGTTTATATAAAATGAAAATTCCTTCCACATTTTTATATATAAAGGATAAAGGAATACCACTCTATTCAAAATTCTACTGTAATTATTCAGTTAGTGATGAACTGATCCCCTGTGTGCAGGTGTTTGTGTGTTGGAGTAAAAAACATACGTGACAACAGGATCCCGACAGGGCTGCAGGGACAGGCAGCAGCAGTCAAAGTCTTTGACTGCATCTCTGCCAAGTCGAACACTTTGCGTCCCGTAACCAGAGGCCGCTGAGCAGGATCAGAGTTACATAATGACATGACTAGAGATTATACAGAAAATCATGTCCTCTTTCTGACCGGACTAATCTGAGAGAACAAAGACAAGAACTCGCAGCACTGAGGATGTCTCACCTGTATCCTTCTTCTTCTCGTGGTATGTGTAGACAGCTCCAGCTGTGCAGTTCTTTCCATGGCGAGTCATTGTCCTTCGGGTTTTTTCTAATTTAAATGACAAAATTCATAATTTGTCTCATATTTGGGAAACTATTTTGTTACAGCTGATGATATAAGCAGAGATATCTAACATTAGCTGTTATGCTAACATTAGCTGTTATTTCAAACTTCGAAAACACACTGCCAAACCAAACGATTGAAAAGAGGGCAACAGATAAAAAGAAACAAAAAGGCCAGTTGGGACTAAAAAAGTTTTACAAGCAAATTATTATTACCAGATCCGCTTAACAATCTTTTCTTAACGCAGACTACAGCCACACGCACTTCTTCCTCGTTGTATTTTCTTTTGTTCTTCTTCTCCGCGTTACTCGAACACTGGTGAGTGACCAGAAAACCACCCAAAAATGACACTAGCGCCGCCATGTGGAATGGAGTGGAATAGAATTTCTCAAGAAACAAAAATAACACACACAGACAGACACACTAAGGAAACCCCTCCTATGCTCTCAATCAAATTTGTCTGTCTTAGAATTTTGTTAATGTTCTTTTGTACTACAGCAAGTTAAAAAAAAAGAACAAATTTAACTTCAATTTAAGTAGGCTCTTGATCCTCTGCTATCTTTCTCATATATCTGTGTAAGCTCTCAGTCATCCAGGTTTAAGGAGTCTGATATTGAACAATCTTGGTGTTTTTCTTTACTTGTTTTTATGGAGATTTCCCCCAAAACAATGATTAATCACTAATCACTTAATAACTATTGATAGACTGGTCTAATAAGTGGCCTTATTGAGAACTATGCATAGCTTGTCCTTATTTCACCAAACACGGTTACCAAGATGTGGCGATAGATTTTTTTTTTTTTTAAAAAGCCACTAGGTGTCGCTATGGATGAGGGTGTCAGACTGTTTCAAAACCTCAATCCAAGTCCTGCACAGCTGCATAGAAAAGCCTCGCTTTGCCCATCCCTACTCGTGTGTTACTTCCATCATTAAGGATTTTTTTTTTAAATTTCCATTAATTAGTGTCCATTACTCAGTTTTTGCCATTATAAACTTCAAGCACTCCACTGTAACATTATCAGATGATCCTCTCTACTGGTCCTCTTGAATTTCCCCCATCCTTTATCAACATCATATTTTATATCTATATATATCCATGCAACAAAAAAAACAAACAACTTCTCTGTTACCTTTACACAGTTCTTTTTTCTTTTTTCTTTTTTGTGTTTAATTTAATATGTACAGTTGATTAAATATGTAGTGAAAAAATAATGTTATCCATTTATGGACTTTTCTCTACATGATGTAGAGTTGTTGTTAATATTATAATGCTGTGCTACCCACCACAGTTAAAACGTGTATTCTCCCCACATGGGCCATATCTATGTCCCTTCTCATAGTTAGGGCACTTACATTTTTTTTAGTTTTAAGTTTTCTTCTGCACACTAAAGCTACACATCCATAATTTTAGCACTGAAAAGAAGGAGCCTATCTGCAAAGCTCAAAAATCTTATTTTAACTTTGTCTGGAATACAGACTTTGAAAGTCCAAAAGGACAGACAAACTATTAACTCAGTTTTCAAGTAAGCAAAAAGTTCTAAACAAGAAAACACACTCTGGAAACTATCTGAAATAAAACTGAATAAATAAGGTACCTGATGTAATATCACACTCACCTTGAACCCATCCGTCACACCTTACCACTGTGTTGTTGTCCTCAAAAGTGACCTACACTGGCCTCACATCTTCAAATATTTCTCAGTTACTCCTGACTTCTGTATGCACACAGTTTCTCTCTTGGTACCTGACCATCTGCTTTCTCTAGATCTACAAGGACACAGTGCAACTACTCCTGACCTTCTCTACACTTCTTCAACACTCAAAGCAAATATTGCATCTGTAGAGTTCTTTCTCTCTATGAACTGCTGCTCACTTGTCATCAGCTCCATTCGTAATCAAGCTTCAACTTTAACTTTTTTTAAATTTGGGGTAGCTGTAGCTCGGGTGTAGAGCAGGTCACCTATGAATCAGAAGCTTGGTGTGATCCCAGTCTGCTCCAGCATGCGTGCCAAAAAAGTTGCTCTCTGATGCAGCCACCGGAGTATGAATGTGTGTGAATGTGAATGAGGAAAGTTGTGTAAAGTGCTTTGAGTGCTCAAATAGAGTAGAAAAGTGCTATATGTGAACCAGTCCATTTACCATCTAACATGCTATTAGTAAACTTCCATCTCACAGAATTTTAGCTAGTTGTACATTGGACTTAAATGATAAGAGTCCAACATATCTCTATATCTATCTTGTGAATTCCTTTTTTGCAATGTTTTTGTAGTATATTGTTTTGTCTGTGCTGTTCTCTTCTGGGCTTCATTTACTACTATGAGTCTGAAAAAAATCTGATCATTTTCTTCTCTTTACTTGGTCTCCTCCAGTGTGACCATCCTGGTTTCTTTATATTAGAGGTCGTCACTCTCCTCTTCACTCTGTTTAGCCAAATGCTATGCAAGGTGAACAAAATGACACCACTATGAAAATAAAAGCAATCAGGTCTGATTGAGATCATTTTGATTTTTTTGGTGTTGTTATTGGTTATACAAGTCACAACACCAAAAGATTAAAACCTGTAAAATCACACTTCAAAATTTGCTATCGCACTGCACTAAGCCCAGCCACAGTCTTTCCTATGAATTTCTCCTTTAGTCATATTTTTGAAATTAAACCCATGCAGCTATGATTAAAATAATAGCACTTGATGATGGGATGAATCCCCACTTGACTCTATGGCCTCCAGATCTTCTGACAACCTGTGACCACAGGGGTGCTTCTTCATATATAAAATCACTTAAAAGAGAACACACACACACACACACACACACACACACACACACACACACACACACATTTATATATACAACCATGAGGTCCATTTTCTGGTGACTGCAGGTGAGGATTATCTGTTCTAACTTTTATTGCTATTAAAGAACACTCCTTTTAATTAGACTAATAGACTCTAATTATTAAATTGAGGTTACTGATGCATCACACAGATGAAATTAGAACTTGATTTTTAGCCCATAGTTTCTGTGTTTTGTTGCCTGGATATCACCAACACTGTATAATATAATAACTTAAATGAAAAACTACATATGTGTTTTCGCAACACGTTCTCACTCCCAACTCGTCAAACGTGTGACGCATGGTCAGGCTCCCTCTGCTTCACTTATGGACGCGCAGGGTACCCCCCTCGCGTCGGGAATTGACGTGAAGGGTCCTCCGATTGAAGAGATTGCCGCGGAAGTGCCTGTTGTCGGTATATTTAGACATTTTCCAAATCACATTGTAGTGACGTATACAGAACACAATAAATTATATTATGTAAACAACTACCTGAGAAACAGCAGATACAGCAGAGGAATTAATTATAGGCTATTACTTTTGTATCGTTTATTGCATTTACAGAGGGAGTGATGTATGCTGGGTAATGGCACAGCTAGCTACTGGGTGACTTTATTCACCCGCTTCGGCTGTTATCAGTCCATACAATGGGCGTTATTAGCACAAATCAGTCCCATAGATATGGGCCATCTCCTGCTAGATTGTTCAGAAGGTTGTTCTCATCCATCCAGATAGATGATCACTAACGGGAGCGTGGAAGACTCCAGAATCCACTTTGGCTGGAATCCGGTGGATACAGCAGTGTGTACAGTAGGGGTGCAACAATACTCGTATCGATATTGAACCGTTCGATACAGTGCTTTCGGTTCGGTACGCATATGTATCGAACAATACAAAATTTGTAATTTATTTTATCAACTTTCCTTCTGACGATGCTGTCTGTGTTGAGCGCTCAGTGAATCTGCGTTTGACTACTCCGCCTAGGCTGCACTGTCGAGCGCAGATCCACTGAGCGCTCAACACAGACAGCATCGTCAGAAGGAAGAGCGCAGGGCAAGCTAGCGAGACAGAAGTTAAGCTCTCCTTGCAACATGGCAAATTGAACCTCCCCCACCCTCATTCAGGGGCCCGTTCTTCGTACGTCGCTCACTACATCCAACATCAAATGACACATCCAAGACCAAACCATCGCGCTAACCGTGAGCTCGCTAATCCGGTTCTCCGAACACACCTGCTGTTGACGATTAGTACAGCTGGACGCAGTAATGTGACATCACTGGGTGTCATAAAAGGGGCTACGCATCGATAGTAGAAACATTGATCGGCAACCCTCTGATTGGTCGGCGAAAATGTCGACGGAGCGCGCTCGGCTCAGTATTTTTCGGCAGCAGAGCAAGAACTCGTGAGTGAGGGATTTCAGGAATTTCAGAGTTTAATCAGAACGCAAGGGAACACTGCAAAGGCTGCAAAAACAAGGAGAGAGGGCTGGCAGAAAGTTGCTGACAAATTAAACTCGTAAGTAATTTAATAATAACAATAATAATGGAGTGGATTTATATAGCGCTTTTCAAGGCACCCAAAGCGCTTTACAATGCCACTATTCAGTCACTCTCACATTCACACACTGGTGGAAGCAGCTACGGTTGTAGCCACAGCTGCCCTGGGGCAGACTGACAGAAGCCAGGCTGCCATATCGCGCCATCGGCCCCTCTGGCCAACACCAGTAGGCGGTAGGGTAGATTTATTATATTACACTATATTATCCAATATTATATTACATTATATTATATTATGTTATATTATATCCCCTTACACATTAGAGCCACAACAGGACCCACTAGAACATGGGAACAAGTAAAAGTGAAATATAAGAATATTCTACAGACTGGTAATATTTATCACTTATATTGCTTTTAGTCTCTTGGAAAGAGACCCTGGAATAATCTGTTTGTTTATAACAGCAACCAAGAAAAGGGCAGAGCAAAAAAAAGACAGGTGGTGGTCCTGCACCCCCTCGTCAACAAGTTGGTTAAGTAAATAATACCCTCACGGGAAAATCGATATCTCTCAATGAGCACACTGTCGTGCTGAGCTAAAGGATCCTGTCTATCCCGCAATATACGCTGAATTCTGAGGACTCTCCTTATCAATCTTGCACCTTCCGCAATGGATTGCTCGCGTAAACGGACAGGATATGACTGCGACAGGCTTCCCAAATCCACCTTCGCTTTTATAGCCGTGGTCTCTCATCTTGATTACACAAAGTAATTTGCAATTGCTTCTCTGAAATATGAATTACATCTGTAATAATCACATACATGTAATAGAATGTTAATAGTACATTTCCCTTTTTTAGGAAATGACCTGTATGTATCTGTGTGAAATCAATAAAAGGATCAGGTGCTGCATTATCTTTAGTTACATTGATAATATTTATTTATGGTGAAACAGTGGTGGAATATCGCTGTTGCTTTCGTATAAATGAAGCGGACATACCTGCGTGGCCGCGATCTAATCCTGTTTACATAAAGTAAACCTGCTCCCGAGCAGGTTTACGCTTACGGCTCTGTTGCTATGACAGCAAGTCCCGGATGAGCTTCGGGGAACCGAACAATCCAAGATCAGGCGAAATCGTCAACAATCAAATCCAACTAACTTACTTAGCGAGGTACGAAGAACGGGCCCCAGATCTGGCGTTTGGAATTATTTTGGTTTTCATGTGAGGTATGACCCTGAAGGTAAGTGCGTCATGGACTAAAATAAAACAGTATGTTGGATGTGCCACGCAATGCTCAATTACATGGGTGGGAACTAGTGTGTTAGCGCAGTTAGCTCGTTAACGTGTTGGCCGTCTAGCCCCACGCAGGGGTAGCTCGTTAATGGAGATTTGCCGTGTTGTGGCGTTAACGTCATTTCAACGAGATTAACGCTGACAGCACTAGTGGGAACACAACGAATATGACTGCACATTTACGCCGACATCATCCTAGTGCAAAGACAAGTGGAAGCAGACAAAAACAACAAGCATGCATGCTACAAACTTTACCCGAGTCATTTAGACAGCCGTTAGCACATGATTCTCCTTATGGGGACCTGATATGTTTAATATTGTGGCTAGCTCAGACAACGAGGAGACGGAGGTATCGTTTGGTCTTGCTTCCCGTGAGCTAGCCAGGGAGCACAGCCGTTTATTGACATCTGCAGAAGAACACTGCCGCTAGCTAACTGCTCAGCGCGGCAACCGCATAGCAACAACAACAACAACAACAACAACAACACCACACAGGGCACCCTCTGACCCCGGAAGGACACACCGTCGCAGCGAGAGGGCGTCACCCGTCACTATGGCAACATAAACAAAACATAACTGTACAAACAGAACCCCGAACAGCCCTGACCCGCTACAATATGCTGCTGAGAGCCCAGAAGAAGCGTATAGTATAGCTTTTATTTTGGAAAGAGCCATTTCTCTGTAATAAACTCTCTTTTCCAAAGATGAGTGATTCCTCAATCAGATACAGGTGTTACCGCGCCAGATCCGCGGCCCCGAACTGTAGTAAGGAAACCTCTGGCAGTTACTTGAAGGTTCCGTAACTGACTCGTAGCCGGCAACAGCTTACTATACAGGTCAACTCCGCTAGCAAAAAGATCGAAGGAGGCGTAGGAAACTGCTTCACCGAACTTTATTTCTTCTCTAAGGCACGAACACCGCGTACAGTGGGCTGAAACAGTTTACTCACAGCAAGCATCGCCGACACAACTCTGGCTGTCGAGGGAGTTATTATATTCCTTTTATTTATTTTCTTTTCGTCTCTTCTGTAGCTAACCGTTACATTTTCCCCTTCTCCGCTCTCTCTCTTCACACACACACCAGGCAGTCCCGCTACACACATCCCGAATACATTTCCCATCAGGCTTCATCCTTAAAGGGCCATGCCTGTAACACAGGGCTTGCAAAATCGCTAGCCCGACGTCCCGGGGCTAGCGATTTTTCCAGTCGGGCTACCAAAATCTATCTCTGCCCTGCCCGTCGGGCTATTGTAGGAAGGAAAAATATATGTCAATGCTTTTGCATTCTTTCGGAAATGTAGCTGGGTAATTATGTCATTGGCATCGGTGAGCCACTGTCAATATGTGACATATTGAAATCGCGTTTGAATTTGCGGGAAAGTCACTCGGGTCAGAGCATGGGGTGCCACCATCATCCCACTTCTGACACCAATGTGGCGAGCTCAGACAAGGAGGAGACGGAGGTATCGTTTGGTCTTGCTTCCCATGAGCTAGCCAGGGAGCACAACCGTTGACATCTGCAGAAGAACACTGCCGCTAGCTAACTGCTCAGCGCGGGAACCGCACAGCAGCAACAACAACAACACACAGGGCGCCCTCTGACCCCGGAAGGACACACCATCGCAGCGAGAGGGCGTCACCCGTCACTATGGCAACATAAACAAAACATAACTGTACAAACAGAACCCCGAACAGCCCTGACCCGCTACAATATGCTGCTCAGAATATAGCCCAGAAGAAGCGTATAGTATAGCTTTTATTTTGGAAAGAGCCATTTCTCTGTAATAAACTCTCTTTTCCAAAGATGAGTGATTCCTCAATCAGATACAGGGCTCGCAAAATCGCTAGCCCAACGTCCTGGGGCTAGCGATCTTTCCAGTCGGGCTACCAAAATCTATCTCTGCCCTGCCCGTCAGGCTATTGTAGGAAGGAAAAATATATGTCAATGCTTTTGCATTCTTTCGGAAATGTAGCTGGGTAATTATGTCATTGGCATCGGTGAGCCACTGTCAATATGTGACATATTGAAATCGAGCTAGAATTTGCGCTTGTTTTTTGCTTTCACTTTGCAATCGCGTGAACTGTGTATAGAGAGCGACAGCACTGATTGGTGAGTGATGATAATTTGCGCACCAATTCCTCTGACATCGTCTTATCAATCGTTAGCTTACTATGCAAACATGACAAGTGAAATCTCCCGCAGCAAGCTTAAACATATGAGAGGTTGATCACACAGAGAATCGCTGACTGTTATATGTGTGTGTGTGTGTGTGTGTGTGTGTGTGTGTGTGTGTGTGTGTGTGTGTGTGTGTGTGTAAAAGCAGCAGGATATATATTTTAGTTCTGCTGAGCCAAATAAGACAGGTCAGGGTGAAGAAGTGACAGCCAAAGAAAAGCTTACCACAAAACGGAAAAGTTATGACAAATCAGACTATAAGGCAAAAAGAAACTGCAGCTTTATGGTTTCATGGACAAAAGAATTTCTGTGGCTGCAATATGACGAGCTATATAACCAGGGCTGCACATAAGTGGTCCGCAGGTGCGCATTCGCTGTCAAAAAAAAAACAAAAAAAAAACGTGCACAAGATATGAAGTTGCAACGCGTGTTTGCATAAATAAGATTTTCTGGAGGAGGACAGACATCTGTTTAGAACTCTTAAAGATGTCGAAGAAGCTCCTTTAAGCAATTACTTTGGTGTTCCTCCACCTCCAAACAAATGTCAGAAGGAGTCCGAACCACAAAAGAAGCGCGTATTCTCGGAAAAGTGGTTGCAGGAGGTGAGCTGGCTTCAAACAAATGATGAACGCACAGAGATGTGGTGCGGAATGTGCCGTGAAAATCCCACTCTAGCGGACAAAAACAGTGCTTTTTATATGGACGCAAACGCGCGTTGCAACTTCTTATCTGGTGCGTGTCTTTTATTTTGACAGCGAATGCGCACATGCGGACCACTTATGTGCACCCGTGTAAATAACATAATGTTCTGCCGGGTGTGTTGTTGGTTTTCTCTCGATTTCTGAGTCGACAAGCGCCTTTGTTACTGGGACCAGTCATTTTAAGAAAGGCCCCATTAGAACCCATGAGAAATGCAAGAAATGCATTATTGCTCAGTCTGCAATATCTTTCCCAGAACAAACACCAATTGCAAATAACATACTAAAAATAAACCTGAAAATCTGTTTAGAACAGCTACTATGTTGCAAAGAGTGAACTACCACTGGCAAAATTTAGCAGTCTTTGCAAACTTCAAAAAGCAAATGCCCTCGATCTTGGTTCCACTTGTCTCTTACCCATGACTTCAGTGGAAATTTCAAATTCAGGATCTGACACAGACTGATTCATGTCCTACACAGTTCTTACAAGTTCATAGAAATTTCTGTTCAATTAAAACCAAGTATTTGAGTTGATGATTGTAATTTTTATACAATGTTGTAATTTGTTTTTCAACAATTTTTTGATTAATGTTTTGTTTCCTTTACAATATTATACTTTAATGTATAATATTGTAAAGGAAACAAAACAGGAAACAAAACATCAATCAAAAAATTGCTCTCTTTTTTATTCGGGCTACTTACATTTATTTTGGGCTACCAAAAACTGAAGAGTCCCTGCCTGAAGGGCTACCAGGGATTTTGAAATTTTGCGAGCCCTGAGATATATTTATTTTTTTAATTACTTTTGTTTCAGCAACATTAAATTTAAAAACTGTACTTTTGAGTTAAAATATATATTTATAATTTTAATAAATGACAAATTAAAAAGGCATGAACATTTTTTTGTATCGAAAAAATATCGAACCGTGACACCAAAGTATCGAACCGAACCGAACCGAACCGTGAATTTTGTGTATCGTTGCACCCCTAGTGTACAGGTAAGACCGTTTAAACGGACAGCATTTATAGAATGACTATTAAAAGTCAGCGAGTGTCAATAATATTAATGTGGTTATGTTAGTAATACACAGAGTGCTAATATAACAGCTTTAAGATGCATTTGTAGATATTATTACGTGTTTTACCGTCTTTATGGTGCTAGCTTAAAGTTACGGTGTAAACGTTAGCTTATATTGGAGTAAAGCTGTTACTGTTTAAACGGTGTTAGCACAGAAATATTAGCTTCTGTCATGACTGATGAAGTTACTAGTTAATAAAGTTTCCAGTAAAGTGTTTAATCGCAGCCACAGACTGACAGCAAATATCTCGATTAGCTTCAGTGCATCTATAATAAATATGTGCAAGTTTCAGTGCTTCGTTTAAACTGTATGATACTTATACTGACCCAGGGTCCGTGTAAAATACAATCCTAGCTGTGTGAACAAAGCCTGGCTTCTTTAGTCCTGCATGACAAACCTCAGGATGCAGGCTATTATTACTCTTTCCTGCTGGCACACCTGTCACACCTGAGAGTCAGCTAGAAACGTACAGTGACGTGGACATCATGCAAAGACTGCCAGACTCTGTAATACTGCAAATGATCAGTGACTCAAGTTAACACTAAACTTTAAACGGCACCTCTGTGTCTCTGTGTGCTGAACATCTAGGATTGAGTCAGGCTGCATCAGCTGAAGCTGTTATTTGTATATATCAGTATTTTTTTATTCAGGTGTGGGGAAAATACGTAAGACTGCAGTGAAGCGATGCACCAGATTAATCCCTGGCCAAAGGTATCGTACTCAAATCAGACTACTGATCCAGCCACATCAGCCTTTTGTGAGGTCTGTTTAAAGTAGACTTAAAGTGAACTGCAGGTTCCTGAGAGGTGGACTGTGAGCACAGAAACACATGTTCATACATACAGCTGCAGCAAACTTACATTAATTTTAAATAGATTTGTTACTCTGGTGTCTGTCTCTGTGTTAGTCCTCTGACAGACTGGTGACCTGTCCAGGTGTGCTCTACCTATGACTACTGGGACAGGCTCTAGCTCCTGTAATAGAAATTTTCTGTTATTCTCATTTAAAGTATTTAAGTGCTTATGCATATGCTTAGTTGTGACACTGTTACTGTTCAGTGAAAGTTTCTAAAACTAGATGAACTTACTTCAGCGTCAGGAGTTTGAGAAAACAACTCCCTTTACAGGTGCTGATAAGGCCACAAAACAGCATAACCATTGATCCGTTGAAGTGTGGTAGGATCCATTTGTAACTTCCTCCCTCTTCCTTGGAATGCATAAAGGAGTAGGAGCACCACTTCTGTGGCAGCGCTGACATGACTGAACTGTGATGTTTGATGTGTGTTGGCGCAGTAATAAATAGCTTGATCACAGCTCTTTCTGTGTTGCAGACTTTATTTAAAAAAATTCCACGACACCTCCCACCCTCCCACTGTGAACCTGAATTGAATATTCAGAAGACATTTGTTTAAATAGTTCTACAAATCTGAGCTGTTGGTGTGTCCTTGGATTGTGTGGTAATAATATTAGAGCCTGCAATCTTTCTTACTGAATCTCTACTATGAGTCATGTTACCTGTCATGTTATTCTATGTTTACCTGTCAGCCTGGACAAATGTGCTGTGTGAAGGAAATTAAATTAAATCAGATCTGAACTGCTGCTACTTTTTGTTATTTTAATTCTCTTCTCTGTTTTCCAGAACAGTTCTCCACAGTCGCTGTCCACATGGGTCAGTGGGACCAAGAAGCACTCTGCTAATGTGTGGACTCTGACCAGCAACATCCAGCAGGACCCAGACAGCATTTTCTATCTCCCAGCTGGAGTTTTTGTTTGTCTGTGACTGGAGAGTCAGATTTTTGTTGAGCTTCACACTTGCAGACCTAAGTCAGTTTGCAGAGATCCCTCCCACCCATGTCCTAGATTTCTTATCTGAAACAGTAATATTTCAGTGACTGCTGCTTGTACCACAGGTTAATACACGCTACTGATCCCTGATAGGAGAATCATCAATTTTGCCAGCAAAGAAGCCTGGTGGATGTTTGTTTACAGTCTGATGATGGGACATCATGCTCTGCATCTTTAAAGTTTGTCTCTTGATTATTATTCATACCCAGGAATGTGAAGTATGCTCATATCTACTATAACTGAACCAACCTGGTGCTCTTCATTTATGGAGGCTGTTGAGTCTGAATGTTGGATGTTGTGTATCTCGTGTTCTCTGGGCTTTGTTGTCCTCAGTCTTTTTGCAGGATCAGAAAACAAAACCAGGAGGCGCGTAAATGTTTCTTCTCCATGATGTTTCTTCAAATGTTTCTTCTGGATGATGATAAGACTGTGACACAGGATGCCACCTTTGGTCTTGTGATGAAGCAAAGCTCAGGAAGAAGTGCGATTAAATGGTACCCACATGTGTGCTGCTGAGAAGGATGTACAGGGGCACCTGCAGCCAAATCCAAGCTTCAGCTTAGTTGTAGTTGCAGAATGCTATAGGACTGAGACATCTAAGGCATCAAATGTTTGATTAAACGGATGAAAAAGAGAAGTTTCTTCCCTATAATTATCACTTCTTAAAATCTGTAGCAACTTCAAGTCTGTCAGCGTGCTGAGCATGCTCAGAATGTGACAATATGTTTTTGTTCAATATTTAATTTCTTTCAGTTGCAATTGTTAAATGAAAAAAAATATATTCTTATAATTTAGCAAATGAATTTATCAAAAAAAATATACATATATCTGTATTAGTTTTAATAAATTAATTTGACACCTGTATTGAAAATACCATATTGTATTCATACAGAATCAGTATGGTATCATTGTTTGTCTGTTCACTGATTGTTGAAACTAAGAGCTACTTTGATCTGTTTAGATCTAAAGTATCCAAAGTTGAGCTCTGATGTTTCTTCACCCCTGTGTGTGTGATATGTGATTTCCTACATGCTGGCAGAGCAGCAGTTTGTGCTCACAGATGGTGACGGTGTGGAGAGACGGTGGTGTTTCCTCAGAAGAACCAGCAGAGTCACTTGCTGACTGATGTTCGTCTGCACTGCACAGAGGAAATCAACTGACCGAGGTTTGTCCAGTGACGTGTTTATGAAATGTATATTTGTTTTATGCTTACAGATATGTTTTTCATGACAGAGGCTCTGCAGAGGTTAGACAAAGCAGAGAAAACATGTGCTTTACATTTTACTGTGATTTATTGAGATATTTGTTGCCTGATGTTCAGCAGGAATGGAGAAATAGAATCAAAGGGAGATGTTTTTGATGTTTTTGTAATGATGTAAGTAAATCTTCAATATTATTTATTTGCTTGGTTATATTAGGAGTGTTTCTGAGTGAGGGGGAGAGGAGTCATCATCCAGGTAAAGTGACGTAGATCAGTGGATACACTTGTCTCCCCTTTAAAGGAGACGATCCAAGTCATCCTTAAATGTTAGTGCTTTCAAATACACAAACATTTTTAAAGGACAAAAATGAACATCCAACTTTGACTGTAACACAAAATAAATCTTTGCATGTGTGTTTTCAAACTCTCAGATGGGCAGCATATCAGTCTTGGACTGTGTAACCTGCCGGAGCAGCACTGAATGACCACCGCACATAAGCATGTTCCTGCAGCATTCAGCATCTGATCCTTCATCTGTGTGCTTCTGCTTTTGGTAAGTAGAGTTACCCAACTCCAGTAACTCTAAACACATGCCATCCATTTCTGACAGCCTGGTTACTTCCTGTCAGTTACTTTAGAAACCATGTGGTCACCTGACCTAACACTGTTTCTTCTTCTTCCCCTTAATGTTCAAGTGTCACATGTCAAACAGCTGGAGAGGAAACTACACCAGTGTACTGGGATGTTTCACCAACACGTGCCAGATGCTGTTCCTTCATGGTGGCATCACCAGAGACAGCCCCACCCACCTCAGGACCTCGCCATTGATCATGATGATTATAATGATGACAGCGAGCGGAACTAAGACTGTAAAAATCCACGACCAGAATGTTTCTTTCTAATTATGAATGAATACTGAGAGCCTCTTTCTGTGTTTTGTCTGTTTTGGTTGTTTTTTTTTTTTTTACCTCATTTGTTACTAACAAAGTTCACAAACTCACACAGTTTACATTCTGTATGTTTCCATCTTTACCAGCCACACTCTAACTGCATTTAAGAAAATAATCCTTAGAAATCGGCGCTTTTCTCTTTTGTAATTGATGATAATTCAGTCTGCGCTGCTTCTTTCTATTGCGTCACACATTGCTTTAAGTTTTTCAGTGTCCGGTTATTTTTTACTGCTGTTTGAATTCTCTGAATGTTTGACCCTGTAGACTGTTTGATGGACTGCTTGTCTTCCTGTTTGTAACCGCCGCCTGTTTTTTAATAAAGATTTGGATTTCTGACTTCAACACAGCCTCTGCGTGTCCTCCCTTTGTGTCCTCTTCCTCTGTGAATGTGTTGCATGTGTCACAGATTCATTTTATTAACAGCTTTCCCACAGTGAGTTGCATCAGCATTCATTCACAGCACATTTCAGAAGGATTCAGATTAATACAGTGATCTTATAGTCAGAATGATCCTGACAGAGTGCCACTGTAAATGATCTTTCATCAGGTAAATTTTAAAGTTCAGTATTTCAAAGCAGGAGTTATGAAGACTCATACTGGCATTAGGACTAATAATATGTACTTACAAAGTCAAAGTTTTTTAATTATGCTAGAATATTGGAAGACAATCAACTTTTAGTGTTTTCCACATATTAATTATTCTGAAATAGAGAAGGTGACCCTAACTGTACAGAAGCACTAAACAACTGACAATCTAACAGACATCATTGGCCTGAGCCGTCATGCACAGTGAGTCTGATCCTTTGCTGTGAGAGTCTGACAAGCATGTTTCTGGTCAGTTTGGAAGAAATAATATCACAATGTTGATCTTTTTTTCAATATTCCTTCTCTTTTACAACATAAACTGTGATCAAAGGTACTTATGTTCACAGCATGTAATAATACTGACAGTCCAGGGCATTGTGGTCTGTTGAGCTAGGGTTAGGGTTAGCAATTCAGACATATGTATTCAATATTAAACGTCTCTGACGTGGGCCACTGTCCACAGTGTTGGGAAATCCATACCAGGCTGGAATGAGTCAAGGTAGGTGAGCATCCACGAGAAGACACAGCAGATGCATCCTACTAATACTGACAGGACCAGGAGACTCCAGAAACCGAGCATCTTCTCTTCAGTGCCATCCTCTCCTGTCACCCTCTCTGCCCGCAGCTGAGTATGGAGTAGATAAGGGCGCAGAGAAACCCTTATTACTAATTTGTATTTTAATTCAATTTTCATGAAATATTCAAATTCAGTATTGGTCCTTTTATACTAATAACCACGTATCCACCCAGGCTCATGGTGGGGCAGGGCTCTGTCCTGGAATACTTGAGTACAAGGTAATGTACACCCTGACCAGGTATCCAGTCTGTCAGAATTGTTTTCAATATTTGGTGCAAAAACATGAGTGACAACAAAAATCCAACTAGGATTCTTGCATATGATGAATGAAGTCTGTCTTTGACTGTTGTCCAGCTGATCCATCAAACCCCCAGCAGGTGAACCTTATTCATGACATAACACCGCAACAATGTAAAAAATGAAACAGCAACAGTCTAAATGTAAAGTGCATTCTAAAGTCCTCTTCAATAAATCATATGCAAAGAGTCATTCAGGACTGTAAAACGTGAACTACAGAGTCTTCATCATTAAATCTCTGGTTGCTTCATTTTTCTATCCTATATCAGATATTTTAAAGGTTAGCTTAGGTAAAGTTCCATTCTCATGGTGAGGCAAAATGCTTTATGTGTGTGTGTGCGTGTCATGAATGGCTATAAAAGGCCTATAATTAAAGAACAAAGAGGGGTTTGAGTTCGAGTTGCGGCAGACTGTCACTACTTGTAAGTGGAACGCAGCCTTCCTGCGGCGGACAGCTAATAACAGGAATCGGACGCAGTCCACCCAAGTCCACAGCAACCACCATAGCAACCGCCTAGCATGACCTTAAAAACATATTCTGTCTTCATAACTATCAAAAACATGAAATGATTTGCAAAGTGTGAAAGTGTTACAGCTGCAGAGAGCTATGGCGGTATCTTTGGAAGCTGTTTACACAGCTAATAATATACGATGTAACCATGGAGACAGTCAGTCACGTGAGCTAGCGGTGCATGTTTACTACAGTGAATAAGGTGATTGTGTGCACAGCATCCACACTCTGCAGAGGGTAAAGACATTACTTCAATATTGTTTTATATTGATGTATATTTGCCTTCTGTTGACCATCACCTCAGGTTCACCATTACAGTTTCAGCATACAGATGCACACTGTCTAAATATGAACACATTCAAAAACTCATGTCTCAGAAATAAGCACAGCTGTTCATGTTTGTCATTAGAGTTTTATTTGTAAGAAAATTATGAACTTCATATTGTGTATCAAATAAAAGAACATTTCACAACTCTGAGTCAACAGAAACAGGAAACAGAAATGTCTCTAATGTAGACATGTACAGTGTAGTGTAAGCATTAAAAGATCATAAAAGGAAACACTAACATTTATGTGAAACTAATTGTAATTAAAAAAAGGAACAGGAATCTGAAAACAACACTTTTTTGGTCTAAGTGATCAAAGTAGAAAACAGAACTGATGTTCAAAAACAAACCGTAGCTGCACTAATATTACACATCTCGATCGTTGTACTGAACAGACATGTTGCTTTTAAAACCACATGCAGTGTGTGACCATGACTGTTCACTGAGACCATGAACGCCACTTCGCTGAAAGCATTCTTCTTCTTCTTCTTCTTCTTCTTCTTCTTCTAAATTGGAAGCAGAAGGAGCACGAGCTGCTTTGATCTAC
The DNA here is from genome assembly GCF_057382095.1 of Aulonocara sp. 'chitande type north' Nkhata Bay. Classification (NCBI taxonomy): domain Eukaryota; kingdom Metazoa; phylum Chordata; class Actinopteri; order Cichliformes; family Cichlidae; genus Aulonocara; species Aulonocara sp. 'chitande type north' Nkhata Bay. The sequence goes on from NC_141347.1 coordinate 10,551,195, forward strand.
TGAAATGAAAAAGCAGAACATCTGAGCTGAAACCATTAAGACAGGAACAAATTCAATGCAGTGTCTCAAGTGGCTTAGCCTGTTACAACTGTTGATACAAGCTAAATACGGTTAACACACAGTATCAGGGAGCTCCAGTGTGGGAACTAGTGGCTTTAGGTTTGTAGTCATTTAACTTTCATCCATTCATTCATTTAATTCAGGAGGAAGAAATGCCAGGTTGGTGCAGGCTGGTTACATGCATTTGGTCCCATGCTGTCTTGAATTAAATGACTTGGTTCACTTTATGGCTGGGCTGTATGTGGGGTTATATCATGTTATTTGGGCAGGAGTACCTGTCCCCTGTTAGACTTAGAAAGTTTCTCCATAAGTAGAGTTTCTAACTCTTATAGCACATCTGTGGCTGACAGCTTTTTGGTGGCTCTTTTTACCCCACACTGGTTGTGAGTGTGTAAATAGCCCCACTAGTTCTTTTGGGTTGCAGTTAACTTGGGAGGAAGAGGTGGGTATGCCATGACTAGATGAATAACAATTATCTGGGATACATAAATTTCATAATGCATGCATATATCTCTATAAACCTGCCTGAGGGCTGCCATTTTTACATTCAGTTATTTCTTTGTTGAATCTAAATAATGAATGTGTTACAGTTAAAGTGGCACTGATCAGTGTAAATGGCTCATTGGGACACAGAAACCTTTAAATTAAACCCTATCACCTGATATCGAGTGTCAAACAATATCAAAGCTGTAAAAGATGTTTACAGTCAGAATTTATAAAACTATGATTGTAAATAAATTCAAACAAGTGAGCTTTTCTCTTTGTGCTGAACATCAACACTGTGATTTCTTAGACTGTAAGCTTTACTTTAGTGCAACCAGTTGTAGAAGCTGCCACTCCAAATGTCTTTTGATAACAAGAAAAAAATACCTTTTCAGTACACGGCCTGAAGTTCTTCTCCGACATCTTCTGCAATCAGCTTTGTCTGCTGGTTTGAAGACAATAAACCACAAAAAAGATGATTTAGTCACTTTGTCTGTGTCATGCAGCTCGAATGTGTCGTGTAACGATGTTGAATAGCTGTCGTTATCCCTCTGCTGTGTCAGTAGGATTGTACTGTACAGCATCTCATTGATATGTGAGGAATGCTAATGTAACACGATAACAGACTTACATCATTAAAATATAAAGTGCAGGAGATATTTAGATATTTTTATATTTATATTACATTTTATAGCTTTTTTTTTTTTTTTTTTTTTTACCTTTTATTGTTCATTTTATTTTCACTTACTGAATACAGGACACACTTGACTGGGGGAAAGAAGGGTAGAAAGAAAGAGGGAAAGAGAAACAGCTGAGAAGAGGGACGGGGGAGAAGGGCAAAAGACAAAAACCAACAGAATGAGCAGAAAAAAAAAAGAAGAAAAAAAAATGCATATATCGATCACCTGGGTCACCTGCTGAGAAAGAAAAAAGAAAACAAGCAGAAGAGAACAAGAGTAATAGAATAAACAACATCACAATGATATATGGGAATATGACAGTAAATACTAAATATTAAACATTATTGTGCAGCACATAAGATCAACAGAACACAGTGTGCTTTGAGGTAGGAGCCAAAAAGGGTGTAGTTTGTGGGTGTGATCACCCGTGTGTACGCCTGTGAGCATGGACGCGCTTGTTTTTTTTTTTTTGTTTTTTTTTAAAAGGTTCCTTCATGTAATGATCTGCTAGAGGGTGTGGGGGGGCCACAGCCCCGTCCTCCAGGGCATGAAGCAGGTATGGAGGAGATCAAAACTCCAGACATCCAGAGGCCCCCAGAACACAAGAGACCAAGGAAGACCAACAGAGGGGCAGCCGCGCCACTGTCCCAGTAAGAGCTGAGGAGAGTCCCAGATGAGGGCTCACTCAGCAGCCGCAGAGCAGAAGCCAGGGGGAGTTGCAGTGACGCGCCCTTGAGCTCCGCCGGCAGCCAGCCGTGCCTGAGTGACCGAGCCCCAGGCCGAGAGGCCGGGGGCACCCCACCTCCGAAGTGGCCCGAGCAAGCCCCAGGCTCCAGGCCCCGATAAGCGGCTGCCAAGGAGTGAGCCGGTGTGTACCTGGACGCCCATCCCCGGACACAAAGAACCACCAACGCACCGATGTCTGAGGGAGTCCGCCACTGGCAGGGGAAGTGGTGGTAGGGGGAGATAGGTCTCCAAACCTTGGAGGGCCTGAGATGTCCCCAGAGAGGTGGCGCCTGACACCCAACCTGACATATAGACACAGAAATACAGGCACACACATATACAAACATCCATTCCCACCCTCATGCTCTCATATGCACTCACTCCACACTCAACCAACGTGGAGACAGACATAAAGAGACGCTGTACACACGATCACACTCCCCAAGCGTACTCTACACACCGGGTCTAGGTACCCTTGCCCCTGGAGGGGGGAACTGCGCCCAGACCCAGGTGGTGTTTCCCTTTTCCCTGCGGTGGGGGGAGGCAGACCGCCCCGACTCCGCAGCAGCAGGGATATTTATATTACATTTTACATTTTATAGCTGACGGATATTACTAAATAGACAGAATTTACTAAATAGCTGGATGAATATGAAAAATATGTCTATAATAACAAATGACCACGAGAGCCAGTAGAATTAATTCAACTGGACACTCAAAAGACGTCCTTAAATGCTCTTTAAGTGGCAGAACAAACGAACAAACAGTTAATCGCTTACTTGAGATTAAATCTAATCAGCTACTTTGAAAACAGCTAAGTGGTTCCTCCTTTAACAGGATGACTGCTCAGGGGTAAGGCCATCATGCAGTCCAGCAACCTTTATGGTTCTGCTTTGATTCACCAGGAACTATTAGGGAAACCTTCCAGCGCCTCCTGTGAAAGACACAGGCATAAACACACAAACATTTATTAACATGTTCCACAGTGTTCCAGTTTGATTTTCTCATCCTGTGGACAACAACGTACATGGATGCAGGTTTATTGTTAACTTTTGTAAGGTTTATTTAATGAACATATCCAGCTGCAGCTCCACTGTGATCCTGAACTGGATAAGCACTTAAGAAAATGTGTCAATAAATGGACAAACATCAACTTACTATATTTATCCAAACAGACGGGACCAATAATGCTTCACTGAGTTAGAGACTTTAACAGACTCTTCTATGTAAGAATGTCTTGTGCTGATAGACCTGCAAACTTGACAACAAAGGTTTTTCAGACTACATGTAGCTGTCCTCTATGTCAGCTCACACATTTACATTTATGTCACACTTATTTCTGCTTTCCCATTTTATAATTATTACTTACATTTTGATTAGATACCTTGAGTTTGTAAATGATCAGATTACATAATTGGAATACAATGTATCCAATTCAGGGTTGCGGGAGGATGAAGCCTATCCCAGCTGATACAGGACAAAGACAGGCTGCCAGTTTATCGCAGGGCTAACACAATATGTGTAACAGAAAATCCACTTAAATGTTTGATATTTCTTATAATAATCATAATTATGACTATTATTTAAAGGTTTCTTTATAAATACATTTTGATTTTTTTATAACCCCTAAAATATAAACCTGAGCTGTTTCAGATTCTGACCTCTGACCTCACTGGAGCTCCCTCTTGGAAGTACATCTGCTTCTTGTCTACCCCCAGTGTTGACCGCCTGCCCTTGATATCACGTACTGTACCTGAGGAACAAAAAAGGACAAACACTTGCCTTCATTTAAGAAGTACATTCATACAGAGGTAATCTATGGAAACACACTAGTTCAACCTTTGGGAGGAATCAGTTCCTGTGAAACATTTCTGTAAATGAACATCATGTGGAGAATGAATGAAATGAGTTCTTCAGGTGACTCAGCAGTCCCACACTGACAAATGAAATCTAGTTAAACTATTAAGCATATTTGCTCTTCTGAAATCTGTGTTAAACAACAACAAACATAAATTAGTAACAAAAATACAGCTGAGTAGAGGCTTTACAAACCACCAGCAGCCATAATGCTAAATTTTAATCTTCAAATGTTTCTGAGCCGTCTTCAACCTGCTTTCAACACATTAAAGTCCCACAGTCAATGCAGCCTGACTCAATCCTAAATGTTCAGCACACAGAGACACAGAGGTGCCGTTTAAAGTTTAGTGTTAACCTGAGTCACTGATCATTTGCAGTATTACAGAGTCTGGCAGTCTGCTTCTAGCTGACTCTCAGGTGTGACAGGTGTGCCAGCAGGAAAGAGTAATAATAGCCTGCATCCTGAGGTTTTTCATGCAGGATTAAAGGAGCCAGGCTTTGTTCACACAGCTAGGATTGTATTTTACACTGACCCTGGGTCAGTTAAAGCAATGGCGACAGGGAATAGGTAGCTCGAGGACATTCAATAAAAATCAGGTATAATTATAGAATTATGAAAACAGTGTGAAATATGTAACGATTTACTTCTCCTTTACTATATGAGAATATTTTTCTTGGCAATACGAACAGCTGTACCTTGAATTTTTCAGTATGTAATCCAGCCACACATAAACCAGCGTAGTAAAAGTCTAAAGCCTGCTGGTATTATGAAGTAGTGTTTCTCAGTTTTGCGGCTACTGCAGTAAAGAGTTTGTAAAGGCTGCAACAGAGTATTCTGAGGAAAAAAGTATGTGATTTAAAATACAGGCACAATTTTTGTTTATTGAGGATATCAGTAAGCGACGTTAGTGATGGTGTTCCTCTCTCCTGGTGAGAAAATGATGTGCAGTAGCTGTAATGTCAGCAGTGCCTCTGTTTCCCTTATATGTCTTGTTTATTTCTGTCTGAACAGCATTTCCTGCCCATGTGATGGTGGATGTCCTGTTAACAATCCCTACACCCATTTCAAATAAAGCTCCAACTATAGTTGAAATGTTGCTGGTCTGAGAAAAAGAATCACTGGCTGCTATTTTAAGAAGAGAAAAACATGTTTAAATGAATTTTATCACTATGGTGCAATCAGGCACTTTCCGGAAAGCACAGATTTCTTTTCCATTGACTGCCTCCGTTGTTCAGTTTCTGTGTGGAAACTAATCTATAAACAAAAATGAAAGTATACTTTTGAGATAATGTAACATTAACACACAAAAAAAGAATAAACAAACAGAAAATGAATCATGATAAGCATAATCGAGGAAGAGGCCCATCTTCTTGCAAAGATAACTCTGAGGCCCACTCCACACTGAAGTTCATACCAGAAAAGCCACCAGACCATATAAGGTCAGACATATCCAGGTTGTTTGGTTAATGCAGTGATGCAGTTTGAAGTTAATGATGTGATGACGAATGCTACAGCAGATCACGAGTGGGATTAGATCCCCTTTGTAAACAACCGTCTCCCTCCCAGACACCCCACCCAGAAGATATCAAAGCCACTTTTCTGTATCTACTGTCTTTGAACATGAGCCCATCATCATCATCATCATCATCATCATCATCATCCTTTCAGCACCCTGCCCTCTAGTTCACCAACAATTCCCATATTAACTCCAGCTACACATACAAGAAAACCGACTTTAACCTTTGCTGATGTTAAAATTGTATTTGAACAATGAGGTTTGAGTAAATTCATTTATGTTAATAAAAGTCAAACCATTTAGCCACATAATGGTGTTTTACACTGCACCTTAAAAACCTTACAGTACTGACTGTATCCTTGTTGTTTGCTTCCAGCAGTTCTTGTAATTAGGTGTTACACTTCATTTTGGGCAGTGCTTAATGATAATGATACTTGTAGTGATAATAATTTCTTTTGGGATCAATAAAGTGTTCTGATAGTAATGGGTACCTTGAATAATTTCAATAAATGACCGATGACAGCCGTTCGTTGACCTCAGTGAATCGTTAATCCAGTTAGACACAGCTTTTCTTTGTGAGCTGGTGCATGTTACAGATAGTAATCTTTGCTCTTAGCTGACATCAGAGCCCGATGGTGTATTCTTTGATGTTTTTTGCTCATCACAAATGATTCCATCTGCTAACAACAACGAAGTCACCATCAAAATTGGTGTGCTCTGGCTTTCCTGTATCTAAAGGATTTTCTACATGTTGGTCCTCGTGATAGGCTGATTAGATAATTGAATGAATAAACAGGCGTGTGCCTTTTCCTAAGAAATTGTATGTTTGCACAGCAATGCATATACATCATAGTTAGGACCCAACAGAAACTTACAGTGACATATCAGTGAAACTTTAAATACATATACTATATACAGTGGGGCAAAAAAGTATTTAGTCAGCCAGTTCCCCCACTTAAAATGATGACAGAGGTCAGTAATTTGCACCAGAGGTACACTTCAACTGTGAGAGACAGAATGTGAAAAAAAAATCCATGAATCCACATGGTAGGATTTGTAAAGAATTTATTCGTAAATCAGGGTGGAAAATAAGTATTTGGTCACCTCAAACAAGGAAAATCTCTGGCTCTCACAGACCTGTAACGTCTTCTGTAAGAAGCTTTTCTGTCCCCCACTCGTTACCTGTATGAATGGCACCTGTTTGAACTCATCATCTGTATAAAAGACACCTGTCCACAGCCTCAAACAGTCAGACTCCAAACGCCACCATGGCCAAGACCAAAGAGCTTTCAAAGGACACCAGGAAAAGTATTGTAGACCTGCACCAGACTGGGAAGAGTGAATCTACAATAGGCAAGCAGCTTGGTGTGAAAAAAATCAACTGTGGGAGGCAGCAATCATCAGAAAATGGAAAACATACAAGACCACTGATAATCTCCCTCGATCTGGGGCTCCACGCAAGATCTCATCCCGTGGGGTCAAAATGATCATGAGAACGGTGAGCAAAGATCCCAGAACCACACAGGGGGACCTGGTGTATGACCTGCAGAGAGCTGGGACCAAAGTAACAAAGGTCACCATCAGTAACACACTACAACGGCAGGGAATCAAATCCCGCAGTGCCAGACGTGTTCCGCTGCTGAAGCCAGTGCATGTCCAGGCCCGTCTGAAGTTTGCCAGAGAGCACATGGATGATACAGCAGAGGATTGGGAGAATGTCATGTGGTCAGATGAAACCAAAGTAGAACTTTTTGGTATAAACTCAACTCGTCGTGTTTGGAGGAAGAAGAATACTGAGTTGCATCCCAAGAACACCATACCTACTGTGAAGCATGGGGGTGGAAACATCATGCTATGGGGCTGTTTTTCTGCCAAGGGGACAGGACGACTGATCCGTGTTAAGGACAGAATGAATGGGGCCATGTATCGTGAGATTTTGAGCCAAAACCTCCTTCCATCAGTGAGAACTTTGAAGATGAAACGAGGCTGGGTCTTCCAACATGACAATGATCCAAAACACACCGCCCGGGCAACAAAGGAGTAAGAAGCATTTGAAAGTCCTGGAGTGGCCTAGCCAGTCTCCAGACCTCAACCCCATAGAAAATCTGTGGCGGGAGTTGAAAGTCCGTGTTGCTCGGCGACAGCGCCAAAACATCACTGCTCTCGAGAAGATCTGCATGGAGGAATGGGCCAAAATACCAGCTACTGTGTGTGCAAACCTGGTAAAGACCTATAGTAAACGTTTGACCTCTGTTATTGCCAACAAAGGTTATGTTACAAAGTATTGAGTTGTATTTTTGTTTTTGGCCAAATACTTATTTTCCACCCTGATTTACGAATGAATTCTTTACAAATCCTACCATGTGGATTCATGGATTTTTTTTTTTTTCACATTCTGTCTCTCACAGTTGAAGTGTACCTCTGGTGCAAATTACTGACCTCTGTCATCGTTTTAAGTGGGGGAACTTGCATGATCAGTGACTGACTAAATACTTTTTTTGCCCCACTGTATACTATATACTAGAGTAAACTAGATATAGTATATGTATTTATTCAGATTTATTTTAGAAGCCAGCACAAGAATTATTTACCATGACCTGTTCATCCCCTTTAGAACTCTACTTACAGCCATTAAAACATCAGCGTCTTTTGATCTCACTTTCTCATTAGCCCCCTCCCTTTGGTTGGTTGTTTGTGGTTAATTTCCTGTCACAGAGGAAGTGCCTCACCCAGCTGCCTGGCTCTTTATTGGCTCAAGCTCTGATGAACAGTGATTTTTGGGGGTGAGACAAAGTGACATGAGCACTCAGCCAGCACAGAAGATAGGCAGAGGGACTGGAATTTGGAGATTGAGACATGGGCACAAGAACTGGCTGAGGGGGTAGTGGTGCTTACAAAGTACTCATTCATACAGAGACAGATGAGTGCTGGACAGATTCACTGCAAGGGAGGAAATGGCTGCGTGTTGCAAGAGGTAAGTAAGCACAAAATGCAGACAAAGCAACTAAATGAGATTCAATAGAGCATGTTGGAAGAGCATATTCTCTGTTTTCTATTTTATTTTGTGTTTAAAGTGACTAATTACTGTAATTCTGAGTTCCATGTTTCCAATACAACTTACTGACAACATTTACTGTAATTACTGTTTTGACTGTAGTGTGCAGACTTGACTTATTCTTTTATATTTCAAAGCACTGAAGCACTTTCCTTATATGTTTTGGGGGATTTTGGCAGTTGTGACATTATTATTTATCAAGTTTTGCAGTTTAATCTCACCATTACAATCTCCTGAAGTCCTGCATGCGTTCTTGGTCTGGTCACTCCCAATCCTTGTACCAGTGTCTTGACACCAGTGACGCTGGACGGGTTTTGGGGGGGCTGTGCTAAAGACTGTTCATCATTCCTATTGCCTGTGTTTTCATAACTAGTATAATTCTCATTTTGATGTTGTTTTTTCATTAGAATTCCGTCATCGTGATAAGTACCTTCCTAAATAAAATAGACGCCAATCTTGGCGCAAACATTTTTCTGTCATGATCTTTGTATTGTTGTATGCTTACTTGGTCAAGTGGGAGCAACACACATATCACAAATAAATAGCACAAATCTTCACGTATACAGACAATGTTCAATCCAAGGCGTTGTGTGGCACTCTGAGAAAACTGCTCAGAAATAGTGGTTGTGTCTCTTGCCCTCAGAAGATAATATATGTGGGAGATATAACTATACTGTATCATAATGACTTGTTTCACGGGGTATGAAAGATTTGGTGTAACATCAACCCTAACCCAGTTAGAGAAAGTTCTCCACTGCCTGTCCAGTGGCACAGAGAGATTATCCATGATGAATAAAAGTATGTTTGTTGACCTTTCCACCACAGCTTCAAATGTGTATATTCATTTGATATCAAAAAACATTTAAAAAAAAGATTTACAATTTTAAAAAAGGAAAAATCTGTCTAAGGATGTGGAAAGACTGAAGTGTTTCCTAAGAAATAAATGATATTTATATGACATTAAGAATCACAACAACAACAAATAAAAGACTCATCAAACCAAAATATTTTTATTCTGTGGGGATGATCACATTTGATCAAAGGTAGCTCCATAAGCAAACACGTCACCACATTCTGATGCAAATGCTCTTCAGATTAACTCATGTATGATAGTGCATGACATCACATTTTTCCAGCAATATCATGTCACATCTGGAGAGGATCTTTACTGTTTTGTGTCCTAAATTGTATTATGTTCAGAAGATTAGATGATGAATATCATGAATCTAGAATTAGAGTCAGGTCAGACTACAATCCCACACCTTTTCCCAAATTTAGTGTGCATCCTAAACGTTTCAAGCACTTGTGTTTACTTTTGTCACAGAAGAGTTATGAGAAAGCCAAACTCTTATTTTTCTGTTGCCAATTTTGGTACTGCAGTGTAGCAGTGTGTGGATCCATAAAACCTCAAGGCAAAATCTTTGCAGCTTTGCTGCAGCTCACACCAGAAAAGTCAAATACAGACATCTAGTGAAGTCATGTACAAATAGCATGTGAAGAACCGCACTAGTGCAAGCTAAATTCAAAAAACTGTGTGAATAGTATTGTGGAGATCGAAATGTACACTGAGATTAAAAATGAGTGCAGTCCATACTGTGAGTAACCTACTGAAGTAGAGTTATATTGAAAGATGTGAGCCCATGGCATATTACCTTACAATCCCCATAGTAATCTCTTTAGCTTATATAGAACATCGTCATGGCTGGTATGGCAAATAGATTTAACGAACTCTTTTGTAATATTACTCACCATAAACTGCCAAAAAAGCATTCTGTTCACCTGGATTAGCGTTTTCAGTGGGAGAAATGTTTCTTCGCTCATCAAAGAGACTTCTTCAGTCTCAGCTGACTGCAGGTTCATAAAGTACTTACTTCAAAACCATGTTCTTATACACACAGACACTCACACTTGCTTCATTGAACATATACTCATACACTCCTGTACCACATGAGACCACCTCAACATACAGACTGGAGCAGGAAGCAAATCAGAAACCTTCCAATAAGTGGAAGACATCGACTTCCTCATTCTGCAGCAAGAAAACAGAAACATACAGATTGAACTCAAAAAATAGCTTTTACAAGCAGTCACAGATACATAGACTGATTTAGACAAATTTGAGTACTAAAAAGAGGGAGGAAAATGTCATGTCAGGAGACAGTTACTGGTGTATCTGGTGGAGAGGAGAATGAAATTGGTGGTGAGTGTGGGAAAATCAAACACTAATATCAACATCTTCTCTTGTGGACTCATAAGCAGGACTAGTTGTCCTGGAGCAGCTGGTGACAGTCTAGAAAGGCTCTGTACAACAATGGTGCTCAAGCAGTGTTGTCTGCAACAAGTGATAGAAAGAAACAGAGGAAAACTGACAGTGACAGCAACAGTATGGACAGAGGAAGGAAGAGGAGGAAGAATGGTGTTGAGTGTTGAATCAGAAAGCAAAGGAAGAGGAGTGGTACACAGCTAACTTACTGTGGTGGTGAGATCTGAGAAAGAGGGGTATGTGAAAAGATGGACCCAACAAAATTAACTGGAATTATCAGAGGACAATTGGGAGACGTAAAAATGCACATTCTGAGTTATGGAAATTTACTAATAGGCAGTAAATCTGAAATGGGGGTAAAGAAGGTTAAAAAATGTCAAAAGAGAGTAACTGGTGGAAAATCTACAAGTGAGAAACAAGTGAAGTAAATGAAGAAAATGCTTGGGAGAACATATAAAAAAAAGGGACTGCAGCTATGCTTTGAGGAGCAGGAACTATAATTTTGATATGACAAAACTGCTTATATGTACAGAGAATTTGCACCAAAGCCCATTAAATGTTTTAGCTCTTAAGAATTCAGACAGCTGTATGTAAAAGGAATCACAGGTGAGCTCATTGTGGAGGGGACAATAGAAGTGGCAAGTGTGCAGCAGGAGTTCCTCCAGAATCCTGCAGCCACAGAGGAAGCCACAATATAGCATTGTGGGGTTGCAAAGCAGTGAAAAGAGAGACAAAAGTACAGAAAATTAGAATTAAATTTACAAAAAAATTAAATAAAACTAGTGATAAATGCAACATATTGAATAAAACTGAAAGAATATAAATAATAGTGAACGCTGCGGACCACCACTTCAGGATGACAGATTTAAAATGGGAGGAAATAAATGACAAACTTAAGATTCAGTCAAGCCGAGAAGCAATATGTATCAGATACTGTAATACTATTAACTACACTCATTCTCCAATGGAATGCCAGAAGTTTCAATGCTAAGAGCCAGAAATTCAAGCAATTTATTTGAGATATGAAAGAAAAGTCCAAGATAATCCATATCCAGGCATCCTGGGTTAAATCTAATTCGGAATTCGTTCTATTTAACTATGCAACAGTTTACAGGGACAGAGAAGAAGGAGAAGGAGGAGGCTGTGCCACGCTTCTTAAGCAAGGCATCCCATATACAATACTCATATAGAATAGGGGAGTGCAAATGAGCAAGGATATGTTGTTAGAAATTGGGCTGAAAGACTATGTGATAATAAATTATTATAAGCCATGTGGACGGCTGTAGCTCAGGTGGTGGTGAGTATCCTTGGGCAAGATACTAACCCTAACATGTTGATCATCTCCAAATGTGTGTGGATGTTAATTAGGAAGCATTTAGAAACAGTAGAAAAAACTGCTGTTGTGAATGGGTGAATTGTCTAAAGCCCTTTGCGTGCTTAAGATAAAGTAGAAAAGCACTTTATAAGTACCAGTCCATTTACCAAAATGTTGAAAAAAAAATAATCCAGAGAAACAACAAAAACATGTCATGGTGGGGTTTACGTTCATATTTTACATTAAAAATGGTTAACCCACCTTGTCTATGGTCACTTTGCAGCACAGCTGTGTGACTCTATGGTTTTCATTTTGGAACACTGCATTAACACCCAATAATCCACCACAATGAATATGAGGAAGAGAGGAGAAGATTAGTGACTTTATTTAAGAACAGCAAACAAAGCATTAAACTGTGGAATCTGTTAGTACACGGAAAGTAGGCAATCTTTAATTTGATTATGTTTGAACAACGGGATTAATGGTGGTGGCAGTAATGCACCTGTAAGTTGGGTGTGCCTACCGCATTTAAACTAGTAGTAGTTGAAGAAGAAGTGGAATCAAAAGGATCAGTGATGATTTATCAGTGTACACAGGTGAAATGGTTTCAATATTGTTAGCAGTCCACTGGATTGAAGAAACAAAACCACTAAGATCTGTGATATGTTCAGACTCGAACTCTTCACTGGCCAGTCTGCAAGACAGTCACTCAGAATGCAGACCTGGCATTCTGATAGAGATCCAGCAAACATTGTTCAGAATTGTTATGATGGGGCTTATGGTCACATTCTTATGGGTACCAGCGCATCATGGAGATAAAGGAAATGAAATGGCAGATAGGACAGCAAAAGTCGCAACAAGGAGACCGATAGTAGATATGGTTATTAGTGTGAGTAGGACGGAGCTCAAGAGTAGAATACGATACAAAATGATCGAAAGGTTGGCAGAAGCAATGGGAGGAAGAGAGGAAAGGGCGATGGTTTTATAAAATCCAAAGGAAGGTGGGGGAAATGAGAAGTACAGGCCGAAACAGGAGAGAGGAGACGATTATATCTCGACTGAGATTTGGACACACTGGTTTAAATACCACATTGTTTTTAATAGGTAAACACTGTACAGGGGAGTGTGACTGCAGTAGGGAACAGGAAACAATAGAACATGTTTTCTTGAATTGTCAGAGGTATGATATTGAATGCAGACAACTGATCAAAAAGCTGGACGATATGGAAGTGCAGTTGGACTTGATTGTTTTGTTTCGCACGACCTCTGTAAGTGAAAGTTATCGGGCTGCATTTTGGTTTTTAAGGCAGGCCCATTTGTTCGAGAGGCTTTGAATTTTTTTTTTTTTTTTAACTTTTCATTTTTTTGTCATTTCGGTCCACACTCCACACCAGTTGGTGGCGGTAATGCGCTATTTTGCTGTTTGCCAACCGCCAGTAAACCCTATACAGAAGAAGAAGAAGAAGAAGACGTGGAAGCGGCAGAAGAAGACGATTACCACGGAGTTCAATGTAGCTGCGCAAGAAAACGGCAAAAACACTCTAAACCTCAATTCGGGTCTACTTCGACACGTCGAGACACACCTCGAGGTACAAAGTTTTTATTGTATATATAAGTTTGTCTCAGTCTAGCATGTATTTACCTTTCGTAAAAGTTAGTGAAATATTCTTTGAACTCGAGTCATCAATACCGCGGAAAAGTTCTGTCCCTGGTCGGTCGGGCGATTACTGTTCTTAATTCACGTATTCTTTGATTAAAATGAATTGAGCTAAAGTTTTTAAACGATATTAAAGAGTACCTTGGCAGAGGTATCTCATAGATGAGGGTCGTCGTAAATTTTGTTTTTTTGGAGGGGGGTTATAAAAAGTGTGTAAGGCGGTGTTTTGTTAGGTGGTGTAAGGAATGAATGGAATGGAACTATTAGAATCACTTGTTTGTTTCTGTTTCTCTTTCAAGCTGTTTCGAACCTGTTAACAACAACAGAGAGTTCGCAAAAGAATCGATTGGGCGGAACGTAGAGAACGTATACACAATCGAACGTCACTTGAATATTATCTAGAAAAAAAATTCTTTAATTGAAACATGTAAATAAGCAGTCAATTCTATAGCTCCATGGGGTTTTTCCATGTCATTTTTGTCTCTTATATTGAGCAAATTTGTTCCTTAGGGAAAAAAACAAAAAAAAACTGAGTTACTAGCATAAGAAAGTACATGAGTATACATATTATAAGGAACAGCTCTTTATACTACCATCAAATAAGGAAAAGCACTGGGGGATAACTTCGCAATACGTCAGAATCAGAGAAACGTTACTAATTCCAGAGAGAATTTGTGCAGCACACATACATACAGTGCAGTGAAGTATGTTTAGTCTGGTTCAGTTTGTGTTGGTCTAACCCAAGTTGATGAACTAAACACTCTCATAGCACCAGAAATTAAAATAAAGCAAAAAAACCATGCATAACGACAGTCGATTGTAAGTGCTAGTTTCAATCATTGGATCATGAAGTCAGTTCCATGATAACTAGACGAAAATCAGCCACAATAAACAATTTGCTGATCAACTCTGTGGATAGATCAAGTTCACCAGGGAGGATATGAAAAATGGCAGACTGGCTTTGTTGGTCTGCAAAATTTTCCTCAGTAATGGAGGACATTTGAAAGTCACTGTGTATTTTAAACATATGGATTAGTATTTAAGGTTTGTTTTAGTTATATTATTAGTTGTATTATTATTACATTTTTGCATCTTGGAGCAAAGGAAAGGAGATTTAAAGATTAAAATATCAGAATTTCCTAATGCAGGACATTATCCAGTCATTTGATTTAAACTGCTGGACTGTCTTAAAGACATAAAGACCTGGATGGCCTCTAACTTTCTGCTTCTTAATTCAGATAAAACTGAGGTTGTTGTACTCTGCCCTGAAAATCTTAGAAATATGGTATCTCACCAGATTCTTACTCTGGATGGCATTACCTTGGCCTCCAGTAACACTGTGAGGAACCTTGGAGTCATTTTTGACCAGGACATGTCCTTCAATGCACATATTAAACAAATATGTAAGACTGCGTTCTTCCATTTGCGCAACATCTCTAAAATGAGAAATATCCTGTCTCAGAGTGATGCTGAAAAACTAGTTCATGCATTTATTACTTCCAGGCTGCACTAATGTAATTCATTATTATCAGGATGTCCTAAAAACTCCCTTCAGTTAATCCAAAATGCTGCAGCAAGAGTCCTGACAGGGACTAGAAAGGGAGAGCAGATTTTACCTGTATTGGCTTCCCTTCATTGGCTCCCTGTTAAATCCAGAATTCAAAATCCTGCTCCTCACATACAAGGTCGTAAATAATCAGGCCCCATCTTAGAAACCCAAATCAGAAAAAGTTGGGACAGTATGGAAAATGCAAAAAAATAAAGAAAGAAAGGAGTGATTTCTAAATTTGACTTATATGTCATTGCAGACAATATGAACACAAAATATTTCATGTTTTGTCTGGTCAACTTTATTTCATTTGTAAATAGACATCCTTTGCTGTCATTCAGACCTGCAACATATTCCGTAAAAGGTTGGGATAGGAGCAATGTAGTGCTAGCAATCAGGTGAATTTGTTAAATAATGACGTGATTTGAAACACGTGATGTCAACAGGTGATTGTAATTATGATTTGGTACAAAAAATTAAAAATTGTCTTTACATATTTCAATAATTTTCAAAAAAATTAATGTTCCTCAAATAAAGATAGAAAGAGATTTGGATAGTTTAACTTCAACAGTGCATAAGATAATTAAATAAATAAGATAAAACCTGCGGGACACCGGCCCTCGAGGCCTGGAGTTCGACACCCCTGTCCTAAGTGATTGCTAGCAAAACAGCTACATTGGCATAACATTAGCACAGTGAAGCTGAAGGATGAACGCTAACTTTTTTCCACTCAATAAAAGATAACGTGAGGGTTTCTGGTGGTTAGGGACAAATGCAATTGCATAACAGGATGCTATAAACGGACTAAACTTCAGTCAGGAAAACTACTGAGATAATCCATCCACAATACGAGGTTGGTCATTAATATACTGCAACAACATGGGAATAGAGCGGCTGCGAGAGAATTCGGCATTAGTGAATCAATGATAGGGAAGTGGAGGAAGCACAGTTTTTGGCTTTCCTCATATTCCAAAAGTGCTCCGTCTTTTTGCTATTACTGTTGCCCAGCATAATTTGCAGATGATGTTGTTTGCAGCTGCTGCAATGCTTTCGACCAAAACAGGTGCAGCTTGATGATGACACCATCAACATGTGCTATTGCGGTAGAGCGGTATAGTAAAAATCTCTACCGTTGGTCAAATTTATATCGTTTCTATCATTTACCGTTTATACCGCCCACCCCTACCTTGAGGCGACTGTTGTTGTGATTTGGTGCTGTATAAATGCAGTTGAATTGAACTATTTCACACAGGGCCATGTAGGTTTGGATTTTTTTTCCCCTTAACCCTTTAGAGCCGGTCGGAGCGGGCACGCTTTGTTTTGTGTAACTATTTTTAAATCCCGGTAGCTCTGCAACCACGTAAGCTAGCGCAATAATTTTTTTTGCATATGAAACTGGAGGAGTTGTACTTACATCTTATGCCATCAGCTTGTCCTAGGTCACGGTTTCCTTCCACATAAAGCTTTGCAAAAACTGCATAAAAAGCACTTGCAGCAACAAAAACATAATATTACGGAAACACACTTTGCCGATCCGTCAGCGCGAACTTTTGAATGTCCGCCATTACCTGCCCGAAACCGGAAGTGATGTCATTTTCGCGGAAATGTCGTTTTTTTTTTTTTTTTTTTTACCATCAGGGCCTCAGGGTCTATACTGGTGTTTTTAAAAGTTATCTTTGACTTTATGACTTTCTGTGTCGTTTCTGGGATGCTTAGGACTCATATTGCACTGCTGGAAATAGTTTATTTTGATGCATATGCTGCTTTTTTGCAAATTTGTAGTATAATATTTATTTTCGTTTTTCCTGCAGTATATAAAAATTGGTGTATTCAAAAATAAAACTATGAAGACACTCAAAATAAATTTCCTATGGTAGGAAACTATTTTGTGCAACTTTTTTGTATTTACAGTTTTGAGGGATAAGCCTCTTAAATTTCTCTAACTAGAAATATATGTTAAAAAAGCAAAAACGATTTTCAATTTTTTTGTAGTTTATTGCACGGTTTTGCAATTTATGTAATTACTATGCACTTAATGAATACATATTATTAAAATCTGGGCTATAATTGCTGTATTGATGTATAGCAACT
Source organism: Aulonocara sp. 'chitande type north' Nkhata Bay (assembly GCF_057382095.1). Classification (NCBI taxonomy): domain Eukaryota; kingdom Metazoa; phylum Chordata; class Actinopteri; order Cichliformes; family Cichlidae; genus Aulonocara; species Aulonocara sp. 'chitande type north' Nkhata Bay. Next base: position 10,568,448 of record NC_141347.1, read on the forward strand.
TGAAATGCTCCCAAAAATGGCTCCACACCATGTAAAAATATACTATAAGCTCTGGCGGACTTGGTTCTATGGTAGGTCTTAAAGGGTTAATAATAAACACCTTCATTTAGAAACTGCATTTTATGTTTACTTGTATCATCTTTTTCTAATATTTAAATTTGTTTGATGAAACATTTAAGTGTGACAAACATGCATAAAAAGAGGAAATTAGGGGGTCAAACACTTTTTCACTCTATTGTAGCTTATTTTTTGAGGATTTTATAACATGACTTAAGTTTTTTTTTTCTTCTGTAAACTGCAGTGATGTCAGACTCTGAAGGACGCCGCTCATCTGTGTCCTCCATCTCTTTGATTGAGATTAAGAGTGAGACTCATTTAGTGCTCCAAGCTTTTCTACATCGCTCCCTTTTAATTCCTCTGAAAGAGAGGCCTGGGAGGGTAGGAGGGGCCTACAACGATCACCACAAGTACAGGTAATATAACTCACTACTATTCTATTTTTTGCTTGTTTGTCTTTGTGTTTGTATCTTTTTTTTAAAAATTGTAGCTCAAGACACAACATTCTGGATAATAACTCACTGACTTGTGCCGTTTGTGACCTTTACCAGTGAGTAGCAATGATTAAAGGGTAGATAGTTTTAGGACTTACTACATTTTAATCAATCTAAAGGTTTAAGTAAGTAATTATTTTAAATATAGTAATTGAATATTTGCAATATTATTTATGTGACCATTTATTTTTAATGAATTGTCTTGTTTTCCCATGCTAGTTCCAACCCAAAACCAAAAACAAAGGATGAGCGGAATCCTCAGGTTGTCACTTCAGGAGATGAAAAAAAGACTGGATTCAAAGACCTCATAAAGCAACTGCCACATCGTAACAGCACACAACGTCCTGCCAAAGACCCTGAAGGCTCATTGGGCAGGAAGAGCAAAGCAAAACCTGCACACCTCAAAGACAAAAGCGAAGTAAGTGTGTTGTATTGTTTTGAGCTGGAACACATGAAAGACCATGAGTGATGTTGGACACAAACCTGTAGTGTAGTGTCTACATGGTATTGTTATACATTAGTACTATGATACATTAAGACCATGGAGGCTAGAAAAGAGTACTAAATGGGAAAAATTTATAATTTTCACTTCAGTGTCTGAGACTGGTTCTTTTTTTTTTTTTTCCTTTTTTCTCATCATAATTATCAGTACTTAACTAAAATTTAATAGTTTAAATACTTCAACTGTTTCCACAGGATGACACCTCCTGTACATCAGAAGAGGATGAAAGTGAAAAGAAACTAAAGAAAAAGCTCAGCCAAAAAAACATCAAACAGAAGCTCTCCAAGATCTTCAGTTTAAGGTTACAGAAGGATAAGGACAAACAGGAGCGTCCGTCTCATCCGCAGCGACCTGACACATTACCAATTAACAAAAAACCGGAGCCTACACCAAATGTCATCTCTCCCAGTAAGCTCTCTGACTGTTACATTTTCCAAAAGAAGAAATATCAGTCGTATTTAATCACCTGGACACACAAAATTCGCTCGTCTTGTGTACATTTGTAATATTAAAGATGTATAAAAATTGCATAAATGTATTCATCTAAATGTAATTTTCACCTGTTGTGTGGTGAACTATTCATGCCGATTGATGTCAGCAATACTTCCTGACCATTTAATTTAGTAGGGCAAGGAATTTTTTTCCATTACAGCACCTTTTCATCTGACTTTTACTCAGGAACCTCTTCTCACTTTTTGCTAAAGAATTTTATTTGATGATCTTGTTGACAAAGATAATCTACATAAGGTTCTTGCACTCAAAGGAGGTAACTTCTATGGTACAACTTTTATTTTGATATTAATATTTAAGATCATGGGGGACTTAAATGGCAACTAAAAATGGATGAGATTGACATTTTTTTTTTTTTTTAGTTGAATGAACTGAGTGAGGTGGGAGAGATAAGATTTAAATTATTTTGAAGGGTATCTCAGTGAGTCGAATAGAAGCTAGCCTGAGAAGGAGAATGCTGCAATGAGCTATAGTGCCAAAGGCAGCACTCACACTGAGGAGGAAGACAGTGGTTAATAAACCAGAGTCAGCCATTGCTTTCTTGGAAGATACTAGTGAACATAGTTCTCCTGCAATAACTCAAATTAAACACTTGACTGCATTTGAGTGGCAAAAGTCTTTTTATTGTTCATGGATATTTCATATACATTTGTCCATACAGATCACCCTCCTGAGTTCTACAGTAATGTGGCAGAGAAGCTGGAAAAGATTGCCCAGAAGTCTACCAGTATAAAGAGAAATAGTCCCAAAACACAGCCACCAACAGGTAATTGCATGCACAGCCACGCATATACATTAATTCACTTTAAAATGGTATATTGACCCAAACTAGAATTCACAGAACGGTAAAGTAACTAATAAATGTAAGTAAAATGTATTTATAAAGCAGATTTACCGTGTTTTCACACTTACAAGGTCCTATAGGGTAGCAACTAACCACAAAATGAACATAAATTTTTCATGTTCTTCAATAGTGCAGAGCACCTTCTTTGTGTTTTACTTTGCTACCACCCCAGATGCATCAAAACGTTAAAAATGACAACAACCACCAGAGGACAGGAGGGGATGCATGAGTTAGACATGCAGCAAATGAGACATTAGTTTGTTAGCAAGGGAATATTAACAGGGACAAAGGTGGGTTTTGAGTCTAGACTCAGAAGCAAAGATGTGGGTCTCCTCCTCCTCCTCCTCTCCCCCCCCCCAATTTCAGGTGATAAGATCATTCAATACACATGGAGCAGTGACCACAAAGGCCGCATCACCTTTTTGTTTGGGGCATCAACTTGTATGTAAAGATCTGTAAAGAGCTTTGATTCTACAAAAGATCTGAGACGTATAGGAGCTAAATCAGTGATATAAGCTGACCCCTACCCATTAAGAGTCTTAAAAATAATGAGTAAGCTCTTAAATGAATTCTAATGTGGCAAGGACAAGACTGTAATGATGTGCCAGTCAGCAGTCTTGCTGAAAGGACAAAAGATTTCAAAGAGGTGATGACGCTTAGCTGGTTTTTGACAACGGAGCAAATTTGTTTGTCAGAGTAAAGCTCTGAGTCACAAAGTTATATTTTGCAAGAGATGTAAAATATAGGATACAATAATCTTAACACGCTGGCAAAGGAGCTTGTATGGAGATTTGGATGGACAAAAGATGATGAAAATCTGTTTCGTTCTTGTTCAACTGGACGAAATTGTTAGTCTTCCAGCCTTTTAATATATATTTTAGTGGAAGATATAACTCAAAGTCATCAGTGTACAAATGAAAGGAGATGTTATCTTCTAATAATATTACCAAGTGGAAGCAGATCCAAACAGAAGAAGATTGATCCTGAGATGAACAGTTACTGAAAAACTCTTCTTCTTAAGCTCTACATTGGCTCATTGATAAGAGCCAATGTAGAGCTGCACCCTTAATGCCAAGCCAGTCTGCAAGGGGTGGCAAAATTTTTTTTATCCACAGAATAAAATGCATCACTGAGGTCCTGCAGACTCGGGGCTGCAATATCACTTTAATCTAATGTGACTGGTAAACTACTGGTCACTGTCAGCAAAACTGTTTCTGTACTATGAAAGGCTTTGATGCCCATCTAAAATGCTCCAGAAAGGCAGCACTTGTGACATGGTAGTTTAGAGCAAGGATAATGGTTTTTGGTCAGTTTGCATCCAAGTTTTGTTTGTTTAAGTATTTTTATTTTATTTATTTATTTGACCTGGACTACAGCATGCTTAAAATATGCAGCAATATTTTCCAAGGTTAGGCGTATTGTTAGGTATTAATTATAACTTGGAAACTAGGACTGAGTGTATCAAATTAGTTACCTATGCTGTAACACAGGAAACATCATAGAAGGGGCTCATGTGAAATGTTACATGAAAAAGTATTTGCCCCTTGCCTGATTTTGTTTTTTTGCATATGATTGTGTCCAAAAAATAAATATAAAATATAGTCATTTATTTATTATTTCATTTATGGGGAAAAAGCTGCCCAAATCTCCTTGGCACTATTTGAAACCTCCCCCCTTGTCAACTCATGAATTAACTGTGATTAACCACGTTTTTGGAAATGGTGAGTTTAATTTCACTAGCCACACCCAGAACTTACTCATCACTGCCAGACCTGAAATAGAACCTGATAAGATAAAACCAGCACATCATTCCACAATAAAAAGAAACTCAAGAACAAATGACTTGAACTTGGTTCAGGTCACTAACATCAGAATAGGTATATCTATAATCCAGTTTTGAGTTCCCTCCCAGACGCCTTAACGCCCACTCACATCCTGGGCCATCTGACCTCAGGAAATCGCATGATAAGGTGGGGCTAGGTTTCACAATGAGCTCACCTGAAAACCCTGGCTGATTGGGACCCACACCCGTTTTCACACCTTCGCTCAGGCGATTAGAGGATCATCAGGGGGTCCTTTTGTCCCTCTTTGAGGGGATACTCCCACTGGGTTTAAATCTGGGACTCTCCGCCATTTAACCTTAGAACTGAAGAAGCTTCTCGGATGAGAGGTGAAACATCTTCAAGCAACTTAAAGAAGTCCAGATGCTTTTCTTTGCAAGCTCCTTTGACTACGGTGACCTGGATGACTGAGAACCTTCACAGACATCAGAATAGGTTACAAAGCCATTTCTAAGGCTTTGGGACTCTGGACTGTCTCTCAGCTAAAGAAACCTTACTGAATTGGTTGAAGGTGACTGATAACACCGGAAAAACACTTGAGCAACTGGTGATTGATTAAAAAAAATTGATAGATCAGAAATACATGCAGTACATTATGTGAAGTTAGAAAAACTGATCAAGAACTATAATATCTTCATCTTCAGTAAAGCTGATGTTTCTTTCTCAGCAGTATGTGATAAAGAAACAATAGTGCAGGAACTTGTCAAGGTGCTCTCTTCGGAAGGAGACTCTATCAATACTGTGGTAAGTAGTGGTTCATTATACTGTCTGTAAAGGTCCTTTATTCATTTGTCAAATGTTTTGGGAATAATAATAATAATAATAATAATAATAATTACAATAAATTAATCAATTCAGGTAAACATAAAGCTGAAGACGGTGTAAATTTTCCTCATGTGTTTGCGTGCGCACTCAAAGCAAATGTGCATCATTTAACAGATCCAATCGGACCGTTTTCTTCGCTCCAGTTTGACCCGTCTTTCATATGCATCGTTTTCCAAACTCCTGGATGCTGTGAGCAGCAGTCATGTAGCTGAAACTCTTTCTCAGCAACCAACAGCCAGTCCTACACTGCAACGGATGGCTGTCAGCATGGAAGTATCACGGCGAATAGTGACAGCCACGGGAACTCAGCGGATGCAAGGCTATGCAGAGTGCTACATGGAGAACTTCGCCCCATGGCTGAAAAGCAATGGAGGATGGGTAAGTGATTTCATTTTTGCATTGACTGTGATTATGTTTTTTACAGACGGGCCTCGGCTGTTATGAACTCTAATTTTTCCTCTGTATAATTAATCATACAGACTTTTTCATCTGCAGGAGAATGCAGTAACTTTGGATGCGCATCTAGAATATGACTGAGCAGTTTTGTTTTTTTTGTTTTTTTTTCAACTAAACACCAACTGCTGGACCTGACGGGAAAGTGAAGAGGAATAGAGAAACCTTCTCTGCTTTAATATGTGACTTACTTTTTCTTCCATGGCCTTATGTAAACACTCAGTAATTCTTGAAGCCTTTTGAATTCTGCTGACATTAGAAAGACTCTCCAGGTTTTTGATTTGCACAAGTCATTTGTTGTTACTAATATAGATTATTTTATAAAAAAAAAAAGGCCTGTCAGTTAAATTGAGAATACCTCTAACATCAGTTTTCTGTTCTGTAGTGACTGGGCAATTTTTGCCTTCTTCCTTTCTGTTCAGTGAATTGGTAAAAACTCCTACTTGTTTCTGTGTCCTTAAGACTGAGTCTAAACACTTTATTTGTATTAAAAAAAACCTGTAAATACCACCAGCCACCCAGTACCCTTTTAAGATTGAATCTCAGTGAAAAATCTAATTAACAATCACCCTTATAGTTTAGTTTCACAACTATCCAGTGAGCTAAAGCAGACCAAGATTTTATGTCTTCTTTAGTCAATTTCCAAATATTTACATTTGCATTTTATTCTAAAGTTTGATTTGTTAGTTCCTGCACTGCATGCCTTACTACTGGTATTGTTCTTTCTGTGGATCTAATTTACATGGGATCACAAGATGTGGATTTGTGTATGTTAGCAAAAGCTATATAGAGAGGGTATAATGTTTAGAGATTAGTGACTGATATTTCTATTGCTATTGTTTGATTGACAGGTCTTTAATCCACAAAAGGTAAACACTAAAGTTTTTGATTTTTTTGTTTTTGCTATTTTTCCAGTTTTTTTAATTGAGTTGGAACAGTCTGTGTTTTTGCATGATCCAAAGTGTTTTTGTGTGTCTATTTTCTATTTGAGTAGGAGCATTTAAACGCCTCCTGTCTGTAAGTTATGAGGAGAGATTCTACATGTTTGAATTGCACTAGGTGTAATAGGGACTGTCCCTTTTTGTTGTTGTTTTTTGTTTGTTTGGTTTGGTTTCACACCAAGATGATCCTGGGTTCAAACCCACCAGGAGGAGCCTTTCTGTGTGGAGCATATTGTCCCTGTGCTCATCTGTTCACTCCAGGCAATCTGGGCTTCCTTAGCCACAGTTGTAAATCTGTCTCTCTATATAACTTGTGTGTGTGTGTGTGTGTGTGTGTGTGTGTGTGTGTGTGTAATATTTTATTATTTTTATTGTAAATAATAACCGTTTCCTGTTGAAAGTGGACAAATTCCTTAAGGATGTAAGTATTAACATGAATGGACATAATGTAATATTCAACCTAAAACCTTAGTAAAGCCACAGTCTTTACACTGTATGTATGTAATTGTGAGTTTACCTTTTATGTTTTTATTGATTTTTTTTTTTTTTTTTTGCAAAGGCACTTTACATTATTTTGACATGAAACATCCATCTCTGTTCTCTTAAGGTTTTAATAGTTCACTGTTTTTGTTAATTAATTACACCAATTTACAAGCAAAACACTGATATATGCCACACAGGGGATGTAATGTCTAAAGGATAAATTACTGGTTTTATGTGAAGTCCTTTCTGTGTGGAGTTTGCATCTTCTCCTCCTGTTTGCGTGGGTTGTTCTCTCCGGGTACTTCGGCTTCCTCCCACAGTTCAAAGACACGGAGCGACCAAGCGAGAGGGAACAGATGGATGGAGTTGAAACTGAGCTGCACGTCTTACAGGGAATCACCTGAATCAAGTCTTCATGTACTTTCTCTTACTTTCTGCTAGTCTCACAAAGCTTACTCAGTTTGTTACTCAAACTTTTGTCAAATAGGACATTTTTTATTTATTTATTTTTACTGTTTTTCATTTTTAGGTGAACTTACTCTAATGTTAAGACATTGGAGTCATGTTGAGACTAATGTCTCAACATACTCAAATTCTTGTGCATGTTGTGACCTTTAAGCAGGGTGGATATCAGTGATCCTCACATCTAATAAATTTTACCAGTACTACCCTTGCCTGCATCTGTACTTTAAATTTTGCCCTGTATCAGTTAGAATATATAGGCTATAAAGGAATACCAAGAGTTACATTCTGAGTGACTATGAGGATATTTGAAAATTGTTGCGGTAAAATAAGTGAAGCAGATGTATATCCAGTATGCCTACATTTTACAGGCTAGAAATTTAGAATTAAACGTCAAATAAAAATCTATTTTCCAGGGTCCATGTGTCAAATATATTTTCTGCTACTACCGTGCTGGACTAAATACACAAACTGAACCAGCAGTTTGTGTATTTAGCCCCTTGCAGCAGTTCGTGCTTACAGCCATACCACCCTGAGCACGCCCGATCTCATCTGGGCTTGGAAGCTAAGCAGTGTTGGGCTTGGTTAATACTTGGATGGGAGACTGCCTGGGAATACCAGGTGCTCTAAGCTTACTAATCTAAGATACTAACCTCCACTTGGTCTCCAATGCATCCATTGGAGTATGAGTTAAAGCACTGACAAAGGTTGGTGCTGGTGTGTATGGGTGAATGCGGTGTGTTGTATAGAGCGCTTTGAGTACTTCAAGACAGTAGAAAAGCGCTATATAAGAAGTCCATTAAGAGTGCTCCTCTGTGCTTTTTTTTTTACATCTTAGATAAATGACATCCAAAGGCTAAAAATATAGTATATACTAAATAAATATTTGTCAAATTGTATCTACAATGAAGGAAATGATAGTCATTACTAGGTTAATTAATATATCCCAGTTAACAGATGTCTTTGTACAGCGCGGTGTGGAAGAACTAAGTAAATCGGTGTTAACAGTAATTGCCATGTAATAATGTAATGACTGAAAATCTGAACCAAAATTAATCAGTGGAATGTTCCAGGCTGGATTATGGATTTTAGAAATTCAGTTCATGAGTTTGATAGGCGTCACGTGACATCTGTTGAACAGCTTTTCTGCAGTTAGTCCAAGTGTTTCTCGACCGAAAGAATTTGACAATACATGAGCATGGAGAACACCAGGGCCAAAATCTGACAAAACAAGAGGAGATGTACAGGTCATTAATTAACAAGTCATTAATGCTACATATGACAGGAACTACACAGAAATGCACCAACTATGCACTCAGACTCCAGGTGGACTAGGATGTATAACAAGAACTACTTGTCTGCACTGTCCTCAGCTGCCCATGTTCACATCCACAGTGTATAAGCGAATGCAAGTGATTTCGACCAGTTAAAAGCAATCAGCATGAATAACTGAATCAAGAAATTCAGACTAAACACAAGTATTCCTAATAGCTGATATATGATCTAAGATTTTGGAATCTATACCACCTTTCATTGTAAATGTACAAATAACTGAGCTACAGCTTACAACACATAATTACCAAAAGATACGTTATTTCAAGTTTTATGAGCCTAAAGGGTAGGCAAACAGTTACTAAGTTTAAATGTACATTTTGTTTATGGACAGTATGTATGTATAGTATATAGAAAACATTAATATTGTCTACCTGCACAACACCAATACACACTCCAAACACCAGGACAGAGGTGATGTTTTTTATCAGCCACTTTCTTGCTTTCTGGTAGCATGGCTGCAAACGACATGGGGAAACAGTTGAGGCAGAGTAGTTATAGATAGAAAGAAAAGCGAAGAAGAATGCCAGGGCTATATTCCAGTATGCAGGTTTAGCTAGCAGCTCTGAGTTCCTAAACCCTGAGATGTGTGAAACTCCTGTTTTCTGCTCCAGAGAGTTAACGTCAACTCTGAGTCAGTTATCAGGGTAAAAGACACTATGTTAGATGCAAATTTGTCCACAGATTAGAATTCGGTCATTAAATATCAAACAACATGTTGGAAAGAATGGTGGCTGAATTCAGAAACATATTGTCCACTTAAAAATCACCTAAATAGTCTCAGTTATTTGACCAGATCAACCAGAAGATATCACAGGCTCTGTTATGGATCAGAACCTATGCTGCCATTTGAACCGCAAGTCAAATCCAAACCGTGATCCGTTTTTAATTAAGGCAAGATCAGGCACAAATTCTGTTCAGCTCCAGGTTTACCCTGGCTATTGTAAGGTAGACCCTACAATGATACATACAGAGGAAAAACCCAGCAATCAATTTGGCGACAGTGGGAAGGAAAAACTCCATTATAACAGGAAGAAACCTCCAACAGAACCAGGCTCATGCTCTGTGTTGGTACAGGCCAATGAAGATGATAACAGTGGGTGGATTATATTCTTAAATGTAAACAGTTTCTATGCCATATGTTAAAACAAGATCTAGAGTGTCATTAAAGTGGTGGGTGGGTTCTTTTACATTTTTAGAGAAGCCAGTTGAGTTTTCAATTACTTGAAAACTTTGAAGAACCTGCTATTCTTCCTGCAGAGGTCCAAGGGATCTTCCAGCAATTGTGATGCTTTTTTCTGGAGAATTGCTTAGGGTGATTTCATATCTTTTGATCTTGAATCTGGAACCTAAGCTGGAGCAGAGCTGGTTAGATCTACCGCATTATAGTGATCTACCCTGGTAAGAAGTGAACCAACTTTGTAGTTGACCACAGAAAACCATGGGCCAACCCTAAAGTTACCCAGATAAGCCAAAATCTTGCTTCATAGCCTCAGGTTTAGTTCACAGAGTCTGTTACCCTGGTAACTGACTCAGAGTTGAAGTCTACACAATTCCTGAAACATAAATCTTGTAGTTACCAAACTAAGATTTGTTAGCAAATTCTGCTCTGAAAAATGCAAAGACTTTAGTATGCAGTTGCCCAAGCAGTATGTGTGACACATACATTCATTGATCTGTAGGAAAATTCTGTTTCATTTGAGAGGTTTATCCCCCCAAAAAATAAAAATTAAAAAGCAACAAACCTCAGTCCATCCTTCAACACACGTCTGTGTCCCAACTGAGCAACATGATAAGGGTAGCTTTCCCTGCAGCACGTTATACCAGTCTGTTTTGTTGGTTACGCCACAGCACTTGAACTGGAAGAGCAGATGACAGGATGCAAAGAGGACAGTAATACCAAATATTTAATCTACGTTTAACATTTGCACGTGTAAACTCATGTAGATCCTTTTGACTTGACAGTTTTCTCTTGGGTTATTAGGGTGCCTATACTCTTGTCATGTACTCTCATCACTTATTTTGAATCTGTGTTTTTTTAATGTTCATAATTTGTGGCTGTAAAGTTCATTAAACTGACAAACGTCCACCACAAGGTGGCACCATCACCAAGAACAGTAGTTACTTCTAGATTTTGCCAACTGCATCTTGGTCTATGGTTTTGTCAGGTTTATTTTGAATTGGGGTTGCGTTTGGACTGCACCAAGCTGGAGATGTATCGCAGACTGTGGTGCGAAATTGCTTCATGCAGTCCTTGGCAAATATGACTGTAATGTGTTGAGACTTTATTGTGTCAATACTTTAAAATTTTTAAGGCAATATTTAACAAGACTGTGCATGTGTTTGTAGCTGTTGTTGGTGATCAGTACCTTCCGCACGGACTAGAAACCTCCATGAACTTATATGTGTAGCAAGATGCAGAGTCTGCAATCTCCAGTGTGTCCAGACATGAAGCTAGTGAAACTGTAGTGTAAGTGCCTACGGTCATTTTGCAATCATTTGGTGGTTTTGGCTTGGTATTAATTTGTTCCTTCGTTTGTTTTTGTCTGTAGACAGAGCCACTGTTGTATTTTCAGTGCATATTTTTTTATTGGATGTTTTGTGATTTTTCCTTTTTGTTTATTATCTGTATGCCATTAAAATGCTGCAAGAACCCCTGTTATTGTGTCCCATGTGGCAACTAATTTCCCAGGCTACACAGTATATCCGTTATTCTGTTGAAAAGAGGATTATTGTATTTTCATGTGCTGTTCAGTAAAAATGCTCACCATTTTCTGGACATTGTCCCAGGAATTCTTAAGGCCAGGATCTGATTCATACATCTTCATATCTTCCTTTAAATCTTTTTGTGCTTTTGAATCCAGCTGACAAAAAGACAGTGAACGAAACAAGGATATACAATTAATCATAAAAAAATCAATTGTATATATATAATATATAATATAGACAGACTGGCGCGTCCATCCATCCATCCATCCATCCATCCATCCAGATAGATAGATAGATAGATAGATAGATAGATAGATAGATAGATAGATAGATAGATAGATAGATAGATAGATAGATAGATAGATAGATAGATAGATAGATAGATAGATAGATAGATAGATAGATAGATATGGAGGCCATTCCAGCTGTCGCAGGGCTAAGTATCTCACAAAAGTGTGTACACCCCTTACTTTGATATAATGTAAAGTAGTCAGTTTACAGATTGTATAACAGTGTAAGTTTGCGGTCCCCTCTAAATAACTCAACACAGAGCCATTATTGCCTACTTGGCGATGGCAACAAAAGTGAGTACACCCCGAGGTGAAAATGTCCAAATTGTGCCCAATTAGCCATTTTCTCTTCCTGGTGTCATGTGACTCATTAGCGTTACGAGGTCTCAGGTGCAAGCATGTCTTCAGACTTAAACCCTATTGAGCAACTGTGGCGCATCCTCAAATAGAAGGTGGAGGAGTGCAAAGTCTCTAACATCCACCAGCTCCATGATTTCATCATGGAGGAGTGGAAGAAGTTTCCAGTGGCACCTTGTGAAGCTCTAGTGAACTCCATGGCCAACAGGGTTAAGGCAGTGTTGGAAAATAATGGTGGCCACACAAAATATTGACACTTTGGGCACAGTTTGGACATTTTCAATTAGGGGTGTACTCGCTTTTGTTGCTAGTGATTTAGACATCAGTGGTTGCATATTGAGTTTTTTTGAGGTGACAACAAATTTACACTGAGCGAGGAGGCTCTAAAAGACTGTTTTGACTCTACTGTGTGGGAGATGCTTTGTGACGACCACGGGAAGGACAGTGACAGACTTGTGACCTTCGTTACAGCCTACATTAACTTATCTAGGACCTCGTGTTGCTTCTCCAACAACAAACCATGGATTACCCAAGAAATAAAAGCTGTCCTCAAGCAGAAGAGGAGGGCTTTCAAATTTGGAGACAGGGAGGAGCTGAAAGGGGTGCAGAGAGAGCTGAAAGGACTGATCAGTTCAGCTTCAGCAGAATGATGTTAAAGAAGTCTGGAGATGCGTTGGAATCATCTTGGGGCACAAAGATCAACACCTTCTGCCCATGGGGGATGCGAGGTGGGCAAATGAACTGAATTATTTCTTTAACAGGTTTGATTACCAACTGTACCCTCATACACACAATAACATGGACTGAACCACCAATTACAACCACTAGCACTTTATATAACTACTGTAGAAATTATCCACATATCTCACTGATCTAAACTACACTACTGTAAATGTTGTATAGACAATCATTCTGTACAATACAATAATTATAGTTTTACAACTGTTTACAACTGTTTATTAATACTCACAATTGTATATCTACAATCTGTATAATTTCATATTTCTGTATAGTTTTCATATTTTTAACCATATTTATATCCTGTTCATAACCTGTACATAGCTTGTACACTCACTACAGCCTGTGCATACTTATAGTTATAGCATATTCATAACATACCTTCATACCATGTACATTGTAACATACCTTTAATAGATCCATATTTTGTAATATATCTATATTATTTCCAAAGCACTTTCTGGATGGATGCAAACTGCATTTCGTTGCCTTGTACTTGTGACATGAGTTGAATTCTATTCTATTCATCCAGGATGCAGTCTTCAACATCGGCTGCAGACTCACCCACCCCCCACTGATGCTGTTCCACCTTTGACACCCCAGACACTTCACACCTCCCCCACACACCCTGGTCACTACTCCCCACCCCCAACCACAGCATCCAGTACACATCCAGCACACATCTCCAGCATGTCTCTCACTCAACCACCCGGGTTAGAAGGCAAATGAGGAGGATTAAAGCCAGGAAGGAAGTGGGTCCAGATGGCATCAGGTTGTCAGGTCCTGCGCAGATCAACTGTCTGAGGTGATGGAGCGCATCTTCAACCTGAGCCTGAGGCTGGGGAGAGTTCCACAGCTCTGGAAAACCAATTGTGTGGTACCAGTGCCAAAGACTCCACGTCCAAAGGACCTCAACAGCTAAAGGCCGGTGGCTCTGACATCCCACCTGATGAAGACCCTGGAGCGGCTGGTCCTGGCTCAGCTTCAGCCCCTGGTGAACTCATCACTGGACTCACTTAAGTTTGCCTACCAGCAAGAGCTGGAGTGGATGATGCCATCATTCACCTCCTACATTGTTCCCTCTCTCACCTGGAGACCGCTGGGAGCACTGTGAGAATCATGTTCTTTGATTTCTCCAGTGCCTTTAACACCATTATTCCCACAGTCCTGAAGGACAAGCTGGAGAACTCAGGAGTGGACCATCACCTCACAACATAGATACTGGACTACCTCACCAACGGACCACACGGACCAGAACTCAGGACTGTGTGTCGGACAGGGTCTTCTGCAGAGCAGGGGCCCCACAGGGAACGGTTATGGCTCCATTCCTCTTCACCATCTACACTTCTCCCACAACTTCACCCAGTGCTTCCTGCAGAAGTTCTCTAAGGACTCTGCAATAGTTGGCCTCATCACTGATGGGGACGACAGGGAGTACAGAGAACTGACCCAAGGCTTTGTGGACTGGTGCCAGCAGATCAACACTAGAAAAACGAAGGAGCTGGTGGTAGACTTCTGCAGGCACAAACATTCTCCACTGCAACCACTGAACATCCAAGGTATGGACATTGAGGCTGTGGACAGCTACGGGTACCTTAGTTTTCATCTGAACAATAAACTGGACTGGATTCACAATTCAGATGCTCTCTACAGGAAAGGGAAGAGCAGGCTGTACCTGCTGAGGAGGCTCAGGTCTTTTGGAGTGAAGGGCCCACTCCTGAAGACCTTCTGTGACTCTGTGGTGGCCTCAGACATTTTTTTACGATGTGGTCTGCTGGGGCACCAGCATCTCTGCTGGGGATAGGAAGCGACTGAACAGGCTGATCCGGAGGGCCAGCTGTGGTCTAGGATGATCCCTGGACCCAGTGGAGGTGGTGAGTGACAGGAGAATGGCGGCTAAGCTGTCATCCCTGTTGGACAACATCTTCCACCCCATGCAGGAGACTCTAACAGCACTGATCAGCTCCTTCAGTGGCAGAGATTCCTTTCAGCGGCTGTCAGACTGTCAGAAGTATTTTATTGTATATATATGTATATATATATATATATATATGTATATATATATATATATATATATATATATATATATATATATATATATATATATATATATATATATATATATATATATATATAAAATATCTATTTTCTAAGATATTTAACTTTTAGAGAAATATCCCTTTTTTAAAAGATTTTTTTTTTAAACTAAAATATGCTGGTTTGATTCTTAGAAGTGCTAATTCCCAATTGTTCATTTTTCTTCTTTTTTTTCTTCCTAATTTAGCCTTTTCTAATGAGTCTTCTCAAATTTAACTATGGGATCGTTACATATTTTCACATTCCTTACTGTGTACATTGCACTGCAGCAACTCTGCTTCTTTTTCTTCTTTCAACTGCTCCTTTTAGTGGTCTCCAAAACAGAACATTTGCCCCCATCTCACCCTGTCTCTATGATCCTCATCTGTCCAACTAAACCTGTTCATGGCCTTGCACAACTGACACTTTTTTTTTTTTTTTATTGTTCTGGAGCACCTCAAAATGAAAATAAAGAAAAATTAATAAAATTTGAACCTTGTAGAGAGTGAGCTTACCTGGTCATGAAAAATGTGGATAACTAAAACGAGAGTCACTTCTGTCAGGACCAGGAGTAACAGGATCAAAAAGAACTGCAGAGACAATAAGAGCAGTTGGAGGGTGAAGCGATTCATTCAAGGGTGGCTTACCCCACTAATATGTTTTCACACTAAGATTAGAATTTCTCAACATAAGGTACCTTTATTACATGTGGATGAAGTCTTACCGTAAACAATAGACAACGCTGCTCCTTAAGCGCTCCAAGACAACCCAGAAAGCCTGTTATCATAGTAATACCACCAGCAACTAGCAGCAGATTGGCAGCTGAGAGAGACGGAAATGAAAGTGGAAGAGAGGAAAACTCTGACTGCGTGAAGGACAGCCAGACTCCAACTCCAAACAGGCCACATCCTCCTAGCTTCTCAGAAAATGTAATGTTAACACAGCCAAAATTTAGTACAGAGTGGAACACAGTGTGAGTGAATGAATGCAGCATACAACACTAAATTGGTAGAGACCACAAAGAAATCTTAAATTAAACACAAAGCCAACTTAGAAATCAAATAAAAATTCTGCAAATACTAACCCAGAAGATGAGATTAAAGACAAACATCAAATACTTGACAACACATAAACAGCCCTGTGACACTGGCATCCTGGAAAAGAGAGAGGGAAATAGGACAAAGAGAGATCTTTTAACAATATTTGTCCGATCAATTTTAGTTATTTGTTTTTTTTAGCCTTTGTGAAATATCCAGTACATTGTTTTGTTCTGAAAAACACAGTTAAATATAAATTAATAATCTTTCATGGTTTGTTGTGCTGTGCTTTGGGTGTCTTATAAAATGTTGAGGGATCTGTGTCAAAAGAGTAAGTTAAGTTTGGCACACTTTCTATGTCTAACCAACAGTGCTGAAGCCATTCAGAATACTATCCTTAAAAAGCAAAATATTTTGTGAAAGCCTGTTCCACCTCTGCTAACTTTCTATCATAGAGTTCTGCTCAGACCACTTGCACTCATCCGTCTCCCAAAAAGAAACAAAAATCTAATGCATTATTGGGGGAAAAAGCTGAAGTAAAAAGAGTTGAAGAGTGAAAGATTGTGAATGTGTATTTAAAAATCTGTTTCTTTTTCACTACACTGTCAACATACCCAGGTAGAAAAATTTGCTTAATAAATTATGAGCCCTACTCCGGCCCACCAAAAAGTACTCGAAGATCCCATCACAACATCTAAAGAACCTGCCTCATTTAAGATCAGTGTTTAGGACTCGGTTAACAGCTGGGCAAAATGTAGCCTCCACGAGAGAGTTCCTATGGCAAAAACTACTGATGGTAAAGGACCAAAAAAGGCTTGTCTCACATTTGCCAAAAAATCTCTCTCTATATATAAAATATCTTTAAATATCTGTCTTTTTAATGACTCACTTCAATTTTATTTTTCCAAATCACAACAGTTGCTTGAAGGGTCTTTGTATTGTAAGCCAAGGCCTCTACAGTAATACAGAGAACAGAGAGTATCAGATGGCCCCCTATGAGCAAGTACTTTGGCAATAGTGGGAACAGGTGAGGGGAGGAAGACAGGACAAAGGACACTCTGCAGAAGAGACACGGAGATTAATAACTTTCCATCCATCCTCTTATCTAAGGATTATAATTTTGCTATATGGTTTTGATCATTTTGTCTACTTATCCATTCAGACAAGGCACAGGGGTGGTAGTGGGAACCTGTAACAACTGTCCGTCGATGTAACAGTTATCCATGACAAGAGAGGCGTGTTTGCCCTTCTGTCTGTGTCGTTTTAGAATGGGCAAAATTGCTTTACGTCCGTTGTTGATTTCCCTAGGAAACTAGCCGTTCATACCATAAGACATTCCTTTTAATTCACACCGTTTGCTTTTAACAAGTTCTTTAAACTGGAAATGTTCAAACTTAGCAATGATAAGATCAGGCTCTGAGACGAGACTGCATGAAGTTTCTAATCCACGTTTCGGCCGGGATTCCAGAGAAAATCAATGTCTCGCATACGTCTTGTTTACATGTCGTGAATGTGTTTTAGGGATTTATTGTCTGCGTTTAGAGTTAATAGCTTTTGTTTGTGGACTCGCGTATCTGAATGTTGGTTGTGAGTAGGTCCTCTGTATCTGTTATATTTATGTTGGTCCGGGGGATTTCTCCGTGACGTGCTGCTCAAAATATCCGTGGAGGAACCTTCGAGTTCCTCCATTCTGCGTGGTGATATCGTTAGTGGTTGTATGTTTGATTTAAATTTGCTGACAGATGTTTGTTTAAATTAAAGTCATAATTTCACTAGTTTAGAGTATAATCTGGCAGCCGGCGCAGCAGTTTTGTAAATCTCAAACCTCGCAATTTCACAGCATCACGCGCTCTTTATCTTATCTTATTTGCTCCCCTCCCCTAACTTCTACTTATGCCATAATGGCTCACCGTAGCAGGTAGTTTTGATTTGGCAGGGTTTACCACTGGATGATTTTTCTGACGGAACCTCAGAGGGGACTTGCGTTTCTGGCTGGTATCGAGCATACCAGAGCATTGGAACACTTTTTAACAATACTTGAAAGGTTCTTGAATTTGACTTGCTTGAACCAACTTTAGTGGGAAAGTCTTCATTTATAAACACTTAGATTGTGCCATGGACTACTGACTCCACACAGGAAGTTTCCGACAGGAAGGAAGTTCCCTCCCCTACTCACTAGACCCAGTTACAATACTCAAGTTATTTTACATGCCTTTGTGAGTCACAGAGCCCAAGGCCCAGATTTGGTTTTTATTTTATAACAACACAAAATTCCGAGGAAACCATGTTTCAGTGATTAGTGTGGGGAATGAGCTGGAAAACAGACTAACCCAAAGTTATCTGAAAAAAATATCCAGGATGCCTCAAATGTAGCTATGGTACTTAGGAATTCAAACTGTCAAAGAAATTTATATGAAGTAATATAAGATTTTTTGTTAATAAGTAGCTAATATGACATAAGCAATGACTCAAGACTATTTCTTTGTCCCTTGAGTGTTGCATGTTTACTTGTGTGTGGAAACTGAAAATTAGTAGGTCTTCTTTTATTGCTGATTTATTGTGATTTCTGATTTTAATTAATTTGTCACCACTGATCCACACCCACTGCATTATCATTATTAATAATGATATATTAAATCTTGCAACACAAATTTGCAAAATATGGGGCAAATATTTATAACAGTATCTTACATTCCTGACTGCATTTCTTACCTTTGTTTTAGCACCTGATTTTCCCGGGTCACAACAGTCTGATCAACGGATCATTAATTTGTGTGTAGGAGATTTGGGGAAATCTGCACATAATTTATTTTTGCAAGTTCTCAGAACAGACATAAAAACGTGTGATGGAAGATGAAGCCCTCAAACTTAATCATAAGATTTAAATAAAAAATACAGAGAAATTATTATCTCAGATAATGAGATTTTCATTCAGTACAATTTGTTTAGTCTGCCAAAACTTATGCATATTAATAAAAGTAATACCTTCATATAAGGCACTTGACACATTATGTAATTTTTCTTGTCAGGCTAGTCCCACCCTGGCCTATTTTCAGCAAAAATGTTGCAAAGAAGTATATCCATCTGATAGAAAAAGTGGTTTCTACCAATTTTCTATTGGTAGAACACAGAAACATATCCCGTCTCTCTGTTGTTGTTTTTTTTTTTAGAGTTTAAGAGTTACCAGCTGTGTCCAAAAGCAGAATAGCTTCATGAAAGCAAAATGTTTGGCACATTTATTTTAAACATATTTTAAACATTATCAAGATCCAAAAATACAGTTCAATTTTCTCATTTATCCTCGAGCTCTTCACTCCTATCCTCAACACAGCCATCTTTATCCCTTTATGTCTTTAAATAAGTGAAAATCTTGAAGGTAAGAGGGGGAAGCAAACACCAAAATAGAGTTTTAAAATATAGGGAGGGACATACTGTATCTAACTAATACTTCTGATAGTGTAGCATTTCTGTACATACTTTACCTTAGCATGTGGTTCAAATCTTCAAAGTCTCTGGTCTTTGTGACGCTCCTGTTCCAGGCTCCTTCAGCTCCTGACTTGGATCTTTACTTGGTTTTCCTTTTCAGATGTCTTTCCTAGAGCAAACAGCCTTTTCAGTTTGTTTTCTGGATCTTCTCTTCTCTTCTCTAGACCATGTTAATGTTCATTTTTCATGCTCCTCTGTAGGACTTTAAAATTTTCATATTAAAGTTCTTTATACCGCTCTTTTGTTCCTTTTTTTCTAACAGACCTTCGTCTATGTCTGTCCTACTCTTTCACTTCCTCTCTGTTTCTCCCTTCCTCTCTCCCTGTTTCCAGATGGTTGTGGACTGCGCTCTGTGTCCCTCCCCCTTCACAGTTTATCACATTACTTACCCCTCCTCCAGGCCACAGCCTCTAAAGTCTAATGTGGCCTGCTTATTCTGTCTTTTTTTTTCTCAGTTTAAGAAATTTTTGGTCACTACACATTTAAGAACACTTAGGTACAAACACAAGCATACAAAATATCCTGAGCAAGTTGCTTTACTTCAGATAACTGCAGACATGTCTAAACATAAAGGATTTCTGACAAAAGATCCATTTTCTTTGTTTTTCGCATGTCACTCCTGAGTATTTCGGTTCCTCTGTTGCTCTTCAGGTGATATTACATATTTCTTGTTATTGTCAAGCTATGAACAGTAAATAATGTACTTGCATTTATATAGTGCTTTTCTCATCTTACTGTCTCAAACAACCCTGTCTCAAAACATACAAATCACATGTTTACCATACATTTATACAACAGTTTGTTCTATAGTCTAGCACAGAATAATAAATAAAAAAATAAATATATATGTTTTGGAATGTGGGAAAAAGCTGGAGTACCCAGAGGAAATGGACACTAGAATCCATCCAGTCCCCAGTCAAGTTATGAATCAGGACCTTCTTGCTGTGAGGTCGGGGCAATGCTAAAATCCTGAGTCTGCAGACTCAGCAAAATGAATGACATATTTACTGCAGAGATAGACATATACACAAGACCAACTAATCATCACATGATTCAGTAAAAGCACTAGCTGTTAGAATCCCTGACAATGCATTGCTTTAAATGGAGAAAATCTTGGGGGATGGCTGTTATGAGGAAAAGCAGCCCAGAAACTACCAGCGGCACACAACGTTGTGTGCCTTAACTTTTGTTCTTTTACTCAAGCTAATCTGTCATTTTTCCTTGGTTAGGTTTAGGGATTAAAGATCTAATCTAAATTATAATATTAAAATTTGGGACATATCGTCAGTAGTGGACCTTGGATTCATCGGATGTTTCGGCCATTATCACTAGACACCCTAATCCTAGGAGGCCCTCCCAGGGTTGATCAGAAGTGTGTCACTGGTTTATGTTAAAATTGTCATTTCTCTTCTCCTTTCTGCTGTTTAGTTTTCTACAGTTTATTCTATCTATTCACTGCACCTGAGAAATGCTTACCTCTTTAACATTTATGGAGCCTCATTTTTTTAAAGGGACAGAAAAGGTGATAGAGAGAAGTAAGACAAGTAAGTAAGATATGCTTCCAACACCTCGCCAGATTGGGCTGTACGCTCTACCTCCCCACTGCCTCCCAGAAGAGGGAAGAAGAGCAGCGGGAAGAAGAGCAGTGGGAAGAAGAGCAGCGGGGAGAAGAGCGGAATACTTTTCTATTATTATTATTATTTCATTCCTCCTTTTAGTTTCACTACCATGAGATTAACTGCACAGTCTCCAGGAGGCTCTGAGACAGCTCTAGAGGCTTCAACAGTACACCAGGGCCGCACTGGCTTGCTGAGGATATCTTGACCACAACAAGAGCCTGTGTTGCAGCAGCTGTGCTGTTGGATAAGGCCATCTCCATCACACCAGGACCTGTGCTGCTGGCTGAGGCCATCTACATTACACTAGGGCCTGTGGTGCTGGCTTAGGCCATCTAAGATAAGATAAGATAAGACTTTATTGATCCCACAACAGGGAAATTTTTGCGTCACCTCAGCTCAGGTACAGATATCAGAAGGAAATACAAAAATACAAATAAGTACAATCAATGAAAAAAGTAAGATAATACATTATATACAATGGTAGCATACACAGTATGTGATTATGGATATGGTTGGAAATATGGAAGACATAAACTATATAGCTTAGCATAACTATTGTACCACTACTATTCCTGTTTATAGACATGTACACACACATGTACACACTAAATATACATACGTATACATATACATACATATATACCTGCACATGTCCATACACATGGAAGGTCCATTATGCATGAACTGGTGACCGTGGATGTTCACAGTGTCCAGTGACTTATGACATCGTGATTGAGGAGTTATAGAGTCTAACTGCTGTTGGGATGAATGATCTGCGAAAGCGCTCCTTCCTGCAGCGAGGGTGTTTCAGTCTCTGACTAAAGGAGCTGCTCAGCCCACTCACATACTCATGCAGTGGGTGATGTGGGTTGTTCATGATGGATGTCAGCTTTACTAACATCCTCCCCTCACCAACCACCTCCACAGACTCCAGGGGACATCCCAGCACGGAGCTAGACCTCCGCACCAGTTTGTCAATCCTGCTCCTGTCCCTGTCCATGCATCCACTCCCCCAGCAGGCCACTGCATAGAAAAGAGCAGATGCTACCACAGTGTCATAGAATAACAGAGTCCTGCAGACTCCGAAGGACCTCAGTCTCCTCAGCAGGTGGAGTCAACTCTGGCCCTTCTTATACAGGACGTCTGTATTTGTAGTCCAGTCCAGTTTATTGTTGAGGTGAACACCCAGGTACTTATAAGAGTCCACTATCCCAATGTCTTTCCCTTGGATGTTCACCGGTGTTGTAGGGGGTGACTTCCTCCTGAAGTCTATGATCATCTCCTTTGTCTTGCCGGCGTTGATTTGGAGTACGTTGGTCTCACACCAGCCAACAAAGTCACTGATGACCCCCCTGTATTCCTGATCATTCCTGTCTGATACGCATCCAATGATGGCTGTATCATCTGAGAACTTCTGTATATGGCAATCGTCCGAATTATAACAGAAGTCTGAAGTGTAAAGGCTGAACAGGAAAGGTGAGAGAACTGTGCCCTGTGGTGCCCCCGTACTGCAGATTACCACCTCGGACACACAGTCATGGAGCCTCACATACTGTGGTCTGTTGGTAAGGTAGTCGATGGTCCATGCAGTCAGCTGTTTGCCTACTCCGGCTCCCTCCAGCTTCCCTCTCAGTAGAGCAGGTTGGATGGTGTTGAAAGCACTGGAGAAGTCAAAAAACATGATCCTCACAGTGCTCCCCGCCTGCTCTAAGTGAGAGAGGGATCGGTGTACCAGGTAGATTCAATTCAATTCAATTCAATTCAATTTTACTTATATAGCGCCAAATCACAACAAAAGTCGCCTCAAGGTGCTTCATAGATACAGAGAAAAACCCAACAATCATATGACCCCTTATGAGCAAGCACTTTGGCAACAGTGGGAAGGAAAAACTCAGTTTTAACAGGAAGAAACCTCTGGCAGAACCAGGCTCAGGGAGGGGCGGCCATCTGCTGCGACCGGTTGGGGTGAGAGAAGGAAGACAGGATAAAAGACATGCTGTGGAAGAGAGACAGAGTGTCATGGTCTCCGCTCCTCGTCAGCTGACAGCCGTCAGGTGCTTTGTTTTTGTTTCCCTTTCTCTCTCGCCCTCTTCCATTCTCTCTTTCTCCTGCCGGGGTGGAGCTCAGTATGGGCTCCTGCCCCTGG
This sequence comes from Aulonocara sp. 'chitande type north' Nkhata Bay, assembly GCF_057382095.1. Lineage (NCBI taxonomy): Eukaryota > Metazoa > Chordata > Actinopteri > Cichliformes > Cichlidae > Aulonocara > Aulonocara sp. 'chitande type north' Nkhata Bay. The sequence continues at coordinate 10,591,650 of NC_141347.1, forward strand.
CCCACGCACCTGGAGGTGATCAGCACATCTGTCGCTGATCATGAGAGATTGGAACCCTTCTTAAGAGGGCGAGTCTGCTCTACTCGTCGCTGGATCGTTGAGCCATCAGCGTCAGTCGTCCTGTATTTTGTAAAGTGAGTTTGTGAGCCTGTCTGAACCAGGAAACTAATGGTTTTTTTCTGCCTGTGTATAAATTGCCTCTGGACCTGTTCTTTCCCTGTGCATGGCGACTGAACAGAAGCAAGAGAGATAGAGGAAAGGAGAGGAGATGTGCGAGGGCTGAATGGAAACCTTCCCTTCCTGGACTCCTGCCTCTTTCACTCCTGGACCCTGGAACCCCGGCCCCTTTTCCCTTGACACCATTATGTGTATATATGAATTCCACTGTAGAGGAACACTGTAAATCAGTTGTTCTTAACCTTTTTGGTGGTACCGAACCCCACCAGCTTTATATGCGCATTCACTGAACCCCTCTTTAGTGAAAAATAAAATGTGATTTTTTTTACTGGTGCACAAAATGAGCCATGCATGTCATGGCGGAGGCTCTGCCGAACCCCTGAGACCGACTCACCGAACCCCTAGGGTTCGATCGAACCCAGGTTAAGAACCACTGCTGTAAATAAATGCACCTTTTGAAGACACTAGTGGTCTGCGCGTGAGTCCGATCTACGAAACCTGACACAGAGGTTAATAACAGATATGATTCAATGCAGAGAGGTCTATTAACACATAGTGAGTGAGAAAGGTGACTGGAAAGGAAAAACTCAATGCATCATGGGAATCCCCCGGCAGCCTACGTCTATTGCAGCATAACTAAGGGAGGATTCAGGGTCACCCGGTCCAGCCCTAACTATATGCTTTAGCAAAAAAGGAAAGTTTTAAGCCTAATCTTAAAAGTAGAGATAGTGTCTGTCTCCCGAATCCAAACTGGAAGCTCCTCTCTCCTCTCTGTCCAAAATGTGAACATTGGCATCCTCGAAAGAGTGTCCTTTGTCCTTAAGATGCAGATGGACTGCTGAGTCTTGTCCTGTGGAGGTGGCTCTTCTGTGTTGTGCCATGCGCTTGTGAAGTGGCTGTTTGGTCTCTCCAATGTAGAGGTCTGGGCATTCCTCGCTGCACTGTACAGCATACACCACATTGTTAAGTTTGTGTTTTGGAGTTTTGTCTTTCGGGTGAACCAGTTTTTGTCTGAGCGTGTTGCTGGGTCTGAAATGCACCGGGATGTCATGCTTGGAGAAAACTCTCCAGAGTTTTTCTGATACACCGGCTACATAGGGGATGACAATGTTGTTGCGTCTGTCTTTCTTATCCTCCCTCGCTGGTGTCTGATCTTCTTTTCTGTGCCTCTTTGCTGACTTTAAGAACGCCCATTTAGGATAGCCGCACGTTTTGAGTGCTTCCTTTACATGTGTGTGTTCCTTCTTTTTTTCCTTCAGGCTTAGAGGGAACATGTTCTGCCCGGTGGTGTAGGGTCCTAATTACTCCAAGTTTGTGTTCCAGAGGGTGATGGGAGTCAAAGAGGAGGTACTGGTCTGTGTTTCTGGGCTTCCGGTAAACTTCGATGTTGAGGTTGCCATTCTCTTCAATGTGCACGGCGCAGTCTGTTGTAACTTTATGCAGCGTTGTACCAACTGCTGGTTTGACGTGGGTTGCAGTCAAAGTCAACTTTAGATCAAGCACAGAGGACTGAGACGAGGCTATGGTGGAGGTCAGGTCTTTTTCTCAGCTCCCTTTCAATCACATACAATACCACAGTACCACCTACTGGTGGGAGGTAGTAATAGCTGCTGCTTATTACAATATACCACATCCCTCTTTTCCGAGATAAAGATACTACCTCTTAACTCCAATATTTTGTAACATAAATGCACCTTTTAAATCGTAGGAACATTAACAATATTATATTCTTGAGACATTAAGTAAAGCACACCTTAGATTGCCTATCACTTGAACAATGCAAATACATATCAGTGCAGTGTTTTGAAACAGATGAACACATGACAAATTGGATGAGACATGTCAAAATGAACATATGAAACATGACATATTTTCTCTCTTTTCCAACAAGACAGTTATCTAACTTGTACAGAACAACTCAGGTACAGGATAGAGTGACTTTAAGTTTCCCAATCACTTAGTCTCTATATCTGGCAGGGCGTATTATTGCTCGGCCACTGCGTGTGTAGCATGTGGGTGTATTGTCCATACTTGCAGGAAGAGAGTGTTGTGGGGTGTCACTTTCTGGTGGCACAACTGGCTCTTGGGCGTGAACAGACAGTTCATCTGGGTCCATGGATGTGTCCTTGAACAGACTTGGGTGTATTTTCCTCAGATGTCTCCTGTTCCTCCTGAGCACCTCACCCTCTGGTGTTTGCACAGTGTAGGAGCGTGGTTCCTCTCGCCGATGAGCTACAACAGCTCGCTCCCAACCGCGCCGTGTTTGCATGTGCACAGTATCGCCTGAGGTCAAAACAGGCAGTGGTCTTGCATGCTGATCAAAGTGGTATTTCCGCTTTGACTGCAGTCCACGCACTTTATTGTGAATGTTCTGTGTGGTTGACTGTCTCAACACAGCACTGGCGCATGGCAGCGTGCTGCGGAGAACCCTTCCCATCAACATTTGTGCAGGTGACACATTCAGTCCTGTGACTGGAGTGTTCCTCAGAGATAACAGCACTAGATGTGGATCTGTTCCAGTTCGTATTGCTTTTTTAAGTGCATGCTTAACAGTCTTTATGGCTCGCTCCGCCATTCCATTTGAAGAAGGAAAACCGGGACTGGAAAAAGTTAGCTTTATCTCCCAAGATGCTGCAAACGATCTCATCTCGTAGCTGGCAAATGGAACATGATCGCTCACTATCTCTTTGGGAATCCCGTGTCTTGCAAAGACTGATTTCATCTTCTGAATCACAGAGTGTGCCGTTTTGTCAGGTAAGTTAAGAACTTCTGGGTATTTGGATAAATAGTCAACTAACAAAAGATATGGCTGACCGTTCAGTTCGAAGATGTCTGCTCCGATTTTCATCCATGGCAGCTCTGGAATCTGATATGGAATAAGCGGCTCAGCCTGGTTCTTTGGCTGCATTTGCTGGCATTGTTCACACTTTTCAAGCATAGTCTCTATATCGTGTGACATGCCAGGCCAGTACAGTACTCTTCTTGCTCTGGCTTTTGTGCGCTGTACACCTTGGTGAGCGAAATGCAACTTCTCCAGGATCACTTGTCTGAAGCTTTGGGGTATTACAATCTTGTCCCCTATCATAATAATGTCATCGTGGATACCGATATTGTGTCTCATAGGCCAGTAGCTGTGGAGTGTTCTGTCTAAACTCTTCCTTTTAGCTGGCCATCCGTTGAAGTGTCTTCCACGCACAGCTTGTAGCACGCTGTCTGCTGCAACTGCCGTTCTCAGGTCACTCAGTGTTTTCTCACTCAATGCTGCTGTGGCCTCCAGAGCATACACAACTCTTTCATCATTTGTGTTTTCACTCACATTTTCATTGTCACTGGTGGTTGTGGCACGTGAAAGTGCATCGGCTATGAACATGTCTCTGCCGGGGGTGTATGTGACGGTGAGATCATATCTCTGTAGTTGCAGCAGCATTCCTTGTAACCTTGCTGGTGCCTTGCATAGCGGCTTACGCATTATCACCTCCAGGGGTTTATGATCAGACTGCACGGTCACTGGTCTTCCATAGACATACTGGTGGAATCGTTTAGTGGCAAACACAATGGCTAGCAACTCTTTTTCTATTTGTGCATACCTTTTTTCTGTGTCTGTGAGTGCTCGTGACGCATAGCACACAGGTTGCCCTTCTTGTAATAGGCATGCACCCAGCCCATCTTTTGAAGAATCAGCCTGCAATGTTAATGGTTTCTTGTGGTCATAAAATCTCAACACTGGTGCTTGTGTGAGCGTCGCCTTGAGCATCTGCAACGCTGCTGTGTGGTGTGGCTGCCACTGCCACGCTGTGTCCTTTTTGAGTAGCTGTCTTAAAGGTGCTGTGAGTGATGCTTCATTTTGAATGTACTGTGCCAAAAACTTCGTCATTCCCAGCAGACGCTGAAGGCTTTGTTTGTCTTCTGGAGTCGGCATGTCGACAATAGCTTTGATCTTTGAAACATCTGCTTTCTGCCCTGCTGCTGTGATAATATGGCCCATGTATTTCACTGTGTCAACTTTGAACTGAATTTTGTCCTTGTTAAACTTCACGTTAGCTGCTCTTGCTTTCTCCATGACCTTCTGCAGGATTTCATCGTGTTCGTGCTCTGATGTAGCTGCAATTATCATATCATCTGCAATGATAAATACACCAGGAATGTTGCCAAAAGTCTCACAATTCTTTTGTTGAAAAACCTCGCTGGCGGATTTGATCCCGAATGGGAGCCGGAGGAAGCGATACCGGCCCCAAGGTGTGTTAAAGGTACAAAGCTTTGATGACGGCTCGTCCAGCTTGATCTGCCAGTATCCATCTTTTTCATCCAATATGGTGAAGATGGATTTTCCTGCTAGCTTGCTGCGAACGTCCTCGTGTATGGGGATGGAGTAGTGCTGGCGTTTAACTGCTTGGTTCAGATCACAAGGGTCCAAACACACCCTTAGTGTTCCGTTCTTCTTCTGTGTGGCGACAAGACTGTTGACCCAATCTGTAGGCTCATTGACAGGTGTTATGACATCTCTGTTTTGTAAGTCCTGTAGCGTCTTCTTCAGCGGGTCCATTATGGAGAGAGGCACGTTCCTGCATGCATGAATCACAGGTGTTGCGTTTGGGTCAGTGTGTATGTGGTGAACTCCAGGGAACTCACCTAAGCCTGTGAACACATCAGAATACATCTCCACAAGCTCTTCCTTGGTAGAAGGTGGTTTGGCTAGTTTCGTTTTAGTGGATGTTATGGCAAGGGTCTCAACTCGTTTCACCAGATGCAGCTCTTCACAAGCTTGTCCACCTAGGATCGGTTTATCAGCATGGCCTGATACAAGAAAGTCAAACACAGCCTTGTGGTTCCGTGCTTCACACTCAAGAGACACCACACCATCTGCACGTATGCGGGCTCCACCAAAAGCTATGAGTACAGTCTTTGTGGGCTGTAACCGAGGCATCCCTGGTAACTTGTTGTAAACTGATCTGGGGAGCACATTTGCGTCCGCACCTGTGTCTAGCTTGAAGGTGACTGATACGTCTCCAATTGTTACACTTTCATGCCAACTTTCAGTTTTGTGCTTGTCACTGCACACCACGCCAATGTACAGTGAATCCCCATCAGTCTCAATGTTATTAATAGTTTTTGTTTTCTTGTAGTTTCTACTTTTCTCTGCGCCTGCTCTGCATACTTTTGAGAAGTGGTTATTTTTCCCACACTTGTGGCATGTTGCCCCATAGGCTGGACACTGTCGGAGCGCGTGTTTGTTGCCGCATTTGTAACAAACCATTTGCTTGTCGTTGCTTGTTTTGTTTTTACTGTGTCCTGATTTAATGTGTCCTGTTATCTTTCTTAATGCGTCCACTGACGTATCTTGGGCTGCAGTTGTTGACTGCATAGCCTGAATCTGTGACTTGGCCACTTCTGCTGATCTGCATATTTCTATCGTTTTGCGCAGTGTGAGGTCGTTGTCACGAAGTAATCTCTCTTTTAGTCTTGTGTCATTTATGCTGAACACCAATTTGTCCCTGATCATGTCCTCCTCATTGACCCCAAACTCACAACTTTTACTTTTCTGACGGAGTTCTGTGATATATCTGTCCACTGTTACACCTGTTGACATTGGGTATGACCAGAACTTATAGCGCTCAAAAACAACGTTCTTTTGTGGACTACAGTAGTCCTTAAACGCTTTCAGAATGTCCTCCATTGCTAGCGCGTCTCCGGCCGGGGTTACAGTGAGTGTGTTGTACACTTCAAGCGCCTCCTCGCCGATAGCGTGGAGAAGAATGGCTGTTTTAACCTTTTCATCTTTCTCCAGCGCACCCGTAGCAGTCATATATAGTCTGAATCTTTGTTCCCACCTGCGCCAGGTCTCAGATAAATTGCCGGTGAGCAGTAGCGGCGATGGTGGCCTGAATTGCTCCATGCCGTTATCAACGTCTACCGTTAGCTAATCTACGGCTAGCTTACTCACGTCGCGGTCCCCGTTCACACGGTCTCGCCAACTTCTGACACCATGTTGTAACTTTATGCAGCGTTGTACCAACTGCTGGTTTGACGTGGGTTGCGGTCAAAGTCAACTTTAGATCAAGCACAGAGGACTGAGACGAGGCTATGGTGGAGGTCAGGTCTTTTACTCAGCTCCCTTTCAATCACATACAATACCACAGTACCACCTACTGGTGGGAGGTAGTAATAGCTGCTGCTTATTACAATATACCACACAGTCCAGGAAAGGCAAACAGTTATCCTTTGTGTCTTCCCTGGTGAACTTGATGTTTTTATCCACAGCGTTAATGAGCGCAGTGAAGGATTCCACTTCTTGTGTCTTGATTTTGACCCAGGTGTCGTCTACATATCTGTACCAGTGGCTGGGTACTCTTCCACTGTACCAGCCAAACTAATACTAAAGTAATACTTTCCATTTACTTTCCAGTTAATCAAATGGCTGCAGACATACCTACATCAACTATACCCTTTAAAATGGCTAATTTGGGGTTTAAATATCTCAGGATTGCAATTTCACGATCTCTGAGATTAGTGCGGGAACAAAATATTACTTTACTTACAATGAAAGTTAAGTCTGATCTTCAAAGATGGAACTACCTACCGCTGTCTTTAGCTGGTAGGATTCAAGTTATTAAAATGAATGTATTACCTAGATACAGTATCTATATGTATTTCAAAGTTTGCCCATTTATCTGCCTAAACAATTTTTCAGAACTATAAATGACGCTATTTCATCATTTATTTGGGCCGGTAAACGTCCAAGGGCTAGTCGCTCGCTTCTTTATAGGGATAGATCAGCTGGAGGATTAAGACTGCCTAATTTAATTGGGTATTATTGGGCATCTAATATGTATAATATATTATTGTGGTGTACGTCTCCCTATACTAATTGGTGCCAGAGTGAAGCGGCCTCCTGTTCCTCGTCAGTGCTTTAGCATGTGATACCTCACAATCATCCCTATCAATCCAGTTGTCACGGAAACATTAAAAATTTAGTCACAAATAAGACTCCACTTTGGTTGGCTCACCCTCCCTCTTGCAACCCCGATCTGCAACGATCACTTGTTTGTTCCAGAAAAGACGGACTTAAGATTCTCTGTTTTAGACGATAAAGGACTTGGTACTCTAGGTGATCTATACATTAATGAGGTTTTTGCAAGTTTTAACAAACTAGTTATTCGCTTTAATTTCAATAAATCCGATTTTTTTTTTGGTACTTCCAGTTGCAAAGAAATGTTCAACTTTATTCCCACAAATCCCAACTTCCAGAGGAAGTGGCTCAAGAGTTGGGAGTTCGCCTTGTAATCGGAAGGTTGCCGGTTCGAGCCCCGGCTCGGACAGTCTCCGTCGTTGTGTCCTTGGGCAAGACACTTCACCCTACTGGTGGTGGTCAGAGGGCCCGGTGGCGCCAGTGTCCGGCAGCCTCGCCTCTGTCAGTGCGCCCCAGGGTGGCTGTGGCTACAATGTAGCTTGCCATCACCAGTGTGTGAATGTGTGGATGACTGGATATGTAAAGCGCTTTGGGGTCCTTAGAGACTAGTAAAAAGCGCTATATAAATACAGGCCATTTACCATATATTTGGTTCTCAGAGTCAAAACTTTGGTAAAGGGTCATATTTCTTACCTTTATAAACTAGCTTCTCCACCTAGTGAAGCTCTTTCATACAGGACCAAGATGAAATGGGAGTCAGAACTCCATATGAGTTTCTCTGAGTCGTTCTGGGAGGGAGCGGTAAGGGCCATTAATTCCTCTTGTAGTTGTGCCAGACTTTCATTAATACAATTTAAAGTTTTCCACAGATTACACTACAGTAAAGAAAAAATGTCAAAATTATACCCAGATAAATTTGATGATAAATGTAACAGATGCTCACAGATACCTTGCAATCTTACTCATATGTTCTGGGCGTGCCCTAGGTTGTCTGTATTTGGCATCAGTTCTTCAAAATAATTTCGGATATATTGGGTATAAAATTGACTCCGATATCGATATATTTGGCAAACCACCAAATAACCTTCATACTACAGCTATTCAAAATAACCTTATTGCCTTTGCTTCTCTCGTTGCTAGAAAAAGAATTTTGTTGTTGTGGAAATCGTCTCAGCCACCATTAATTAAAGTCTGGCTACAGGATATCTTAAGACTCTTAAAGCTGGAGAAGATAAAATTCTCCATCAAGAGGCTCATCGGATAGATTTTTTACTCACTGGAAACCATTACCGGTACTTAAATACTTAGAAAAGTTACCAGCACGAGAAATCTCTCTGTAGTCCACCACAGGGGCGAAGCGTGGGGGTGGCTTACTGGGCTTAAGCCCGGGTAGTTTTGTCAGAAGCCCGGGATCTTTTGGAGTGTAATTTTTTCATAGTTAGATGCCTGGCTGACAACTGTATAAAAGAAAAAGTACACACAATATTCGAAGCACATAGTGCACACTGTGGGAATTTACGACTGTGCGTGAATCCCCCCTGATATTGGTATGATCTGAGCTCAGGCACTAAGCGACTGAGCGAGGGGGCGGGGCAGCTGCTGCCCGTGAGTGCGCTGTTGGAGAAACGGAGCCAGCCATACTAAGGAGAGCTTAAGTTTGAGCAGGTACCAAAGCAAATCATTCGTACCGTACAAATAATGTAAATATGACGGTGCATCACGAAAGATTGATATCAAACTGATCACTTGACCAATATTACGTTACTTGCTCTTCAAGTGAATCAACAAATGGCGAAATGAAAAGCCGAACAAATGTTATTTTTTTAGAGTCTTAGCTTACGTGTGTTTATTTCATATTTTCAGTTCTTACCCTCCCCGACTAATTCGGTTTCAGTTATGTACTGAAATATAAGAATGGACATTAGAGGGTTCTTTCAAAGAAAAAACTCAGGTAAATGTTATTTTATATATTATGCTTTGTATGTTGTTCAGTATATTTCTATGCAAAACAAGAGGGATTTCAGTACACAGCAGTATATTCACATTTGTAACCAGATATTTACACTTTAGGGAGAAAACACAAAACATTTTTACTGTACAACATCAATTTAGAGTAAACTTTTAGATAAATATTGAAAATATCTTTTGAATTAGTTAAATGTCAGAATAAAGAGAGACAGAGCTATTTTTATCACTTTGATCAAATTTAGGAGTACATGTACACTAAGTTTGTTAATTAATAAGAAAACTCCAGACGATTCCATTCTGAGCTGAAGAAGCTTCTGATAGGTTAGTAGAGTCCATGTGAGTAAATTGGTGGCACACCTGTGGATGCATATAAGGCAAAACACAGAGCCTGTTTCTGTGACATGGGAAAATCAAGAGATGTCAACCAAAACACCAGGAAGACAACTGTGGAGCTCCATAAGTGTGGCTCAATTATGAATACAATTTGGTGCCATTTGCAATTAAGAAATACAGATAGTTTCTCTCTTTACTCTTAAAGTTAACAAATATGTTTTTATATTTATCAATCTAAAAAAATAAACATTTAGTCTGATTTGATGTTACAATTAAAAAAGTGTTTGTGTTTTGATCTGAAGAGTTTGTAAATATCTGGTTTCAACTGTATATTTGATGATTGTCAGCACAAAGAGGGAGAGAGAGGAGCAGAGAGGGAGAGAGAGGAACAGAGAGGGAGAGAGAGGAGAATGAGGACAGAACAGAGATGAACAAGAGCAGGTGAGACACACATGTTAGTCAAATGGTTGTTTACCAAAAGTATCATCGTATCATAGGTCCTCATGTATCTTGTACCTAGTGTTTCTTTTTAGGTTTGCTATTTTTCAAATTCTACATTTATTACATTATGCAGGCTTGTTTGTACAACAAGGCTAAATAATTATATAAACTTTTCTCAATCTAAATAGTGGACTTTGGTAGAATTAAAAAAATAAGTGTAGTGCAGGTCTATGATGATTTTTAGTGCTACTATCATCTAGTTCTGATTGTGGTTCTGTCTTGGTTTAGTCCTAAGTAGTCCTGATTTTGAACTGTTGTAGTCCTGTTTTAATTCAGGATCAGTTCTGGGTCTGGTTGAATTGGGGTTTAGTCCTCGTGTCTTGATACAGCCCCGACTTTGTTCTGCCTTGCTGCTTAATTAAAAAACTAGTTTAAGGTGTCCTGCATATGTGATATATATTTTTCCCTATACGAAGTCATTCTTTTTTGAACAAAACTCAAAACAGAGCCTATTAATCTTTCAGTCATTTCTAACCCCCCCCCCCCCCCCCCCCCCCCAAAAAAAAAAAAAATCCCACATGCATACTACCCTTTAGGGCTAAGCCCCGGGTGTTTCAAATGTCTGGCTCCGCCTCTGGTCCACCATATGACAGTGTACAATTTTTTCTGCTATTCCTGGCAGTGGCTGTTCTACCTTAGTAGTAATCATTAATATTAATATTAATATTGTTACTATTGTTAATATTGGTTAAGATTTATATCAATACTGATTAATGTTAAGACCTTGTTTTTTGAGGCTAGCAGATGTTAATGTTAATATTAAATTATAAGGATACGTACTACTAACTTATTGTTGGATTTTTTTTTTTTTTTTTGGTTTGTTTTGTCTTTTTCTTTTTTTGTTGTATGGGTTTTGTATTTTTTGTATGGCTCTATTCATTTTCTCTGTAACATATTCATTTTTACATTATTGGGAGGGAGTGGGGGGTATTCAGGTACACAGCAAATCCAGCATGTCCAAATTAACACTGTCAGATTTGATTTCAACACTATTTCACAAATATTTGTCCGTTATTTGAAAGATTGAACTGTTAAATTCAAATGTAATACTATGGAAAAATATATAATATATATTTCATATATCTGGAGAACTGGTGCCAGAGGAACAACCTAAACGTCAGTAAGACAAAGGAGCTGATAGTGGACTTCAGCACTAAGCAGGAGAGGAACTACCAGACCCCCGTCATCAACGAGTGCCCAGCGGAGAGAGTGGACAGCTTCAAATACCTCGGAGTTCACATCACGCAGGACCTGTCATGGTCCTGTCACATCAACACCGTGGTGAAAAAGGCCCGTCAGCGTCTCTACCACCTCAGACGCTTGAGAGACTTCCAACTGCCCTGCAAGGTGCTCAGGAACGTTCACTCGTGCACCATAGAGAGCATCCTGACGGGAAACATCTTAACCTGGTTCGGGAACAGCACCATGCAGGACAGACGAGCTCTACAGAGGGTTGTGCGGTCAGCTGAGCACACCATCCGCTCCGAGCTCCCTGACCTGCACTCAATCTACAGCAGGCGGTGCTGGACCAAGGCCAGGAAGATCATGAAGGACCTCAGCCATCCCAACAACAGACTGTTCTCTCTGTTGAGGTCAGGAAAGCGATTCCGCTCCCTGAAGACCAACACAGAGAGACTGAGGAGGAGCTTCTTCCCGCAGGCGATACGGTCTCTCAATCACACCACCACACAGTACTGACCCACACATATAGTTCTTACACACACACTGGACATTCTGGACATTGTTTTCACTTCATCACTTGTACAACTGCTGTTATTGTGTATATATATATTTATATTTCTTCATACATTCTTATATATTTCTATACTGTGTATTGTGTATTTTGTTGTACAGTTATTTTATTTTCAACTTTAATTTATATATTTTATCTTATTCTTTCCCAGTTATAATTACCCTTCATTTTAATTTGTGTTGTACAGTTATTTCATTTTTAACTTTAATTTTTATATTTTATTTTATTCCTTTCTAGTTAAATTTACCCTTTTTAATTTTCATATTTATTTCATATCTTATTCATAGCCCTTTCTTTTTTTCTTTAGGTCACGAGCAGTTGTCTAAGCGTTTCACTGCATATCGTACTGTGTATGACTGTGTATGTGACAAATAAAATTTGAATTTGAAATAAAATGATTCTTATAAACTTTTTTTTTTTTTTTTTACATCAAATAATGTTATTTAGGGAGATCGTGGCTCAAGAAATGGCAGTTTGTCTTGTAATCAGAAGGTTGCCGGTTCCAGCCCCAGCTCGGACAGTCTTGGTCGTTGTGTTCTTGGGCTAGACACGTCACCTATCACCTACTGGTGTTGGCCAGAGGGGCCGATGGCGCGATATGCAGCCTCGCTTCTGTCAGTCTGCCCCAGCTGTGGCTGCCTCCACCAGTGTGTGAATGTGAGAGTGAATGAATAGAGGAATTGTAAAGTGCTTTGAGTGGCTAGAAAAGCACTATATAAATGCAATCCATTATTATTATTATTTAAACCAACTGTTAACTGCATATTTCTGTACATTTAAGCATTATTATTCATATTGCCGCATTCATTGACCTTGTTTATAGGTAATTTCATTGTTTATTCACATTAAAATGTTCCTAATGTTTATACTTGAAAAAGGCAAAATCCCATGTAAAATTAGGGCAACAAACTGTATTGTCATTACTGAAAATAACCGTATTTTTATGAGAAAGTTATTTTCCTGTTATTTTCTGCTATTATTTTGGCGCTCCAGCTGCCGGAATATTACTGTTTTTTTAGGATTCTTTTTTTTTTTTTTTTACAGTGTAGTGTACCGTGAGAATACCCTTAACAAGAGTACATGAGACTTTTCATGGACTGCGAGGGAGCAGATGTCTCTCATGAAGTGTGTTAAGCTAAAAGTTTACTAAAAGAAAAGGCAACACAAGGACTAAGGACTTCTTTTCAGGACAAGCAGTCAATGATGTATTTGTCGTTTGAGAAATGTTTTTATTTGTGTTTGGACTTAACATGCGTACTGTAAAGTTATTAATTGGTTTGTAAGTTCACTCGTGACCAGTTCTAACGGCGTCTTGGCGTACTGGCGATGGTGAAGCTAAGGAGGAGAGAAAGCCCAAATAATAAACGCCCATTTCAAAGAACCGACCTGTGTCTGTGTTGTCGTGAAGAGAGCTACACTTAACAAAGTAATTAAAAAAGAAACAATTATGAATAAACAGTTTCTGTTTCTCGCTTTCTACTTCCGAAAATTCTGTTTTTAGCTTTGTTTGTTTTTATGAGTAGAGTTTAAAACAACAACAACAACAAACAAACAAAACAAAAACTGGACAGTCTGAGCTACCAGAACTTTTACTGTAATTTTACATGTTTATTTCTTACAGTTTAAGCCCAAAGAGTTGTGCTGACAGATGTCTTTCTTTGTCACAGCAGCTTTTTCTTCGTCCTGTGGAAAAACAGTTAAACGTGTAACTTCTTTATACTGACTGACTGGTGCGGCCCACTTAAAGTCAATGTAAAAGTTTGACAAACCGCAGCTAAACTGTAGCTTTTAATTTATTGTCACATGCTACGGTGTACCTAGGAAATAACCCAACAACGGAAACTAACGGGTGTCATCTTTTTCTTTTCAATCCATTAACTTACACATTTTGTAGACTGAGCAAGAAAGAAAGTAAGCGCTTCATGGTGACCCCAGAAAATTTCTTGTATGGCTTTCTAGCATACAGCTGACACTGTTGGACGTCTTACACTGCAGTATAAGAGTCCCGCCACTAAGAGGCACTACAGGCTTTCAAACCAACTGTTTGCATCACATTACAGGGGTTGAAAAAAAAAACCTTTGCACTGACTATAGAAGTACTACAACCCGGCCTTTAAAAAAATAATAAATAAATTGCAGTCCTCTATTTTACAAATGTTGGTCGTTATCTGCTAGAATAAGGGTTCGGGTAAACACTTGTGATTGTGTGTTTTTAATCAAATATGTTTTATTATTGATATTGAAATGGGTGTTAATCAGGTTGGTACAGTTCTTGTTGTTGGATTTTCCCACACATATACCTCTGGGATTTACAGAGAATGGTCAAGATGAGGGGCCCCATTTTGTGGCCAGTCCCCTTAATATCAAAGGACAGTCTTATATCCTTTATATTGGAAGCCCTTGTTAATGTTTTGTGTGTTCGCTGTTCAGCGAGTTCTGGTTGCAATGTTTTGAGGTCTGGGTTGATTATGTTGTATTCCACATGTCCAATTGATGGTTTATAATTTCTATAAAATGCTGTCACTAAATGTAAATGGCCTGAATAGTCCCATTAAAAGAAGCAAACTAATTGCCAAATTGAAAAAGGAGACAGTAGATAAAGCATATTGGCAAGAAACCCATCTAGGCAATGCAGAACATGAGAAATTTAAAAAAAATGGGTTTCAGACACACATTTTATTCATCGTATAGGGCGAGGAAAAAACGAGGAGTGGCTATCCTTATCTCAAACAAAATAAAATTTGAACATATATCTAACATAAGCGATAAGGAAGGTAGGTTTGTCTTAGTAAAAGGCAAGATAGATCACAAGGCTGTCACACTATTAAATGTCTACGCACCCCCAGGAAGCAACACAAGTTTCTTCAAAAAGATATTTGATTTGATCTCTAAGGAAACTCTGAGAACTCTCATTCGTGCAGGAGATTTTAATTTACTGTTAAACCCCCAATTAGACTCAAATAATAGTGGCAGGAAAAGCACGTCTGGAGAGAAACAAGTTAAAGGAATGTTAACGGAATTAGGGTTTATTGATGTGTCTATTCATGGGTCAGCATCAGGGTTTACCTTTTACTCTGCTCGACACCAAGTGTACTCAAGGATAGATTACTGTTTTATGTTTAATAGGGATTAAATAGATGTTTACATCAATGCTGTAACTGCAATAAGTTAATTAACCGATTCGCACTACAACCTGCTTTGCCTCTTATCTGTAGTTATTTTTATTGAATTGAATAACTGTACAGTACTCTCTGTATATAGTAACCACTGTGCTTGATGTAAATATGTAAAAATTGTGTAAGTTTCTGTTCTGTGTCCTGTGTACTGTTTGTTTGTATATGTGTCTCTTTGGCTGCTGTTACAACCAAATTTCCCCTTGTGGGACAATTACAGGATTATTCTATTCTATTCTATTCTATTCTATTCTATTCTATTCTATTCTATTCTATTAAACAGGATAAAAGACTACAGAATAGGTCCAAGAGATTTCTCTGACCACAGTGGAATTTATATAACATTACATTTGGATGGGAAACGGAGGACAACCTTGTGGAGACTAAATACTGGTATGTTAAATGATCCCGCTTTTGTGAAACAAATGATAGCTGATCTTAACTTGTACCTGCAGGACAACGATAATGGAGAGACAAACCCCAGTATCGTGTGGGATGCAGCTAAAGCTGTCCTCAGAGGAAAAATAATTGCATGGTCAACCATGCTTAAAAAGAAAAAGTCACAAGAACTGTTACAACTGCAGGATAGATTAAAGGTCTTGGAACAGTCAGGTCTGAAGGATAAAAATACAAGAGTAACCCACCAGATCAGACAGATCAAGCAGGAAATAGATAAGATATTAGGTGAAGAAGTAGAGGAAAACACAAGATTTATGAAACAGAGATATTATGAGGCGGGACCTAAAGCTGCGAAGCGGCTAGCATGGCGGATTAGAAAACAGCAAGCTGAAAATACTATTTATAAGATTAGAGACCCAGTTGGTAATAAAGTTGTAACTGACTTGGACAAAATTCAAAGAGCATTTGAAACGTATTACAAATCGTTATATAGCCAGTCTATCCAGGGTGACGTAAATAAGATAACTGACTTTTTGAACTCTTTAGACCTGCCTACAATTGGTCGGGAAGCAAATAATAGGTTAACGTCTTTAATATCTCAGGAGGAAATAATTAAAGCTATTTCTAGCCTTAATTCCAATTAGTCACCAGGTACCGACGGGTTCCCTGCCGAATGGTACAAAACCATGAGTTCCTTCTACCCTTGTTGGAAACCAGTTTTAATTATATCTTGAAAGGAAGACTGGTACCTCCCTCCTGGAAGGAGGCCTTCATATCTGTTTTGTGAAAGGGGGGACAGGATAGAATAAATTCCAAATCTCATAGGCCAATAAGTGTTCTGAACTCAGATTACAAACTATACACAACTATTCTGGTAAAAAGAATGGATGCTGTAATGCCTTCATTAATTGATGAAGACCAAACGGGTTTCTTGAAAAATAGACAAACCCATGATAATATTAGGAGAGCTTTACATATCATCGAACACATTAATAATAGGAAAAATAGCTCAATTATTCTTAGCTTAGATGCTGAAAAAGCTTATGATTCAGTGAATTGGGACTTTCTCTTTCTAGTGATGAAAAGATTTGGTTTCTGTAGTGAAATTATAAAATGTTTCCAAGCTCTTTATTCTCTCCCTACTGCCAGAATAAAAATTAACGGTAGTGTAACCCTGGTTAACATAGCTAACAACAAATAAAAGCCTGTTAGTAAAAACAGTCATAAGAAATATATTACAGGTGATAAATAGTCAATAAATAGATCATAATGGTTAGAAAATTCATTAAAAACATCAGCAATGATATAATTCATGGTATAGGATTTCATTTGTGTTTAAAAACATGTTAAAAGGGTACAGAACTTGCTAATTCATGGTGTTTTATGTTAATTCAGGTAAAATGGCTAAAATATGTGTTGAGACTCTTATTGTGAAAGGGCACGCTGCAGCGTGACTCCTGTGATTAGCCACACCCAATCGGGTTGTTCCTTCTTTTTGATGCTCGAGAGGGAGAAATGCAGACAGTCCTTGCAGAGCTGCTGCTTAAATGAGTGAAAAAATTGTAAAAATAAGCCAAAAATCTACTTAAAGCCATTTTTGTACTCTGGAGAATGTATTTTTGTTTTTCCGACCTGTCCTTGCCTTGGTGACGTTGTGAACATAACCGAACGGGACTTGGTGAGTTCAGAAATTGTCTTTTATTTCATGCAAGAAATTTTTGTTGTATTATATTGCTCATTTCATGCAAATGGAGAGCCAAGGTAGCAGATTTATGTTATGTTAAAAACGGTGGATTCGTGCTTAAACGACACACAGGCTGCAGTTCAAAGGCCTTTGACGGTGTTTCAGCGCGCCATATTGGCGTCACCTCATTTACGGCTAAATAAGCTGGAAAAAACGGATTTTTACTGTTATTTAAGGGCTACCCGTGTGTTATTTTCGAATGTTTATGCACTTTATTTTGTTGTTATGGTAGGCCATTAAGGTTTGGATCGGGAAATGCCGAGCTAGAATCAGAGTTTGATCCGCTGAGCGAGAAACAAGATGGCGAGCCACCCACGGACCCATTGAACTGTACCGAGCAGGAAAAAGGAAAAACGCCCCCTGCTGGACGTTGAGCTCTTTCGCTGATAAAACTGGTAGGATTAATCCATACACCTCTGCAAAAGAACAGCGGACTTTTCAAAGCACTGGATAATCATTCGGAGTAATTCCAGGACTAATAGTTAAAGGACACAAAGACAACTTTCTTTTGTTTATTTGTTTGTTTAAGGGATTTATTCAGCCTTTTGCTGAATTGTTTTCAGTTTTACATTTATTTATTTATTTTTGTAATTTATTTTGGTCAACCTTACATTTTAATGCTGTAATGGTGTTAATGGAAGTGTAAATAATTTTGTTGGGTTAAAACAAAATAAGAACTGGTTGAGAATTTAAAGGTGAACCTAGACCAAGATTAAATTAAATCTTGGGCCTAAAGAACTGAACTTGATTTAAAATAACACAGTGTTAATGCAAATAGATCAAAGGATAAACTTGAACTTAGAACTTGAAATAAATAAAACAATAACCTAGGTTGAGAATAACATCCTTCTAAAGCCAAATAAAAGGTTTTGAGATAAATAGGATGAACTAACAGAACATACTGAACTAAGAAGGGGAAAGAAAGCATCTTGTTTTCCTTAAATGTGTGATGTTGAATGTTTTATGTAATGTGTCTATAACTGTCTATTCTCTGTCTTCACAAAATAATAAGCCGGCAATTTAAATGTATTTACTGGTCTGTGGTCTTTATTACATGCTACGCTCATTACTGCTCTAGTAGTCGAACCTAACTGGTCCTAGTATACTGTAACGACTCCAGAAGTGTTACAGAAGTCTCTCCAATACCATATTTTTAGAACGCGGATGCAGGCAGGGGTGCCCAGCAAGTCCCTATCTCTTCAATTTGTTTATCGAACCCCTAGCCCAGGCTATACGTCAGGAAACATCGTTGAAAGGGATTGTAATAGGAGGGGACAAGTACAAGGTATGTCTATACGCAGACGACGTCTTGGTAACAATCACAGACCCCAGCTCAGGTGTACCAGTATTAATGAAGATGTTAGAAACATATGGCTTATATTCAGGGTATTTTCTTAATGTCAAAAAAACACAAGTTCTGACATTTAATTTCTCTCCAGATCAGACACTATTGTCAGAATTCAAGTTTAAATGGAAGGCAACCACTATCAAATATTTAGGAGTGTTCCTGCCTAAAGACCTAACACAACTGTATGATATTAATTACAGTCGTCCTAATAGAGAAATATACAGTGACCTCAACATTTGGAGCCTGCTCCCTCTCGACTTTGGCAACAGGATACAGATAATTAAAATGAGCATTCTTCCTAAATTACTCTATCTCTTCCTTGCTTTACCTATTCCAATTCCAGAGAAGCAGTTCAGGGAATGGAATAAACAGATTTCGAGATTCATTTGGCTTAACAAAAGACTAAGGGTAAAGTTTTCTACTTTGCAGTTGCCGAAGGAGAAAGGGGGCTTGGCTCTACCTTCATTAAGGGATTGCTACTTGTCTGCTCAGCTGAGGTCTTTGGTGTGTTGGTGTAACCCATCCTTTTGTGCAAGGTGGAAGGCGATTGAGATGTCTCTCTCGGACACACCGATCCAGTCTAGACTTGGTCACGCAGCTTCTGAGTTGGACAATATCTTGACAACCAGCCAATGGGTCAATTTTACATTAAAGATATGGAGGGGAGTGGTCAAGCAGGCACAACTTCAGGAAGAGATAAAACTTCTGAGGTGGCCAGTGTACGACCCTGATTTTTTACCTGCCTCCCACGACAGTAGATTTAGACAATGGGTATGGCATTGAATTACTGCTGTGTGTTCAGTTATCATAAAATCTAAAATTATGGCCTTTGATACCTATGCAAGACTTACGACCTCGAGAAACAAGACTTTTTCCGATACTTGCAATTCCGTGACTATATTGGCAAAAGAATAAACAGCTGTGTCCCTGGAGACTTCTCGATTGTTAACATCTTCATTGACGCTTATGACTCTGGGAGTAACAAAGCCCTGATAAGTAAACTGTACAAATGTATGACTAAGCTCAAAAGGGACTCAACAATTTACATAAAACAGAAATGGGAAAAAGAAATGGACATCGAGATTACAGAAGATGGGTGAACACGGATTTTGGAAACACAGTTTACCACAACTAACTCCAACATGTGGCGGGACTTTTGTTGGAAGAACATTATACGCTTTTTCATAACACCTAAACAAAAGTCTAAATTCAGTGCTACACCTGGGCTTTGTTGGAGAAACTGTGGGGAAGTCATGGCAGACCACAGACACATATTCTGGTCCTGCCCATCCATACGACCCTTCTGGATGGAAGTTGTAAAAATAATCACAAAGGTACTTGGATTCAATGTGACTTGTACATTCGCATCATTGTATCTGGGATATTTTGCAGAAGATTTAGTTACAGATGATGTTTATCTCCTGAGAATTCTCTTGGCATCTGCAAAAAGGCTATAACAAAACGCCGGCTTTGTAAAGACCCTCCCACTATAATACTTTTTAGCTCTACAATGGAAGACATCAAATTGATGGAATGTATGACTTTCACCCTGCGACTTCAGGGAGACTTGGGAAGGAGACGTTGGAGAAAATGGCTGGGCTTTACAAATTGTGGCAGCGCTCTTTAATGCACAGAACTTGCAATACCAAAGTATTGATATGTATGTGTGGATGTGCAGCTGTATACACGGGCATATATTGTCTTCCCATGATCTCATAATATTTTGTTTTTTTGGGGGGGGTTTTCTGCATAAAAATGTTCCTAAATAAATAAATAAAAAGTATCAAAAAAAAGAGAGAATGGTCAGAAAGGCAACAGCAACTCAAATAACTGCTTGTTACAACCAAAGTATGCAGAAGAGCACCTCTGAACACACAACAAAGCAAACCTTGAAGCAGTAGAGCTCGCTAGGTGCCCCTCATGTCAGCTAAGAACAGGAACCTGAGGCTATAATTTGTGCAGGCTCACCAAAATTGGACAATACGGGACTGGAAAAATATCGCCTGATCTGATGAGTCTCCATTTGTGGTATTGGGTCAGATTTTGGGGAAAACAACATAAAAGCATGGACCCCTCCTGATCAGCTCAGGCTGATGGGTGATATTTTCTTGGCACACTTTGGGATCATTAATACCAGCTGAGCATTGTTTAAACATCACAGCCTTCCCAACTATTATTGCTGACCATGTCCATCTCTTTATGATTACAGTGTATTCATCTTCTGCTGCTTCCAGCAGGATAATGCAACACATCACAAAGCTCAAATCATTTCAAACTGCTTTCTTGAACATAAATGGCTTCCACGGTCACCAGATTTCAATCTATTTTGGGATGTGATTTAACAGGAGATTCACATCATGGATTCATATCAAATCTGCAGCAACTGTGTGATGCCTCCATATCAATATGGAGCAAATGATCTGAGGAATGTTTCCAGCAGCTTGTTGAATCTGTGCTACAAAGGCAGTTCTGAAAGGGAAAGGAGGGCCACGGGTGTAACTAATGTAATGGCTGTTAAGTGTATTTACTACATGTTGGAAATCTTTGCAGGCAAATTGTCTTAGACAAGTCATTTAACCCTTGTCCTGTACTTTTATTAACCAGCAAATTCCAAAGATCAACTGTTCACTCAGCACCAGGAAGTTTCTATCCAGACTCTAAGTGTCCAATGAAGCCAGAGTCCAAATTTATACACGACTAAACTAGGATGAGAAACTTCAGCTCTGCTAACAGTTTCTATGTAGGTAATTCATGCTGCCTGAGTCAAACATAGAAGCCTTCTTATTTTAAATTAAAGCTGCCATTTGCTCCAAGTTATACAAAAACATGTAGAATTTCACATTTAGGCTCATGTTTCCTGTCTTAATGGTTTCAGATAAGTTAAACTCTCTAGTTAAAAGTAAAAGGTAACCTCTATATGTCCAATGTGTTTTCTTGTGTAATAAAGTGTAATAAATAATAAATTAGTCCCTTCTTACCTCATAGCTTCTGTAAAATGGCACAAATGCTTGCAGCCAGTTCAAAAACTCCCAGAAATGTGGACTTTATTTAAGAATCAGTCACTTTTAGACCATATAAACATATCATGTATCAACTTTGGTGCTAATTTACAAGCTGAATTGTGCAAAACGAACACAAGCAAACAAAGAAAAAAATCCCCCTTTCAGTGCCCAACATTGACAACAGGTTTTGTTTCATTATCACAATGAATACATTTATCACTGAATTCCTCATTAACGGACTACATTAAATAATCATTGGTCAAATACACAGTGTGTGTGTGTGTGTGTGTGTGTGTGTGTGTGTGTGTGTACAGTGTGCTTAGCTGATTAAGTAGATAGCATACATACATAGATGTTTACATGGATAAAATACATTTGTTAATCGCATCTATTAGCTAGATTTAAATGTAGCAAAAATAGATTTGTTACATTAAATTATTAAATCTGATTGCACAAGACTTTCATTACAGGAAGTGATAAAAAAAAAATAGAAAGATTCCAGTGATTTAAAGGATTTCTCTCAGGCCTTTGTCCTTTGTAGTTAGACACTTTCAGATTTTATCCTGCAGTAAAGGATCATTGAGACAGCCATGGCACATAACTGAAGGGAATAAAATTTCAAAAATAAGGTAAGAAAAGGTGCCAAAAGGAGAAAAATGAAACATCCATTTACCATATAGTTCAACCTAATGTAACAGTGGTGTCATACCTCCAGAGCTGCAATCCCGAGCGCCACTCCCACTATAGCAGCGGTGTTATCGTCAATCAGCTTCCGGATCTTTGGGAAGCAACCAGTGATTGTCTAAAGAAAATATGTAGTAGGTTTAGATTAAAGAGATATGTAATTATAAAGACATTTTGAATTATTTTTTTTCTACTACTTTGAATTGTCCTTACCCCATCAGTACATGTGCTTCCAGGGTTCAAACAGCACTGTGGTGGAAATGTATTGTTGTGGTTTTTATAGTAAGGAGACTCCTTGAATTCTGATGAGTTGTAGAATCCACAACATTTAAACTAGTGTAGACAGAAAAAGTGGGCACGTTACCAAAAGTGTTGCTGAAAACAGAAGCCACTGACTTTATTGTTTAGCAGATTTTTGTACCGTGCTCATTGTCGAATTCCACAGTCCTGTGATGTCAGTATTGTTCCCATAGCCCTGCTTGATGCTCTTCACTGCTTCCTGACCAATCTTGTTAAACAGCTCCTCAGCCTAACATACACACATGAAGCAAATTTTGCATTCAAATAGTCATGATAATGCAGCTACTAAGATTATCTCTGTAAGTTCTTTGGAGACTTACCAGCGGTCTGAATACCAAAATAACCACTGCTCCTGCCACCTCTGCTATGAAGATCAACAAGACTATGATAAAAAACTGTTGAGGAGATAAGAATATCCATTACTGGAATGGGTTTGTTTAAAGTGTAGCTTAAATAAAAAAGAATAGAAAAAAACTTGTTTGAGAGAGCATTTTAAAAGAAATTTTTTGACCTTTTATTTTCACAAAGTATCCATAAATTAATTTTCTTGCGTAAAGAATTACAAACAAACATGGAGATATAGCCAGCAACTGGCTATACCAAAAGTGTTGGTGGGGAGCTTAGTAGCCCTCTTCTAACCAAGCAGCAATCTCAGAAGGTGGAACATGAAGCCAAAGCTGAAGTGCGAAAACTAATTACGTTCCTAATAATTTTGCGTGCTTCCTGTAACAGACTTCCAAAAACGTTTGTTCTTCATTTTGGTGATTAAACAATACAGCTATTCATCTTGTTACTTATGCTTTGATCCATTTGAGGTGGAAAGTCAGGAATCATGAGTTTTCTTTTGAAATGATCAGGAAGTCAGACTTCCCACTCTGATGGTCAGAGCAGCCACACCAACACCAACTTCACAGTTCAAGATAGCAGAAGTGGGCGTAAGCAGACAAACCAGTAATCTGTCCTGCCACTGTTGTGTAATTTTCTTGGTAAATTATCCATACAGAGATCACGGATCAAGCTGTATTCGTTAACCTGCTGCAGCAGTGTTTTCAGTACAAAGATTAAAGGCAATGGATTGTACTCCAGGTCAAGCTGGTGTCGGATAGATGGCTCCACATATTCTACCTTAAAGAAAAAGAAACTCCACTATTACTGCAGTGATTGCACTTATTACTTGCTATAGCTGGGGGTAACATGTGGTCTAAGTAGCAGGTAGCACACATCTGTGTTTGTCTGTTTCTCTTTTTCAGGGTAAACTATTGCTCTGTAGTGCCTCTGTGCACAGACTAGAATAAAGTTTTGCAAACTGTTGTTTACATGTTGTAGTTGTTTACTGTCTCTAGAGAACAGTGTCACAACCATCCAGCCTGTGGGCAACCCTAGCTTGAGTTGTTGGTCCTTGGAGAAGCGTGGAGAAAAGCTGATCTCAGTTTGTGTACGAGAGGAAGAAAATGATGGTCTGCATTGTTGATATAGACATTACTTTTATTCCTATTGCACAAAAGGACAAGGATGCAATGGTAAAGTGCAAACTGCATCTAGGACAGAAACAACCACATTACGCTTCAGGTCTTTGCAAGCATCTGCATGGACAACACATTAATGCAAAGCTAGCCAAGAACCCTGAGTGATGTTAAAGTGTAGCACTTGCTGACCCTAGCCCAGCAGCCATACCGTGAACTTCAGCAGGTAATAAACAGATGAGCAGTGAGGCTCCAGCCTGTTTCTACCTGTTTATGTTTCTAAAGTAGGATCACTGTGGTGTTCGCTTTGAAGTCTCTTTGGGCTGGTCTTCATCTTTGTGTTGTCGGCTTTGTGTTTATAATACTAAAAGAAAGATCCTACATGTGTCTTCATAAGGATAGGGATTTGAACTGAAGCCCAAGGCTTATATTGTTAACTGGTAATTATGTACAATTCAGGTAATTTTATAGACCATACATTTGCTAAAGGTCACAACTGCTGTACCAAAAATTCTCAGTTAGAGTTTATAGATATGTCTTGCTAATTAAGCTTGTTAGCAATAACTGACAACATAGTTCCTTAACCTTTATATCGTAACCTCTGTATTGTCACTCAAACTCAAACTCAAAACTGAAACCAGGCTGGTGAGTCCTCTCCCTTATTTGTTGGCTGTATGCATTTTACACAATGAATTATTATGTTTGTACTAGATGAATGGACTTGTGTACTGAGGGTGACTTGTTCCCATAAAATAAAAATTACTGCCCTATTGACCTTCAAGGGCTCTACAATCAAGAAAGTGTGCCAAAATGTCAAAGTATTTCTTTAAGCCTCTATAAAATAGCAGGCAACAACCTACCAGCAGTAGCATACACTTGCTCTCCCTCATGGCTCCACAGCAGCCTAGAAAGCCGATGACGACTAGCAAGATCCCAATTGCAATCAACAGGTAGCCCACATTGAGCACCTGGCTTAGCTCTGCTGGCATGTTGTCAATTTTCCCAAGAAAGGTAAGGACGGAACCGCTATCCACCTTCACCCAGATCCCAACACCCAGGATGGCAGCACCTGCCAGCTGAAGAAGAAACATGTGGAGGGTGGAGAAGTTAAAAGAGCACTTCACAGATTTTATGCATAAGAGACAGTCTTTTTTGTCACGGTGACTGCTACCATGCTTTTGTCTGTTAAGACTTAGGCAGGGAGGGTTTTGCCTTGAGACTGTCTTGTAGAAAATGCATTTTTACTCTAATAACTTTAAAATAGATAAGTCCAATACTCAATGTTCTGAAAATATTTGTAATGTGCAATTTACAGTTTACAACTCTTGTTGGTGGTGTAAAAATAACCAGTGATTTGTATTTGTATGCTTTTGTACAACATTCAGACTACACAGTACTGCTGAGTCACACTTAAAGAAAATTGTAAGTAACTGTCAGCATCCTTCAAACTTAAATAAAATTATAAAACAATGAGAGTCTTTACTTACAAAGATGATGCCGTTGAACGCAAACATCATGAATTTGAGGAATTGAAAGCATCCCATTTTTGCTGCTGATATTTCTACCTACAGTCAGAGGAAGAATGATAGAGACACATTTTTAAACTTTAGTCTGGTTTTATCTCACTAAGAGCACTTATTTAGCAACACTTTGCTTTTACCTGCATGAATGTGTTTTTCTATAAAGAGCATTAATCATCCTGCTCACCTGTTGTCTCAGGTTTCACTTCTTCCTTGAAGAAGCAAATTAGCCAATGAATTAGTAGAGCTGCTCTGTGAGCAGGGAGGCCACAGGGTGGGGTAGCTTCAAACTCTTGTCACCTTTTAGTCTTTGTGAGCTTAATAACTTATCTTAAACTCTTGAGCCTGTCATTTATACTATAAGGTCACTCACGGTGCACATGTAACTGTGAGCGCTTTTGGTTTAGCAGTAATCGGAGAAGAGAGGTGACAATAGAGGAAGTAAATCTCACGCTATACTGGAAAGTTTGTCACCGCACAAAACAAAACAAAAAAGCCCAGCGGCATGCAAAGGAGGGGAGGAACCAAATTCGGAAGATGAATACTATTGATAAGCAAATATTCCTTATTTGTGGACTTTTTTTTTCATCTCACCAGTGCACTTGCTATGTCCTTTCATAATATTTTTAAATGTTAAGAATAAAGAGGGTATAGATCCTAGTAAAGACACCAGTGTATGTATTTGCATAGGGAGCGAACTCTGTGGCCAGCCAGCGCACCATTCCCTGAACATGCTGTGGGGGTGAGTTGATGTTTGAGTTTAGGCTAAACTGAGGTGTAGTGTGACAACCCTTTCGCTAACTCTGTACAAGGCTCTTTACTCCAATGCATCATCCATCAAACTCAGGCACACAGATGACAGCATGCTGTCACTAAGTCTTCTCCTACCACCCTCTGTTTTGAGTCACTTAAAGATTGTCACTTACAAATGTGTGTGTGTGTGTGTGTGTGTGTGTGTGTGTGTGTGTGTGTGTGTGTGTGTGTGTGTGTGTGTGTGTGTGTGTGTGGATCTCCCAGAATGGGAACAGCACTCTTTGTGTGGTGGGAGGAAACAAGACAAGTTGTTAACAGCTATGACTGAGCAGAATCCGCCTGTGTACAGCAGCAGGCTGTCTTCTGCATTACCTTTCTTGGAAAATTTAAACCACAGCAGCCTTTATAGTTCTTCCCTATCAGCTTACACCAAACATCCATTCATCCAAACATATCACATTAACCAAAATCAGGAAGTAGTTTCTCTAATAATTTAGCTCTGCTGCTCTGTTTGAGTAAAGCTGGTTGTCATCAAGTTAATCATACATTCAGATGCCAGGATACTGCTCCAAGCATAATGACTTGTTGCCTTGACTCCCCCAAACTTTAGCTTGTTCACTCCTTCAAGCTCTTCCTGCTTCCTTAAGGTCACTGATTCACTCTGACACTGAGGAGTGGGCCTGGTGATGTATTAATGAGCCCAAGTCACAGAATAATCTCAAAATGCCTCCGTGATTACTGTAAAAGGACCCAACGGCGTACTGACTGGAAGAAGCAGTCTTGTCTGGAGGTGAGATATTTTACACTTTATGCATTAAACATGACGTGTTGTGTTTGTGTTTTTAAATGGAACCTCTAAACTGTCTCCAATTCGACAACCACCATCAAAGAAAACACAGATGGAGAAATCTCAAAGGATCCCATTGAACAGAATAATTGCAGGCAGGTCTCAGGAGACAAAGGATCATTGTTGGGTGGATCTCTCCCTGTGCGGGTACAGCTCTCATACAAAATAGCCAGACTTGCACGCTCACAAGAAGCAGCCTCATAGAACAGTTAAACAGCAACGAATCCAAGTGAAGCGGCCTACCTTTTCTCAAGTGTTATCCGAGGACGTTCTCCGGCTCCTGCCTTCACTGCTGTGATTCAGGCAGCTGCTGTGGGAGCGCACCGTGAGGTAACAGGAGCACAGGGGTTTGTTGTTTTGCTGTCCTCACAAAAATGACCCACACTGTGAAACGTACGTCTCGCTTCTGTGGCTGTGGCACTGTGTTATGTGTAAACAACTTGCAAGAGACTTTTTCAGGATTCTGCTCTTATTTTTGGGCTGTTGGCTGATTATAAGCAGAGTGAAGGGAGGGGAGGGCACAAGGTGGGTGTGACCGAAGCAGCTGAGTAATAGCACATCACCATGGATCTAGCTTTGTAGCTCCCAAGGGAGGGAGGGAGGGAGGAGGGAAATGAGGGAGGGATAAAGATCACCTGTGCATGGTCAAAGCACCATTCAACATTTGCTCTGTTTCAAGGTGTTAATTTGAGCGCAGCATGTAAATATGGCCTAATTATGTGACCAGTTGTAATAATTTGCAATAACCACAGGCTGATCTTAAAGTTACTGAAAACTGTAAATGTTTTTTTTTTCTCTACACAAAAGAAAATGTCTAATATGGTTTCAGATGTATCTATATACATAGGTCTGAGAGTTTAACTTCAACATGATGTAAGTAATACATTACAAACAAAAAAAACACACAAGCAAATAAGCTCACCCCTGAAAAGGTCATGGACCAAAGGAAGCAAGGCCCCATGGTACACTTTACACGCATGTGCTTTAAAGAAAATATGAAATCAAATGGAAAGATGCAAATCTAAAATCATCCTTTCCAAAGGTTTCTCTGGCTCATTTCCAATCACTGAACTCAGCTTATCAAATAGGGTGTCATATGTGTATTCTCGATCCAGCAATTTTACTCAACGATACGTCATCGATCCAACGATCCAGCCTAACCCTGAAATCCTTGAAAAAGCTTTTGCAAATTACCTGTACCTCCTTGCAGTCGGGGCATACAGCACATCATATCACAGAATCAGAACTGGTGAAAGTTGCTATTGATCTTCAGACAATAATATTTTTTATTTTCCTGTCAGATCTCAATGTAGGTTGGAAGACCACTGATGAAGTTTTATTCCACACAGGAATGTGTCATTGGGATTAAGGGATATGCACTACTCTGGTTTAAGTCATATTTCTCTGAAAGATCATAATTTAGTTGTGTAAAGAATATCTTTAGCTTTAAAGTTTCACACAGTTCTCTGCAAGTACCGGCGCTCATCCATTACTTAGATGGCTATGATAATGTTCTAATTTGGAATAAAGAGGCAGGTGGGATATATCACATGCTGTGAACCCAGAGACCGTGGTCTGTGTCTGAATTCACTTGCTGTTTATTACCTCCGCAGAGGAGGTCATGTAGCGTGTGTGTGTGTGTCATTCTGCCAGCTGCAAAATTTGCTTTACATTCACCAAAGTCTTTAAGGTTAACTTAATGATTCATGAGTAAAAAAAAGGCCTTATCATTTAGAAAATATTATTCTGAAAAGTGTTGTGTGTACTGTCAACATATAGAAAGACTTTAGATGAGGGTCACGTGGTACGCCGGCCCAGGATGGCAGCTTAAGTCGGAGCAAAGCTCGTATTCCTCCCAAACTCTCGGAAAAAAATAAGTTAAAGTCCATTGATTTTTTTTTTTTTTTGGTCTAGGTCCTGCAATTGCAGTGGAAT
Source organism: Aulonocara sp. 'chitande type north' Nkhata Bay (assembly GCF_057382095.1). Lineage (NCBI taxonomy): Eukaryota > Metazoa > Chordata > Actinopteri > Cichliformes > Cichlidae > Aulonocara > Aulonocara sp. 'chitande type north' Nkhata Bay. The sequence continues at coordinate 10,620,457 of NC_141347.1, forward strand.
GAGTTAGAAAAGTCATTATTTCACACATACCCGACCCGGCCGAGTACCTCGCAAAGGGAAAGCCAACAATTCTCAGGCTACTTCGTTATCCAGAATAGCTGAGTCACTAGATGGAGCTGACGTTAGGAGTTCATCCAAAGATAATGTGGCTGCTGAGTTGACTTGCATAAGATCTATTCTGGAACTGACAGCTCATGACATGAACGCAGTGAAAGGTGGAATTGAGTCTCTTAATGAAACTGAACAGAATCTCCCGCTTGGAGGAAAAGATGGAGTAAAGATGATTGTTTCCCCAAAGCTCCAGTATAATCTGTTTAAGTTACCTATAATGTTTCCACACAACCTCTTCAAGCTTTATAATACAGTTGTGGGGGGGTATGTGTGCGCAGGCAAAAACACAGTCTTTCTTTGGTCCAAAGTACATGCTGTCAAAGATAGTGGTGGATTAGCACTATCCAAGATGGACTGGTTATGCGTTTTCTCTCTCCCAATTAGCTAAGATAAATAACTCATGCTGGGTAGTGACTGAGGAAAGCCTAGTGACTCAAACATCTTTAGAGGCCTTTTTCTCTCACAGGGGAAGACCAGTACTGGCTTTTAAACAAGAGACTTGGTTTAGAGCTCACCAGTTCATTAATACCAATCCTTAACATTGAGCTGTTAGCCGTTAGCATGCGTCCGTACTACCTGCCCCGGGAGTTCTCGCATGTTATCGCGATAACAGCGTATGTCCCCCCCTCGGCCAACGCGGATGCAGCCTGTGACTCTCTCCACTTTGTGGTCAGCAGACTGCAAACACAATCACCGAGAGCCCTTCTCATAATATCAGGGGACTTCAATCATGCCTCACTGGACTCCACACTGCCCACCTTCACCCAGTATGTGACCTGCCCAACCAGAGTCAATAAAACACTGGACTTACTGTATGCCAATGCAGAAGAGGCATACAGTTCATCACCTCTCCCTCCCCTGGGCAGATCTGATCACAACCTGGTGCACCTTGTCCCTGTGTATGAGCCCTTAGTGCGCAGGGAGCCACCAGCCACCCGCACAGTACAGAGATGGTCAGAGGAGAGCGAGGAGGCTCTTAAGGATTGTTTTGAGTCGACTGTGTGGGAGGTGATTTGTGATGACCACGGAGAGGACATCGACAGCCTTACTACATGCATTACTGACTATATAAACTTCTGTGTGGATAACACTGTACCTACCAGGACTGTACGGTGTTTCTCCAACAACAAACCTTGGATTACCCCAGAAATTAAAACTGTCCTCAAGCAGAAGAGGAGGGCCTTCAAATCCAGAGACAAAGAGGAGTTGAAAAGGGTGCAGAGAGAGCTGAGGGGACTGATAAGGAATGGGAAGGAGAGCTACAGGCAGAAGATGGAGAACCAGCTTCAACAAAACAACGTTGGTGAAGTCTGGAGAGGCCTCAGAACCATCTCGGGCCACAAACAGCAGAACTCTCTGCCTGGGAGGGATGTGAGATGGGCAAATGAACTGAATCATTTCTTCAACAGATTTGATTCAGCCATGAGGCAGTCTGCAACATCGGCTGCAGACTCACCCACCCCCACTGCTGCTGTTCCACCTCAGACACTTCACACCTCCTCTATTCACCCTGCTCACTCCCCCCCACCCCCAACAACAGCATCCAATACACACTCAACACAAGGCTCCAGCCTGTCTCTCTCAACCACCCAGGTTAGGAGGGAACTGAGGAGGATTAATGGCAAGAAGGCAGCGGGTCCAGATGGCATCAGCTCGAGGGTCGTCAGGTCCTGCGCGGACCAACTGTGTGGGGTGATGGAGCACCTCTTCAACCTGAGCCTGAGGTTGGGAAGAGTCCCACAGCTCTGGAAAACCTCCTGTGTTGTACCAGTGCCAAAGACTTCACGCCCCAAGGACCTCAACAGCTACAGGCCGGTGGCTCTGACATCCCACCTGATGAAGACCCTGGAGCGGTTGGTCCTGGCTCAGCTTCGGCGCCTAATAAGCTCATCACTGGACCCACTTCAGTTTGCCTACCAGCCTGGCATTGGAGCGGATGATGCCGTCATTCACCTCCTACATCGTTCCCTCGCTCACCTGGAGACCGCTGGAAGCACTGTGAGAATCATGTTCTTTGATTTCTCCAGTGCCTTCAACACTATTCTTCCCTCGGTTCTGAAGGACAAGCTGGTGAACTCTGGAGTGGACCATCACCTCACTACCTGGATCCTGGACTACCTCACCGACCGACCACAGTATGTGAGGACTCAGGGCTGTGTGTCGGACAGGGTCGTCTGCAGTATGGGGGCCCCACAGGGAACGGTTCTGACTCCGTTCCTCTTCACCATCTACACTGCAGACTTCTCCCACAATTCCACCCAGTGCTTCCTGCAGAAGTTCTCTGATGACTCTGCAATAGTCGGCCTCATCACTGATGGGGACGACAAGGAGTACAGAGGTCTGACCCAAGACTTTGTGGACTGGTGCCAGCTGAACTACCTCCAGATCAACACCAGTAAAACCAAGGAACTGGTGGTAGACTTCCGCAGGCACAAGCATTCTCCACTGCAACCACTGAACATCCAAGGTATGGACATTGAGGCTGTGGATAGCTACAGGTACCTTGGTGTTCATCTGAACAATAGACTGGACTGGACTCATAACTCAGACGCCCTCTACAGGACGCCCTCTATCTTTTATGGCGTGGTCTGCTGGGGCGGCAGCATCTCTGCTGGGGACAGGAAGAGACTGAACAGGGTGATCCGAAGGGCCAGCTCTGTTCTAGGATGCCCTCTGGACCCAGTGGAGGTGGTGAGTGACAGGAGAACGGCGGCTAAGCTGTCATCCCTGATGGACAACATCTCCCACCCCATGCAGCAGACTGTGACAGCACTGAGCAGCTCCTTCAGTGGGAGACTGCGGCACCCACGGTGTGGGACGGAGAGATTTCGCAGGTCTTTCCTCCCCACTGCTGTCAGACTCCATAATAAAGACTTTAACTGATCAAGCACACACATCCATACATATGCAATAATACTAAGTGCAATAATCCTTTCTGTCATCGTTGTATTTTTACTCAGTTGTATATAGTATTTGTATTTGTATTCTATTTTTATCTTATTGTATATTTATTTTATTTTATTCTACTGTATATAGTATATTATTTTATTCTATTCTGTACAGTTGTGTACTGTATTTATTCTTATTGTATTCTAATTTTTGCGTCATAACTTTTGCACTGTCCACTTCCTGCTGTGACAAAACAAATTTCCCACGTGTGGGACTAATAAAGGTTATCTTATCTTATCTTATCTTATCTTATCTTATCTTACCTCTAGAGCCTCTATTTGGTATAATAAGAAATTATTAATTGGTAAGAAACCGTTCACGTAGTCTAGTGCAGGAATTAAGTTGGGGGATTTATTTGGTAACCAAACCGTCTAAATTCTGTGGGATCTTCAGAGAGGCACAATCGCCTGTCTAGAGGGGCTGAAGCTGGGCTGGGAGAGAGATTTGGGAATCCAGATTTCAGAGGACAGTTGGAAGAAGCTGGTTATATGTTGGTATGGTTGCTCATGCCACACGCAATCACAGCGTATCCAGTACAAATTACTCCACAGAAGCTATTGGACCCCTAGCAAACTATTCAGACTGAATTTAGTTGACAAAGACACCTGCTGGAAGTGTCAGAAAGAAGCTGGGACTTTAGTTCATATGCTGTATGCATGTGAAAAAAATGTCCACATGTGCGATGGGATCATTAACCTTTTGAAAGGTCCTTTTCAATTTGATCTCTCGAAATCTCCCGCTTTGTGTGTCCTGAGTCTGTTACCAGATAGCATGAATCTATCTGGAAGACAGAAGCTGTGGGTGCGTCTGGCCACCATAACAAGGTGCAGGATAATAATGGGACACTGGACGTCATCTAACTCTTGCTGCTTTAAGGAATGGACTGAAAAAAATGGCTATATATGAACAGGTAACTTAGAGGAGAGAAGATATCTTTGATCAGGTCTGGGGTCCCTTCTTGCACTACATAGAGGATAGGTCTGTTTAGACAGATATTGTGATATGTATTTTGTATTGGATGTAAACGTTTAGTATACGCCAGAGGTCAAGCTCAAGCTAAGTTTATAAATACTCTGTTTTTACTTTTTTAAATGTTTGTTTGTTTGTGATTTTATTTTCACTTTTGTGCGTTATGGTTTTTTAAGTACTATTCAAAAAACAGGACAGAGACGTGACTGTATGGGGATAACTATTCCTGTAGTCAATGTTTTTATGTTCTGCTGTCAGACAAAAACATGAACAAAAAAAAAGAAAAATAATTTATTTAGAATTTAGATTGAAAAAAAATCATGTCACATCTGGCCTTTGACCTTTTCTCAAAGGCCGGTAGATTAATCTGACGGTTAGTGACAACAATACTACATAAAGCTTTCTAAAACTATGTTTAGCACTGCCATTGCTTGTATTGACAATATATAGACAAATAGAGAGTGATATATAGGGATTATAAATATAATATTCCTTTGACCTTTGACCTCTTCTTCAAGGTCAAATAAGGTCAAATGTTGAGAGAATGTCTTTTTTATATTTAAAACTTTGCTTTGAATTCTGCTGCCGTTGTTTGTATTGGCAAGACTTTGGAAATGATACTACTAAATGACATGTCTAAATATCCCACTATGTAGTTGGCATCCAAAGATCATGCCACACACTTGACCTCTAATTTCAAGTCTTCCTTTCTTTCAGGTTGTCATTAGAAAAAATGTGTTAAAGAAGAGAAATAAGAGAAACAGAATGTACTGCCTAGTTAGTTAGAAATATACTGCAGTATAATATTATATAGTAAACTCAAGTTATTCATACCCGATTATTTATAAATTAGAACCTAGTATCATCCATTACCTACTCCTTTATAAACTGAACATTTGTCATGTTACCCGTATCTGATATTTACTGCATCACAAACTTCTTAAAGTACACTTAAAAAGAACAAAGAAAACAACATGAATATGTACAAAATACAAAATGATTCGCATAAAAGTAAATACAGCAACACATTACAGTGCTGTGTCGTTAGTTATTTAACAAAAGTGAGCTAAAATGCGGTAGCAGTGTGTGGAAAAACAAAGCACACCCTTACAGCTTCCATAGGAATTAAAAGGGTAAGTACCGACCAGGTGCTGATAATCAAATGCAGTTGCTTAACTGATCATCAGCGAGTGTGAGCACCTCTATAAAAGCAGGAGTTCTGGCAGTTGTTTGCTGCTCTGCAGCTTTCACATGTGTGTTAACACAATATCGTATCAATATCTTCCAAACATCAGACTGTGCAATGCTCAGAAAAACTGTCAAAAAAAGACACCCCTCCCCCCCCAAAAAAACCCCAAAACAAAACAAAACAAAACAAAAAAACAAAACAAAAAACAAAAACAAAGGTTATCTCTCAGACTCTACAGGCCTTAGTTAGCATGTTAAATGTTAAAGCTGATGACAGTATAATTAGGAACAGAGTGAAAAGGTGTGACTTGTTTATAAAACGAACAAACACCGTTTAGGTTTGCAAAGCTGCATCTGAACAAATCCTTTGGACTGACGAGACCAAAGTGGGGATGACTGGCTATAATGCACAGCGCCATATTTGGAGAAAACCAAACACAGCATATCAGCTCAAACACCTCATTACAAACTGCTCAGTTATTGCTGCTGAAGGTTATTCTACAAGCTATTGAATCATGAAGTATACGTTCCCCACTCTGCCGCTGGATTAGGTTTTGTTAAATAGAATAACACACATGCTGTTGTTCATCTGACGTTGTATTTACCTAATTTTAAGACCTGGTAAGGTCAAGATAATTTATTATGTCTTGAATCATATACAAACTTTAGAATCAACAAAGAGTTTAACTTGCTTTAACCTCCTAAGACCCAAACTTGTTTGTTAAAACTGAAATGACCATTTGCAGAAATTCAATTAACTGTCAGCTCACTAATAATTAACAGTGATTTTTATACCAAAGTGATATGAGCTTTTTCCCAATTGGACCAACAAACAAAAGAAAAACAAAACGATCTGTGTCTCGTGCTCAATTGGGGCACCCGATTATTCCATCCGAGCAGGGCAGGCCACCTATGAAAGAGGCAGGGAAAATATGGGACAGTGCTTTTCTATTATAATGTGAAAGAAGTTGTTTACCATGATGACGTACTGAGGGAGTGCCAGTTTGCACAAGCATCAGCAGAGCGGCTATTCTCTGTGATATTTCTCAGAACAATAGGACTGCTTCTTGACATTTAAATAGAGCTTTGTTTGTACGCATACACACATCAAATATATTCCGTCCTTCATTACAAAATCTTCATCACTACATTTGGTAGTCCTACTAAGGTGTCTGTTTATGATGTGTTTGTGCTTATAGAGTGGATGGAAACTGTTCATCTGTGAGTGGGGGGTATTTTTATTTCCCTTTCCAGTTGTTGCTGTTTGCCATGTCCTGTACTTCCTTTCCAAAGGTTTTGGTCTCATGAGTTTTGATTTCTGCTGCATCAGCAGTTCACGCTGGTGGTGCCATAAGGATAGCTTCTTGGCAAATTAACACTAATTGAGAACTGTTTAAACTTCACAGCCTAACCTGAGTATTGTTGCTGACCGTGTCCACCCATTTATGGCCACAGCGCACCCAAACTTCTGATGGCTGCTAACACACAACGTAACAAAGTTTAAATCACCTCAAACTGGTTTCTGTATATGAAAGCATAATAGGTTTACTTTAAATAAATGGAAAGTTAGTACTCAGCAAGGTGACTGCTCCTGAGACTTTGGCCTCATGTTGCTTACACTGTGACTTTTGTTTTACTTGAAAATCACACAAGCTAATAAAAAAAAAGATCAAAGAGGGTCAAAAACCACTCACTCAAAATTGTTAAAGAAAGAAGAACAGATCAAAAACACTAGAAAAATGTTGAGTTAAGGCGCAGCAGATGTGAAGACTAAATAAATCTTGGTAGCCTATTGGATGACCTCATATTTCACTTGGAAAACCTGTAATTTCTTTCCTAAGCATCTCATCTCAATATTTTAATGTGACCAGGAGGATTCTAATGTGCCCCAAGCTAAACGTTTTACTGAAACCATTTTCTAATGTTCAATATTCTTCTGACTCACAGGGTCCAGATCCTGTGAAAAGATTTCATAACTAGGTGTCATCTGCATGGTTTTCATGATGTTGCTTATTCCTTATGCACACCCACTCAAAAACACACACATACACACACCCTGGGTTGCATTATGTAACAGGCACAAACAGCCTGCATATTAATCATGTGTCAAATAGATGTCATTAAGAAAAAAGAAAGAAATGGCACAAACATGAGTCATGGTGACATATTTTTTACTGATTCACCAGTTAGCCAAAGTGACAGAAGAGAAGAAAAAGTGCATTTTCTTAAAAAAATAAAATAAAAATACAAAAAAAATATCACAGGACAAGAAGACAAAGGTGAATTTTCCTGAGAAACTGTCACATCAATCTCACAAGCTTTCCCATTGGACTCTGTCAAATAAATACTGCTCTCCCGAGCAACGCAGCTAACAGTCGCCTTGAGTGACTAAAACAGAAAAGCCTACATTTGAATTTGTACATGCAGTGTAGACAGACACAACCTACAGACCAGGTATGTTACCTGGATCGATCAGTTCTGTGATTCTGCCCATAAAAAGCAAATCGCTCCTCTCTGCAAACGTGCCAAAACCACTCTCTTCCAATTTGAATTTAGTTTTGGCGCATAAGCAGGAAGCCAAATGAAGCAAGTAGAAGGGTTGTGAATTAACTTTGTCAGGATGGATAAAAATTTGAATTTTACTGCACTGACAGAGAGCAAACAATAGTTGCTGTGTTTGAGGAGGCCATTTCCAACTAATCAGATGGCTCAGGACTTTAAACTCTAACTTGTAAATGACAAAGAAAACTGAAAATGGTCGTTTGTTTTCCAGGTCACAGACAGAGATACAGGTCTCCTTAACAGTTATGACTCATAGGTCAGTCTAGTGAGTCCATGGTGTTGTGGCTAGCACATTCATCTTATGTGCAAAAGATCACTAAATCAACTCCAGGAGGAGACACAAACCCAGCCTCAGGTGGTCCAAAGCTACTGTAGTCCTGGTACTGCTCCCAAGGCAAGATATATGCTAGTTGCACCAAGCTCACATAATATCTGTGCTACATTAAAACCTGCAGATTCATCAACTTGGAAAATACCAAAGGAACTGAAAGTACTTTCTTAGTCATTTTGACACGAAAGTCGATTTTACCAGGAGCACAGATGTAAGTGGTCAGAATGAGACTTCCAGGGATCGATTCAAACGTAGCAATGGTGCTTCGGAAAAGGACTGCAAATTTGAGTTTAGCTATATTAAAATCAGCTGAGGATCTTGCTTTTTAACAGGCAAAGCCGAGAAACCAATGAAGTATTTTTGTCCAGAGCAACCCAAATTTTCCTTTTTCATAAAGCTTATAAACTAGGGCTCGTCACAATGAACCATCCCTTAGTTAAGCTGTGATAAACCTAAGCTCCAGGAGGCTTCCCGTGATGCACTACTTTGACCTTTTAGCTCTATGCCATTAGTGTCTTTTGTCCTGTTTCCCACTCACCCACAACCAGTTAAAGCTGGCTGCCCCTCCCTGAGCCTGGTTCTGCTGGAGGTTTCGTCCTGTTAAAACAGAGTTTTTCCTTCCCACTTTTGCAAAGTGCTTGCTTATATGGGGTCGTCGGATTGCTGGACTTTATATTGACTTTACTATTTAAAGCACCTTAAGGTGACAGCTTTTGGGATTTAGCATTGTATAAATGAAACTGAACTGAATTGTTTAAGGAAACAGAGATCTTCATGGTTACACATGAAAAAATACATTTTTTTTGTATGTTTTCAATATGCCCTTTATGTAACTGCAGGACACTTTCCAGAGCCTACAAAAACATTTACTATTACACGACTGTCTGCTCACGCCAGAGGGAACAAATATGGTTGCTGAAAATAATTAGCCAAATCTCAGATCTAGAAGCATTCTGAATTGGTTCCCACAGAGTGGGGAAATACTACACGGTGTGTGGGCTGGTCATGAATGTGACCGGTTCTTTTACTTAATCTGTAACCCCAAATAAAAATGAACATGTAACAAAGCACAACCAGCTCAGAAAGCAACAGTTACTAGCAAGCTAGTTAACGAGCCTTGCTAATGTTTACAGCTATGTTTAATCACTTCTTCTTTTTTAATATCGGAAATTGTCCTGAAAAACAAAACAAAAACAGAAAACATATCAAATTAATTCTGACTGATTTTGCCAAGTCTGGTATGTGAACAGTTGCTTGAAATATTTAGGAATCACTCTTTACCAAATGAGGAAATTAGCCTCTGACACAGCATGCGTCCTGCACAGCTGTTAGTCCAAATCACTCCTGCCTTCATCCTCAGCCTGTAAGAACACGGCTGATGTTCATCGCCCTGGACGTGCAAGGCAATACAGACGCGGCAAAGTCTCTCTCTTCACTGGAAGACTTCCTTTGGTCTCGGAGGTGTCCAGCCAGTAATGCTTATGCACCTCAGGTTGCCTGCTTGTCTGGGTGACTCTTTAACTTGTGGAATTTGACACTGTCCAGCTTCTCGAACCTCTTGTCACAGAACTCACAGGTGAAGTTGTAGTGGGCCTCTGGAGTGTGTTTCTTCATGTGCCAGTTCAGGGATGCGCGCTGGCGACACTGGTAGCCACAGATTTCACATCTGACAGATGATGACGATGACGTGGGTGACAAGATGTATGTGAGAATGTTAATATTTGGGGCCATGTAATAAATTTAGCTCCCAGAGAGACTAGTGACTCAACAATTGCTCCACATTTTAATTCCAATATAAAGCAACAGTGATCTGAACTTCTCAGTGTTTAATTACTAAAAAGAGTAACAATAGGATCTGTTTGAAGCATTAGTAACTTACTGGAGTGGTGTTTCTCCTGTGTGCGTCCGCCTGTGAACCTCCAGGTGATTTTTGCGTTTAAATGACTTTCCACAAGTCTCACAGATAAAATCTCTAACGCCTGTAGGAAGATTCATGTTTACATTTGGAAGTATATGCGGATAACACGCAGGCAATACACAGGGGTGTCTTTTGCGAACTCACCAGAATGGATGATCATGTGGCGATGCAGATGGTTCGACAGGTAGAATTTCTTTCCACAGCCAGGGTGGGGGCAAACCTTTGTCCTTCCTTTCCTGTGAACTAGGTTCACGTGATTCTACAGAGAGCAGACATTTAGAGCTCGCGTGTAGAAACAGAAAAAGCTCAAATGCAGAGCACGACTAATTAACTTTACCTGAAAGCTGCTAATTGCTACATAGACTTGACTGCAACCCTCGTACGGACAGTGGAACATCTTGAGCATCCCATCAGCCTCGATCACCGGGCCTCGTCTGCTTCTCTTTGACCTGACATTGCAAAAAGGGGCACAGTGGACTGAGCGGCACACTAAGGAGACCAACTTAAAACAGTGACCTGATGACAATGGCATTCTCTAATTGCTTTTAAGATGATGTTGAGTACGTGAGTCTCAAACCTGCTCAGACTCCTCTGCAGCTGTCTGTCACTGCCCAGCTCCAAAGTGTCAACACTGGGCTGCAGCAGTTGTTTGTCAGTCATACCTGCAGGGAAACGACAAGTAAATTCTTTTAGAGAAAACATAAAGACTCCCATTAGTCAAATCTGAGTGCTGGGAAGAAAATTCAAATCATTTAAGTCAATATCCAAAGTGTAAAGAAAACAAAATGCAAATCAGTGCACATTACACTCAGCTACTCTTTCTTGGTATTAGGTGTTGGCTGGATTTAGTCAGAAACTATCAGACTGGTGCTGCATGTTGCAGGAGAGCAAAAGGGATTCACACAGGTAATCTAGAACTTCCTGTTTTACAAAGTTCATGCCCACTGCGAGCAGTGGCGCTAAAATGCATGTGATTTAGACATATATACACTGGCATGAATTTATATAAATTTATATAAACATAATCAAATATATGCTTATATAACTTGAATTGACACATCTCAGTAGCACGAACATATCATAACATTCAAGTTCTGTGTTTTATTCACATGGAAATCAATGGACGGGATGTTTACATGAAACAGGTATGATTCAAATCTATATAAATATACTTCTCTGGAGTTTGCTGACACTAAATAAACCCAAAACAAAAAGAGGCACTTTATTGCATGTCCAGTGATGTCAGTTATGGACATGTGACAGTCTCTCACAGAGTCAGCCAGCAGACTTAGTGAAGCCGATTACTGTAAGCATCTTTTAAAAGTGGAAATCATTCCCAGAATGGATGTGATTCCTAATAGAACCTAAACTTTCACAAAATGCTTACAGTTTTCAAGATGCGCACAGTTGAATATTTTAATATTTAATTGCTGTGTTTTTATTAGGAACTTACAACAACTTACAACTTCAAAACTTCTTCAGAGCTTTTATGCTCATTTTTTAGCAACAAATGTTACATTTCAAACATAAAACATCAGATAATTTTAATTATGCTTTATTTATTACAATAAGACTGAACACTTTGAGTATCAAATGATCATCAAAAGACTGACAGATATAGGAACATTTCATCTCAAAGTCCAGAAATTTCGAGTTCCAAAGTAGCGCACCTGTCATGGAGTCCTCATCCTCTGCTGTTCTGATTTTCGAGTCAGCCGTGCACACCTGGTTGTAGGTGACGCCCCCAATGACGGTGCAGGTGACTTCCTCCACATTTCCGCCTCCCATGTTGAGTTGGATTCCCTCGGATGCCAGGGCTTCGTAGCTGGGGCCAGTGATGATAATTAACTAGGAACGATGGGAAATGTAGTTTATGAAAAAGAGTAACACACTCCACCTGCAGTCTTATTTCTGTGAGATACTCGTTTACCTACCTGTGAGCCCTCCAAAGCCGTCCTCTGGTCAGGAATCTCACAGCCGGTCACCACCGTTTGCAGAGTCTGAGGCTCAAACAGTTCGCTCTGCTCTTGGACCTGCATGGTCGGTGGGACTGACAGTTCTGTCTGAGCACTCAGGCGCACTGAGCCACTCAGGCTCTGCGACAGCACCAAGTCCTCATCAGACTTGTCAAGTTCATCAGCTAAGGATGCCGTCATAACGCACTCGTAATCGTGCCTAACAGTCCTGACTTCCTCTTCTGTGAGGCGTTCTTCTTCCCCTCCATCCTTACCTTGCCTCAGATCTTCAGTCTCCTCCTCTTCCTCTGTGGGGACGGAGTGAAAAGCCGCTGTGAGGGAGCCTTGCTGTCGCACCATCTCCACTTCCCAGATAGGCTGCCCTGTCAGCGGAGCATCCTTGGAAGAGGCCAGTACGCTGGCTTCAGGGGTTGGAACTACAACCTCTTCTACCTGGCTTACAGCTTCCTGATGTTCCTCAGAAACATCCACATTTTCTCCCACGTCTACAAAAAGAAAATGATTAATAAAAGGGCAAGTTGGTCATTAAGAAATGTAGGATTTACTGAAGTCTACACAACAAAACAAACACTTACAGTACGATTCTACACACCTTTCAACTGTCTGTGAGCCTCCTTCCTTCTCTTCCGGCTTACTATGTTTTTTGCTACAGACACGTCTGTTTTGACTGCACACTCTCCATCGCTGTCCCTGTTCACTCCCTCCTCATGCTCAGAGTCACTTGCCTCCCCCAGAGGTGAGAAAAGGTATTGCACAAACGAGTGGTTGCCTTCACATTGCCAGACTGCAGTGGTGGAGAAGTTGGACTGGGTCTCTAGAGCTCTAAGCTGGGGCTCGTGTGGGCAAGAGTGCGAGTGCTGCTGGTACCAACACACCAGGCTCTGGAGGCTGGACACACATTGCTTCCTGCCTGAGCGTATATGCCAGGGTGCGGGGTGGGGGGCATATGAGATGGATGATGAATGGCAGATTAATTTTTGTTGGATAAACAGTTTATAGAATGAGATTAACCACATATCAACTAAGACTCAACACGTGCAGTAATAGCGTACATGAAAGTTGATTCCTTAGCAAAGAAGAATAAATGTTGAGTCAGTGTAAACATCCATAAAGCAAAAAGATTTAAATTTGGTCACAGTTGGCTTCAAGGTGACCTTTCTTTTTGCAGAAATGCTGCCTATTTTAGATCACTCCATGGAAGTCCTGGTCTAACATAACTCTTGCACTAGATCTCCTCCACTGAAGCAATGCTTCAAGTACAAGTTCACTTTGGTGAAGCAGGGATGGAAATGAGGCAAGTACTGCAGGTAGTGAAGAACAATATTGCCCTAAGCAGCATGATGGCACAACAAGTGCCAAAGTGCCACAGATCAGGAAATATCCTGATTTCTGATTATTGAAGGATTTCTCCATGCAGCACCACAGAAATGAGCATGCTTCTCAGGCTTTGACATGGAAGACATCTTCCAATGTTTGAAAGTGTCTTCTGAGTTGCAGACTTGGCTCTAATGACTGGTGAACGTCTGATCAGTCTGACACAGATATGACTGTTTGCTCTATGCCACAGGTTTGAAGTAGATGGATAATTTGAAGATGGAGGGTGCAAGCGTGCAGAACAAGACACCTACGGTGTGATCTAAGAATAGTAGCAGCACTAAAAGAGGTGCACAAAGAGATCAATCCCCTTGAAAAGGAGACCAGCCGAAATTTAAAGAAGTTCTAGTTGTTTGACTGCTTTGATTACATTTCACATACAATTATGTAATTAATACTATTTTTATTTTTTCATTTTTCATAACATGTTGATAATGTTGAAAACTTGATTTTTAGTTATAAAACATTAGAAAATGCAGTAACATTTGCATTCACACTTAAACATTATGAGAAACATTTCATGCATATCCGCTTTAGGATAGGGATTTGTGTTGGGATGTGGCACTGTACTCAAGTTTTATGTTGAATAAGTAAATAAATACTCACACACTGCTTAAAAAATAATGACAAATGTGTAATACAATACTCATTTTAAGTTATAACCTCAAAACTGTTCTTCTGGATCTTTGTGAAATTTTGGATCTTTATTGTCTGTGTATTTAACTTGATGCAAGCACTTTTGTCTAGAAAACATTTAGGCAAGCTCCAGTTTGATACACCAAATAACTGAGCCGCTTTAAACAGACTTCATTCCCAACCTCAAACCCTACGTGCTTAATTTGGAAATATTTCCATGTAATAATGGCTCCACACACCTCTTTTCTGTTTTGCCGAGACTTCTGGGGCAATCTTCTTCCTGCAACACAGAAACACATCATTTGGAAAAAACAGATTAGTCACAACAAACAACCAGTACTTATCTAAAGTTGAACTATTGTGCTTTTGCTTGCTTTTTATCATACTGTTACAATGGTGGGTACTCGTATTAAATATGATGTTACAAATTGCAACATTTATTTCAAACCTTCCGTTTGCTATATGCAGCAAATCAGGAAAGAGTTGGCTTAAGGGGAGGGGGAGTGAGAATGAACAGTGAACTAGGACATAAACAAAGATTATTTTTGAACAGTGAATTATGAAAATATACCCTCGTGGAGTCCAGTTATAACAGTAAGTGCCCTTTAAGATTAAAACTAGCACAAATGTGAAGAGCAATGTCTGACAGAAGAAAACAGCTAGTCAATATACCACTCTGATTAGATAACGTGTCTGCAGCACATTCCTACCCGCAGTATTTCTGCTGGTATTTTTCTCCATAGGTGGAGTTGAGTAGGATGAGATATTCTGCCAGCCCGGCGTCGCTCAGACCGGTCCGCCTGCGGAGATCACTCCACAGCTTGTGCGACTCTCCGAGGTACACCCTCCTGACATCGTACTTCTTTCTGGATTCCAGCCGCCTCTGCGCTCGGTCGGAGTCTGTGAGCCTGGGTCGCCCCCTACAGCGCCTCAAAACACCCTTTCCTTGCTCCCCGGCTTGGTTTGTGTCCAGGGGAGCCTCCACTTCTGCCAGCTGATGCGCCATCTTGGCCATAACAGCTGATGCTTTGATTATCCGACATGCCGGAAGTTGTGTAAGGACTCGCAGGAAACACTGATATCAATGCATTCTGAGCTCGTCTTCCTCGCGCTATAGATTCATAAACTTTGCGTTGGCAATATCTAGTTTTTCCTTTTAAGCTAGGGGAAGACATCGGTGAAATGCTAATAGAAATATGAACCGTGTGGACCGAGCGGAACGTTACAATGGACACAATGCGTTGCATCCGGACTACAGTAGCACGAACACCATCGTGCACCATGTAAACAAACGCGGGAAGCTTGAGCCAGAGCATCATTTTTGGTTAGTAAAGCGTTGATTGTGGGATTGTGACACATGGCTGATATTTTGTCGCTCGTTTTTCGGACGTTTATGTCACAATCCGATTTAAAGAAGGACGTCAAAGTTATTACTCCGTCACCAACGACCTGCAGCACCCTGGTGGTCGGAGACCACAGCCTCAGCCGCTCCGTGCTGCTTTTGGCTTCCGTCACAGCTGCCGCGGAGATGGGCATAAAAGTGGTGTTCTTTACCCAGACTCAGATCCAGAGCCTTCCACCGTCTCTGCAGAGATGTGTTCCCAACCTGAGCCCAGAAAGTCTAAAGGTAGGGGTCGTTTTATGTTTAAACGGTGCCCAAATTCGCAAAAGCTTGTTTTTTTCACTACTCGTGATAAACAACATTTTAGTAGCCCAGGTGCCTTGTGTGTTAGTGTTTTGAGGGTTGTTGTCATGGAAGTTTTTTCATCTTCCAACATAGGTGCTTGCATTTTATTTAATTATTTAGTCATTTAGTTGCAGATCATCCAATCCGTGAATGCTATTTACGTTTTATGATATGAATATATAAACGTTACAGACATTTGTAAGTGTTTAAAATGACATTTGAGCAGACGTGATACCCCTCTTTTTTTAACTCCCGTTTTTATTGTTATCTGTTAACCTTTTTTGGGTCAGGGAAACAAATAAATATTATAAGAAATAACTGAGGTCTAGTTTAGGTTGAAAGTGGTTTAGGGTTGCAACACAGCAGAAAGACACCAGCCACTGCCATGGTTACAATTACTGTACGGCTCAATCAAAGCACATAATAATTTAATACACTTTTACAACCATGGATATGGTGCATAATTTTAACTGGTCACTGACTTGTTAATATCTGTTATATCAATATCTTTGATTGCAGTTAGAAAATTAGAAACTCACATGTAATCACAAGTAATTGAACAATTGAGCATTTATTACCACGTGTCACGTGGAGCTGGATAAAGCAAAAATCACTAGTATTATAATTGTGTTTTAAGCCTTTGTAGATGAAATGGAGCAGGTTATGATTATAATACAAAACAGGCAACAATGCCATAATAATTTGCTGATCAATTATTAAAATGTCAAAACAATTATTGCCTGAAAAGTTACCCAGCAATTAAAACAAAAATGTAATTGTAGCCCCAGATTTAAAAAGTATTTTAGGTGTGATAAAATTAGGTGGTTAAATCAATAATCTACCATGATTTATTTAGCTTTTCATTTTTTGTGTGTTTATGTATTTATCATTATTATTATTGTTGTTGTTATTAATAATCTATTTATTTATATATTTTTTGTCAAAGAAAATCAAGTTTTCCTATCCCAGGACAGTGGAGGAACTCCTCCAGCAGGTGGCTAGCCTTCATGAGCCTACCAACACGTCCCCTACACCTCCTTCACTCATCATAGTCGACAGACTCGAGAGCTTCCTGTCTGGTCCTGGGGGCAGCAGCCAAAGTGGATTTCACCCTGGGGAGAGGTCTTGCGCTGCGCACATTGCTGCGCTGCTGTGTGACACTGCTGCCTTTCTCACGCAAGTCCTGGAACAGCGGGGTTCAAGTTCAGCCCCCTGCCGCATTATTGCCTCTTTCTTGTCGGAGGTGAACGCTGGTGGGGATCCATCTGGAACAGATCCTATCCTTGATGTACTTGACCGCTATTTCCAGGTACGCTGTACTCTGGACCAGGACAGCGGCTATGAAGCTACAGCAGCTGCTGTACAGGAAGTGTGGCACATTTACCTTTCTGGGAGAGGAATCACAGACCCTTCTTTTACTGAAGACTATAACGACAGGCCAGGTGTAGCCCAAGAGTGGAAGCTCTTCATTTTTCCTGATGGTTTAATGGAGTTTAAGTTGGTCTGAGAGAAATTTTGTGTAGAGACGGTAGTCACAGCTACATTACAGTGTCACAGGATTATCAAAAAATGGGGGGAAAAAGCTCTTCCTTTCAGATATCAGGTAAAAGGACCATAACAGCTGTAACAGTACAATATTTAATGAGTTTGAATTTTAAATGACATGAAGGTTAATCAAAAACATTAACAGTCTTTACAAAGACGTTTAAGGAATGTGAATGTCTTAAACTAAACAGTGGTTTTCCAACATTTTTGGCTGAGAGTGCCTTAATAACAAGTCAAAATGACACAGAGCAAAAAGTCTCTAAAACACATTGTAAATTCCAATAAACACACAGTGTAATGCTTTTCTGTTTGTCTTTCTTTTATCATAATTTGTGAAACTCGAGACTTCAGTAGCTGATATCACATTCAAATAAATTACAAAATGAAAAAGTTTCTCTTATTATGTATATTTAAGCATAAAGAAATACACATTGGGGAGTTCCCCCTAGTAAAGAGCTAGATCCTGTTTGTAGGGGAAAAGACAACTTTATTATAGAAAAGCTTTCGCAAACTAACTGAAAGCTAGCGAGTTGTCAGTTTTTGCGCTATAAAATTTGTTTTCCTGCCATTTCACACTTTGCTGGACTAAAATAATTCAACAGTGTTGAGAATCGTGCTTTTAGAGTAACTACAATTTCAGTTGCTAGATGTTATTGAGCAACAAAATCAAACAAGGATGTGCAAAAGTATGGAAATCAATTTTTTGGAGTGATTGATGAAAATGGATATTGGCTTAAAATGTCCCCACGCCTTGCATTAGTAGTGGTTACTAGATTTCTTTTACTTCAAGATCCAAGGTTTTCTTGGAAATGGCAGTAATTTACAGATTTGATCATCCTCTCAAACAATTGTGATAAAAACAGAAAACAAAAACTGTATTATTATGTACAAGTACAGTGAGTTTCACACTTGGATATGATCCAAAATATCCAAAAGTTCTTAAATTTTAAAAAACCTCAAATGAACACCTACAAATAACATATTAAAAATATATATTACTTATCAAAAGCAAAGCCAAAATGCAGGAGCAGTATAGAAAGACTGAGTACACCTGTCACTTAAAGCTCGAGAACTCAGATCAATTCAATTATATTTTTATAGCGTCAAATCACAGCAAGATTGCCTCATGGCCCTTTATATTGTGGGGTAAAGACCCTACAATAATACAATGGAGGTTCCATTAACTGAAAGAGGGCATGCTTTTTCATAACTGCAGATGGCTGCCAGATTTGCCATAATTATTTTTAAAAAGACAGAGAGCGTTATAGATTTTAGCAAATGTTAGCCAAGCTAAGTTTATTTGTCGTTTTGGAATAATATACACTTGATGCTGAGTAATCTGAGTTTGAAAAAAAACAACACAACTTTCTTTTTCACAGCAGTGATGATGAAAAATTAAGTAGCAACAGCTGTGATGACGAGCTTGTTCTTGCACAATGATGATGTTTGTACAAAGTTTCTTCTGGTAATTGGATGATTGAGTACGTAGGTGCTATTTCACAGTTTAATGTCGGTAATGATACAATTTATCAAAGATTGCCGAAACTTGAAGTTTGACTTTATAACAATGTAAAAAATGTGAAAGTCGCATTACTTCTAACAAGAAGACATAACTCCTACTGCTTTGTTCACCTAAAATTCTGTTATGCTGCACGGAAAGCATTATATAGAGAATGCTGCTCTAACCAAGCAGCATGAACTGCTTTAAGCAAGTTCATTTTTGTCTGTGTAGCTTTTGTGATGTGTGAATTAGGGTGCTAAACGGTGCCACATGCTGAGAAATATAAAAGCTCTATCAGCTGAAAATTATATACCTTAAACATGATATGAAAACAAAAGTATGCTATCAATTAATAAGGAGAATGGTGTTAGCTGTGCCAAGTTTGTACTTCTTGCTCCTTTGCACCTCTGTGAACCTACAGGTTTTTTAACACTATTAACACTTACTTTTGTGCAGTCTTTCACAAGAATACCCCGTATTCATTAAATGCTATAAAAGGAAAACTGCTATTATATTGGCAATAGGTTATGAATAACTACTTCCTTATTTACCATCAATAAACAGTAATTAGATAGCAAATTAATTATATTTGTAGAATATGGTGCAGACTGCAGCATCAGAAAGTGCTTTATAGTGACTAATAAAGAACCAGTCTGCTACCAGTATGCATGCTAATAAGAAACCTGTTAATGGTCAATATGTATGCCTTAACATGAAGCTTTACAAAATTCTTCATGGTGGAGAAACTCAAGAAGTTCAATCCCTCAGTGTCCTGTACAGAGTTCTTTAGCTTACACTGTGGTGTCAGTCACCTCCCCAGTTACTTTTGTAACAGTTGATGGGAAGCCATGTTGCCTTGGGTGAATATCCAAATTCCCTTACAGAGTCTGTTTTAAAACAGTTTAGCTTCCTCTCAGCCATCACCATGGACAGGGTACTGCCTCACCAAGAAGGGTTTCCTGTGAGCAGGGATCATGTTCTTGTACTCGTTAGTGTAGACGGGCACTTTTCCATTTTCATCAACTCTGCTCATGGGGCTATAGTCCATTGAGACCCCAGAGTCTGCCACTGCCATGTAGGTGTACCCGGGGCCCTTGGCCATCCAGGCATGGTTTGGGTACTCAAAACTGGACTGGGAAGAAATGCAACCTGATCCAGAGCTTTGAGGCGCTGATCCCAGGTCAGAGTGAGATTCACACAATGCTGTATTTCCAGAGGGAAAAAGAGCCTCAAGGGGCAAGGCTTCCTCAAGGTTGCTATCCACGCGCTCATCGTTACTGTTGTTGTTGGCACTGAGGGTGACGTAGGTGTCTTGAGACTCCAGCAGAGAAGACTGCGAGCAGGGAACCTGGTGCTGGTGGAGTGCCCGCAAGCGGTCCAGTAACCAGTGGTGGTGCGGTGCGGCTCTTTCCCCATCTGTCTCGCCATCTAAATTGTCTTTTAACAACAGTGCTCTCTCTTCAACCCCATTCCTCAATTCCCTGCCCTCATTCCTGACTGCACTCAAAGCTCTAGAGGCCTTGGGTGGCAGAGGTGGAGAGGGCAGTGAGGGGCATAGGCTCAGTTCTGAGAGTACTTCCAGAGGAGAGGGGCATTCTTCTGAGTAGATGAAAGCTGGCGTCAACCACAAACCTCCATTGGTTTGCCCTAACCACTCCTATAGAAAAACAAAAAGAATATGATGGTGTTGATGTGAGCATGTTACATTAAGCTCAAAGTGTCATTGTGCCAGGCTAAGGCTCAGTCTGCATGGCTGTAGACTCTTAATATTTTTCTTACCTGAAAGTTCCCACCATAAATGGTAAAAAGACCCTGAAATTTGCTGTCAGGAGTTGGAATAGCTGGCCAAATCTTCTTTATAAGGAACCTAGAAAAGGAACAGACTCTTAAGATATATTTCACAACTTGTGTTTTCTGTTATTGCCACTTAAAATTCTTGAAGGACATTTTTTGAGACCAGACAGTAAGCAATCTGTTTGTGTGGGCCAGGCTGACTGACCTATGATGGGACAGGAGCATAGCAAGACACAGGACAATGAAGATGAAAGAGATGATGAGCGTCAGGGAGATGATGAGTGGATCAAATTCTAGGGGAGGAACAGAATGATCAATGTGTGTTAGATCACTGAATACGGTAAAAAAAAAAACCCATGGCATCATTTAGTCCCTTTCATGAGTTGCAAGTGCTTTTGGGGTACATAATACATTTTTGTTATGCATTTTGATGTGAATAACCACCTGTAGGAAGAGTTTCCATGAACACTGGGTCACTCCAAGCACTCCAGTAGCCATTGTAGCTAACTCCATCCAGTTTTACACGGACTTGAACCTTGTACTTTCTACTGAACTGCAGGCCTCTCAAGATATATTCTGAGCATGCCCGGGCCACTTCAACCTGCAAAAAAGCCCCAAAAAGTCCATGTGCGGCCATCATTAAACCTGCTGCTCAGAGTTTAATGTTCAAATGGGTGAGGCTGCTTTACCTGCCCAATGTGGCTGTCAGCCAGAGAATAGAAGACCTCATACATCATGCTGTCATCCATGTACTTCAGAGGAGGTGGCACCCAGCTGACATTCAGCTGGCCTTGCTGACCTGTGCTGCTCACTGTTACATTAGCAGGAGGATCCAGAAGAACTGCACACAGACATAGAGTTGCATAGCAGTTAAGGGAAGACTGTTCCCTGCAAAGTCTCACTTTGAAACACTTCCCCTCAATCTATAGGTACCTTGATGCAATGCTGCATGCATACTTAGTAGAAATGGGCAGATGATGGCAGTTATTTCAACCTACAGTACACAATTTTGTTTTTAGGCACTCAGCAGGTGCATAGCCCCTTTAACCATCACTTTGAACCATGTTAGTGCAGAATGTAAGGCACAAATACTTAAAAACGTATTTAAAAAGCATTAATCTAGTGCTAAGCTTTGCAGAAGTTGTTGGCAGGAGCACCGTTTGCAGAAAAAAAACATCACTTACAGACGAGTTCGATGAGGAGGCTGCGATTGTGTATCAGTATTCCCTCCCGATGAACTTGGATGTCCATTTGGACAAACATCTGAATTCGGTTCAGATGGCATACAATCAGCATTTTCCCACCTGCTGCAGGGACGGCACTGAGGGGGCACCTGCTGCTGTTTTCATTTCTGCTCAGGATAGAGGAAAATGGGAACATTGTGATAATAATATTGTATTTTAGTTTTTGTTTTGTAAACAAATCAAGCATTTGGATTATTTTTTAATAATAGGCTCTGGAACTGAAGCGGTAAAAAAAAACCCTAAAAAAGTATAAGGGGTATCTCCTGAAACCACCCTGAAATACTTTCATTGTAGGTTGTGTAATATGAAAAGAGATAAAAGGAAAAATCACCACATAGACTCATTTTATCTAATAATAAGTGTGACTTACTGGTAGGTGTATGTAAAGGAGTACTGATGCACAGAGCCAGCTCTCTCCTCATCTTCCTCCCAGAAGCACGTGAAGTCCTTCCTCCCTTCAGCAAAGCATTTGGGGGTTTCTGGTTCTTCTTTCAGGAGAATGGACACTGAGGGTGGCAAATTGGAAATGTGAGAGCACTATGTGAAATGGCATGATAGGAGCACACTAACGCCTTCCTGAAAAGTTCCAGAAAAAAAACAAAACCAAAAGATGCCTTACCTTTCTCCTCGAAATCTCGAGCGTCTTGGAGGGTGGAACCCGCTCGCGCGATGCAGGCTATCGCGCAAAGTGCCAACAGTCTACTCAGAATCTCACATGTCATCATGTCTTCTCGGGGAACAGAACGACCTCGGCCCTCTATTGTCCACCTGCATCACCGGAAAACAACCTGCCACAAACACATCTGCCGCAGCTCTCTCCTCGCTTGTTTTGTGTTTCGATACCATGCATAGCGCTGCGCGGTTATTACGCGCCTGCTCGTGAGCGATAAGGTGCTTATACGCCGAGCTGTTTACTTTCTCCTTGAGTGAGAACAGAAGAGGTGGGGCAAATAAAGTCTTTCAGAACTTTTTGGCATGGTGGGCGGGAATCACGCGCTCATTGATGTTTACAACATGTTTGCGACGTCTGAGATCTGTATTGCGTAAAGGCGCGCAGATAGAGAGTTCGATCGATAGATAGATGGTTATTTAGATGGATAGATAGATAACAGCCCTTTTTGAGGAAATGGTGCGCAAACACTGACTGGCCCGAGGAGGTGGTCTGTAGTCCCCTGCTGTCTCCTGGGACAGTTTCATTCCTGCATGTGCTCATGTAACAGAAACCGCTGAGTACCCACTCACACTCTGTACGAAGCAGGCCTAAACGGTTCCTTATCTACTCACTGCACCCCCGTGTTTTCTTGGTTTGGCTAGTATTATCAGAGGTGCAGACAGCCCTGTTTCTTCACCCAAGATAAGTAGTCTCAGCCCATCCCCGTCAGTTTAAATGCAATTCAGCACGTGTTTACATCACTTACAAAGGGCAGTATGATGACTGTGAGATGGGCACCGACGTAAAGAGCTACGTTTTGTTTAAATAATGACACATTTGCATACATTTGCTCACTTCAGTTTCACATCCCTTCCAGTCAGCTAAGTGAGAATTCTATTTAGAAGCAGAGGCCTCCCTTGCATAGGGAAGGGAAGTTGTGTCTTATGGCAGGAAGAAGACATCTGTATTGTTGCGGAGGACAAGGGCAGAATGTGGTTTCTCTGTTTCTTCAGATAAAACAGATGTTTGGGGTTAGGATGTGTGATTCCTGGTCATAAATTAAACCTTAGATGTAGCCATGACCGCAAAGACACGTGTGCAGGGTTCAGAACTCATTTATGAGCTGAAGAGACTATTGTGCTCCCCCCGTCTTTTTTGTAGTGAATATATTCTTTATTTTCATAAACAGATTTCTACATTTGTCCTTGTTTACAAGATGCACTTTTTTCTTTCCAAACAATGGGTTCACCCTGCACATTCAGAATATATAGTAAACAGCACAAAGGGTCTAATCTCCCATCTTTTAGAAAGCTATCAATCAGGAATGTAAGACATTAAAATATATATGCCATAAGCATAAGAAAGAAAGAAAGAAAGAACATCTCTAGGACTAAAAGCTGAGGTTCAAACCTGTTTGCACAAGAGCGTCTGAGCACAATGGCAGATACCTGCTGAACTAAAATGTGATATCAGTGGACAGAGCAGAACAGCATGTTTCAAGCAGCAGTCCCCATCAGAAGCTCAGTAAGAGAAACATGGTTTTTGCATGCCATTTTAATACACTGCAAAACTGCATGATATAATACAAATAGTGTTATGAATTACTGATCTTGCACACAACTTCCCTATTTTAGACCCCTGCATCAAAGCGCAGCATGCCACAGACACGTGATATGATAACATCTAATACCTGTCAAACTATATCACTATTCAGCAGCACATGCTGACACGAGCGATAAGTGGCCGCAGGCTCGTACAGTAGCAGGGAGTGGGCTGACCAGCAGTTAGCAGTGTGAGGCTGCTATCGCTGTACAGAGGCTATGGTTAATACTAACTGACAGTCAACAGTCTGCAAAACAACAACACACAATTCTTGTATTCCCATCCCTGATTTGTGGTGAAATCCAAAAGACGCTCCAAATTTCAATCTTTCCCATCAGGATGACGTTTTCAGGAGGGTCAAACTGACCTTTCAACACTGAAATCTTGTCCAAACAGCAGGAACAAAACAAGATGTATAAAATACAATTATGTGGAGTCATTCTAAAACTGCATTTTATTCACATTGATTTATAACAGTAATGGGGAATAAAGTGATGCTCTGCACCGGCTCACTGTTCCTCCTGATAGTTGCAACAGCACGGTTGGTGTCCGGACTTATCGTCCTCACAGATCAGTGGTTGTCCCCCTTTCTGGGCACAAACACACATAATGTGCTGCACTTCTTGAAAACAGTCGTGTCAGTAACAAACAAAGGGAAAAAAAGATAATTCACCACATTGTAACTGCTCACCTACTAAACACAGTACCATGCTACAGTTAAGGGAGCAGTATGTGTGTGTTTGTGTGTGTGAGACAGAAGGTGGACAGAGGACATGTCACATGAGGGGCTTGCTGACACTAGTACATCACACTGTGTGGCAGACCTGACATTTAGTAAACAGCAAGAAGAAGAGGTGAAGGGAAGCTCTAGACTGGAGTAGACTGGTCACACGTGTTTGTACAGTAGTTATTACACTTCTACTGACTTACTATATTCTAAGTGAGTCTAAGTATGTTTTGAATATGAAGTTTAGTATATCGATGTCTTTATGCTTGGCTAAGTTAACCAGCTCTAGGCAGTAGTTTTACTTACCATATGCAGCAGTAGTACTTTTTTTTTTTTTTTTACTCCTGACAAGAAAGCAAAGTTCTTGTCAAACTTGCCCTTGAGGGTTGGCAATGCTGAAAACTTTCAGCACGCTGTGCAAGACTCCTTCATGTTTCCTTCCTTTAATCAGTCCCTAGAGGGGAGCATCCTGGACAAGACTCATTAAGCACAAAACGTCTCGGAGCTGCTAAAATCCATCAGAAATCAATACCTTAATAAATATTAGACCGAAGACAAGTCCTATTGGAACTTGACATTACTGGTTTCTACAGTATAACACATTTAAACAGTTCATCGATCAAATCAAAAATTTCAAGATAAACTGATAGCTAGCTTGTTGCTGTCTATAAAAATATTTGTCTAAGAAAACTGAATGCACTGAATAAATGTTTCACTAGATTTCACGTGGTAGTTAATGGGGCTACAGCAGTCAAAGAGGTGTATGTGGCGGCTTAAAGTCTGCAGGCTTAAAGTCTCCCTTAAGAGAAAGAAAGTGACAGAGTGGGTCTCTTCGAAGGAAAGACAGGTCTGAGGAGGAGGAGGATGTGCTGAAGATTATCTGTGCTGTGTGGATGGGGCAGAGCTCGGTATGGCTCAAGTGAAAGGGGAGGTGCGGCACTTTTCATGGTTGAGGCACAGACAAGTTATTCTTCAGTGTGTGTGTGTGTGTGTGTGTGTGTGTGTTGGGAGACTAAGAAGGCAGATGGTTTAGCAAGCACAGCCCCCGTGGCTCTCTGAAGGTGAGTCTTTAAGGCCCTGGTTGCTGTGGTTGGCTATGAGGTTGGCGTCTCCTTCCATGCTCTCGTTCATCTTCTCACAGATAACATCCACTAGACGTTCAAACACCTGCTTGACGTTGATGTTGTCCTTGGCACTGGCCTCAAAGAACTGAAAACCTGACATGAAGCAAAGTCAAAAAGCTAAATGGTATTTCAATTCATGTGCTATGAAAAATAGATGTACTAATGTCAGAATCTACAAAAAAGACAAGTCAAACGTGTCTGCAGACTCTAAGCTAAAAAGAAATAACACTGTGACACTAACGGCTTTTACCTAGCTCCTCAGCCAGTCGCTGGCCATCCTCTGTGGGTATAAGCCTGTCATCCTCCAGGTCACACTTGTTACCAACCAGGATCACCTGAGCATTGTCCCACGAGTATGTCTTGATTTGTGTTGCCCTGAAAGACAAAACCAGAGTTGCAAAGTCTACATGATTAACAGCAGAAAAAAAATGCATATATATATAGGACACTCTGATTAAACTATTCTTACTATAATGATCAAAGCATATGTATATACATATGTGTGCATGAACTGTATCTCTTAACGGGTAAGCCAATCAGAATAACATACAGTGGTCCCTCGTTTATCGCGGGAGTTACGTTCTAAAAATAACCCGTGATAGGTGAAATCCATGAAGTAGCCAACCTTATTTTTTACAATTATTATAGATGTTTTAAGGCTGTAAAACCCCTCACTACACACTTTAGACAGTTTTCTCAGACAGGCATGAACATTTTCACTTTTCTTTCTTGTTTAAACACTTGAAGTTCAAACCTTGCAGACAAATAAGTCCAGTATTATAGAATGAAACCAAAGGCACCCGCAGGTGATGACGTCTCGTCGACATTGTTGTGTTTGTTGGGGAGAAAACTTACAAACACACAGTACAGCACTTCAGAGTCATGTTGCTAGCGATCGAAGATTTATGTAAATTTGACAAGCTGAACGCATTCTGTACTGTGCAGGAGACACGGCACGAGATCAACTGAAAATAGTCAACAGCCAATCAGGATGCAGAACACAATGCGCTGTAAAAAGGTATGCAAAATTGCACACACACACAAAAATAAAATCTGCGAAACAGCGAGGTGAACCGCGTTTTACCGAGGGACCATTGTATACGCAAAACATTGTTACATATACAACAACTATTAATATCTATATGTTAAAAAAAACGATTTATTATAAACCCCACTGTTTTACATCTTCATATACATCCTTTTCATTCTGTTATCTCCTTGCCAATGCAGTGTTGGGTCGCCAGCGCCCAAAGCCAAAGACATTTTAGCAACCATCACGACTGAATGAACCCTTCAGCAAGTAATACTACATTTTATCTAAAATTTTTCATTTTAAATATTTTGTACTTTTTGCTAATCATTCTTGTTTTGAATAAAGAAGAAAAAAGATATATAGGGCGAGTTTTTCCTAGTGTCAATAAAACTGTTGTTTTGAAAGCTAAATGTTTTCTCTTCTTTCTTGGTAAAGGATTCCAACTGCACAAAAGTTTTCATTTTATAATGCACCAAATGTATTGATTATGTGACATGTCCCTGATACCAACCCACACAGTCCCAACCCTCTTTAGTCTGAGGACGGGGCATCCATGATTCCCACATTTTGAATCATCAGTCACAGAACAGTTTTCCACTTGACCTCAGACTGCCCTGAAGAGGTTTAGGCCAATCACCTGCCAGCCGCATGACAGAGATTAAACTGCATATAAGGACGCAGTGAAGAATTGTGTTCACAGAGAATAGTATTCAGAATTGTTCCTGAGATCATAGAGTTAAACTCCTAGTTATGCCTGTTGTTAATGACGTTTTTTAAAATGCATTTGAAATGTATTTGAAATGCATTTCAAATACATTTCAAATGCATTACTGGTCTCTCATCTCATCTCATCTCCAATGAGCATTTTTTTTCTAAAAGCTATATGATTTCTCAGTTTCAACAGTTTATATGTTGTCTTTGTACTTTTTGTATTGTCTACTGTACTTTGTACTACTTTCAGTTAAATATAGACTTTATTGTACATTATTTACAAATTCTTGCATTAATATAGCACGGCAATGCATTTCTCATCTAATTTGGGCTGCAACTCCAAACCACAAGAATCTAAACCCCCTGCAGGGGGTTCACCCCTCAGGCTCCTACTAGATACATTTATGGAATCAATTTCTAAATCCTGGGTGACGTCCTTCTCAAATTATCGCATTCACAACATTTTCAGAAAACTTGTCCTCTGCCCACTGATCTTGACGCTGGGATCACTGATTTTGAACTGTTTTGAGATTTTTAGTAGATATACCTACGGTATCAATTTGAAACTCCTACATCCCTTTGTTCTAAAGTTCACAAACTTCAGTGTCTACGTCAGGGTGACGACATTACGGCTGAGGGGTAAAAACCAGCTATCCAGTGCTGTTGAGTGTTTTTAAATAAACATTTTTATTTAGAATCATCCAAATATGATAAGTAGCATATTTGCTGTAGATTCACTAAACTCTTTGGGAAATCTGGCAAAAAAAATACATTGAGGTCCATACCTTGTTAGACAGTGACACAAATTTGAAGTTTGCCCACATACACCATTGCAGTGGGTGTTAAATGATCAAGATATGATTGAACTGCAGACTTCCACCTATAACTCAGCTATTTTTATACACAATACATTGTTTTCAGATGTTCAAAATGAATGGGACAAACTAACATGAATTTAAATATAAAGACTTTTTTAAACTTTGTTGAAAATCCTTTTCAGACAGTGACACCTGAAGTCTAGAACCCATGGATGTCACCAGATGCTGCCTTTACTGCGGCCACCTTCAGCTGCTCTTTGTGGATCATTCTGCATTCAAATTTTAAGTTAATAACTGGGAAGCGCTCTGCTAGGTTGAGATCATGTGACTGACTTGGCATTTGAAGTATCTCCAATTTCTTTGTGGTATGCTTCAGATCATGAGCAGTTTTCTCCTTCTCCACACTTTTCTCTTTCCATTATTCTGGTACGTTCATCTTGGTTTCATCTGTTCAGAGAATTATTTTCAGAACTGCACAGACTTTTTTTAGATTTTTTAGATGTTCTTTTGAACTTCCTCTTCTTGAGACGAACAGGAAGTTCTATATTCACATTCACCCTTCGTGAATGTAAATATAAAAGGACTTGTTAGATACCTTCTATATGTACATTCACAAAGGATTGATTGTAGACCTTGACAATGATACCTTCTCAAGAGTGTTTTTAACTTGGTTAGATGTTGAGAGGCTGTTTTTCTTAATTGTGAAAAGAACTCTCCAATCATGTATTTTGTCTTCTGTTGTCTTTCAGGCTTTTTGGTATTGCTGAGGCGGCCACTGCATTCATTATTTTGAAGAATGGCTCCTCCTAAAATAGTGCTGTCTCAGCGATAGGTTTACTTTTATTTTTCTGCCTTTTGATGGCCTCCCTCACTTGCACTGACATCAATGGCACCATCTTTGGGCCTCATTATAAGTCACGTTACTATTAAACCATTAAAGATTTTGTTTGTTCATTTCTTTCAATTAAAGCTGAAAATCTGCACTTCAGTCATATCTTGATTGTTTCCACTGTGGCTGTGTACAGAGATAAAACTACTTAACTTTGTACAATATATTATTGCTCTAACTGTATATAAAAAGGACAAAGAAGAACAGGGATGTCACGTTTACGTCTCAGTTCACAACTGACCACATGATGGCACTAACATACCAAAAACCCCTTCATGTTCCATCAACTGGCATCAACTTCACACTTTAGATAAAATACTCGAGAATGTATTTTTTTAATTGTTTTTTTTAGATAAAACAAAATTACAAATACATAATCTAATGTAGACAGTATTAATAGTAAAGCTTTTCACTCATTCCACACTTACCAGTCCTGAACTGCGTTGAAGGAGTCCTGGTTAGTGATATCATACATGAGCAGGAAGCCCATGGCTCCTCTGTAGTAGGCTGTGGTGATGGTGCGATAGCGTTCTTGCCCTGCCGTGTCCTGCAATTATACAAAAATACACAGTCCATGAAATACTTCATTCTATCTGCTTCATTCACTTTACATTTTTAAGGTTAAAAATCTCCAGTATATGATTTTAAACCACAAGGGGGCAGTATTGCCAACACTAACCCTGGACTCTTTCCAAGTAACAGTTATCTAAGGTGTCAGCTTTGACTTGACACTACACAGTCCAAGTAGAGCAAGTTTGACAGTCATCCATTACAGCATTAATGCCCTATAATTGCATTTACATCCTATAATTTAGAAATATCTTGCAGGGATGGCTATTTTAAGCAGAAGGTGGGGATAGGGTTATTTTTCATGTAATGATGCTACTAGTACTCCTAGTTTCACCAGCTTTGATGATTCTTGTTAGTACTGGTTAGGTAAGTTCTTTTCAATTGTTTTTAAGTTAAATTCAAGTCAGATTTGTATTTGGTTTTATTAGACATGTACTGGTAAATATCAGGGTAGGTCAAGGCTCTGCTGCACTCTGTGAGACCTTCATGTAGTTTTTTTCTTCCAAACCAACTGGCTGCATTGCTTCAAAATGCCATTTCTCTGCACCACACAGTCCAGGGGAAGATGGCATTTAGATACGAGCTCCTGCCACAATCATTTCTCATCACACCGGGACTTGTGGCTTGGATTACTAACCACCTGGAGGCTGTGTAATATCACAGCCAACGGCTCAGTTTATTTATTGGACAATTAAAGCATAAAATATCAAAAAGGTAGAGTGAGTTGGTTGATTATCTCGCCGCCACTCTCGTGGTTACCTGGTAACCTTTCTAAAGTCCTTAATTTGCATCAGGGGCCTGTGTGTGTCTGATGTTTTCCTCATTTTGATGAGGAGGAAGAGTGGGTTGTCCAGGTAACCAGAGGGCATTGAAGGTTATGAATGTTCCATTACAGCTAGGACTGCTCTAGGTGGACAACCAGAGCGATCCTTCTCACTTTACGAAAACAACCAACACAGAGGGCAGTCTGCTGGTAAAATCCCTCGAGCAGAGTGCTCAAGCTTTATTCTTTAATCTTTCCAGAGCCTGCTCTGTCAGAGTTTATTTTTGTTTCAGTAACGTGTGATATATCCCAGGTCCATCTTTATCTCATCCACGAAGGGATGATCAAATATTTGGCAGCATAATAGCATTACTAACCAAACAGTCAGTCTCCAAGGTTGCTACAATAAACCCCAAACAAAAGCTGCTCCCTCGTGTGCATATATGCGATGACAGATAGGGAGGAGTTTAAATTAGGCTTGTGCACAATCAGAAGCTCTGACGTCTCTGGGACCCTGATCTTTAAACATGCGTCACCTGCGTTTATATAAGCGACCGGCATGAAGCAGTGGCACACACAGGACATCATCCCCAGGGATAGCACGCCCGGGCATATGTGCGGCTGTGTAGTGCTAAATGTGCAAAAGGTGTGTGTGTTTGCTTAAAGAAAGGAAATTTATTTCCATGACATGAGAGCAGGGATGTACACAGTGTGTGTGCACAGTGTGTTCATATTGTACATGAGTTCCTGTATGTTCATGCACTGTGCAAGGGCCACGTGGTGCGTTATCAGACTACTTTCCATGATACACACAGTGAGGCTGGCAGCTGGCACAATGGCTTAATCTGCAACTCTCTTTGTCAAAGGCTCTGGTGAATTCTCTTATGTTAGGTAGCCAACTTTAATTTAGCATTCCTGAATTATTACAGAGTTAAATATTAACACGATGTAAGAGAGTGCTTGTTTTAAGACATGCCTGCTGCTCCCACACCCTTTAAATACACTACTGAGTTCGCAGTCGATCTTCGCTATGGCTCAGTGAGACGCTGATAAGGAACTTCCTCTGCTTCCTGAGTTTAGGAAATACCAGGTTTCTTTGTCATCCAACAGCACCATCAGTACTGCTGCTTCTGTAGAACCCCATAACAATGTCCTCTAATTATTGAATACAAAGTGCACAGTCAAGTTAGTTACTGCTGTTTTTTTTCTCCCTCCTGATCAGCTGTTAGACTAACACCACTAACACTGCATGTCATTTATAAGAGACACAGTTTTAGTAAATGGTAAAAATGGCCTGTATTTGTATAGCGCTTTACTAGTCCCTAAGGACCCCAAAGCGCTTTACACAACCAGTCATCCACCCATTCACACATACACATTCACACACTAGGTGACTGTGTGTTTTGGTGTGGGCTCCTCTCGGCTGCTGATTCATTCGGGTCACTGTTTGTGGATCATACAGTGGCTCACAGATTGCTGGTTTGAATGAATCATCTGTTTGATCAGCCTAAACAATGTATATAGACAGGATTTGTAGCATAGTGTGAGGGAAGGTGAGCTGCCAGGATACACCTTATAGTACAATATGAAAGCCCATTCCAAAGTTAACTTTGTTAGTAAAGCTGTCAGTGGGGCTGATCAATCATAGAAGCTGATTCCTGCTGTTTCTCAACTGCTAACTGTAAAAAGGTGGAAAAGTATCATCTCAAAAACTGGCACAGGCATTTAAAGGTACCCATTATAGTTCTCTGAAGGTGGAAGTTTAAAAGAAGAACAAAAAGAAACTGGGGTGAAACAACAGAGTTTGACTTTTTTTTTTTGCCCCAGCCCTGGTCCAACACTGAATCCTAGATTTCCCATAATGCAACTACCCATCGATCTTTTAAAAACTAGTAATCCACCCATGCCATCCTGTCACCATGTTGCAGATAAATTTGAGTGACTTAACCAGATGTTACCATATAGTTTAAAAAGTGGGGTCAGCCACTGAAGTTCCTTTTGAAGCCCCAACTCTATTTTGGCTGTTGTTACAGTGTGGGGTGGATCCTCATATAATAGTGACCTGTCAAAATGCTCTTTCATGTAATTTACTCTAAATAAACTAAAATTTAAAAAAACAAGCATAATGTTGTGTTGACGTTAATAACTGAGGCGGAAAACTCATTGGGAAAGTGTTTACTGAGGTCATAAATCAAGCGAGAAGCAGGGTTATTCTTTCAGAGACTTCAACTCAGTTTGACTTCTTTTTGCAACTACGGCAGTAGTTCCTGAAAGCCAGGGTTGTGCAACTACATTTAAATTAAATTACAATTAGAACTTCTAATGATTATGGCCAAGATGACAGAAAGAGAGACTTTAGTTGACAAAAAGTTTTCAAATGTAGAGTTATTGTGTTAAAGATTCGAGACCTTAATGCTGAACAAAATAATTATGATTTTTTTCCCCACAATCGAGCAGCTCTATTCAGAAGACCATCTCACCAACTTCACTTTTCAGACCTTCCCGGAGTTTGCATCCGCTCTACAGTACATCATCTTTTAGTTATAGTCTACAGTGCTGACCCACAGTAGACATTATACAATTAATGTAAGGCTTAACAGTTTTATTCATAATAATCAAACTGTTCACAATCTAATTATGTGTGTTTTGATATTTTTATCTTAACTGTATGACTATTAGGGGAAGTAATGTCTGCTTGCCCGTCAAAGAAATGACAAATTCATGAAAAGCATCGATAGCAAATTCTCCAAAATCATGATCTTGTGTGATAAACATGCATGACAAAATGAGTTAGCAAAGAGGAATAGTGGTGTGAATTACAGCAACAACATCAACTGTCGAACGCAACACGCAACAATACTACAAACTGTAGCTCAGAAAAACAGCTGAATCAACACCTGAAGACTTCAACAACAAGGAAGCATTATGTGCTAATGTGACTGTGGAGCTACTGTACTGTTTCAGATGGTGTTTAACTTACAAACAACACCATCACAACACCTTGCCTGCTATAAATGCTGCACACAACGTATTGCATCAGTGTCTACATGAAATGTACAGCAACTAAACAATGAATACATCTTACTTTCTCAACCTTGGAAGCAAAAGAGGAAGGAATTTGTGCCCAATTTGTCAAAACACATTTTATATTTAAATGAAGAGGACATCATAACCCACGATAGAGAACACTTTTCCACCTTGGCATCCAGGTGACACTGTAATCAGCAGATAAAGTTAGTTAAAGCTAGTGAACAGTCATGTGAACAGTAGCTAAGTATCCAGAAATTTATCTTAAGATTTAGTAGAAATTGTATCTGCTTGGACAGTGATGTCAAACATAAGGCCTGGGCCAGAATTGACCCGGGAAAGATAATCCGGCCCACTAAACGGCTTTGGAAAAAATTTTCTATTAATTGACAGAAACCTTCTGTTTTATAAATACAGCACAGTCTGGAGATTGAGCTACCAGAACTTTTTCTGTAATTTTACACATTTACCTCTTACAGCTTAAGTCCAAATCGTATGGACAGATTTCTTTCATTTACCACAGGAGCATTTCTTTAGCATGTAGAAAACTTAAGAAATACTGTTGAAACTGCATGTATGTAAATGTGTAGTTAAACTGACAGAAAAGGCAGATCCACTTGTCCAGCCCACGTAAGATCAAAATATGGCCCACGATGTAAAATGAATCTGATGTAAAATGAGTCCGATGTCCCTGTTCTAGGCTAACACGTTCACCATACCGATACAAAAGGTGGTCAAAAAAGTGTCAAAAAACATTCATACCATAACTTTTCTTAAAGGCACGGTACCACTAGATCTAAGGTAAAACAGGCAAACCCTGGCTTATAACTACAACTAAAACTGTAGTAAGCACCACCATCCATCTCCTTTAAACAAATGTTGACACTTAGCAGATGCGTGATAATGGGTAGGAAGTATAAATGCGTATAAAACATGAGGAAGTCATGCTTTTTACATTTACACAATTCACAGGGTACACTTGCACAACTGCCAAACCACAGTTTGAGAAAAATGTATTTTTAAGACTTTTGTTCAGTAAGAGGTGAAAGACTTAACATGTTCTAAACCAATAACACCTTTAGAAGTATGGAGCATCCACTCTGATTTACAACAGCTTATCACAGAGTACACATGAAGCTCCTCTTCATTCTGGCAAACAAAACAGCAGAATGAACTGATGCTGTAGCTTGGCAGAGAGAACTTCTCATTTATCTCAAATCTACCCACCCAGATCTGCAACTTGATCCTCTTGTCATTGCGGAAGACAGTCTTGACCTTGAAGTCAATGCCCACGGTGCTGACGAAAGCGGAGGTGAAGGAGTCGTCGGCATAGCGGAACAAGAAGGAAGTTTTCCCCACGCTGCTGTTGCCAATGATCAGCAGCTTGAACATGTAGTCAAAGTTCTGGTCGGCTGCATCCTTCTGCGAGGGCTGCTGCTGGAGCCGCGACTCAGTTGATGCCATCTGGAGCATTTACGAGAGGGCAAAGTCTATGTGAAAAATCAGGATAAACTAAAGCACTTGCTTGAAACATCCTACCAAAATCAACTAACGGCATCACAACTGCATTATCACATCCCTCACACTGGTTAGTGGTTACAACTAGCAAAGCAGCAGCTGCATGGACAGACAATCAACGCACAAACATAACACCTCTGTTCACAGCTCTCACACACATAGAAAAATGTTTCGTTTGCAGATTTCTACTGAGGAAAAGCAGAAATCATCATTAATTTAAAGAAGCAGAGAGGAGGAAGTGATTGGCATGTACGCACGCTGAATGACTACTTCAACTAGAAGTTGACTTGATGATGTTGTGACTTAACTAAACAAAATTGCTGATTGTATATATTTTCATTCGATGTGCCATTTATACACACACTAAAAACCTGAAAATTTCCTTTAAATGAAAGTACAGGGCGTCCTGCCATCTGTCCAATCGTTTCATTACAGCCATTAATCTCAGTGTAATCTCTTCTGGGGCAAGTGTGAGATTACCTGCCATCAAACCTTTTATTGTCAGTCAACCAAACACAGGGAGGAGGAGGGCAGAGAGCTGGCCATGTGCGTCCATTCAAACAGACACACACACACGCACGCACGCACGCACACACAGCAGATCAATCGTTGCAGCTCAGCTGTGCCTCTCTCTGGTCAGACCCGTCTCCGTGGAGACCAGACTTTGACTCAGCTGCCCGCAAGACCCATTAGCGGTCAAGGCAGTCAGTACGCTCAGCTTTTAACTGGCCAGATGGAGGTCTCCAGAGCTCAACACAGATATCTATCTCACTATCATGAGAGCTAAAGAAAACAAAATAAGGAGGAAAGAGTGTCTTCACTCTGTACTGTCAGAATAACTGCCATACAGGGCATAAGAGGACAAGTCTGTGTGTTTCACTTGTTAAGAACTCTGTCTGTATATAAGTGTAAGACCACCTTTTTAAAAGTAGCTGCAGTTTAGCTGGAGGGTTAATCCAGACTTTAAGCCTCACTTCAGTTGAGCATTTTAAATTGCCTCTGTGGGTTTTGTATTGTAAAACTGTGTGAAAGTAAAACAAGTTTTCTTTCCTGCTGAATGTGAGCCCTAGGCACACCTGCTATACCCTCTCACGATCCTTTTAAATGGAAAAATGTGTTTCTGGGTATTAAAGGTCCTGGGCCCCACACCACGTCTCCCAATTCTTTCTAATCTCTCAGGATACTGGCTCTGAAACCCTGAATCACATGATGCCTGTGCAACTTGAGGTACATTTTTCTGCTCAGAAATCACATAACATTGATTCACTCATTTTAAAGTGATGTTTCTTAACTGTCTTAACTTCCACTCTACTGAGCTCGGCTTAAGGCTGCAGTACACCGTGTCACTTGTCCTTTGTGTTTACTGTGCAGTGTAGAAGGCCTGCAGGCAGAAGCAGACTCACATAAGCTTGCTGACGTTTCATAAATTTTTAAGAAACTAAAACTTTAAAACTTGTTCATTACATGTTGTAGAGATTACAAGAATTTAAAGTGCTTTTCCTGTTGTGGTGTTGCTCAGTTCTGCAGAGTCAAGTTACTTCTGGGTATGCAAATGATATTTAAAAAAAAAAAGACAATTGCAAAGCAGGACAGTTATAAAGATTTCTTTCTATGGTCAAAGTACCCAATGGTGTCTCTGAAATAAGTAGAACAATATGAGGAAATAAAAGCAGCTTATTCAAACATCACCACAGCACCAGGTCTCAGTGAGCAGCTGGGAAGACTAAGACAAGCACCTGCTCTCATACCACAGACCAGCCATCCTCCATGAAGTGAAACTGGCCATTCAGGGAGCTGCTGAGTGGATGAGAATGGGAGCTCCTTTATTGCACAAAGGAGCGTCATTATCCCCAGTAAAACAAATAGAGGCCATTATGGTATATAGAGCCTGATGGCAGTGCGGCCAGATCCCTCAGCTGGCATTGTTTGCTGAGCCAGAGGCAGCAGTCTGCCTGAACCAACAGGAAATGACCATTATCGATTAGTTGGCAGCAGCACATCTGTTCTCTCATTAGGAGCAGGACCGAGACGCAAACACAGATGGAAAATTCAGGCTTAGGCTTCAGTACTATCTCGATACTGGGTGAAAACAAAACAAAACAAATAACAGCTTAGTTTATGTCAACATATTTCCTGCAAAACGAGAGTGTGTATTATTACTCTGTAGGGATAAGCCTACACAGATAAAGGATAAAGCCTAGGAATAAAGCAGGAAACATTGAAGTTTTAGTAAAGGTTCCCAGTTAGTAGTCGGACATGAAGGAAGCACTGTGCAGGAAAACAGCTGGGAAAGGGAGAAACGTACCTCTTTTTTTGCGGAAGAAAGGAAACGTCCAACTCGTTTTCCTTTCTACTTCTGGTATCTCCCGTCCGGTAATACGCGGAGCAAACGACCTATCAAAGTCTGCTAATAAAGTGCACCTGAAATATCCCTCCGACCTGTTTCCCTTCCTCAACAACTACTTTTCTTTTCCTTCGCTTCGCTGTTCGCGTACTACAACCTGCTCTCGGTTTGTGGACAGCTGGGGCTGAAGCCGCGGCTCTCGCTGTGACAGAGTTGGTGCGGACACTCAAGCACCCTAAACGCCACGACACTGTGTAGGTCTGCCACCAGCGCGAGGAGGAGAGGGCTGTCCAGCGTGCGTGCGCAAGTGCACGCGCGAGAGCCACACACCCTGAATAAACAACACAAGCAATTTCTAATATCCTTACGCAGACGTGAACGACTCAGTAGTTAGTTCAGAATATTATATTATATTATATTATATTATATTTACTCCTATGTTTTCACTATGTTTTTCACTATGCAGTGAAAACTCCTATGTTTTCACTATGCTAATGCAGCCCTGCATTAGCATGGCGACACCCCCCAGTTCGCTGTGTAACCCTGTGATATTTACATTAATTGTTTCCTTTTTTGTGAAAGATGTGATACTTAGGTTATTTTTCTTTCCCCCAGAGAGTTTGATGATAATATCACTCTGCCCCAGCAGCTGTTGCACGTATGGAGATTAGAACTGGGGGTGGAAACAGCTAACTCCTCTTTGTTTAATGAATAATAAATCCCTGTACAAGCACCTTTAAAGGAGTACAGCAAGAGCCTACTATGAATGGATAACAAGCAAATCTTTATTTGCTTTATTTGTGGTCAGGCTTAAAGCTTACTGTTGTATTTTGTTCAATTGGTGCCAGTAAAATGATACTTTGTGGTTCTATGCTGAGTGCCAGACTGACTTGTCAAGGTATAGTGGGGGTGGGGGAGCCAAAGGTTCACCATGTAGTATTCACTGTAACCAAGATTCATCCTTCCAAACAATCACAGCCTTTCTGTGTCATTTTAAAATAAACTACCAGTAATGGGCTCCACAGCTAAGTGCATTTGGATTGCAAGCTCGGTGGTGTGAAGTACAGCTGAGTGTAAGAGAAGTGACCAGCTCTCTGCTTTCAGAAGGAACTACATCTGGGGGGGGGGAAGACAGACAGATATACACATTAAATATACAGGGATCTAACCTGTGCTTGCAGATTTTTGTAACCCCCTCCCCCCCCCCATCCCCTTTTTTGTCCTGTGATTGACCCTTTAAGCTTATATACAAGATAAGATAAGATAAGATAAGATAAGCGATAACATGAGAGATACAAATGAACCTGTTAAGTATAAGGATAGATAAGAATAGATACTCAACATTAGAAGAGAGCCTAAATGGTGCAAACACTGGCATCAGGAAAAATGTCCAGCAGCTATTATCACAAAATCTCAGTTAAGACGTGGAGCTTTGCTCATTTTTTTTCTCTGGTGCACACTGCAGAAAACTTGATCATGTCTAAGGTGAAGCTGTGTGAGACCTGGCCCTTAATGCTTGTATCAAAGTGAGCAGCAGAATCCTTTGACAGATGGTTCTATTAGGAGCTCGGTGTTTTATGATGCATAGGTGCATTATCCATCACTGAAATCAGACAATTGCAAATTGGACCAATTTCTCCACAAGACATGATGGAATAAAGCAGCTTGAGACTTCTAGACTCATAATTAATTTAACACACTATATTACTGCAGGGCTGCACTGCAATACCATCACGACTCCACAAACTAGCAGGCGTTTTCAGAATACCGACTGCAGTAGTATTACGTTCTCGGAAACAAATACAGACTCATTTCCTTGTGTGACTCAGGAATGAGGGAGGAATGGTTGGACCTGTCTGCGAGGAGGCCCCAACAATTCCTTTTGTTCTTAGCTTTCTTTTGTTTTATTTTGCACACCCAGAGTTGAGGAATTTTAGCTGTTTTTAACATCGTGTGTTCATCCATATTCTGTGTCCAGCTTTTTTCCTCATACAAAGAATTCTTGTACCATTATTCACTTTTTGAGATAATCACTAACAGCTCTGTAAATGCATGAGAAATATTGAAGAGATCAGTGAATAAACCTCTTCCCTGGTTGAAAAAGGTTTATTTCCTGATTCCACTGCAGCAGATAACCTGATAGGCAGGTAAAGCTCTTACACTCCTCAAAAGGTTGGCATGTGTAGCTGTGCTGTTTCCTCAAGACTCTTTGACTAACTTCCTTGTTTATTTTGTGACATGACTGCATGGCACATCAGTGTTTTAGTAAGATAAAACTGTATGCTCAACAGCAATTCTGCCAGTTTATACAATGCTGTTTTCATTGGGTTGGAAGAAAACATTAAAAACCTGATCACAGCCTTTAAAGGACCAACATTAATTGCATTGGGGACAAGGTAATTCATTTACTTTCAGCCTCTAGCCTATGCTTTTTATATTGAAATGATTTCACTACAGTCCATTAGTGCTCATATTCTAATAGCAATGGTGCCTCGCTTATCCTGTAGTTGGCCGGCAAAGCTCTGTTCCCCGCATCCAAGGCTGCTCTCCTCACAACCTGACGTGCATCACCGAGAATTTAATTAAAACCTGCTTATTCTGAAAGCAGGCACTGTCTGTTTGGCCTGGCTTTATTCATCCACAAGAATCACAGGACCACTTCTTCCTAAACCAATTCTTTGAAATAAGTGTTTGCTTTTAAAGCTCGTGTCACTAGGCCAAACACCAGAAAGACTTTGACATCACTCGGTTGATCCAAATGGAAGAATCAAAACAACACTTTAATCATCCAGTCATAGTTTTCATTAAACAGTGGTGACAAGTTTAAAATGCACTACAAAATCAAGAAAGTCATGGTGCACATGAAATAGCATTATGTTGTGTGCTACGATGGATCTGAAAGCTTTGTCCAAATATCGCCCCCTACTGGGGAGGGACGTGCATTGCTTCCATGTCGCTTGGTACTTTTCTTTGCTTTCTGAGAAATAAAACCAACTACATTAAAAAAAAAATACAAAAAATAAAATAAAATTATACAAGATAAAAAAAAAACCATTTTGTAATCAAAAAGGTTAAGAGTGCTTAACTGACAGCAGTGAACAGCACATGATGAGTTCTGCATGCTCACTGGAGATAGTTCTTGCACATAAGGACACTTGGGGCAGATAAAGTGATGCAGAATTCTCTGTAATTACATTTGCAAAATGTCACATATACTGCTATTTATGATTCACACTTCATATTCAACACTGATATGATAGAGAAAGAGTTGGCGAAATGATTTTTGTAAACTAAAGTACTTCCAATCCAAGTCGTATGAGTGTGTGTCCTAATCCTACTGTATCATAAAGTGATAAAAGAACCAACAAATCCTGCACATTTATCAGTGTTCTGAACCAGAAACACTGTTAGATAACAAAGTACAAAAGTGTGCACGGCATTTTGGTTCTTTAATAACTAAAACATTGTCTTTAAATGGTGGCTAAATTCAAAGCTGTGTAGACCAAATTAGTTGTGGTGCAGAGGAATCCTATCAGGTTGCAGAGGCTGGACAACCCATGGTAACTGCCAAACTTGCTCCTGTAGGCTTTGTACTTGGGATCCTGTTCTTTGAGCTTGGTGTAAGCCTCTTTCTGGCTGCCCAGGCCGATCTCTTCCCCGAGGTTGTGCTCCTTCTCTACCTCCCTCATCAAGAACATCAACTCAGTGGTCTCTGGGCCAAACCACTGGGCGTTCAGACCTGCAGTGATCAGCGCCACGAAGAACAGAAGCATCTGGAAGATGAAAAGGGAAAGCTTGCAACTCGATGACGATTCACTCACAAAATGTTTAATTTTTTCTTTTTTCCCCAATCAAAAGTGCTCAGTTTTTTCATTCCTAGCAGCGTGTGATATTTCACCTGTACACTTTCATGCCAGTCCAGCAACTCTCTGGGATGGTACACAGCATACACAGCCAGGCTGACAAAGTTACTTCCAAGCACGCAGTAGAAGTACACTGGGAAAAGCTTACTCTGCACCAGGCCGAAGGTGTGCCGAGTTACCTGCCGAATCAACACAAAGCCTGCAGGCACAGACGTTTAACACGGTGTCAAAACAGGAACGCATGCATTTTGTTGAAGCCATGCCTTGTTGCTCTGTGGCCCACTTACCTGCAATGAAGGAAACCCAAAGCTGCATGCCCCAGGTGAAAGAGAGAACCATGAGGTGCAACACTTTAACAAAATCTGTTGGCTCCCCCTCTGTCACCATGGTGTCACCTTTCAAAAGAGACAAGACATGCTGTGTGGGACAGTCCAGCCAAGGTGTTTGTTTTTCAGGTTTTATGAGTGAAATTCTAGTATTTTAACCATCTGCTACTCCATGCTAAAGATAACATAACACTCCACCCTTGTTCAAATGAGGTCCTGGCTACAAAAAAACTAATAGAGAGT
This sequence comes from Aulonocara sp. 'chitande type north' Nkhata Bay, assembly GCF_057382095.1. Classification (NCBI taxonomy): domain Eukaryota; kingdom Metazoa; phylum Chordata; class Actinopteri; order Cichliformes; family Cichlidae; genus Aulonocara; species Aulonocara sp. 'chitande type north' Nkhata Bay. Next base: position 10,662,452 of record NC_141347.1, read on the forward strand.
TGGGCAAATTGCAAAGACTTAATTTTTTTCCCCCTTCTGATTTTGTTAAAATTTATATTTAAAAAATGTATTCGAGCCCATGACAGCTGGGATAGGCTCCAGCGCCCCCCCGCGACCCTGAAAAGAATAAGCGGAAGTGGATGGATGGATGGATGGTATTCGAGCCCTTCGCTGTGCTACAAACCAAGTTTGCATTTGACTGAGATAATAAAACAGAAAAGACAACAATTCCAATAACAAAAATCTAAACAGTCTTATTTAGGATTTCTGCTGTATAAAAGCAGTCACAGACGCATGCTCATATGATCATACATGTCCCATATATGATCACAAATGTAGATGCAGCTTCTGGAAATCAATATACAGTGTTCTACAGTCAGAGTGTTTTACAGGCAAACCTCTTGCAGTACTGTGCAAAAATGTTGCATCACCCCTCCTTTCTTTACAGTGTTGCTTGGAAAATGGGAAATGTGTTTAAAGGTTACCTTCTAGGTTGTTTTGGGGAAATTATAGAAATAACGCAAAAACAGATCTGTACAACTCTAACAAGCTTGAAAGTCAATATTTTATTCTTCAAAACAGTCTGAATTCTCTTGTCATTTCTTTAAGTAGTCTTCCAAAATAGTTCTCCAGACTTCTCCAAGGACATTCACAGCTCCTCTGTGGATATTGGCTGTCTTTTGTACTGTTATTTGTCAAGATGATCCCTTACTGCTTTAATAATGCTGAGCAACAGTTTCTGGAGAACTATTGCTCAAGACTACTTAAAATAAATAAATAAATATTCTAAGAAAGTATGACTCATTGAAAGCAAATGTATAAACATACAACTGGGCATCGCATTCATTTTATAATATATTGTTAGGTTTTCTTTTTTTGAGCTATAAAGTCCAAGGCTCTGGAGGAGTCCAAACATTCATCCGTGATAATGAAATTGCGCCAGAGAGATAAACGTGTCATTTGAGGGTGGTTCTCCACATACGCAGCAGACCTGATAAAGTCCACAGATTACGATATGGCAGGAGAGGCAGAGCAGGAACAATACATATCAGAGTATACTGACAAATGAGCAGCCCGAATGCAAAAGTTCCTTAAAAGACATCGATAAAGAACACAACACGGCAGAGAAGCACGCAGCATGTCCTCTGATAACAGCAGGCAAAAGTCTAACGTTATGTCAAGCTAGCCAGGTTTAGCCTCAGAGCTGACAAACAGTTGCTTAAGTTTTATATTAGCGGCGGTGCTGGCTTTGTTTTGGACCTCATTGTGACAGGTACAAGCGCTTACTACTTGTTACACAAACCTGCACTTAGCTGTTTTCCTTTCCTCTGCGTTATTCCGAATGAAAAGGACCAACTAATAATGTCAATGGACTCCAAGTTCCAGCGGGTCATCAGGCGCTTCCTCTGTCTACTTATCTTGCCTGCAGGTCCCGCCCCTCCACCGAAGACGAGCCAATGGTAGTCTATGAAAATGAACATTTTATGATATGCGTGTTAATCATTGGTTCCCCTGTGATGTTTACATTCAGGGCCCCTCCCCTGTACTTACCCGCTACACAAGTGTGCCCTGCAGATGTTGGGAGGATGATTAGACCAGCGTAATCTGCAGGTTTTTGGTTAGCTCAAAAAACGTCAGTTTAAAAATAAATTTAGCAGTTACTGAACTTGCACTACAATATAGATGTATCAGTTGTTTTTTTTATATATTTTTAATCAACTGATTTATTTATTTATTCATAGAATAATTATTAAAGGCCACAGTGGATTGAAGATTTACTATCTAATCTGTGCACAGTGCGTGTATAATCATTCTTTTGCAACTTTGGAAGCAAGAAATAACAGAATCTTCCTTTTACAGTTCACATATTAAAATTATAGTGGACGTAATATACTTTAGCCACTGGTGTATGGATCAGTATGATACGTAGCTTATGATAACAGAGAAGATGTTGACTTTCTGTTTTGTTTTTTCTGTAAAATTGAATAGCAATTTATGCAGCTTGATTGAGTGGGTGTTCCCCAGTTTTCTGTGTAACACTATTAGGGATATTATGTTGGACAATTTGTGAAGCAGTTTGATCTGAGAGTTTGTCCTTGCAACCCAATGCAGGTGCAACATTTTTGAAAATGTTGCACCTTAAATAATTTTTAAACGAATTTGAGACAGGAAGTCAAATATTTAATAATCATAATCAGTTATTTCCACAGAAGAAAAGTGATTTCATACAGGGAAATTATTTACTGTCAGTTTGGACACAAGCCTTGCTGTGGCTCATACAGAATTTGATGATTATGCACTCTTTAGTAACCACTTACCTCTAATTTATTAGTCATATGGTCAGGCATTATTAAACCTTCTTACATACTTTCACATTTTCTTTGCAGTAGTGTTCAACACCCTTTGGAGGATGTAATGTGTAATGTTTTCTCAGAGTACATTTTGATTGGAGTGCTTTCATGAGTACTGGAGTGCTTTTTAAATAAAAAAAAAACCCCTACTTTTATTTAAGGACACTTTTCAGCACCAGGAGAGCACTGCAAAGTAATCTGTAGAAGGTGCTGTGTCATAGGGGGTTAAAATGCAAAGAGGAGATGCTGGGTGCAAATCCCAGCAGCGCCACACAGTTAATATCATGTTCTACTTAAGTGAAAAGTTACTTTACTGATTCATATACAGAACTATATGATCTACAGTAGTCTACATATGTGATGTCAAAGTCATTTTACCACATGATTTTACCATCATCTCGACCAATGAAACACCTCTTTCTATTACAAAAGCTTTAATCACGGGGATATCCTAATATCAGAAAAAGAAGTGCAATTTAGACATTTTTCTACATGACGGAGAAATTGCTGTGGTTGATTCTGCTCATCTGTACGTAGCGCTTTAAGTGGGAAAAACGTTTCGTAACTCATCCAAGTGACTTCTTCAGCCTCAGCTGACTGAAGGTTTCCCTCAACCCTATAAACAGCAGTGATTGAAAGTGATTGAAAGAAATCTGCGAGCATGATTGCAGTTGGGATTAAACTGCAACAAATAAATATGTAAAACTACAGAAAATCTGCTGATTTCTTATAACCTAGGTGGTCCTTTGTAAAACTGAAAGTAGTTCTAATTCATGTAAAATGTCGTTTTTATACTGTGGACCCCACATTTCTAGAGTAGATTAAAAAAAACCCAAAAAAACTTTTCTGCCATTTAAGTATTTATCTATTATTTAATTACGGTGGTGTGGTTTTAATGGTCACGGTGGGGTGTGTTTATCAGGAGGGAAAGCTGTAAAATTTACGAAAATACAGGTACAAGTCCAAAATTTCAGCCCTCCTTCACATTTTACAAAGCAGTCCAGTCCTTTGTTGGCCCGGTTGTTGAGTCCGGGGCGGTTTGATGTCCCTAATCTACAGTATCAGCTTGTTTATCAATCTGGAGGCAGATCCACTATTGGACCCCCAGAAGACAGCCAATCAAAAGCCTGACCAAACTCCCACCTAACCAATCAGAAGCGCCCTCAGTGAGACGCTGCATCTGTACCAAGTTGAAGAGCGGAGCATCCTCTGCCGAAAGACATCTCGTTGGTAAGACAACCGTCTCGTCGTCGCTCAAATGTCAAAAGCTGTAGTGCAGAGAAGCGCACTTTGTGTTTACCGGTTACCTTCTAGGTTGTTTCGGAAAGCAACTTTTTGCGTCAGTCAGAATCCTCCTACATGACAGCAGCATGTTAGCGCGTTAGCTGCTAACATATAGCCCTAGCTTTTTGGCGTTTATAGAGCGAGCATCTCCGCATCCCCTCTGTTATTATTTTAGCTCTTTGGAGGAGTGTCCACACCTCGAAGCTATGACTATAATAAAACACATTTCAGGTTTTGTTTACACATTGGCAACAGCGTTGGTTATCTTTTCTAAGATATTTTAAGTAACCCACATCTCGCGGCAGTCATTGTTTTGGAAAATAAACCTTTACTGATAAGCAGCTGCGTGCTGGGATTGCACTGTCTGCTGTGTTAACAGTAAGCTATGTAAGTGATGGGTTAGAGCCGTCTCTGTTTAGTACAATATGTGAAAGATTCATGTGGTGTTGAAATAATCGGAAAAACGAGTTTCCTGTGGGGACATTTTAAACGAATGTACACTCAGGCCTAACTTGGAAATTCGGAGAAATTTTAGTCCAAGACTTTCTCTAAAAAAAATAATCTATAGCAGATGAAAGTAAATAATTGATTGCAATTTTAATCAACATTTCAAGTTCGTGTTTTGTATTATGGTTTTTGCTAATCTTAGCTGCTCATATAGGATAGTAACTAATAGTTGCTGTCTACTTATACTAGTCAGAAAAGTTGTTTTATAACAGCCATACTTGCAACAATGCAGATAAAGTGTTTATATACTGTGTGACTATGTTGAATATAAAAACACACCAAGCAATAAAATCGTATGAGATCAATGTAAAGGCGCATAAACACAACTTCAAAGTCCATGTGAGTGCAAGACACCACTGCAGTGACTAGTCAGATAACATGGATCACATAAGTTAGGCAGGACACACAGATACATGTCTAAGAAAATCTTCTAAACGAAATGGAATGTGAAAGCGTAATGGAAACACCTGTGTTTTTTTTTTGTTTTTTTTGTCTACAGAGATATAATGGGCCGCAGAAAGTCAAAAAGAAAGCCACCTCCCAAGAAGAAAATGACAGGTAACCTGGACACCCAGTTCACTTGCCCTTTTTGCAATCACGAGAAATCCTGCGATGTCAAAATGTAAGTATCGCTCCAAATTCTTGAAACATTCATGCATCGGGGACATCCTGCCTAAAGTAACTGTCTCCTAGGGAACGAACCCGCAACACTGGAATTATATCCTGCAGCGTTTGCTTGGAGGAGTTTCAGACTCCCATAACATGTATCCTTTTAATCAACAAAAGATGCTGCTTGCTGCCAGGGATGTTTGATTTTGCTTTTTATTTAGAAGTATATTTCAAAAAGTATTAACTCTCCGAGGTCTAAATTATCAGAGGTGGTTACTCGACCCCAACTTTATATTTTGGGAAAAGGGAAAACATACTTTTTTTTTTTTTAAACTAATCACTTGAACGATTACTTTCCTTGTTCTCTGGCTGCCATGACTTGTGACACAGACATGTGATTGCATAGAGTTAGGGTTGGGTTTGTCTGTGATGATGACTTAGACCTCGGAAGGTTAAATACACTCTGCACTTGAATACAGTTCTGGATGCACATGCACATAAAGTACTTTCATTTAAAGTAATACATTTAAGTTGATCTTTGATGCAGCATGTGTATGTTGAATTTTTGAGCACTTGGTTTGGTCCTTAACCTTTTCTCAATAGATCTGTCCGAGCCGGTGGACGTCTACAGTGACTGGATCGATGCCTGTGAAGCAGCCAACCAGTAGCATTCCTAACTGACCTTCTAACCTCAATTTCTGCTTCTTGAAGTAATTTCTGTTGAGCTAGCACAATGTAGCAAACATTTTGTTTTTCTCTTGAGTCACCTGGTGTTCTTAGTTCCTTTTAGGTTTGTTTTTTTTCTTGCTGATTATGACACATTACTCTGGCTGGGCCAGAGTGTGGCCATGTTCTTCTGACAGTAACATGTAGCTATAAAAAGATCAATGTAAATGTTTTCATATCTTATGTTAGTGAACTATTGTAGGACTTAACCTTCCCTTCTTTCGGACCAAATTGTTATATAATAGTTTAAAATATAACCTATGAAATATTTCTTTATATCTTCTCTTAGATCGTTTCAAAGATTTATTTAGCATCTAGATGTTGACATATTTAGATTCTGGTGACAATCAGAATAACTTGTCACATGTAGATTTTCTTTATTTTTCCCCAACTGTGTCACTATTGCACTGAAAACATTTTTTTCCCTTTTGGACCAATTTATATTTTTACTGCTAGATTTTCCTTAAAAAAAAACAAACAAACAAACAGACAAAAACAAAATCACTTTATGTATCTCTCGTACACTACTTTGATGTATTTGTGTACTTCAAGTTGCTGACAGTAGTAAGAAAATAAAGTCACGAAAATGCTTTGTGTGTTTTTATTGCACAAATGTTTATGAATGTTTCATGTTTAGTGAAAAGCATATTGATAAAGAAACCAGGAGCCAGCATGTCCGGGTGAAATGTTAATGAATCTGTACTTGTCAGTGCCAGTATCAGCGCGTTAGTGATGATGAAAAATTTATATGCCATTTAAAAAAATAAAACAAAAAACACTACATTCTTAGCTAGATTGTAAAGCTTGTACAACACTAGATGGCACACCTCTACAACTTATAAATCATGGAAGCTTTTGAATGATGGGGAGCTGAGAGGAGAAAAAGCATGCACCACTTTCTGTAATCCAAAGCCAGTCTGAAAGCCAGACAGCTGAAAGTAGCAAACAGTTTGAAATTGAGCTCAAACGGGATTTAAATGTTCTCGGGTTATTCCGCCCCAACAATCTCCAGCACGTAATGCTGCCAGATTTGCCCCCTCAGATCGAACAATTCGACTGAACCTGAAGGTCACTTCCTCTTTCATGCTGTTTTTGAGTGCATTAATGGTTAATGGGAAGAGTACATACAATAGCTAACTTAACTTATTAAAGGCACGCCCATCTTTGATGGGTAGGTTCTTCGTGTGATGAAGAGGTGATAGCTGTGTTATCCACCTGCTAAACTATTTATTTAAAATAACAGTCTTGGTGCTTATACAAACTGTGCTGTGCGTGTGTGTGTGTGCGTGTGTGTATGTGTGTGTGTATATAGACTGTTTCGTTTTGGACAGCAGTCCTAGTTTGCAGCAGTCGTTTTGACATAAAAATAGTAGGGTAGCAGGCCTGGCCAACAGTTCTGTCCAAACTGACGTCAGTGAGGTTATCTAGAGAGCATATTCTCACTTTTCCATCACATGTATGATTTTATTTAAACTGGGATTTAAAAAAAAAAAAATCTTTAAGTTTAAAATGTAAGCAAGAAATTTAACTTGCTTATACAAGCAGACACCCTGTGCACATATCATGAACCCTGTGATAGGCAGTGGGACCTCTAGCTTTACAAATAACGTTACATTCAAGACATTCGGTGGGTTAGACAGTATGTTGCAGAAGCTTTAAAAATTCTGCATATTTGTCATGACTCACATAAGGATATATCTGCAAGCGCATGGGTCTGCTTTGCTGTTGCTTTTCACAGCCAGTGGTGGACAAAAAAAATAAATAATACTTCATTATAGGTCCTGCTTATGAAAAATATCCGCCTGTGTGTGGTAAACTGTATCTGTGTTTTATTCTTTAAGTATAGCTAATAAATATATGAAGTAAAAAGGAAAACACTATCTGGACTGTACAGCAGGAGTGTCATCAAATGGAAAATATTTAAGTTTAGGTGCTCGAATGTGTAACTAATTGTTCGGGCATCATTCCAACACTGGTGGCGTGTGGCCAGGTAGAAGTGCAACAGTAAAGCTAAAGTTCCCAAAAGTCGAAATATTACAGGACTATCTTTTGCAGTGCAAAAACAACTGGTGACCACGTACCAAACTTCAATCTGGATACCACCACACCTGCACGTACTCCTTTATAAAAACCAGTGCACTGTGTCTCTCAGAACCTTTTTAAAAAAAAGACTTTCTCAGTAAACAAACTCTGAAATGCTCCACAACAAGCCATGTAAATGAGCCCTGCAAAAATGGCACAATGGGTAATTTAGCAAACTTAACATGACTATTGGTTAGCGCAGGTGCTCGCGGTGAAAAAAGAAAAAAAAAGAAAAGCAATGTCCGCACAAAAGCTGCGCATCGCGATCAGTCTGTGGACCCAGAGCTTGTGTGTCATCCAAAGGAGTGGTATCCTGGAGCCTGCAGAGCTCTTAATGTGGACGTGTTCCAACTGGGTCGAAGTTCAATAGCACCAACTTGTTTGCCCTCCAGGAACTTTGCATATTTTGCTTCATTATGTTCAAACTGGACTGGTTACACGGGGGTAAAAAAAAAAAAAAATTTCTAAATTACGATGCAAGTATAAAAAGCTTTAGGGAAAAAAAACAAAAAAAAACAAAAAACTATAAATTGCAAAAGATCAAAGATCAAAAAGTCTCCACTTCAGAGCGTGGTTATTTTTAGCTGTAACAATAACATCATTAACTAGAGTGACTGAACTTGGCCACCACATTTTTTTTGTGACAGAAGGTCAGTGTAAACACATTTCTTCTCTTTTACTCACGGAAAGCCAAACAATAAGCTGAAGAGTCAAAAACTTGTTTATAAAAGACGGGAAATGAAGCAGACAATGACGTCAATCGATCTGAAAGGTCTGATCGTCGCAAGGACAGTCGCGGCTGGCTGTCTAAAGTAAAAGCGAAAAAAAAAAAAAAGGTGGGGGGGGGGGGGGGGGGTGGGGGCTGGGGTTGGGGTGAGGGAGAGGGAGGTGGGATGGAGGATGCTGCTGTCCATGGTTTTTCCCCTTAGTCAGAGTACTGGTTGTAGCCATCAAACTCCACCTCGCTCCCGTTGTTGCAGTTGGCCTCAGTGGGGTTGATGCAGTACTTGTTGTCGTAGACTTGGCGGGGCAGGCCATAAGTGGTCATGCCCTGTTGAGAGGCCCCTTTGTTGGTGCCCATCTGCAGAGAGATTGTGGTGGTGTCACAGTCCTCCAGCTTCAGGTTCTTGTCAAAAATATGCCTCCTGGTTCCTGGAGCCGTCATGCCGGACTGTAGCAGAGAAAAGCAAGATGGAGGGCGCAGCGGTGTAAATACACTATACCGTTGCATTCATGACAGATGTGTTAACAAATCCAAAGAATCCACCAAAACTAATGAAGTGATCTGAGCAATCAATTTCTCTATATCTCAGCCTGACGTGTCTTAGTCCTCCAAATGCTATTAAAAAACAGTCAACAAGCACGAGGATGTGATTCACTAAGTGTCCTTATAATAAGATAGTCCAGTCAGAACCACATTAGTCAAAGAAAGAACAGTCATCAAATCTGTGATATGACTGTTTGGAGTTCCATGTATATGCACAAAAAGGCAAATGAGGGAGGGCAGTACTGGCAACAGATGTGCAATCACTTAGATTGGACACAGTATGAAATGTAGGAACTGAGGATGGAGGTGGGTTGCAAAGTGGCTTGCAGGAGTGCAGCAACTATTGGTTAGACTAAACCCTGTCAGATCAACTCAAGTTGCAGTTTCACCTAACATGTTTCTAATGTGTCTTTTTAATAAGTGTATATATTTTGTGTAATAACATTTTATCTCTTTGATGCAACAATAAAAGGGATTTTGTTCATTTCAAGATACATTTTAAAAACGATAATACATACTAACCATGCTAGAGCTATATCGCCAAGAAACTGTGTAGTGAACAAGTGTTACTTTAGTCTAAAATTATACATCTCTTCCCACCTGGCTGGCTCCCTTGTTGGTGCCCATCTGTAGGCTGATAGTAGATTGGTCAGGGGTGTCCATGCCTATTTTGGCATCATACAAATGGCGTCGTGTCCCGTAAGAGGTCATGCCCTTTTGACTGGCAAACTGGTTAGTGCCCATCTAAATACAGAGGAAAAAGACAGGATTTACATGACATGCAATGTAGTTGCCACAGTTATTCTTTGGAGTGTCTCCAAAAACATCACACTTTAGGATCACGTATGAGGTGTGGTTATTGACCGGTCCATTCCGGTTCCTTGTTTGTTGTTAAAAAGTTGAGAAGACTGTTTGGGGAATATTCATTCAGCAAGAATCCAGCAGGGGGCACAATAACAACACACTGAGAACAGGCTTGGCCAGCAGAACAACACTGCACCATGACAGCTTGGCCATAACACAGTACATTACACGTTTAGCCCTTTTGCCACTCTGACCTGCAGGCCTATGATGTTACGTCCCTCCCTGAGCTTCTCAGGAGCGAAGCGCCGCTGCTGTTTCTCTGCGTACTTCACGCCTATATCGTACCTCGAGTGGAAACCTTTGGACTTGGCCTGTGAGACAGAAGTGGTGGTGACAGAAAGGAAAAATGGTGGTAATAAGAATGCACTTTTCATACCCACATTGCTTTTATTAGATCCATGCTGTTGCCATGGAAATCTAAGCAAAAAAAAAAAAAAAGTATCAAGATCAAATAATAATGTGCAGCCAGTGGTGATTTCAGCGAGATGCCGACATATGTGAATGTGTGTGCACCGCCGCCCTCACCATTCCAGCCAGAGCGATGAGTGTGCACTGGACCTGAGTGTGGTTGACATTCTCAAACAGATCGTTGGCCTCAAAGATGTCGTGTGGCTTCAGGCCGTACTCCGTGATGGCACGGACGAAATTCCCTATGTTTTCCAGCTGAGAGAAAGAGCAAGAATACAGGCTGGAATAAGATCTTTTGGGCATTTATACATGCCTGGATATATTGGCAGAACAATGGTACTGGCCAGTCTGGCCCTGCTGACAGCTGTCAGCCCATTTGCTATCGGCAAATAGTGACATTCAGCAAAATTCAGAATGTCCAAAAATAATGTAATAAAAGATCTGAAAGGTCCTTGAATTTTTTTTAAAACTAGATTTCTTTGTTTCCCCTGGTACAAATGATGGGATGCAAACAATACAAACAAAATCAACAATGAAAATATCTATCAGCATATCAACCAAATTATTATTATTTTAAACTCTTATGTTACCGGCCCAGAATTTCATAAGCAATGCATGCCTTTTACAAATGTCTGAGTAGATCCTGTGTTTTTTTTCCTAGAATAAAACCTTGCATAACAACAGAAAAAAATCTGTGACGGTTGCCATCTTGTAACACAAGAAGCTCTGCAATTTCAGAAATGATCTTATTCGCCTTTTTTTGTGATCTCATGTCAGAACTGAGGCTACAGCTCGTGGGCAGTCAGCTTACCTTGGCACCAGGGCCAAGTATTAAGATTCAAGCTCAATAACTTTTGCTAAATATTGACTCTCGATTTGCGCCCATGCCCTTGGAGAGTGCGACTGTGTGACGGTCTGTGTGCATGTGCGGCAGTGTCAATATCACAGCGAGAACTTTCTGAAAGGCGTTTTAATCAACGCTTAAGAGCTCTGTTTGCTTTTTCCTGGTCCAATACTAGGCTAATAAAAGCTGTGCTAAGATGAGCCTCATTTGATATGGAAGCTACTTTATGGAAGGTAAATAAAAGTCTTTGTTGTCAGTGCCAGTGCGGGAGACGAGTTCCACTCGGTGTGGAAAACAGGCCTGAGTTTTGAGAGCTGGAGCATTACCTGGTGCCAGTTTTGACTGGAGTGGTTGATCTTTTTCACAGAGCCCGGCTGGAGAGCATTTATGAGCCTACAAAAAGACAGAGCGAGAGAGAGATTTGAAGAAAGTTCCTGCTTTAAAAAAACAAAAACAAGGTGGCGTCCATCCACTCACTCGCACAATAGTACTCCATCTTTCAGGCTATCCATGAAGCTGTCCCCAGTCCTTTTGCCAGTCACATCTTCAATCCACAGTCTCAGCTCCTCTTCCTTATGTGGGTCATATTTTCCTGCAAGCTGAGAAGCAGAACAGAGCAGAGATGATCGCTCAAACATGATATGAATTTAGATTTTTTCTGGTTTTATTGATTCAAAACAGTAAGACATTAAATAATTAAATAAATAAAAATAAGACAGCTTGCCCTTTTATGGGCCCTGTAGAAGAACAAAGAGGCATTAATGTGTGTCTACAGTGAAATAATATCCAGTGGATCATATATACATTAAACATTTATATTGTATTTAGTGCGTATTAGACTGTGCCTGCTCTGACCAGAACAATGTAACTGTGTACAAGCTGTAAATATTCATCTAAGACAATGTTCTCCAGGCACGCTGAGATAGTGCAAGGACATGGGTATTAGAAGCCTCCGTTTAGTCTTGGGACCTAGTTAAAACAAGGTCCAGTTTCAATCTCACCCAGGAGCAAAACTGTAAAACATCCAAACAAAATACACAAAAAAAGCAGAGCAAAATAAAGAAAGGCCACTTTGCAAGTGATACCATTTCAAATTATGCAGTGCTAGAAGGGCTTAATTATATTTCCTCATTCAGGGGGTCACGTTGGGGTTACTGCATAGGGTCATAGTTTTATTCCCCCCCCCCCCCCATCAGGTTTCTACTTCATCTGCTGGGAAACTTCTCTCCTCAAGAGACTGCCAACTGTTGCATAGTGTTCAGAAAAATGTTATACAATTCACAACAAACTTTTACGTTTTGTAAACTGATTCAACTTAAGATTATTGTAGACTACATCTAATGATATTTAGTCAACCAAAACTAAAAGAATTTAAAAGCCTAAATTATGACTCAAAGAATTTAACAGTTCAGTCAAAAGACTAAAACTAAATCAAAACGGACACTGGTCGAGTCCTCCATTAACACAAAGAAGCCTTGATGTCTACAAATCTATGGGAAAACGGTGGCTGGGTTTCCTTGACTTATGACCTCCATAAACACTTTTTCAATGAGAATATGGTTCCAATTGCTTGTTTCCAAGTCTTATGGAACATATAGTGAAGTCCAAATATTGTCAGAAAGAGTGATAAAACAGGCCACACTTAAAGGCAGACCTGCTTTGTGACTGACAAGTTGCTGTGATGTGTGTTTGAGAAGCTAAAAGTTACTGCACAATCAGAACCAAAATACTCAGACTTTAAGATGAGACTTCAACCAGTGCTGACGTCACAGCGGCACAAGTTTGTCTTTTATGTACACTCAACTCTAGATGTTCTTCTAATACATTTTATTTGATATTTTCTAGTCTTTAAATTTGAGAAATCTTCAGCAGACTGCATGTGCCACTCAACTATTCATATATTTGTGTCTCCATGTAGATGTGTGGAGAGAGAAATATGTGTAAAAATCTCAAGTCACCTCTCATGTCTTTATATTTTTCTGGGAAAATGGCTGCTGCAATTTATTGAAGCATGCAAACATAAAGAAAAATGTTTGCATGTTAGAATTGTATGGTAACGTTTGTACAATTCTAACAAGCTTGAAAGTCAACTTTTGGTATGACCACCATTCTTCAATATAGCCTGATCTCTCTTAGGCAGCTTTCTATAATTTCTTTAAGTAGGCTTCAGGAATAGTTCTCTAGGCTTCTTGAAGGACATTTAAAGCTCTTTTTTGATGTTAGCTGCCTTTTGTTCCATTCTCTGTCAAATTGATCCCACATTGCTTCAATAATGTTGACATCCCGGCTCTTGGGAGGCGAGTGCATAAGTGATAAAGTTCTCTAGTGTGTGTGTGTGTGTGTGTGTATGCTTTTACTGCATTCACAGTGTCTTTGGGAGCATTGTCATGCTGAAAAATGAAGCTGTTGCCAATCAGATACTTGCCCTATGGTACTAAAAGGATCAAACTTGACAGTATTTTTTCAGTATTCATAATTCCATCATTTTTGACAAGATCACACCACTAGCTGAAATGTAGCCCTAACCTCCACCATGTTTTGCAGATGGCTTACCCCGCCCACTGTTATACCCCTCTCCTGACCTTCTCCATACATATTGAGATGATCTGAACCAAAAGTTTCAAATGCAGATTTATCGCTTCATCAGACCCCATATGGAAAAGAAATAGTAAAAACTTATGTGATTACTCATGAAAGTGGCCACTTTCTCATTACTTTCATACATTGTTTTAGTAAGTATCCAAAACATACAAGTTTCATTATATAATTTTTTGATAGATAGATAGCTATCTATCTATCTCTCTTTTCCATATGGGACTGGCTTCCACTGATTTTCATGTATAATGTGACATAGCCCAGCCTTTTCTTCCCGTTTTGGTTCTTTAAGAATGGCTACTTCCTTCCTTCATCCTTCCACTGACACCTTTTCTGATGAGATGGAGCAAAAGGACCAGATACATCTCTCAGGTTCTGAGTTAGATCTTTGCTGGATTTCTTCCCCAGTTTCTTGATGTTCCTAATGACTTTTAGATAATAATATCTTCAGCAGATAAACTTTATTTTTTTTTTCTTTTTAAGACCCAGCACTTTCTTTTGTTTACTTGTCCCTCCTTTTAAGGACACACAGGCTGAACTTGCTACATTTTCAGCTAATAGCTTTTTGTGAATCACCTTGTTAGTGCAAAAATACAATTTTATTCCCCTCAAACTCTTATATTTGGCAAATTTTATTTTATTATTTATCAAAAGAAACATGAACAAATTATATGTTTCTTTGACAGGCTGCTAGTAACAAAACGCCAAAAGATACAATTTAAAATTGGTTCTTTTGGAAGTTGTCTGTTATGTGTCGACACAAGACTTTTTAATGCTTGATGATTCAGAGGTCAGCGTTAAGTGACTTAAACAAAAACATTCCTCTGAAAATAGTCAGGTACAAGAATGGGACTGAAAATAAGTATAAAAAACAAAACAAAGAAAAACTCTGAAGAACTTAAAAATTATTCCTCAGGACCTCTTTTTTAAAATAAAAATAAATAAATAAATAAATAAATAAATGGCAACAAAGTCAGCCTCCTGGGAGGTAAAATATAAAGAAATGATGAGTGGCTAAAGAGTTTTGCACATTACTGTATGAGATGGATTATTTAAGTGCACTAATTGAAAACTGGCCTCTCCGTTTTATTTCAAGGTGGAGTGCCTTCCTAAAGATTTATCAGGAAACTATGTATAATTTACACATATGTATAATAAAGTGTTATCATTCTTACTGATAGTTGAAAGTATAAGGATACTGTATGTGAGAAATTGGTATGAGAATAGTAGACTCTGTAATCTAAAATACAACATTCAAATCCTTAAATACATGAATAGCAGCTTCTTTCATGCCTCAGAGTCTCACAGAGGATGACGGTCCATATCTGAAAGTCTTACTATATACTGAAAAATACTCTAAGCTGAGGTGTAAAGAGAACAGGAAGGAAAATGAAATGTGGACATTTCTGCATGCAGAAACACACAGGCCTCTCCCTCTCTCTCCATGCATTTCCTTATTGGCATAAACACACTGCCCTAATACTTTGAATTCTGGCATGGGGGTTTAAGGCTGTCCCCCCACCTCACCCCTTCACCACACACACACACACACACACACACACACACACACACACACACAATTCCTGAATGTTCTGCAGATAAGTCTTCACAGTCTGGGATCAGCAGCCAACACAAACAAGTATTTCAAAGCAGCAGGGGATAGCGTGGACTCCAGTCCATCACACCAAACTTGGGAGAAACAGCTTTTCCTAAACACTCCTCCCTCTCCCTCTGCCTGTCTCGCTCTGTGTATTCGATTGGCTGCGCTCATATTTCTCCCTCACAATCTCTCTCCTTCTTCTCTCCCTTTGGGTTTTCCAGAATCTGCCCTTTTACAGCGAGTTGACTATTCAGGCACCCAATGTCCGATAAAGGCACACCAAGTCAACAGGTCCCCCTGCCAGTCGGGGGGGGGGGGGGGTTTGATTTAATTGTGCTTTGTCTTTTGATTGCCGAACTCCACTGCCACAATAAAAACTATTTTAGGCATGAAACACACAGAGAGAAAAGGCAAACAGAACAAAAAATGATCTGACTGTATACTGACGGATGTTATCGAGAGCATGTAACACTTGTAATTCCACCATGAGTGGTAATTACAATAAATAAATAAATAAATAAAAAGAATCAGTAACTGTAAGATCATAGCAAAAGCTATCAGAACATTATGCTAGCTGTCTTAGCTTAGCCAGCATTAGCTAAAAGTAGCTCCACGTGTGGCTGATCATACCAGACCAAGTAAGGCTGTGGCAGTAAATCTTCTGACTGCACTGAACTCCAGTTTGGTGCATTTCATTTCTTATGAATAGAACTTTTTATTTGATTAATGGTGGTCGGCTCTTTTTAAAGGGTTAAATAGTGGCATGTGAAGCTAAAAAAAAAAAAAAACAGTACAACCAGTACAAGATTGTCAGCAAAGTGTTGACAATCTTGGATGTCACGTGAAAAGTCAAATGAATTACTCTGAAAAAAAACTCTTAATAATAAATCATCATCCCTGAGGGGACACCCAGAATCAATATATAAAGTCAGTTTTGCAGATAACTGAGGTGGAGCCCATGTTTGTCTGCTTTATATACAGTTAGGCAAATACTACAGTATATTGATTCTAAAACCATGGGTTGGCCCTTTCCTGAAAATCGAAATAAAGGATTAACAAGACATTGTAGGATGATTAATAAATGAGAAGAAATAAAGCAATAGCTCTAATTCTTTTATAGTTATAATAATTTAGATTTTTGAACAATAAACTTAAAAGGGAAAATAAGAAAAAGCCCCCAGTAACCCCAACATTTTCACAGGGATCAATAAGACCAAGAGGTTTAGCAATTGCTGGCTTCATCTCCATTGATGTATTGCATGTTTGAGATTTATCACTTCGTTTTATGAGTGAATTTTCTGCTAATTTGGTGTTTTCTTCAGATGTTTTGTACTTCAAATAAATATATATTCAATAATCTTAGAGCTTATAGCCAATTTTATTTAAGGAGTCATACTGTGCGGCTACAGCATGGATTTATTAAGAAAACACATATAAAAAAAAAAGAAAAAAAAGAAAAAAAGAAAAATGTGGACTGCCCTGCACTGTATAGTGGTGAGTTCAAAAACCAGTGTAACAATAGGAAAGAGCTACAAAGTGCCAGTAAGCTGAAGCAGCCATGCCACACACGTCACCTACACAGGAGTTTGCAGGAGGAAAAACTGCCAGCATTTGTCACCATAAGCTAACGGTCAGTTTGAACCAAGTAGGGCTGCTGCAGCTAAACTCTGGGTGTACTGACCCGAGCAGTGGACTGTGACAGAGAAAATTAAACAGGCTCACAAGAATGGCTCCAGAGCTTTGCTACACTATCACAGACTATTTGCTGTAACCGCTGGTGTAAATACGCGAGTTGAGCTGTTAGTGCCTGATATGTGGATTTCCGCCCCTCCCTCATTTATTTGTTTGCATCGAGTCTCCTTGGATTCACTGTGTGAACTACTGGCATGGCCTTGTCTTTGCTATCTATCGCCTATCTGTCTCCTGTCCACCTGTGTTCTATCAGGACAGTGTTTTGTCATTCTTGACTTGGATGTAAACTGTTTAGAGTGAGCACACTTTCTCACGTTCCAAGTCAGAGCCCAGTCACTCCATAAAAGGCCATTAGATGATGATCATGTACCTGTCAGTCTTTCTGCTGCATCTCTGCCCCTCTCTGATGTCACGCTGCTGGAACGCAGCATCCCGCCATTACTCTCATTTAAGCCCTTAGGCTTAAATAAAAATTTTATATCCCCCCCAACACACACACACACGACCCTACTTCTCAATTTCCACTCACTGCGTGTACGTGATCGGCTTGGAAATGGCACTGTGGTGTCGGTAAAATAGCAGCCTGACTGCTGAAAGGAATGCGGGCTTCATAGAGTGTGCTGCACCTCTGCATGAGACTAAAGCACAGCTGAGAGATGGCACCATTCAGGGAAGAGGCCAGGGCAATGATGATTATAATGATGATGATCTGGGTATTGGAACAGTCACAGGCTGACCTTTGTCATTCTGACTGTTAGCAGCTGTGACTCATCCAAACATACAGAGTCACTGCTGTCACCGCACAGGCAGAAAATCCCAGTAATTTTATTCACACTCACAAAGTGAACACGGCCTAGCTTCCCCACAACGGTGACAACACAAAAAAAAAAAAAAAAGCTTGAAAATCAGGATTGTGCATGTTTATCCTTACCCAGGTACAAACTGATTTAAAGGTGGAATGTGAGTCAACACTTGTCAGGTGATCCGGCCAGTTTAAAAAAAAAAAAAAAAAAAAAAAAAAATCAGTAATATAATGTGCAATGGCACAACACAGATACGTTCCACCCTGCCAAAATAGTGAGAAATTAATTTTTCAAAGTGATATATATATTATATTTGGTATATTAGCAACAATATTCCACATCCCAAAATAAATACTCTCACTGACCTAATCATTACAATCTTTCAAAGCTTACTGAATGTAATACTTCCTGTTAAACTTGTGTCATATGTAATTATATGGAACTGCTTTCCAGTTTGCTCTCTCACATGCACATCCATTTACGTCTAGGAAAAGGTTCATAAAAGGTGGAGGATGTGAATTTTAATGTAGTATAATTAGTGAGGGGTGCACACTCACTAATGATACACTAAGTTTTTAATGTTGGCGTGTGTGTAGTTTTCATTCAGTCTCGGTCGTTGTGTCCTTGGGCAAGACACTTCACCCGTTGCCTACTGGTGGTGGTCAGAGGGCCCGGTGGCGCCAGTGTCCGGCAGCCTCGCCTCTGTCAGTGCGCCCCAGGGTGGCTGTGGCTACAATGTAGCTTGCCATCACCAGTGTGTGAATGGGTGTATGAATGGGTGGATGACTGGATATGTAAAGCGCTTTGGGGTCCTTAGGGACTAGTAAAGCGCTATATAAATACAGGCCATTTACCATTCATCTAATTTCTCTGTTCAATCCCCTTTCTCACTGCACAGTGCAGCTTCAAGCTCAGCCTTTGTAAGATCACCTTCTTCCATGTTTCAGTCACTTTTTGATTTCTCTGAGGGGAGATCAGCCAAACAACAATAACAGAGCACTCCCTCCACCACGTGCTTCACTCCAGCACACTATAAAGCCCTGACCCTGCATAATCGCACGAATCATTTGGCCACTAAAGCCTGTTTTCTGCTCGAAAAACAATCACCTCCTTCACGGTGTGATCTCTTACCAAAAGACAGAAGTGTGTCACCGCAGCGGTTTTCCCAAGCACACAACCTGAAATTAAACTGGAATGAGATCACATCACCGATGATATCTTCCCCCCCCACCCTCTCGGTGTAACGTTAAGATACATGTAGGAGTTCCTTTCCAACTGTTTGATGCAGAGCCACAGGCCAACAGCAGGTGTATTTATCTCTACGTCTTTTGCTGCGAGTTGTTTCAACATGCTTAACTATAAAAGCAGCCACCACAAACCCTCTCTTCTGTTTCTTTGTATCACAGTTTCGTTGGAAAAACTGCGTATTTACAGCAATCACAGAGAGCTTGTTGTTTACTTTGCTATTATACTGGGTAGATCAACCTGTTACTGACCCTTTGTGGACCTCTGACCCCCACCAGAGGAGCCCATGCTTCACCTACAGCATCCAAACACACTCTGGATAACTAATATTAAAAAAAAGAAAGAAAACATACCTTACTCTTGACCTCGGCGGAGAGTCCGAAGGCTGGGCCGCTCCTGAAATGTGTTGTCATTCTGTCGGGTTTTCTTTTCTTTTCTTTTCTTTTTTGGCTATTTACAGTGGAGCTAGGGGGGAGCTTTAAAAATGGAGAAGCAGGTTAGAGCTCTCTGTCCAAACAAGGCAGGGAAAGCACGCAGAGAAAGTCCCCAACAAATCCGCGGGTATCTTTTACCCCCCTTTTCTTTTCTTTTTATTAATAATATTATTATTCGCCCCAGTCGTGCTCGGACCTGCTGGCGGAGGTTTTTGGACAACTTTCCAACACTTTTCCGAATCTTTTTAAAACTCTTCCCATGTGTGTGCTCTCTGATTGGCCGCGAACTCCGTCCAATCCGGACGCAGCCCCATCACGGAGGGGAGTGATGTCACCGCTCGGGTATTGGATTTAATCAGTGTCACTTTTTCCACCTTCATACCGGTCCGGGATAATTCACACGTGTGTTAATATGCAGTTTGAAGGAGTTATGTCATTGCCATGTTCAGATCAATTTCTGTTTTTACTCAAGGTCTTAAAAGGAAATTCACGTAGCAGTAACATTTAATTCAGTAATATGAATAATTAAATATTAAGGAGATCTATAGCCTAGATAACTGCAATAAAGTCATACAGTAACATATTAGAAAAGGAAGTCTTAAAACATCTTAAAAATACACGCTTAGATATATAAAAATACTAATATGTGTCTAAAACTGGTCTACTATGTTAATAGAACTACTAAAACACATTATTACCAAAATTGAGTAATCACCCATCATTGAATTCAGGTGTTCCAATCACTTTCATGGCCACAAATGTATTAAATCAAGCACCTAGGCAAGCAGAGTGCTTTTTCAAACATGGGTCGCTCTCAGGAGCTAACTAAATTCCAGTGTGGAACTGTGATAGGATACCACCCGTGTTATATATCCAGTTGTGAAATTTCTTCTGTATTAAATATTCCATGGACCTCCAAATTTCATCAGAAAATCAGATTGGCCATCAGATTAACTCAAGAACAGTGCATACAGAGCTTCATGGAATTGGTTTCCATGGCCGAGCAGCTGCATCCAAGCCGCATATTGCAAAGCACAACATTAAGTGTTGTTTGCAGTGGTGTAAAGCATGAGTGCGTGTGCTTCTCAGTCTGTTATTCCGATAGATGAGTTTGGGTTTGGCAGTTGTCAGGAGAACAGCACTTGTCTAACATTGTCATTGTACCAAGTGTAAAGTTTGGTGGAGGGGGATTGTGGTGTGAGGCTGTTTTTCAGGATTCCGGCTTGGCCCCTTTGTTCCAACGAAAGGAACTCTTAATGCGTCAGCATACCAAAACATTTTGGACAATTTCATACCCCCAACTTAGTAGGAACAGTTTGGGGATGGGCCCTAATATAAGTGTGCACATTCTAATATAAGTGTGCACTAGTGCACAAAGCAAGACCCATAAAGACATGGATGAGTGAGTTTGGTGTAGAAGAACTTATTTGGCCTGCAAAGAGTCCTGACCCCAACCTGACAGAACACCTTTGGGATGAATTAGAGTGGAGGCGGTGAGCCAGGCCTTCTTATCAGTTAGTGTCTGACTTCACAAAAGTGGTTCTTGAAGAAACTACGACTACGACTACTTTTGGCCATATTGTGTATGTAATATACCAAGCAATGATAAGCGACAATGCTAGTAGCGGTTTTCTACTGAAAAGGATCAGGTCCCTAATCATTTCTTTACTGCATCTCAGTCATGAAATGACCGGTGCTAGTGTCAAAAAGTAGTCACAGCTGCCATAGTTGGTGATAAAGAGCTGTACGAGCCTACAGCTAAGCAAACCTTTGAGATTAATGCTAACAATCGGCACACTAACATACTCACAATGAAAATACTAACATGTTTTGCAGGCACTGTTTGCTCTGTACTGTATCTTAAATTAGCATGTTAGCATTTGCTAATTAGTACCCAACACAATGCAAAATGGAGGTTGGTGAGTGTGGGAGGGAAGGGATTTTACCACTACCCTCCAGTGACCCCATCAGATCCTCAGATGAACAGTAAAACATTATATATTACACTGATTTTTTTATTCAACAAATGCTAAGCTAAAATGCAGACACAGTATGTGAAAAAGTGCTCCCAAGTAGCTTCCCCTACAGCAGTCAGGCACTGATCAAGCACTTAATAAATTTATCATGTGTGTGTCAGTTTGCTTACTGGTCTGGAGTGTTCAGGTGTGTGTTTACACGATGTCTAGGAGGAAAGACATCGACAATTATCTTAGAAAAGCAACTGCTGATGTCTGTCAGTCTAGGAAGGGTTTTAAGACCAAATCCAAACAATTTGAAGTCCATCTACTCTGAAGAAGATTATTCAAAACATGCAACACCATTGCCAATCTTTCTTGGAGTGGAAATCCCAGCAAATTCAGCCCGAAGTCAGATTGTGCAATACAGAAAATAAACGAGCTACGTCTCAGACTCTACTGGCTTCTGTTAGCATGTTAAATGTGAAAGTTCAGTTAGAAAAAGACTGAACAAAAACGGCTTGTTTCGAAGAGTTGGCAAGAGAAAGCCTATTCAGTCTAAAAAGAAAATGGCAGCATGTTTTTGGTTTGCAAAGTTTCATCTGAACAAATCTTGTGGAACAACGTCCTTTGGACAAAAACACCTAAGTGGAGATATTTGGCCAAAATGTGGAGCTCTATGTTTGAAGAAAACTAAACATAGCATATTAATACAAACCCCTCATACCAACTGTTTGTTGTTGAGTTGGCCATCAGCTCCTCTGTATACCGAAGTATTTCACAGTAAAATGTAAGGCCATTTGTCTGACAGCTAAAGCTTGGATGAAATTAGGTCATGCAACAGGACAATGATCCCAAGCACAAGAGCAAATGTACAACAGAATAACTGAAAAAAAGAAAAGAATCAGGTGTCTCTACAAGGTGATGAATCGTGGGTTGTGTGTAGTTTTCACACATGGCTTATGCATTTTGTCTCAGTTTTTGTAACCGTGTGTAATGCATGGTGATGTTGTTCGTGTCAGGTTGTTTTTAAATCACTTTAGAACCTGTTAAAGATCAGATAATGTTTATTATATTTATTACAGTTAAAAAGGTGTATTTTCTCTTTCACATGGCGATACATAATAATAATAATGGATTGGATTTATATAGCACTTTTCAAGGCCCCCAAAGCGCTTTACAATACCACTATTCATTCACTCTCACATTCATACACTGGTGGAGGCAAGCTACAGTTGTAGCCACAGCTGCCCTGGGGCAGACTGACAGAAGCGAGGCTGCCATATCGCGCCATCGGCCCCTCTGGCCATCACCAGTAGGCAAGTAGGGTAAAGTGCCTTGCCCAAGGACACAACGACCAGGACAGAGAGCCCAGGGACCGAACCGGCGACTTTCCGGTTACAGATGCGATTCCCAACCCCCTGAGCCATGGTCGCCCCCCATAGACCAAAATCAGTATGAACCTAGTGCTATCATAGGTTTGATTGAATTAGCTCCATTAGCGTAAAGAGTATATAGAAGTCCTTGATGCGTGTCTTACCCTCTCTCTCTCTCAGCTTTCCTGTCTATCATCACTGTTGCTATCCAAGAAATGCCAAGAAAATAATATTTTTTTAAAAAAGCCAGTAACTTATTAGGCTGTAGATGACATTGGCCTTGGCTCAGGCGATAGAGCGGGATATCTACCAATCTGATGGCTGGTGGTTTGATTCCTGACTCCTCCAGTCTGCATGTTTAAGTGTCCTTAACCCTGGAGAACCCATGGGGTCAAATTTGACCCCATGGTTTCCCTAGAAAACCAATGGGGTCGACTCTGACCCCATGGGTTCTCCAGGGTTGAAGAGTGTGGATGTTAAACAAGTCACAGAACCGGTGAATGAGTCTTATGGCAGAAAGTACTAATGAGTGTTCAGGTAGAGTAGAACAGCACCAGTCAATCTACCATCTGTAGAATTAAGTATTTTGTTCAATGTAGTTTACAATCCCGCCAAGTTGTGTGAATTTAAATGTGGCAAAGTGACCTAACCATGAGGTTTGTAGTTTCTTAATCGACTCAATCGTCCTCAGCTGACTGAAGTAATCAGAACACTTAAAGGACTGGTTCTGGCTGAAATTTAAAGTTTTGCTATTGATTTTGAAGACAACATTCCAGAACAGATCTGGAATATTTGGCAGGATCCAATGAGTGTTTCCATGTTAGTTTTCAAGCCAACATAATAATAATGGATTGCATTTATATAGCACTTTCTAGACACTCAAAGCGCTTTACAATTCCTCTATTCATTCACTCTCACATTCACACACTGGTGGAGGCAGCTACAGTTGTAGCCACAGCTGCCCTGGGGCAGACTGACAGAAGCGAGGCTGCCATATCGGGCCATCGGCCCCTCTGGCCAACACCAGTAGGCGGTAGGGTGAAGTGTCTTGCCCAAGGATCCAATGACCAGGACAGACAGAGCTGGGGATTGAACCGGCAACCTTCGGGTTACAAGATGAGCTTCCCAACCCCCTGAATCACGGTCGCCCCAAACCCCAAACATGGATGAGAAGTTATCAAAATACTTTGTTATGTCAAAGAATAGAGTGCTCATCCCTGTACACTGCTGTGGGACTTTTTTTTTCCGTGTGTTTGACGTGTGTTTGACTGTGCGTAAAAGCTACTGTAGTGTGCCTGACGTCACCCTGGGAACAATGAGGTGGTTTTCCTGTTTTACTCCAGAGCGTTAACTCTTCTTTCCCCCATAGGCGGGCAGACGACAAGGAAAGGAATGCAGCAGATTCAGGGGGGTCCGTGTAACAGGGAGCTAGGGAGGACAGGGAAAGCGACTCCCAAGTAGCATGATTCATTCCCTCTTCTCTCTTTTGAGTGCATTTGAACGTTAAGATTATTGCTGGCATGCCAGACTCAGAGAGGAACATTCTGGAAAAGCCAGAGATGGATGAAAAAGAGAGGAACAGAGAGCAGGATGTGTGGCTGTGGTGGTTGGGATACCCAATGAAAGAGTGCAAATAACTATTGGATATACACTGTTACACCGTAGCAATGCAAGGGCTTCAAGTCAGACAGTGGCAGATTTATACAGACCCAGCTGAAATTAATTAGTGCAGAGCACTGGTCTGCATGAGAGACTTTTGGAGACCACAATGGGATTGGCATGTTCACAGTCTAGCATGCCATAGCTACAATCTGTCATGGTAATCCAAAGACAGAAAGCAAACATTGCAGGACCTAAAAGTTCCTTCTCAGTTTCAGGAGTTTAGAACCCAATTGATATCCACCCAGATGGTCCAGTGTTGATCAAGGGAAAATAGTGGGTCTAATGGCAAAATTTTCCCTCCATATAATGATGATTATATACAGGAAGGCATAACTGTTTCTGTTATGGGGCAGGGATAGCTCAGTGGGGCAGGGATAGCTCAGTAGGTAAAGTGGTCGCCCCATGATCGGAAGGTCGGCGGTTCTAATCCACTTAACGGCTACCCTGAGGTACCCCTGAGCAAGGTACCGTCCCTACACACTGCTCCCCGGGCGCCTGCTTAGTGGGCTGCCCACTGCTTCACTGAGTGAATGGGTCAAATGCAGAGAAAAACAAGTAATTTCCCCATGGGGATCAATAAAGTATCCATTATTATTCTTGGACAAGGTTTGAATTCCATTAGCTTAAAGAAATCATTAAGAATGTGGTAAAGGAGCCATGTGGTTGTTTTTCATAATTCAGCTGATGGAGGAGTCCAAACAGTCGGTGCTCAGTGGAGCCTGATTGGCTTGCTGTAGAATACCAGAATTGGCAGGTCAACCTCTGACGCCCTTTGGTTTTCACAGATGTGAGCAGGTTCACCCTGAGCACATGTGACAGATGTGAAAAGGTCTCGAGAAGTTGAGGAGAACCTTGTACTACCTGTAAAATCGGTTCGTGTGACCAGTTTGGTGATGGGTCAGCGATGGTCTAGGCAGGCATATCCATGGAGGGACACACATAGGGTGCCGTAGCCTGACCTCTACAGGTTAGGCTACTGCACCCTAACTGTGTCAAGATGAAATTCTTTGGATCCAGTGTCAAACACTACACAGGTACAGTGGTTCCTGGGTTCCTACTAGTGCATGACAATCCTCAGCTTCCTGTGGGAAGAGCATAGAGGCAGTTGCTGTAAGATGAAGGAATTGATACCATGGATTAGTCCCCACACCTGCCTGACTTAAATCCAACAGAAAACCTCTGGGACATTATGTTTTGAGTTCCATGAACTCAAAGTTGCTCCAATGACATCTCAGTAGCTTGAAAGCATTTAGCTTCATGTGCAGAAGGTGGTCATTGTCCATAGCATTAACCATGGACAATGACCATGGTTAGCCATGCTCATTTGGATGACCTCTGGGTCAGCTGATGGAGGAATCTTAACGGTATGTTGACTGAAATTGAATTCAAATAGCACTTGTTTTATACACTATAAGGACGGAAGGAGACTCTACACAGTACACCTACAGGAACTTTTATGACATTCATTGTGAATTGGTTCCTCTTTGTGGCTATAACAGCTTCCACTCTTTTGGAAAGTTTTCCTACTGGATTTTGGAGTGTTCCTGTGGGAATCTTCTGCATATTCATCCTGAAGAGCATTTGTAAGGTCAGACTTTGATGTTAGACGAGAGAGCCTGACTCACAGTCTTCATTCTAGTTTGTCCCAAAGGTACTTTATAAGGTTGATGTCAGAGATCAGTGTAGTCCTATAAAGTTCTTACAAATAAAACTTATCCAACAATACATTGCCATTAACAGAAAAGTGCCTTCCTTAAAAACTCACACAATATCTAAAGCATTAAGATTTCCCTTCGCTGGAACTAGGGGCTCAAACCAACTCTGGAAAAACAACCAAATACCATTAATGAATTCAGCGATAGAGGTGTGTCACCCAGTACTGCTGCTGCCCATACTTACCATATAAAGCATATTCTGTAATGAATTGTGTAACAGTTGCATTTTGGCCATGTTCTATTGAAAAAGAAAGTTTGGAATTTTGTGGCAAAATCAATGCAAACTGAGAGAGTAAAGGGAAATTTAATAAGGATGTAGCTCGCAGTGAGGCTGCAAACATTTCAGTACCTGTAGGTGAGTTAAAGACTCAATTTCCACGTTGTAAGTTAAGACAGACTTTTGTTTGTTTGTTTGTTTCTTAGAATGCATGTCTTTTTGGAGCAGACTTATTTGTGGAAGAAATACAAACTTGGAGAAGGCTTTAAATTATTTGTTAAAAGTTTGTTAAGGTGTCAGCTAATTTGCTAAAATGCCAGCTAAAGCAATTAGATACTGCCAAAAGGCAAAATATAGCATCCAGTTGCAAGGATGGCTATTCAGCCTCCTCTGGAAGAATTCCTCTGCAAAGCACTAAACCCCCAATTTTGTCCCAGAGGTCACAAGTAGCACTCAGTGTTGTAGCTCACTGCCATCTGTTTTAAGCGTATGTGTGTGTGTGAGAGATGGAGAGAACAGGTGAAAAAGAGGCAAATTGTAAAGCACTTTGGGTAAAAGCACTACATAAATGCAGCCATGGGGCACTGCGGATGCTGCTTGCTCTCTCAGAGTGTCCTAACCTGACAGTTTGGTTGCTTACAGCACTTATGAGTAAGAGATAAAAGCACTTGAATTATAAGATGAATCGAGGTGAAACCTTGAATGAATGTGTGAATTGCAATCAGCTGATGTAGTTGGTAGGGTAACAGTGACGGGAAGTGAAGCATCAGCTCCAAAGCTGTGATTAAAGAAACACTTTAGATTAAATATTAGATTGTCTTTAGCTCTACACTTTTAATGCAAGTTGTTATCCACCAGAATTATGCTGTAGAAGTGTAAAAATGTAAAATGCTAAATGTAATAAAGTACAGGGACAATGAGAAGAACATATAACAATAATATTGTAGTTTATGAAAATGCTACCTGTTGAGTTCAGCGCATCAGTAACAGGCTTAATGCTGAGATTACTGAAAGTCCAATAAAAAGAGTAGAGAAACATCATAATGGACCTCATGAACTGGTTAAAGCACAACCTTAAACTCTCACAACATAGTAAAAGCTGACACTCCTAACCTGAAAGCAAATCAAACATTATCAAAGCACAGTAGATTACCATAAACAGCCTGTTAGAATATAGAAATCTGGATTAATTCTGCGTGCCAGGAGATGTGCTCATTTATGCACAATCGCATTCCCTCATGTGCGCACGCACACACAAACTAAGCGAGGGTCTTATAAACATTTCACAGGGAGAAGAAGAAGCACACACATGGAATTTGGACGCTTTATTTGGGCATGATGGGAGAAGGGAAGGGCCTGAGCTGACTGGGAGAGGGATAGAAATGTAATGTCTCGTGAAAGAGGAATCCCTCACACTAAAAATAACAGAATACAGTCAGACACGGTGGGCTTTACTGTTTATACTGGCTCCAGTTCATCTGACACCTAGGCTAATAGGCTACTTCTGGGCACATTTATTGTGTGTCATGTGGATGGATGACTAAAGAGTCTTGGTTTAGGGATAATGGTGTCACAATTTCATAAACTCAGCGGAGAAGTATTGCAGTAATGTGCTTTTGTATTTACAGTATTTTAGTCAGTCATATTTTGTGACTGGACATTTTTTCACTTTAAGCAATCAGTCCTCTTGACAAAGGAGCAATTTTAAGTGACCGGTGAGTTAGTTTACAATTTCCAAGGTGACTGAAACATACTGTACATGCATGGCCCAGTTCAGAGAAACTATTTCAAAGTCAGTGGATACATCATCGGACAAACTTCTTTGGGGTGGGGGTGGGGTGTCTTGGATGGTTGAAGAGATCTGGGTGGATTATAGAGATATGCTCTGAAGGCGCGAGGTTGAGAAAAAGTCCCGAGTCACAAAACTTGACGAGGTGCAGACAGAGAGTTTAAAGGGGCTTAAAACTATTAAGGAAGAAAGATGCAAAAATACAGAATGGGAGGGAAAGAGGAGATTAGTGCAGTTTCTGAAACTCAGAAGGGCATTTCTGCTGGAAGCTGTTTGTTCCTCCACCCACCGACCCCTCTCCCAACTCCTCTTGGGTCTGGCTATTTATGGTAGAAGCCTGTCTGAGGACTTCTGAAGGCTGAGTTCATGGCATCATAATTCCAACCTGTTGCTAGAGTAGGAGAGGAAGCTCTAAACATACCTGGATTTGGTCAACAAGCCCTCAGGCGTCAGCTCAGACCTATTCAATCAGTCCGGTCATATTCTTGCATATGTGTCTCTGGTACTTTTAAAAATAAAATGTTGAACAAAATGTTTTACCTGACTCAGGGACTTTCAGCACTCTATTTATGTTTGCACTAGAGAGTGAAAGTTGTTGCCACTTCAACAGCGAGCCAGTATAGCAGTGATCATCACAGTACTCGATTCTTTTGCTCCTTTCATTACTTAGGCTCTGACTGACACCTAAAAAGATGAACAGTTTTTCAATGGAACTGTCTTCAATCTCCATATTTCATACACAATTCACCTCCACTGGTTTTACTTTTTCCATGCTGGTGTACCTGACACTTACAGTGCAGAACCTGGACTGTGCTCAGTTCTACTGCTGCTGCTTTTAGTGGTTACACCTTAAGAGAGCTGTGCATTAACAAATGCCCACAGACTTCAATGAACTGAAGCAATGTTGTAAAGAAGAGCGAGCGAAGATTCCTCTTATAAAGTCATCTAGAAATCCAACACTTTCAGTTTTTGCTGCTAAAACTGGTTCTACAATCTATTGACTTATAAGGTGTACTTTGGATTTTGTTAAATAAATAATGAGTCAGCCTAATATTTGTTCATCTGAAGTTGTATATAAATACTTAATAAATACTTTAAGACTTGGTATGGACTACATTAATATTGTATGTGTGTGTGTGTGTGTGTGTGTGTATATATACAAATATATATAGAACCTCGAAAGAGGATGTAACTTATTCTTACAATGACTGTAAGAATACCTTTCAATGTTGCCTCAGACTTTTTCAGCCTTTAGGACTTCACATTTCAACAAAAGATTAAAAAAACTCCTTCAACTCTTCCAAGGCCTTTAAAGATGCAGAGTATAAAATCTCACCCCTAGGCACTAGATGTCAGTAGATTGCAGATTGCAGTCAAGTGAACTTGACATCTTCCACAAACCAGCGCCCACTCCTATCAATATTTAATGGATTATTTCTAATTTTATGAGAATGCTTAATTCTTTGGAACATGTAATTTTACACACTAATCAATGTATGTTTTGTGAGCACATTTAACTGACTGTATGTTTAACTTTCCCTCTTCATAGAGATTTAACGCTGACATTATTGACTTTTTACATCAGCTGGCCTTTAATTTCCTTTACTTCTTAACAGCTTTCAGTTATAACTCTCACCTTTATTCAGCTTTTACTCTTACACTTACATGTGCACTGCTTTCATCTCTCTTTTCAGCTAACATGTCAACTCTTTTCAGTGTTTACACTCTGAATGGCACATTCAGATCTCCAAGCATCACCTGCACCAGATCACCTGCTGTCAGTACTTATTCTTTTCACATCAGCTGACACCTTTCCATCTATACACTTGCACTAGCACTCTAATATCTGGGTTTCTCCTTAGTTCCAGTTGTGAACATTTGCAGCCTGTCTTTATTTTCGCTTGTTTTCCTCTATGTCCAGATCTTGGCTCTCACTCACATGCTGGAACAGGCCAGTGACACCTTTGGCTAAAATTGCTGGTGTCAGTGAGGTGCTGCTTGTTAGCGTGTTTGTTATAAAACGATGCCCAGGCCAGGGGTTTTTAAGCACCTTGTAAAAGTGGACTCCGTTTATAGCTCCTCCAAAGTCTGGAATGTTTATTTGAGTTTTTCTTTTTTCTTTTTAAATGTCTGTTTTTGTTTCTCCGTGTCTGGGAAAGGTCTTCAGAATAAATTCCTCTTGAAATAGACATATCCCTATAATCTATTTATTTTTACATAACTATTACTTGCTCAATGTTGTGTCTGGCTTGTGCTGCATACTAGGAGCAAGCTCAGATATTGGACCTTGTAAAGACAGGGAGAGAGGAGACTTGGCATTTACAGACATGAATTCATTAAGTTAAAATGTCTTACAAACACACAGTCGACGTAAGGAGACGGTGATTTTCTCGGGGAAATCGGCTGTGCTGTGAAAACCAGAGAGCCCGTACAAAATGTATGCTACGTTAAAAAAAAAAAAAGAAAAGCACTGACGGATAACGTGTTTTTGTAACAGGCAGGTGTGTTTCTCTGTGTACAAAACACACAGGTGATGAGATTCAGCCCATACATGACTGAAGTTAAACAGTGAATGTGCATTGTAGTAGCAAGAGGAAATGTTCATTGAGTCTGTTATGTGACCTTTTTTGGTAAAGCTTCTCAAGCACGGACTCTGACCAAACCCCTTGACCGATTGGTACACACACACACAGGAGATGGTTTCAATCACAGACCTCTACAGTGGCTCAGACCCCTCCTCCAAATTTTTCACTTTCCGTGCTCCTTCACGGGTCTCTTTCATCCCCATTTCGAGCAATGCTCTCCTCCCTTTTATCTCATAGCGAACGTCTCAGTCCGTGCTTCACCTTTCCTTTTTTGTTGAATATCTCCATCACTTTCCTCACAAACACTTTTTAAAAGAAAACACAGAGCAGTGGTGCCAGCTACCAGTAGTTAGTTTTGGCTTGCCTAAGTAGAACTGTCATACTACTGACTGCTGACAAATGACTGGACAGGTTACACCACAAACAACAGGTCATGCTGACGTCAGTGTTTTTGATAAAAGTGTAACTAAATGGAATTTCAGTGTGTTGTATTTGAAATTACAATCTAATTATATTTACCTATAAATACTGAAAAGTCGGTGGACTAGAATAATGGGGTAACAAATGTATAAGTATGTTTTACTGTGCAATTTCATGGTAATTTTGCAGAAAAACAAACCGTATTTCTCCATCTTACATGTTAAATGCACCGTATTTGTTGGGTGCGGGTCCTATTATGGAGTGGAATAATCTTCATTATACTGATGTGCATGATGGGTGTTCTATTATTCAATTGTCCTTTTATTTTACTAATATATATGTAAGTCCAACTTACTTTTGTTTCCTGTTCAAACACAAACTAAAGTAAATTTAAGTAAAGTATAATTAAAAAAACTGATTGTTACTACTTTATTCTAGTGTACACAGGTTTAAGTATATACAGTATAATTACATTGTAATTAAATTATACTGAAGCGCCATTGAATTAGAGGGGAGTTGCACCTGTAGCCGCCCGCCATATTATAAAAGTTTGCATAATGAAAATAGAAATTTAGAGTCAAAATAAAACTCCAACATACTGGTTTTCTATGTTTTCAACTTTATTGAAGAAAAAAAACACTTCAAGTAAGTCTCAGCTTTCAGCACTACAATTATGTGATGATTAGTAGTGGTCATTGTAGACAACAACAGCCTGAGTCACAAGGTAATGCTCGGACGAGGACCCCGAAGGCTGCGTGCGTCTCCGTGTGTGTGTAGTGTAGGCTGTTTCACATTAAAATCTCCAGAAAACATAACAAGATCATTGCATTAAAACACAAAAACAGACAGAGGATGTAAAAGGAGAAGCCACACTGGCAAATCATTCACAGGAGAAAAAGGGGAAAAAAAAAAAAAAGAAAAGACGTGATCATCACTGAACTTTATCATTATAGAAATCTTCCAGATTCAGCAGATTACATTTCATTGCACAACCAGAAAACAAAGAACGACAAAACTAAAGGAAAGAATGTTTCGTCTTGTACCGTGAATACCCGTGAGAGAAACTGAAGTATAGCATACAACTTCCACCAGCTCAGAAGCAACCCATTTAATATCAGCAGTCTTTTTGTCTAAATGTCTGTCTATTTTGAGACCCCAATAGAAAAGCTCAGCTGTAAGGCCAAAGCGTATTTCATTTCAACATATGCTTGTTGAGCATGTGGAAGAACAACCTAACCGCATTCCAGGCAAACTGGTGGAGGTTCAAATCCAAACTTGCAATTTTGTTCCAAATATATCAGAGTTTGATCACAGGATGATTTTTGCTAACTTTTTGATATATATACACATATAGCTAAGCAATTTCTCTTTATGAAATGCCATAACAAATAGTGGCAATCTGGCTGTTGTAAACAAATAAAAATAATTAGTACAGAATACAGATCACAGCCTTATATCATTCCACTCACTCTCTTTCCAAAAAGCCTCAAAGTGTGCGACAGAGATCTTGAAATATATTCTGTAGAAAAACCCTGACAGGTACAAAAACTCTATTTGTCCAGTTCGCAAAAGAGCTACACAACAAACATCCCAACTGTGTCCTTTTTACATTGTGCATGAGACATGTGCCAGAGAGCAGTCTCAGTCTAAACTCATCCAAAAAGAGCAATACGCTACAACAAGAAGCGTATCAGCATCACTGCTCGGCCGAGTCTCAGTCAAGTCTCCCGTGCTCGGTAGTTCAGACTGAATATTCACAGCTTTGATTTCAGGAGGCTGGAGAAATGAGACACTAGCCTTCCCGTCCACTACGTGTACAGCTTAAAGAACTTGTGTTTAAAAAAAACAAAACACAACAAAAAGAACTTCATTTTCGACATCTGCAGGATCATTTCAATGCCACTAAATAACCTCTCGCAACATTCAGATATATACCCTGCCCAGAAAACGGGCTCCCCTGCTGGGATCAGCTTTGGGATTATAATACTTGGCCGGATTAATCACTGTGCAGGCAGGTTATAAAAATATATATACACAGAGTATACATAAGGAATATAGAGGAAATAATCACTGGATATTACATTAGAAAGTTCATGCTAATTCAAATCTGACTGCATCACATCCACCGTTTGTCTAAAAAGGCACAAGATACTGCAGCCCCTCCTTAGCGGTGACAGACAGAAATACAGGAGAGTCACAGCCCCACGGGGAATGTGCTTTATATTTCCACAGTGAAAACAGCAGCAGAGATTCTCAGACTATTTTAAACATTGATCCAACGAGACAAAGACTCGAAGGAGAAATCCACCAGTTTAACACTTCAAGTGTGTGTGTGTCTGTGCAAGTAACATTTGCTGGGAGGAGGGGGGGGGGGGGGGGGGGGGGGGGCTGAGGCTAAAAGAGAAAGGGTTTTATTTAAATGCTATATAATTAATGTTTAGTTTAAGTTGTGCAAGGATGGAAAAATTTATTAAATTAGATTTTCTTGCAGATTTTTAGGGATATGTAGTTACTGTCATTCATTTTTGGATGTGAATGCAGCTCAAGTTTAAATAAAACCCTTTCAAGCGAAGAAAGTACAAACCTGCAACCTGTTATTTCAAGATTTGATAGCAAAAAAAAAAAAAAAAAAAAAAAAAATCCCAAACCTGAAACATCTGCTGTGTTTCTGTCTGTCATGAAATCAGCTGTTAAGAATTTGCTGACAGAAGAACTGATGAATCTGTAAGAACTGAAGTCTGTAAATCTGAGTAATGCCAACTGGCCTATGGAAAGTGTGGTAACATCTTAGCCATACAGTACGCACAACTTACCTACTGTATGCGTATACACTGTACAGACATGCAGGTTGAGGGGAAACAATCAAAAAATACAAGTAGTACATGCTTTGAGTATGCTCTGAGAGGACAACACATTTTGGAAGATACCCAGCCCAGCCCCACCCAACCCCTTTAGCATTAGATTAATGCATTTAATATTTAGATGTTAGTCATCTATTTACCCTATTCACTAAGGCGTCACAGAAATATGTCAATCGTACCATGCTCTATCGTGACGATACATTTTATACAGTAAAGTAAATCATGCAGATTGCCACGGTGCTTTCTGATGTCGCAGACCGGTCCATCGAAATTCATGTTCTTATCTGCCAGACAATTTTTGAAAAAACTAATGTAAATAATAAAATGGCATATTGCTACCATTCCTATTGCTCAGATTCTGCAAAAAGGACAAGCACCACCATGGTGTTTAAAAAAAGGGCACTGAATACAGTGTGTAAGATTGCACGCTATGCAGTGCATGTGCAAACAAGTGGAACAAGTACATGTGGGTGAGTCTGCTTTCCACTATTAGAGTCACTGAAAACAGGGTGGATAAGTGGGGGGGGGGGATCTAACTACAAAAACAAACAAACAAACAAACAATAAACAACACAATTAGAAGCAGTTTAGCAAAGCTGCTCTGCTGCACTGCACTGGCTGGGATAAGCTCTGAAGACAGAGGGAGAAGTCGCTCTGAGCCATTAATGTTGACACAGATGAAGTCTTGAAAGATAAAAACATTTTTTTCCTTTTTTAACAGGGAAAAAAAAATAAACAGCTGATTAATTCATGAGGACGGGATCGACAGACTCTTTTGTAAGGCAGGGGGAGAGGTAGAACGAAAATGCTGGAGCTCAATTGTGGAGCCCTACCCAGTGAGGCAGAGGGTTGCAATGAAAATGATATTCCTTTGATTGCTAATGACAAGTGTTAAATTAAAAAAAAAGAGCCATCATGAAGAATACTGAAAAGGCAAAACTGTCCTGTTAGGAGCGAAAGGTGTAAGAGAGTGAGTCTCTGTCTCTCCTGCATGCATATTCTGTGTTTTACATAGAAACTCCAAATGATAACGAGGCTGGAGGGGCATGGCTGGTGATACAGGTAGGTGCCACTTGTTACGAGGAGGCCACAGCAGGTGATACTGTAGAAGAGGCATTCATGGTGTTTTTTTTCCTGTCTCTTTTTTTGTGAGGTTTGATGAGTTTAAGACAAGAGCCCTATAGATTCACAAACACTGTACGGGTCTGACGGATGAATTAGTCACTCTGCAGGCCACGAGTGTGGAATGATGAAGAAGCCTCGAGTTTGTCAGGAGCAAAAGTGAGTGCGATTGTTTTTTTTGTTGTTTTTGAAGGGGGCTAAGCAGTAATGTAATGGGCGATATACTCCTCTACTGTTATTGCTTTCCTGTTTTTTTCCCTTCCCCTCACGCCCCCTCCCACAGGCACTTCAGAGGATTGGGCTTTGGCTGAAGTTGAGTGTGAGAGCAGGCTGTGGGGGAGATGACAGAGGATTGGTGGTAGTGACAGGAGTAACAGACAGAGTTAAAAGTGTTCTTTTGAGCTCTACCTTGTCGTCTGAAAGCTATCACCCAGCAGGATACTAATCTGTCAGTGAAAAAGGTTGCAAACGCTGGTGCTTGTCCTGTGCCAGGGTGAGAACCTGAGGACTCTTAGCCCAGGCCACTAGCTGACTTCAAGAAGATCAGGGGCTGAGATTGAGGGTGAGAGGGAAGCTGAGGCTTTATTAAAAGAGCAAGGTTCCTGGTTGTCCAGCCTCCCTCCATGCTTATTGTCTGTGTCTACAAATGCTGTGCTCTACACCTCCTCAGTCTGTATGGTTGTTTGTGTGCTTCTTATCTAAGGAAGATGACGCCTCTGCTTCTACCTTGACCTTTCGCCCTCCTCTCCCAGTCAGGACCTTGTAGCAGCCCCGAGTGATTTTGTACATCCAAATAATGTTCAAGACATCCAGGGCAATGCAGGAGGTGATCCATGCCACCTGGGCACCCAAGCCCAGCCGCTCAAACTCCGGAGTGCCAAAAGTGGCGAATACACTGGCCCAGTAGGATGGCATGACTGCAATGCGCACCAGGAAGAACACCACAGCCATAGCAACCCCATTTAATACCACCAACCGGTGTGAGCGTGGGTACTTTAATGACTCGAAGAACCACCTGGAGGAGAAAGAGCCATTAGGAAATGTCAGGGAACAAGATATGTCTGCCATATGGTGTGAAGGGGATCCTGACAAGTACATATTCACAAGTGAGGATGACTCACCTTTGGTTCACAAATGGTGTGGATAGCTCAGAAATGAGACGGAAATTGGCAAAGTAGGGAAGGACACCACGGGTCTGCGAAGAGCAAACAACACAGATGATGAGGAATTTAGGAAGCAGAAGGACACAAAAACAACAAGAATCGGGTTTCAGAAAAATGAGCCACTCACCAAAACATATCCGTAAGCATAGAGCGCCGCCAAGTGGTGGCAAACGAAAAAGCTGTCCCCCATAGTGCTCCAATTACATGCTAGCAGCACCAGGTCTGGAGAGCAGGTGGAGACATTGGTCATTAAGCTAGCAAAACATTACACAGCTGACTTTAGAAGAAAAGAACAGAGCCCAGGCTGAACTGAGTCTAACACGAACACAGAATACTCAGGACTTTGACTCTAAAAATGACTTTGACATAATCAATTCATCAACAGATGAATTAAAACTTGTTACAAAACTTGGAGAGCTGACAATACATTCAAAACTAGAATCAAGTCATAAAACAGCAACTGAAGATAAGGAGAGCAAGAACAAAAGAACAAAGAACACAAATTTGCAGAAGAAACTGAAGGAGACATTTATGGTCCTCCATTTTCAACAGCACTCATGCAGCATTTTCATGGACTTAAGCAAAAAGTCCATGAAATATGTTTTTATTTCTCATTCTTTTGAGAGAACAATCAAATTGGTATACTAGTGGACAATTTCCTTTCCTAGTATTTTCAAAAGTTCAGTCGCTGATAATGAGCTTGCTCTGGACATTTCCCTACCATCACGATGACCAACCCACTCATGTGGCCATTATTTGGCTGCAGATTCCACAGATTCCCCTGCTAATTACCCAATCTCATATTCGACTGATGCCACAGTTTTATCAATCCCTGTAATTATAAAGGCGCAGATGGAAACCATTTATTAGTCATCACAAATTTCTGCAACCAGGCCTAACAGTCTAATTACCGTGCCTGACAAAGCCCAGCCTCCCAAGTCAGCAGTTATTGCTCTTTTGAAACGACTGAACTTTTACTAATGAATCATTTATTATTAATGGTTTATTACCATCTTCTGTACCACTGAGACTTGGCTCAAACTAGAGGACTACTGCCCCCTTGTGGAATTTTGCTGACTAAACTACAAATTCTTGAATGCCCTGAGGCGCTCGGGCTGTGGTGGGGTAATCGCTGCGGTTTACAAGGGTAATTTGAATTGTGTTCCATTTCCTCCCACTTCTTTTCATTCATTCAAATTACTATTGTTCAAAATTGACTGTGAAAATCTAGTTTGCTATATTATTATCTACTGACCTCCTAAATCTGCTACCAACTTCCCTAAATGAGTTCCCCAATCGACCTTCATCTATTGTTAAATTTGACAAGCTCATTTTGGTATGCGACTTTAACTTGCGCATTGATTCCTCTAACTGAATTTTACACAAGGCATTTCATTTAGTGTAACATGTTAATGGTCGCACACAATGGTGGGCACATCCTGGTTGGTTGTTTTACTCTTGGCTCATCTTTAGACTCTCTCTGTATGTCATATTTACTGTTTCACCATAAGTGTAATATTTTTGCCACAGTTTTGCAGCCAGTATCGTTTTCAAAGAGGAGAATCATAAAGCCTAGGATCTTTAATGAGAACACAGTGGCTACATTTTTAACTCTCTTACCAAGTGTCAATTATATTTGTAATAAAGCTGAGATAGAAAAATACAAATCACTGCCTTTTCATGACGGAACCAGTTACTAACCAGTCTACTTCTTTGGCTTAATTAGCATGAAAAACAGTCCAAGGTTCTTGTTTAACACCACGAACAGACTCCTTAATCCTGCTCAGTCTGGTTTTCCTGCCCAGCCCTCGGCTGAATGTGAAAAACATTTTTTTTCCTCTTCTGTTGTCTGTTAAGATCAATTATATCAGGTCACAATTAAACCCTAGTTGCTATCAACCTGCTCAGTTGTGTCATGGAGTTCTGTTATCTAAGTTTTTTCCACGACAGATCTTCGTTATGTTTCCTAAAATGTGGAATTGTATGTAATAGTAGCCTTTGACACCACTGATAATCCCATTCTTATTACAGAACTGGTTTGGTATCTCAGGCCTAGCTCCTAAATGGTCTCATCATACTTATCTGACAGATACTCCAGAATTCATATTAACTGTATGTCCTTATCAGAGCCCCTCATATGAGGGGTTCCACAGAGCTCAATCCTGGGTCCAGTTCTGTTTTCTGTATATATGTTACCCCTGGGTTATCTATTAAATAGCTTCTAACAGGGATTTCCGACCGCTGTTATGCTGATGATACATTTTTCTGTTAAGTCAAACAACCTGAAGAGCCTCTCCTATCTCGGGGAATGCTTCACTGCTGTTATTTGTTGGATGTCTTTAAATTTCTGCCATCTCAATACTGGCAAAACGGAGGTTCTTGTGTTTGGCTCTTACAGCTTCTCTAAGATCAGTCATTACATTGTCCAGCTATCCAGCAATATCAAGTCACCTGTTAAGAACCGTATTTTACCAATATTTGAATTTGTAATCTCATATTCTCAAATTCATTCTTCATTTTTTATTAATGACATATAAAGCCCTACATGGCCGGGTTCTGCCTTTCTAGCAGACCTGCTAAGACCTTAATCGAGCACTCAGCCTGCAATCACTGATCAATGTCTCCTAACTGTTTCACACTTCCACATCTATTTTAAAACCAGAGGCAAAAACTCCTAAACCTTCTTTAGGAAAAGTTTTTCTTCTTCTTCAGCCCATGTTCTTTGTTCTTTGAATGTATGGAAGTATGCGCTTGTATGTTTTAGACATGCGCTTATCTTTTGTGTTATTTTATTTAAACTGAAGCGTTTAAAAAAGTGCTATAAAATAAAGTTACCATTATTATTATTATTAACTTCATAATATTTTTTGTCCTGTTCTGCAGATTCTATGCAAGTTAGAATTTTTATTTATATAGCGCTAAATCACAACAATCGCCTCGAGGCACTTTATATTGTAAAGTAAAGAACCTACAAAATGTCAATGCTGAGCTCTCCAAGGCTGCAGAGGAGAACAAAAACTAACGTTGCAAGTTCACAAATGACCTGGAGTGCACCAACCAGGGAATGAAGGACTCCTGACTATTCTTTCATTTAATGTACAGGGTTTTTGTTTTTTATTAAAAGAAAGTGTAGGTGTGTCTTCCTTTGGTTTGAATTCTGAAGGAAACATTAGAAGTGTTTTAAATTCCAATTCAAGGACACATGATAAGACAAAATAATGACTTTCTTCCAAGTCGGACATGTCAAATATTTTGTCCTTTTTCGATGCTCCTATGCATTCACGTATCACAGGTATCCTTCATAGCATGTAATATACATTTAATTAAAACTATCCGACTCTACAGTAACTTGATTACAATACAAAGCTCTACTTGCACACACACACGAAGGGTAATGGCAGCCACATATGCAAAAAAACGAAATAAAGACAGAAGAAAAAATTAAACCTCACCATATAGGAGGTAACCACAGGTTATGGCTACATTTAGTTTGACGAGACTGGGGTCACCCCTGTGGAAAAGCAAAGGATACAGTGTAAAGG
Organism: Aulonocara sp. 'chitande type north' Nkhata Bay; assembly: GCF_057382095.1. Taxonomy (NCBI): domain Eukaryota; kingdom Metazoa; phylum Chordata; class Actinopteri; order Cichliformes; family Cichlidae; genus Aulonocara; species Aulonocara sp. 'chitande type north' Nkhata Bay. The sequence continues at coordinate 10,702,170 of NC_141347.1, forward strand.
CACAAAGCCATAATGCTCAATCAGTGAGAGACTGAGATTACTGAGATTACCCAAATGCACCACTGAACAACACACGAAATCATTGCTGGCTGTGGATATCTGCCTGTACAACTCCTCCACCTAATGCACAGCACACAGTGCGATAGTTGCACCGTTTTCCACATCCTGTATAGTCAAAATAACTTATAATTAAACTACTTGTATATTAGAGACATTTTAATATTTTGTAACTTTGTAATATATTGTATTATTAAAATGTAGCTCAGTCTGTTACAGTGTCTTGGAGAAACAGTAACCACATAATTTCCTTAGGGATTAATAAAGTTTCTGATCCTGATTTTAAAAAAAGAAAGTAAGAAAAAAAAAAAACAGGAAGAAGAAGCTTCAGTTTATGAGTTAAATATGTTACGTTGTCTTGCTTCCCTGATCGACAGTCTGCAATACTGCACCTCTTGCATTTCTTAGCAGATTAAAACTGAAAGGTCATTTAAGTTCGACTGTCTAACCTTGATGAATTTGCTGTGATACTGTTGTGTGCGGTATAAAGGCGACTGTCTTGACAAGAGCAATGCTTGTGGTGAATCCATAACATGACAGATAGCTCTGCAGAAAAGATATCCACAATGCTGGCACTCCGTGTTCCTCTCCTCCCGTTTGACAGCGTTTCTGTTTAATCAGCAATCAGTAGTTCGGGCCATAAACCTGTGACCTGCTGCTCTTACCATTAAAGTGTCCTTGCAAATAACATCGGTTTAAAATAACAATGGAGGTATGTCTGCTTCAATAGAGATCCGATCCTTGTATCAGCTACAAGTATCGCATAGCAAATGACTGGCTGACTGCTTGTGTAACAGGAGCTCGCAGCACAGCGCACATGCTCTACTATACACTGTACCCACACCAACAACATGACCCTGGGCTCACTGCTTTCAAAATGTATTCTTTATCTCCAAGCTTCGACTGCCTCACTTTAAAATAAGTACTTTAACTAAGTGCATTGAATATCTGGAGATATAACCAAGTTACATGTAAGATTTTCTTTTTACCATACCATTTTAATATCTAATGAAATGTATGTGATAGAAACACACAGACACATTGATGTCAGTCCAAAATGAACAGTCAGGTCAAAGAAGAGTATTTGTTTGAGTTTAAGACTTAACTGCTCAAACATCCATCCATCCATCCATCCATTCGCTTCCGCTTATCCTTTTCAGGGTCGCGGGGGGCGCTGGAGCCTATCCCAGCTGTCATAGGGCGAGAGGCGGGGTACACCCTGGACAGGTCGCCAGTCTGTCGCAGGGCTAACACACAGGGACAGACAACCATTCACACTGACATTCACTCGCACATTCACACCTAGTGACAATTTAGATTAATCAATTAACCTATCCCCACAAGCTGCATGTCTTTGGACGGTGGGAGGAAGCCGGAGTACCCGGAGAGAACCCACGCAAACACGGGGAGAACATGCAAACTCCACACAGAAAGACCCCGGCCTGATGGAGGAATTGAACTCAGGACCTTCTTGCTGTGCGGCAACAGTGCTAACCACCGTGCCACCGTGCTGCCTACTGCTCAAACATTTGTATTTATTTGAAAAGACAAAAAAAAAAAAAAAAAAACATTGTCGTTTTACTAATCTAACATTTCCCCAACATTATTGTTTCCATGAGTATACGTGTATGAATGTAACAAACATGGCCTCGGCCTGTTTTGTTGGAAAGTGTTCATCACACTCTGACAGAAATGCAACGTGCAAACATCAGGTTGGCTAATGCCCATCATGCCTGATAATGTGATTGTCAGGGAGCCTGAAAATCCACATACTTCTTGGTAATCTCATCCGTGTGACTCAACTTTGATTAATCAGATCTACAGTATATTCACGTTGTCTCTTCATGAATGGTTGACTGACTGGAATTTGGCCCAGAAAGATACGTAGAATGTTAAACAGGAAGTACTACAATAGCGCCAACTCAACAGGCATTATACAAAAGACACTCAAAGCCAAATGATATGCTGTTAAGTGGCAAGTAGAAGTCATTTAAGAGCACCAGATGCACTTAGCAGTTTGCTAGGCTTTTTCCATGGGGCTACAGATACGTAGTAATCAGAATGAACCTTGAGCTTATATGTGGTTCAAAGAAAAGCGCAAAGGAAACTTAAATAAACTCTCTATATTCTTACTGAACGCAACTTCGAGAAAAAACCTAACTCTCTCAGAGTTTGTCTTTGCTCAGCAGAACATCCTCACTGGCACATCAAAGTATAGAATTACCTGTAGCGTCTGTACTGTACTCTGTATCATTTATCTCTGTGACAGCTGTATACCCTTGACTGCCGCTCTTCTAAATCATTGACTGTTCCGCTTTTTAACTCTGACAACTTTCGTCTCAGATGGCCAAAAATCACACAGACTTAAGTGGGGGAAGTGTGGTGGTGCTTGGGCTATGAGTTATGTTCACCAGCAGCTGATCTGGAGCTGTGGTGACAAATGACAGCATGGGAATAGAAGGGTCTGACTTTCAGTGGATCTTAGACTTTTTGTTAGTCTTAGTCTGCAACCCTTCATTAAGTCATTCCAGAGTTATCAACAACTTAGATCTACAGATAAATCACGAACTAGCTGGCTGTGTTTCAACAGGTTACGGTTTAGATTCAGGGAAGCAGGTTTTAAAAGTTTTGACGTTCAAGAATGGGGAAACGGATAGCAGCACATTGGTGAAACTATGATGTATGAAAGCGCTTTTCATTTCCACCTGATGAGATGGATACTGGAAGTCCCATTCAATGTCAATTTTTGATTTAAATATTAATTCCAGTAAGATCAAAAGAAAGAAATATAATTCATTGGTTGATGATTCTCAAGGACGTTTATTCAACCTGTGACAACCAGGAGGCAAACAAACTCAACTCCAGGTCTCTTATAATGAATGAATGATAATGTTGGTAACACTGACATCTTATATGAATCTGATTAGCTTTCTACTTGCTTGCTCTATCGATAGTTTGACTCTTCATTCAGATATTTGCATTTAGTGTTGTGCATGCAGACCCTTAAGGGAAATCTAAGGAATAAAGCATTTTAACTGCAACAATAAAACACATTTGAATGAAGTTTGGAGAAAGAAAAATGCACAAATTTACCAAAACCATAGAAAAGAAAGGAATGCTGGGATACAGGTGGATGACAAAAACAGTTGATGGACCTCTCTTTTCATCACCTCTATTGATTCTTAACAGCAACAGCATCCTTTAGCTGCAGGGTTGCATTTCTTTGAATAAAACTTGCAAACAAATGGGGCCGGATGCTGATGATGACATGCTGACCCTCCTCAGGAAAGACACTGGTGTTATAAATTAGGTTTTGGGCCTTGCTAGGTAAGGTGAATTGAGGTTTACCTCTGGATTTTCAGTGTTACAAATGCAGTTCTCATCTTATCTGCTTAAATCGCTGTGGTAACTTCTGTGGCAAACCTAACCTGTTTCCAAAAAGGTTGTGCATGAGATAAGACATCAACATGCACATAACAATTACCTACTGACCAATCAGTTCACCGTTAAATGACATAATCATTCCTGCAAGGTCACATGAGGGATTTGAGTTATTAGCCAGCACCTAAACCCTCTGTCTTCTCAATACAGGGACCTTTCTTTGCTGCTTCTAAAATAAGCAAGTCAGCCTGTTTAACAGTCTAAATTCTGTTTGTTTTTTTGTTTTATTTATTTAAGGGTGTTTACTTGTGTAAACAACATTGGGACAGCAGCTGAAAGAAGGCTAAAACCTATTTGAATACCATGAGAATACATTGAAGCAAAACATTAGTTTAATGGAACACCCTTTTCTAATCCTGTATCTTAATAATGGAGCAGTGATACAAATAAGATTGCATTTACAGCCACTAATGCCTTTCCAGACTTCCCGATGGCCTAAAGTGCTTTAAACTGTATGTATGAAAGAATGAATGAATATAGCAGATTTTTATAGCAGAAGATACACACTCACACTCTGATGCTTTGGCTGCAAAAACTGTGTTGCTGCGGAGCATGTATTATGTGATTAACCTCTTTGCAGTTTTCTAATATTATAGCTTGGTTGTTGTTTGTACAATATGCCAGTCTGCTGCCTGCCAGTAGACCTGCCCATATGCTGCCAACACCACCTCTTTTACAGCGCTGTGAATAAACTGGTTTGATTTATCAAGCCGATAACTATTAGTGCCTGAGTTTTCTAAATCTCACCAGAAAGACTTGCTGAACTAAACATCCTGGAAAAGCAACACGAGAACAAAGAGTCATGGTAAAAAGAAAGCACACCCTTCAACCACAATGTGAGAGACTGATACAATCCTAATGCTTTAAGTTATTGGTGCTAAGGGTGGTTCTACAAGTTGGTGACTCATAGGGAGTACTTATTTTCTTACACACTGCATCTGCATTTTAGCTTAGTTTTGTTAAACAAACAATGAGACAATCTGTCTGTCTGACTTTATACTCTCCTAATCTGAAGACTTATAGGACTAGATATTATTTTTTATTTATTAAATGAGATTTGACAAAATGCACTTTCACCTTATCTTGTTTTTTTTGTTGCTTATTTTCCTTTAGTGTCAAAAATATATCTCAGGTTGTCCTAAATTTTAAACAAACTGAAATGCGGTCCTCCATTCTCCTCAGACTGTCATGCACATGTTAAGTTCAAGTCCAGATAAGCCAATCAAGAAATGCAGCAGGGGCGAGGCCGGCAGACACGGCGCTTGTTAACCGAAAGGATTATGATAACAGCCGAAGCTGTGCTGACAGTCGGAGTGACAACCTGAAAGAGCCTGAGCAGCAGCTGCAAACAAAGCAGGCTTCTAACAGTTTGGCTCTGACCGCTGCGCCACCATTTAGCACAGCGCCGAGAGAACAATGCTGCTGTGTGACAGGCCTTAATGATGCTGTAGCGCAATCAGATTGACTGGAGAATTAAGGCTTGCTCCACTCCGGTGTTGAAATGAGATGAGCTTTAAAAAGGCATTAGGATACTTCTGGGAATTGGCTAGGTGCCGGTGGGTGACGGGAATAAGCTTAAGAAATTCAACAATAGCAGTGAAGAAATAAAGTTGGAACAAAGAAACCATTTCAGCAGAGAAATGACTGTCACCTTTTGCTCAAGGGGGGTGTCTCAGAGAAGTGATAGAAGAAAAATCCTGCCTGCAACCCCCCAAAAATGCTGGTAAGGTATTAAGCACTTGAACACTGAGCAGATGAAGACTAGCAGCAGGAGGAGGGAGGGAGAGTTCATCCCTCCTGCCCGTGCCCCTACCAACCGCTGTTTTCTCCCCTTTTTCTTTGCTCCATCAGCGATGCTAGCCAGAGAAACAGAATAAAAGAGCATTGCATTGATATGGCAGCTAGACATGTGTAATCGGCAACCCAAGGCAGGGGGAGGATCGTGAGGGCTGGTGGTGCGAGGGAAAGGGAGAGTGGGTTTTGTTTTGTTGTTTTTTTTGTTTTTTCTTTGGGGGGGGGGGGGGGTTAGCTGCTGCTGTTTGCTATAAAAAGGCATCTTGTTGGTGGGATTTCTAGTCTGCTGGACAGACAGAGAGGAAGTGAAACAGAAGGTAAGGAAAAAGAGGAGAGAGGGGAAGGAAGTGGTGTTGTAAGTGAGAGAAATGAGAGAGCAAAAGCTGAGGAGAGATGTGTTCAAAAGACTGATTGAAATATTAGAAAGGAGAAATAAATGGGGGGAGAGAGAGCAGGAGAGTGAGCGAGAGATTGCCATTTCTCTTTTTCAGGACTCACTGATCCAAATAACAGAGTCAGCACTGGTGGGGAGAGTGAAGGCAGAGAAGACAGCGAAGACAAAAATCAAAGTCTAAATCCTCCAAATCAACAACTCTCTGGAGACTCCACTGACACGTTAGATCCATCCTCTCGCCTTCCCTCTTTCGTTCTCATGAAGGCAATGCCATCTCTGTCGCGCCAAAAGGTGTTAACTACCAATCCCGACGATTTTTCACCACCCCCCCACCTCCCTCTTCATCCCTTCATCAGTTTCCACCCTTCCCTGTGTGAGAAAGTTCCGGCTGCCAGTCTGAAAAGGCAGATGTGGGAACACAGGTTTCTCCCAAAAGCACCCACGGCTTTAACAGTACTTCAGTATTTTTTGTTTATATGGTTGCACAGTATGTGGACAGCATATGGCTGCATGCTGCAAATCTTGTCTTACTTCGTGCACGTGACATGATATTCATGGATGCTTTTGGTTTTTGTTTTTTTTTAATGCATGAGTGTCTCCTTTCTGTTCCTCTTACCAGACAGGGTTGGCGTTGACTGCGTCATCGTACCACAGGATGTACAAACAGAACAAGCCCACAATCAACGCGTGCACTGTGGACACTAACCTGGGAGACACACACACGCACACATATTACAAGAGCAAATTAGTGAACATGACAACAGATTAATAGGTTTACAGTCAGGAACAATCATCAGTCTTTTTTACACATCTGTTCATACATGCATAGTGTACAGGTTTACCAAGCTATGGGCTGAAAGAGCTAAAAAAGTGGAGCTAGCTCCAAAAGTGAGTCAATCCCGATTACAGGTGGCAATCACCAGACACTCCATGATATGGTATAAACACATGACATTTTGAACTCCGTTGAGAATTACAATAACTTATATTGTGATTTATCCCCTTTTTTTAAACTGCAAATTATGTTCTCAAAGTTTAACTTTGTCAGTATCTGTTACATTAATAAGATAAAGTTCTCTCACTTCAGTTATTTTTTGCTGAAAGATGAGATTATCAAACATATCAACACTATCACTAAAATCAGCCATCAGTCTGATAGTGAATGGGGTCAAGTTGGCAATTACATGCAATCTGTTTCTGATAATACAGCTAATCATCAAATTCACGTATCTGTTTCTGTCTACATAGGCAGAAATTCATATTTCACCATTACATTTGCACTCGGCAACCTTCCTGTTTTATAGGAATACAACCAGCTGGCAGCCAGTTGAGCAGAGTCACCTAATTCAATTCAGTTTTATTACATTACACAACAACAGTCGCTGTTGTTGTGTAACAGTTATATTATATATATATATATATATATATATATATATATATATATATATATATATATATATATATATATATATATATATATATATATATATATATATATATATATATATATATATATATATATATATATATATATATATATATATATATATTAACACTGACATTGTTGGATTATCGTCTGCTGTGCATACAGCTCAAAAAAACAAATAAAACAAATAAAAGTAAAATCTGCTTTTTCATTGGTCTGTTACTTAGGACCAATCAGGAGATATCTGTGGGTAGCATTGCATATAGTTTACGGACTCTTGGATTTCCAATATCTGGTCCCAATATGATCATTTTTGAAAAACAAAACAGCATTTTAGTTTCCCAAATTTAACACTTGGCTTCAAAATGCAGAGACTAGAACCTACTGGGTGAGTTCATGATGACTAAGCCCAAGTTTTATGTTTAGTCTATGATAGCTGCATTTATTTTATGCACTGTGTTCAAGTAAGTTACTTTCTTTGACCTTTGGAGTAGTTATGTGGGCCACTGAAGAGATACTCCAGAGGTCCAGTGGGTCTTATCTCTTCTCTACCACAATCACAATTCCTCCAGTGTCACCATGCAGCCTCTATCCACAGACTGCAGCTGCCAGCCTGAGCCTTGGCCAAAACTGGCTCGATGGCAGGCTGCTGTACAAGCCCAGTCTTAAAAGTATGACTAGCCACTGAGTTATTTTCTGTTACAGAAAGTTCTGGATGCAGTTACTCTATTTGAGGACGTGCAATAATAAATAAGAGGATGAGGAAAAACAGAAAAGACATGAAATAAAAGTACAGGACACACTTTTTTGCTCACAACCATACTGCTTTTCCTTAGAAGTGCTTCCTCCCTTCTCTCCCTGCACTTAAGTTGTGGTTACATAAACAGCACACTGACACACTGAGAGCTGGCTGTTACACAACAGCAGACCACTCTAGAGTGGGCCATCAGCGCTTTGCCTTTGACTTGTCTTGGATTCCTTGGTCAGTGCACTCCATTCTTTCAATTAGGTAGAAGCAGGCTAATGTAAACCACAGCTGCATGAAGAAAGTGTAATCTCTGAGCAGTACATTACAGAAAACAGATGGAGGAAGAAAATAAAAACAGTGAAAGATGTTACGCAACTACAAAACATTGCCCCCTGAACCTCACCCCTGAGGTTTAAGTTTGAAACTTTAAACCACTCTGTGCTCCACCAGCCGTTCATATCACAGCTGTAGTTGTGCAGAACAATGAGCTGGCCTGAGGCACATCGAGGTTCATCTCAACAGAACCGCACAGAGGTTAGCTCGGTCAAGGCTTTATAACATTTTGCAGCTACAGATTTTTTTTTTTTTTTTGAGGAAGTGCATCTCACTTGTACAATTTTATGACAAAAAAATAAAAATAATATCATTACTTTATATTTTGCTATGAATAAGGGGAGTGTGTGTTACAATTTATTGAAATATGCACAAACATGCATGGAAATACAATATACAAGCTAAAAAAATGGTAGAAAAAGACTAACAAGCTTAAAAGTCAATATTTGGTTTGACCACCTTTATTTTTCAGCACAGCCTGAAGTCCTTGGAAAGCAGTCATGTAATTTCTTTAAATAGTCTTCAGGAATGGTTCTCCAGGCTTCTTAAAAGACATTCAAAGCTCTTCTTTGGATGTTGGCTGCCTTTTCTTCAGTTTTCTTTCAAGATGATCCCACCATGCTTCAATAATGTTAAAAACCGGGTTCTGGGGGGCCAATCCATGCCTGACTGATGTGTGTTTTTTCGGGCCCGATATGCATTTTCTGTATTGGCACTGTGTTTGGGATCATTTTCATGTTGAAAAATGAAGCTGTTCCCAATCAGAAGCTTTTCAGATGATACTGCATGGTGGATCAAAATCTGATACTGTGTTTCTTCAGTTATAAATCAGTTTTCACTGGCTGATTGCAGCCACAACCATGACAGCGCCTCCACCGTGTTTTACAGATAGCTGTGGACTCTTAAGCCCCTTTTCCATTAGTACCTACTCGGGTCGATTCGCCATGGAACAACATGACCTTTTTTGATGCTTGAATGATTCACAGGTCAGTGTTAAGCAGCTCAAAAACCCCCCAAAAACCATTCCTCTGAAAATGGTGAAAAAGCAACAAATGTCCTAAAAAACATTTGTGAGACCTCCAGAAAGCCTGGAGAGGTATTTCTCAAGACTACTTTTAAAAATTAGGAGATCTGGCTTCTTCAAAATATTAAGAAATGGGAGAGGAGGGACTGTTGTACAGTATATTTCAACATTTATTATCCTAATCGATCATTCTTAATGTTTTATCACCTCCTAAAAGGGGGGAAAAAAATGAAAGAAATCCCCGGCTATACCCCATTTTCCACCAACCAAGTACTGATGCTCAGTCCAGAATCAATTCCATGCTTTTCTACCAAAAAAAATAAATAAATAATTAACTCACATTCACTGAAAATTACAGTCCCAAATGATGAAATTACTGTCTTCACTGCAAAAAATTCACCAATGATCGTCCACCATAATTTTCTTCCCACAGGCATTACATCCAATTCTGCTGGTAATGCAACATAATCGGTTCCCTTTCCTCTTAAAATGTGCCGGCATTACTACCAGCAATGGCACTATAGCACAGCGCTGCTGTAAAAAAACAAGGTAGCTCAGGTGGAAAGAAAAGGCCTGTTGACGAGCAGCGTTTCCTGTGACGTACCTGGAGTTCCATTCAGTGAGCTTGGTGGGAGGCAGCCGTCCATAACCTGGGGTAATGGCGGAGGAGAGCGGCGGGCTGGCCACTGAGAAGAGAAGCTGGAAACCCACAAAGCTACCAGCTACCACGGTCAACTCTCTCGTCTCCATCACTCACCTAAACACAATGGGGAGGGGGGGAGGGGGGGGGGGGATGCACAGAGAGTGATACACATGGACAGGTTCAATCGATGTCTGTCAGTCATTCTGGGCAGTGCCAGAAGAGAAACTGAGGTGGCATTGAGAGCGGAGGGAAACTGTGGTTCAGCCGGCGCACAAAGAAGAGGAGGAAAGGGAAAGAGACAGAGGGAAGAAATATAAGCTGAAGACATGAGCCGTCTAATGCAAGTGACATGAGCGCTTTAGCCAAGAAGGGCACGGTGGGAAAAGGTGGGGTAAAAAGCTTTTATGGATAACAGAGTGGCAGAAACAGAAAAGAAGTTACTGGGTGTGAATACGTGATGCTAAGCATTTAGAACTGAAAAAAGGCTCTGTGTTATTATGCACATTTTGCAAGGGGATTACAGAGAGTTGTTTAGGACACACCAAAAAAAATCCCTGAGAAGAAAACAAAGCCTGAGCGAAAGAGGATTTTCAAGATGAAGCAACAAGTTCAGCTCATGGGATTGCATAAAGAATTTCAGGCGGTATTTTACTTAAAACAATGCTTGTTGTTACAGCTTTGTTTAGGCTTAAACCCCTTTTTTTTTTAAACTCAATCTTTGCCATTCTGCCTCGCTTCCATGTTGCTGACACTTTATCTTAAAATGATAAGGCCAATATGCACTAAAAGGAAACCGTTCCAGGGAATGCTAAGCAAACTACCGATTGTAAACATACACTGTGAACAGTCTATATTTGAGTAGCTTATGAGATTTATTTACTTTGACTCACGTCATCGCACCAGAAACCAGTCTTTTCAAACCGCAGGTAATCAGCGAGGGAACGGTGCCACGCTCACTAAAACCACTGAATCAGAGACTTTTTTTTAATGAGTCCTTGAGTAGTTATAGATTTTCATCAGTTCATACAAGCTCAGACAGTAGTCCTATTGGTTGTTACGTTAAACAAGAACAAGAAGTTCAGACATTTTTCTGAGAACTTCCCTAAGTTGAAAAAACAGATAGCATTTAAAGAAGTTCCACTTCTCTAAGAGGACTTTGCACTACAAGTCTCGACACTTATCAGCTTGTGAGTGTTGCCGTTCCTGTTATTTGTTTCCTGCAAGCAAAAATTACTTGCATTTCTCAGCTTCCCCCCTTCAACAGATCACAACCACAATTACAGCCAAATTGTCCATGTTTAAAACAAACAATTTTAAAAAAGGAGGTCAAAAAAGACCCAAAGTTCACAGGGAACAGAGGGTACTGAAGTGCATTCACATAATGACCTGTTATCAGTTATCACCACATCCTGTGTCAGCACTGATCTGGACTCTGTCCTGATAAAACCCCGTTTCCCAAAAAACTGTGACGCTGAGTAAAAAGTAGAGAAGTTTAAATTCTTAGAGTTAACATTGTTTATATTTGGAATTATTTAATGTTATATTTGACTTTAAAATTGCAACAAACACGTAATATCTAATGTTAAAACTGATCAAATGTACTTAAAAAAATAAAAATATGAGATAGCGGTTCTTTCATGAACATTGGGATATTTGCCAGCAAAAAAAATGTAAAGAAGACTTGGTGAAAAATCTCACTGCTAATTAGTCTAACTAGTAAGATAGCTGAGCTTAAAAAGAGCATCCCAAATGGACTGAGTTTTTCAGAAGACCGGAAAAGCGTCACTACTCTGGGAAGGCCTTTGCGGTTAATCAGTTCAAGGATTTAAGGCCCTGCCCACATGTACACAAGTAAGTCTTTTGGTAAACATAGCCCTTTCTATGTATTTTTGCCATTTCTTTACACATAAACAGTGTTTTATGTGACTGATCTTTAAAACAAAAATCCTTCCAATGTAAGGATTTTAAGAAACTCGGTTTCTCCATATACACCTGGACAAGGCAAACAGATTTGGTCTTGTAAATCCAAAGGTGTATATCATGTGCATGTGGACACAGCCCAACCCCAACTGGAGGATTTGATCATTTACTGCGCAATATTACTAAAAGATTAACATAAGCCTGTGAAGTCAAGGGACAAGCCTGAAAAGCAGCACTAAATGGCTGTAATGCAGGACTGAATGGCTCACTATGTGGGCTCAGAAACAGTCTGAAAACCTGTGTCAGTGGACACAGCTCAGCACCACATCCACACACGTAAGTTAAAACTCGAACGAGATCCAGAAGCGTTGCTGCCTCCTCTGGGCCAAGCCTCATTGAGGATCGAGTGAAGCAAAGTGGAAACTCTTGAATTCATTAGGAAATTCTGGACACAGAATCCTCATGGCTACAGAGGAGAGGAACTGTGCAGCTTGTTATTAGCACAAAGTTTAAAACCCACTAAGTGTGGATTAGTGGAAATACTTATTTATTTGTAGCATCATACACTGCTATTAAGTCTCTGTCAGGGAAAGCCTTGCTTGTTTCAGCAAGGATACGCACACACTCCTACAGGTGCTTAACTGCCTGCAGTCAATTCATTCAGATTATTCTGCAACAATAAAATAAAAATAAGGAAGCCCATAGAGTGGCTAAAATCCTATATCAAACTACGAAGCGGAAACCTTTCACTTTTCAAACTACAGCAACTGGCCTCCTCAACAAGAGAAGCGGGGCTGCAACACAGTGGGAAACATGGCATGCATTTACTGTCTTTTTACCATTCTCAATTAGAAATATATAAATGGATGAACGAATGTTATGCAAGCCACGTGATTCCACTTTTGACTGGCAGACACAGCAGTTGCTGTACAGTTTGTGAAATCATGCTGTTTACAAAGCAACCTAAGCAGTTTGACCCATATTACTAAGTGTGTATCCAACATTTTTCATCTACATTAAAATGTCCAGTGCTGTGCATATACACCGCTGTGTGAAAGCCAAGGAAGAACAACCTGCTGAAAAAACCCAAAGCACCTCAAGCCAAAGTGCCACGAGCAACACTGCATCAATTCAGTGTCGACCATGATTACAGCGCTGGAGTAATCTTCTGCACAAACTCCCATCGGTAGGACAAACTTCACTCTGCAGTAAATAAACACATTTACCAAGAATCAAAGCCGCTGCAAGAAGTGCAACTCCACTCCAGCTTTCCAAAGCCCCATTCTCTCAAATCTGGCATGTTCAACAGGGAAGCTGAGGCAGGCCATTCTTCTTTCTTTTTTTGGGGGGTGGGCTCTTATTGTCCCCAGAAGCAGCTACGCACATTCCCGGGCAACCCTGATCATATGCAGCATGTGCCTGAATAATTCATTGGCATTCTTCACCTGGCAGGCTGGTTCATAGCGCCCCATGGGAAGGAGCAGCTCACGGAGCCTCCTCACTGCGGCTGACAGGTCGGACGGGAGAAGTGCTCTGCCATCCTCGTCCGACCTTGGTCCGCTGGACTATCCTGCTGCTGTCAGCAAACCGTGACCCTGTGACATATCGACCAAATATAAATAATAGGGCTTCAACTCTTCCCCCACCCCCGTCCTTTTTGATTTGGAAATCTAAACCGGCCCCCCCAGTCTACCGCATTGCTACAGCAGAGGGATGGGTCTGGCTCGCTCCGAGTTGGAGGATCAGTCTTCGGCCAACCTTCATCACACCAAACCCCGCAAGCAAGCAAGCATGCAGGATCATGACACGAATACTGATACATGACTGGTGGCTACTGCCGTTTGAAGCTGGAAGAAATGCCCAGATTTAGCAAACCCTCTCTTCTTTGATTTGGACTATTGTGCAGCCCGCACCACCTCATCGGCGACTGGCGGGTTCGGCTTACAGTAAAAATGGATCTATGTAACAGCAATAACCCACATAAATAAATCCACTATGTTTGGCGGGGGTTGTAGTTGCAAATGCATCGTAAAAGCACTGCAGACGGCTGAAGAGAATGGCAAAAAAAATGTGTCGAAAAATAGGAATCTCATTGACAATGGGGGAGAGAAACACAGCTTATTAAACAACACAAAGACAGGAGGTTTTGAGCGGATTGTAACAAGCCGCCAAAGCGCAGCGGACTGATTTCAGGAGAGCAAAGTTGCTCCAGAAGAAAGCTCAAACTGTGTGGACTGCTACGTGTCCTGTTGTTTCTGCCGCCACGGCAGGAGGAGAGAGGGACACGGGAGCTGTTGCAGTCCTAAGGTATGTGCGGGGGAGAACTGCCTAAACTGAGTAAAATAAAGACGGCAAGGCTTTTAGTCTGCGCTGTGTCTGATGTGGTGGAAGGAGATGGGTGAGCTCTCGTACCTGCTATCCGTCGCATGCGTCTGTGTAGGCGGATGAGCTCCCGGTTCGCCCCGTGTCTTCTCCACTTTCTTCCAACTTGACGTTAGCTAGCAAGTCTGCTAATCGGAGGCAGCCCGCAGGCTTTCCCCGTGCGAGCTCAGGGAAGAAGAAAAACAACCTCCGCTGCTACAGCACAACGTGGCAGAACAACCATTACAGCCCGGAGAAGAGAGGCTTTCCCCGATTCCCCGCTGTCATGAGTCTACTTGAAAAGTTTTTTGTTTTTTTTACTCGTTTTTATTTTGGCGTTGACAGCAAGGACCCAGTGGTGACGTCGGTACGTACCCGCCCACGCGTGCACACGCCCCCCACCGCCGCACACCCCTTCACCAGACAAGAGTCTACGCTACAGTCTGTGGGTTACACCCACCAGGAACAAAAGCCACTGTATATTATGATTGATGATGATCCGCTGCAGCACAGGTAGTGGAGACGTACAGTCTGCAAGTCATGCTGCTCTGCTGGCCGATGGACTAACGACTTGCAAGAAGATATCTCACACGCACAGAGTGGACTGAGATATGCTCAAGGGGCTCAACTGTTGAGCACCAAACCTATCCATCATAAGTGGATCATGAGGATTTAAGTTACCCCAGGTGTATTAAATAATATGAGCTCAAACATTCCTTATGTATGTGTCAAATGTAATGTTGAAAAAGCCCCCTTACTTTAAAGCCTATGGAAGGAAAACTATGTAAACGTGACTCGTAGTGCACTGAAATAAAAATGAAAACTACACTTTAGCTAAAAATTAAATGAACCTTTGTCAGATCTAACAATACAATAAATGTAATATTTAAAAAATATATACAGGACATCTCTCCTTTTTTCAACAATTTAGTCTGGTGCATGTGTTTACTGAGATAGGAACGTCAACATGACTGTAGGAAGTGTGTCACAGTGTTTGTGTTGTCATACATAATTAGAAGTTCTTAAACTTTGCATTTGACAAGTACCATTCAAGACACTGAGGCAAAAATAAAATTCAAATATTGAAATTAAGCATTAAAGAATAAAATAAAAACATAATATAATATAATATAATATAAAATATAATATTAACTATAAGAGCTACTTTTAGCTCCTCCCATATTCACAAGGAGTCAAATAGCTCAGTATGTTTGCTTTGGCAGATTTTTAAGCTTTTTATGCAGATTGCTGACCCTCCCTGAACCTGGTTCTGTTGGAGGTTTCTTCCTGTTAAAAGGGAGTTTTTCATTCCCGCTGTCACCAAGTGCTTGTATAAAGGGGTTGTCTGATTGCTGGGGTTTTCTCTGTAACAAAAAACACCTTGAGGTGACTGTTGTTATGATTTCAATTTTCCTGTAGACTCCTGGTGGAGCATAGGTCCGCAACAACACCACGCCAACGGACTCTGTTCTGGGCCGTTCTCTTCATCTGGGTCCATGTCATTCCGGCGGCCTTCACTTTGCTCTCGACAGATCTTCTCCACGTCTGTTTGGGTCTCCCCACTTTCCTTTTCCCTTGTGGGTTCCAGTCCAGTGCTTGCATTGTGATGTTGTCGAGTGGTTTTCGAAGTGTGTGGCCTATCCAGCCCCATTTTCTCTTCTTGATGTCTTGACCGACCGGGTTCTGGCTGGTTCTCTTCCACAGGTCTGTGTTTGAGATCTTCTCAGGCCATCTGATGTTGAGGAGCAAGATGCGTGATTTCTCTCTGTTGGCAAGGCATAAAAAAGCCCTAGCAGCTATCAGCACGTCTCATCCTTTACAAATGAAACAAACAGGCAAAAGGTTTGAAATGCACGATTGATTTGCTTTGGAAATTTAATGGTGAGACACACCTAGGGATTGCAGTAAACTCCTTTGTCTGCTATACAGTGCTCTGTTGCTCAATATATTTTTTTATGTAATGTAATAACTGCTTTCTCTTAGCGGTGGAGGGATTTTTTTTATATTAATGTGTCCGTTTTTATTTATATATATATATATATATATATATATATATATATATATATATATATATATATATATATGTATATATGTGTATATATATATATATGTGTGTATATATATATATATGTATGTATATATATGTATATATATATATATGTATGTATATATATGTATATATATATATATGTATATGTATATATATGTATATATATATATATATATATGTATATATATATATATGTATATAAATATATATAAATAAAAGTGTGTGTGTGTGTGCATTTCTATATGAAAAAAATACATGTATGCTGTGAGTATAATTCATAAAAAGTCTCTTTTGAGATGTCAGTAAACCCATGGTCTGAATTCAAGGACATCACTCAGTTACATAGCTGGAAAAAAACGATGCAGACTACTGTTGAAGCAGGTTTCCAGGCAGAGTGAAATACCAGCAAGCAGGCTACAAGCATACGCTTATGTTCCTTTCATATAGCAGTTTGACAATCCAGACAATCCAGTTGTTTTGTTTTCGTTTTCTTTTGTTTTTTGTTTTTTTGGTTGGTTGTTTTTTTTTTTTTTTTTTTAATCTGAAAAGATACAGAGGAGTAGTTACAACTGTATCCAGCCTATACCAGCATACTGCACAGACAATAGGAAAACAGCTTGAGTCACAATTAGGTTTAGGAAAAAATGTAAATTCATGAGTAATGACACCATGCATAAAGTAACCCTTTGAATTTTCTTTTCCTTTTTTTCTCCTCCATCAGGCGACTTTTGGCATGGTGACTGTTTGACCTCTTTGTTGCTTCAGCTTCTGAGTCATTTTGCAGAGATAACACTGAGTCAAGGTTGTCTGTCCTGTTCTTCCAGGACACAAACGATCACAGTCTACTCTAACCTTAAGCATAAGTGCCACCCATTTAACCCCGTCGCCTCCAGAACTTTGAAAAAAATGTTACCCCAAGAATTAATGACTTATATAATTGTCCTCATAAGGAAGACGTGTCCTCGTAATGAAAGTGAGTAAATGGATGTAGGTCCCCACAACATCTTTAATACCTGCACCACGGGAATCTTTTCTTCTCACACTCGTGCACCAGCATGTTCAGTGTGTGTAGTCAGTAGCCGTGGGGTTATATTGTGTGATGCATTATTCATAAGAAATTTATGAAGGTACAGTTTTTATTGAATTTATGCTAAGAAAAAAGCAGAAGGAGTGCAAAGAGTTAAAAATGTATCAGACGAGAACAGATGCAGGGATAGAGATTGCCTGAGACAATGCAAGAGGAAATTTATGTGCAGGTTTATAGACTGCATACGAAGGTGAAATCTCACACGTACAAGAAATTACAGGTTGGTTACAAGCAGAAAGCACAAAATCACTTTGTGACATGGCAGAATCTAAATTTATAGAGAATTAGATTTTAATTTTCAGATGTGCAGAGTGGAAACAAAGGACACTGTGACTGAATGCTTTGGCAAGAAGGTATGTGAGAAAGCATACAGAGATGGAGAAATGATATTTGTGTTCACTGAAAGAGTGTGTCGAGACAGGATGAATCTAATCCCTACACTAACAATGAAGAGCCTCACAGATTTACTAAACATCAGCTGGTAATTAGAGCAGATCAGATGCCAATCAAGGGAGTAGCACAGGGAAATAAAGAGGCGTGGGGAATGTACTGCCTTTAAATTATGTCAGACAATATGACAGAGGCAAGCATGCAAGCAGTGGTTGATGTGCCATCACTTGGTTTCCCAGTGGCATTGGGTTACAATGTGTCAGTGTCATTACCAGAAATTGTGTGCCTCCATACCATTACAATTGAATTTAGCTTCCATAGTGGCCTACTCTAAGTGAAACATGTACAGTATAATGTTTACTATGGTTGTCAACACAAAAAGCACATTATGTGCATTAAGTACATTCATTTGGGTCCATAAGTATTTAGACAGTGATACCAATTTTGTGATAGGAAAGCTGGTAGAGAGACCAAGGGGAAGACATGTAGTAAATAGCCTCCAGGCAGATTGAAGCTCAGGCCTCTGCATTAACTGGCAACTCCACACTGGATTTTAAACCAACAATCAAAATGTGATTGAAGTGAAGGCTTTCAGCTTTAATTCTAGGGTTTTACCAGAAGTATCAGAGTAACTGTTTAGGATTTGCAGCCATTTTTATACACTTTAAGAAGCTCAAAAGCAATTGGACAATTGGCTGTGAAGCAGTTTCACGGTCAGGTTAGGCCTTTTTCCCACTTGAAGTGCATCACGAGTGTTTATTGCTGATGCGACTGCTGATAGAAGTAGCAGGTGACGTGTAGAGCAAAGGAGCCTTTGAATATTGATGAATGTGCATAAAAATGGTTGTAATTCTATTTTATTTATTTATTTATTTATTTTTGTAATTCTATTTAATTGAATTCAATTTTATTTATATAGCACCAAATCACAACAAAATTCACCTCAAGGTGCTTAATATTGTAAAGTTAAGACACAATAATACAGAGAAACCCCAACAATCAAACAATCCCTTGTGAGCAAGCACTTTGGTGACAGTGGGAAGAAAAACTCCTTTTTAACAAAAAGAAACCTCCAGCAGAACCAGGCTCAGGTAGGGGCAGCCATCTGGGTTGTGGGAAAGGAGAAAAGATAAAAGATATCATATGGAAGAGAGCCAGAGATTAATAATGACTCATAATTAAATGCAGATTTCAATGCAACAGTCACACAATACTTCTATTAAAGCCCTTTAATTAGAGCTGAAAGTCTGCACTTCAGTCACACATTGATTGATTGGTTTAAAATCCACTGTGATGGTCTACAGAGCCAAAGTTTTAAAAAATGATGCATAAAAAGAGTAGGTACGCCATATTTATCTAGCTTTTCAATACAATTTTATTATAGCAAATAACAGAGGTGAATGCATATGAGTCTGACATCCCATAGATTTCTTTGTTCAGGACTGGTAGTCTGATCAGTTTCAACACAGTAAAAGATGATATAATTATTATTATAAATTATTATAAAACGAGACCTGAAAACGCATCGCAGAAACTGAAGGAAGCTGTTGCAAAGTCCTGAATTATAGTGGAAGGAAAATCTCTGCTTTCTGTAAAGAACATTAAAGTTCATCACAGTTTGGAGGTGAACAGAAACGTAGTAAATATTTATGCTTTATATGCATTCTCCTTTTCATTACACGAGTGTCATGCTATGAGACTACAACCTTTCCAATGCAATGTCCATCCATCTATCTCTTCATCTATATCTATGGAAGAGATAGATGGATGGATATTGCTATCCCAGCTATAATAGGGCGAGAGGGCACGGTACATCCTGGAAAGGTTGCCAATCTGACAAAGGACTAACACAGACAACCATTTAGACTCACATTCATACTTATGGGCAATTTAGAACCACCGATTAACCTAACGCCATTACTTACATGTCTTTGGACTGTGGGAGAAGCCAGGGTACCTAGAAAGAACCCATGCAGACACGGGAGAACATGTAAATTCCACGCAGAAAGGTCTCGGCCAGATCGGGGACTTTTTTTTTCACACTGGACTCAAACCCAGGCCATGGGGCATGTGGCTGTGGTTCATTTTTTAGGCAAATGTATAACCACACTATGGAGCCACACATATAAGACTTATGTGTAAAAAAGAAACTGTACCATTGTCTTTGCCACTTGGTTAAAGGCAGATCCTTTGAGAAAACTGTTTTCTGGTCAGATGAATCAAAGATAGAGCTGTTTGGCCGCAGTAACAGACATGTTTAGTGTAGATCAAAGACAGATCCTTGGGAGAAGAACCTGCTGTGAAGCATGGACCTGGAAATGTAATGGTTTAGGGTTGCTTTGCTGCCTCAGGGATTTCAGCTTGCTGTCATCGCCAAGCTACAAATTCCACATCGTATCAATAAATGCTTGAACATAATGTGAGGCCACCTTTCTAAAAGCTAAGCAGAACCAGAAATAGTGTAGACGTTTTACAAGGATCATGATCCTAATCACACATCAAATCCACCAAGGAATGGTTTAAAAAGAAGACATGGTTATGAAATAACCTGGTAAAAGCTCAGATTTAAATTCTACAGAGGGGATTTGAAACACGCAGCACACACTGCAAATCCCCCAGACCTCTCCACTGGGAGGAATTTTGCAAGAAGTGAATACAAAATTTAAGTAAGCCAACATCAGAGACTGGTAGGCAATTACACAAAAAACAAGAAGAAAAAGAATTATTTTCTGCTAAAGGTAGTATGTGCCTCTGATGCACAGGGATTCTTAGTTTTTCTACATTTTTCTTTTGGTTTGTTGTTGTTTGTCATGCTTCCCATGATGCACTGCCCTCTCTATGGCTTTATAAACAACTCTGCATTTATTCCTTATGTATTATTCGTCTCTGGTTCTCTCCCATAGTGTGACTTCTGTCCTGTCTATCTCTGTTATTTTCTCTTTCCCCTTGCACCTAACTGGCCACCACAGATGGTTGCCCCTCCCTGAGCCTGGTTCTGCCAGAAGTTTCTTCCTGTTAAAATGTTTAAAAGGAGTTTTTCCTTGCCACTGTCAACAAGTGGTTGTTCATATGATGTCTCTGTATAATTGTAAAGTCTTTACCTTATAATATAAAGCCTGCTGTTGTGATTTGGCACCATACAAATAAAATTCAGGTTGAAACTACTACAGAAATGACAGTGGTCTTGCAGTGAGAAGGTTTAATCTTTTCTACAAAAAGTCCTGATGGAAACACTTGACTGTATTCTGCACATTTTGTGACCATAACCACATTTTTACTGACTTCATTACATTGGGGTGACAGCAGAGATCTCACATATGTGAAAACCTGCACAAAGAAAACCAAAAGTGCAATCACATTTTTAATTTCGATGCAATTACCCTGTAGAGTATACGTTAAAGAAATAAATCAATATTTTTTATTACGGTAACTCCATGGGTCAGAGGAACCTAAAATATGAGATGGGACAACCCAGTTGAAGTTCAAAAT
This sequence comes from Aulonocara sp. 'chitande type north' Nkhata Bay, assembly GCF_057382095.1. NCBI lineage: Eukaryota > Metazoa > Chordata > Actinopteri > Cichliformes > Cichlidae > Aulonocara > Aulonocara sp. 'chitande type north' Nkhata Bay. The sequence goes on from NC_141347.1 coordinate 10,723,327, forward strand.
TGTTTTAATCATGCAAAAACAATTACTTACAAAAATCGAACTCAAATAAGAAGATAGAGGCTGTGCAGAAACAAACAAAAGAGAAAGAGGGCCATGAACCAACCACACAATGGGCTAAACTAATATTAGAAAACCAAACCGATAAGACAAATACTGAAAACAGGACTGCTAGCAATCCTCATCTCAACTAATAATTAATAAATAAACTTCAAAAAGGAATAACGGCTAATCAGCACTATCAGAGAGGATGGTAAGAGCCGGTTAATAAGGATGATAAACTTATTCTATTTCTTGCCAAGGATTACATGACAAGATCCTAAATGCGCAGAAAACACAGATTAAACCTGTTATGCTCATTTCCAGCTCCTTAACTTTATTTTTTGGACTTTATTAGCTTTGCAAGATTTGAAATTAATGGAGTTAGATTAATTGGAGATTCTAAATTGCCCATAGGTGTGAAAGTGAGTGCGAATGATTCTCTGTCTCTCTGTGTTAGGCCTGTGACAGACTGGCCATCTGTCTAGGGTGTACCCGGCCTCTCGCTCTATGGTAGCTGGGATAGGCTCCAGCCACTTCGCGAGCCTGATAAGGATAAGTGGAAGAGAATGGATGGATTTGCAGTTCAAAATAATTTATCTCCTGCTGGGTCTCAGTAGCAGCCCTGCATATCACCCACTCTCTGAAACAGGTTTAGCTCCTTTCCCTTTGAGCAAACTGTCTTTTGATTGGTTGCCCCTCACGAAGGCAGATGAGTGGAGCGTCTGTGGTGACAAGCAGAGCTGCCTGAGTTCAGTGGGACTACTTGAAACTTTGGCCTGTCTAATATGAGCATCCATATTTGTAACACTGAATTATGATTAAAAAAGCAACATAAGAGATTCATTTAAAATGTTTATTGTATTGCGTAGCCTACTGTAGATCTCCAACGCTCCTGTTGTGTTGTTGGGTGCGAAAAACTGATTCTCAAGTCATGGTGTGAAATTGGTGAGAGTGACTCATAACTGGGTGCAAAATGATGCAATTTACATTCTTTACTGCACTTTGATGCCAAATTGGTAAACAGGTACAAGATGGTTGGTAATAATCAACAAACAAAACCCGTCAACTCTCCGCTGGATTCCTAAAAACCTCAGAGGGGTTTTAGAAAGCTTTTGTTATCTGATAGATTTAATTAATTTAGTCAGATTCACTAAACAAATCCTTAATTTACATTTTCAAGCATGGAAATTTCACGTCCCTGATGACTGACTGTAATTAACCCGTAATGATGATGATAATGAGTGCAACAGTGACATTGTTTATTATATTACAAGCGCAATTGAATACAGCAGGCTACTTCATCTCACTGCAGGACAGAGGGCTGTTCTCATCAAGGTGTAAGGGCAAGCCACAGCAGGGCAGTGTAGTGATCTGCAGGCCGGCTGAGAGTTTGGGCCGGTGCCATCTCTGTTGGTTCTATTTGGATGAAGCATAAAGTCTGGGTGTAGTGGCCTTTTTTTTCAACCTTGAGAGTAATTGCTGGAAGGAGAAAGGTTGTTGGCTTGTAGCCCAGGACAAAGAGGCAGTTGGTTTCCAGTAGCCCTGCAGTGGACATCCATATGCTGAACAGGGCAAGATATATATCATATTAAAATGTCAAGAGTGCAGAGCAGGTCACTTATAGCCTGGACCTTTGCTCATAGTGAGGTGAGATGGTAAAGTGTTTATTTGAGCAGGAGGAGAAGGTGTAGTGATGTGAACAATGTGCCTGCAGAGCTACAGTGGGGCAAAAAAGTATTTAGTCAGCTACCGATTGTGCAAGTTCCCCCACTTAAAATGATGACAGAGGTCAGTAATTTGCACCAGAGGTACACTTCAACTGTGAGAGACAGAATGTTAAAAAAAATATCCTTGAATCCACATGGTAGGATTTATAAAGAATTTATTCGTAAATCAGGGTGGAAAATAAGTATTCGGTCAATAACAAAAATACAACTCAATACTTTGTAACATAACCTTTGTTGGCAATAACAGAGGTCAAATGTTTACTATAGGTCTTTACCAGGTTTGCACACACAGTAGCTGGTATTTTGGCCCATTCCTCCATGCAGATCTTCTCGAGAGCAGTGATGTTTTGGGGCTGTCGCCGAGCAACACGGACTTTCAACTCCCGCCACAGATTTTCTATGGGGTTGAGGTCTGGAGACTGGCTAGGCCACTCCAGGACTTTCAAATGCTTCTTACGGAGCCACTCCTTTGTTGCCCGGGCGGTGTGTTTTGGATCATTGTCATGTTGGAAGACCCAGCCTCATTTCATCTTCAAAGTTCTCACTGATGGAAGGAGGTTTTGGCTCAAAATCTCACGATACATGGCCCCATTCATTCTGTCCTTAACACGGATCAGTCGTCCTGTCCCCTTGGCAGAAAAACAGCCCCATAGCATGATGTTTCCACCCCCATGCTTCACAGTAGGTATGGTGTTCTTGGGATGCAACTCTGTATTCTTCTTCCTCCAAACACGACGAGTTGAGTTTATACCAAAAAGTTCTACTTTGGTTTCATCTGACCACATGACATTCTCCCAATCCTCTGCTGTATCATCCATGTGCTCTCTGGCAAACTTCAGATGGGCCTGGACATGCACTGGCTTCAGCAGCGGAACACGTCTGGCACTGCGGGATTTGATTCCCTGCCGTTGTAGTGTGTTACTGATGGTGACCTTTGTTACTTTGGTCCCAGCTCTCTGCAGGTCATTCACCAGGTCCCCCCGTGTGGTTCTGGGATCTTTGCTCACCGTTCTCATGATCATTTTGACCCCACGGGATGAGATCTTGCGTGGGGCCCCAGATCGAGGGAGATTATCAGTGGTCTTGTATGTCTTCCATTTTCTGATGATTGCTCCCACAGTTGATTTGTTCACACCAAGCTGCTTGCCTATTGTAGATTCACTCTTCCCAGTCTGGTGCAGGTCTACAATACTTTTCCTGGTGTCCTTCGAAAGCTCTTTGGTCTTGGCCATGGCGGAGTTTGGAGTCTGACTGTTTGAGGCTGTGGACAGGTGTCTTTTGTACAGATGATGAGTTCAAACAGGTGCCATTCATACAGGTAACGAGTGGGGGACAGAAAAGCTTCTTACAGAAGACGTTACAGGTCTGTGAGAGCCAGAGATTTTCCTTGTTTGAGGTGACCAAATACTTATTTTCCACCCTGATTTACGAATAAATTCTTTACAAATCCTACCATGTGGATTCATGGATTTTTTTTTCACATTCTGTCTCTCACAGTTGAAGTGTACCTCTGGTGCACATTACTGACCTCTGTCATCATTTTAAGTGGGGGAACTTGCACAATCGGTGGCTGACTAAATACTTTTTTGCCCCACTGTATGTGTATCCACATCACTGGAAAAAGCTATGGGAGGTGTATAGTAAGTGTAGGGGTTGTTGTATTTGATAGCTACAGACATCTTAAAAAAAAAGGTTTACCAGGGTTGCAGCCAACTTTGAGGACACTGAGGTCACATTCTCTCTGTTTTCTCTGTAAATGCATAGCTGTAATTCAACCATAATATTAAACCTGTGAGATTTATGAATATGGAAGTTTAAGATATGAGTCCACATTTTTGTTTAGTCACACAGAGTCATTTTTTTCTTAACCTCATTAAAATCAGAAAGTTGCCAATTATTCTATTGAAACTGGTCTGCTGGGTGATAATTTGTGTTATTATATGGACAATTATCACCAGGAATACACTTGAAAGAAATACTGAAGTAGAGTCTAGCCTGATTGTGACACCATGACTTCACTCCAGTGGCAAAGAAGAAATGTGTACACTTTAGCCATTTTCAAACACCACAGTTCTAAAGATGTGCATGCAGGATGTAAAAGGTCTTTGTCCCAACAGCTTCCCAGTGCATAGAAACCTACCTGGGATTTATGAAGCTTGTGCACTTACTTCCATGCATATGTTAGTAAATCATTTAGAACTAAGATGTTTGTGCAATCTCCATTTTTCTATATAAGGAAACATGTTTTCATCCAGGTGAAGTGGAGAACGTAGTGAAACCTGCATCTCTAAATCAAGAAACCAGGAGAAGGTCTAATTGAAGAAACTTGAAGGATAGCGTGCAAAGAGGAAGCCAGAAAAGGCGCAGCTTTCCAAACTGTTTCAACAGGAGTGATTTTTTTTTTAAGCAAAGAAAAAAAAAAGAAATATCGGGCTGAAAGAATGGGATTTCTGGACATCCCCCCGGACACAATGAAACAAAGCTCAAGTACAAAAAAAATAAAGTTTGGACATTAAAGTTGATATGACAACAGATTAACTGACTGAAGAAAACAGGTCGAGGACAACGAGCAACTCACTGTAATGAAAAAAAAAAGATTCTCCAGCATCTGTGCGATAGTGCCAAGAAATATAAGTAAGTGATGACATCCAATGCAATGATAGGAGTCATTTTTAATAAGACAACACAAGATAAGATGAGACACGTGTCTTACAGTCTATCTTTCTATTACATTTTTTTATTTATTTAATTGTAATTCTGAGCATTTTCTGGCTTATGGTGTAAACTATAAATAAACACCAAAATGCAATAATATTAATATTAATTAGTAGTAGCATGCATTATAAGCAAAGGTAAAATACACCTACAGTCATACAGAAAAGGATTACTTCAATTTACTGCAGCCAAATGTTGCTCTACAACCTCCTGAATCATGGGGTGTACTTAGGATTTCACAGGATTGCATAGAGTTCTGTTTCTTTTCCACATAACTGCAGTATCTGTGTAAGAGCTGTTTCTGTCTATGAATCTTTTGTTGCCCTGCACCATGTGGCTCGTGCAGAAAGCTACTTAGGGGTATAATTGTGTCTCAGATACAGCACTGTTAAATAATCAAAGTCTTTGCTCATTTTTCTTCAGCACGAGTGGATAAAAGCTGGGGAAAGCAAAGAAGCTGCCACTGCCCCCCACACCCCCCCAACCCAACTGAAATAGAGACAGTCATGAGATGGGGCCACAGACTCACAGGAAATGTCAACAGCTTTGCCCTCAGGTCAGGGGCATTTGGTGCCTTGATTGGATCTTTTCTCAGATAACCTATAAAACACAATCAGGCGCCAAGAGAAGGCCACAAAGGATAATGAAATTATCTGAATAGCACGCATAAAACACCAGCAGAGAAAAATAGAAGTGAGGATGAAAGTTTACCCAGAACTGCACTTGACATGGATGAGTATACTGAATAATGAGGAAATACTGAGCCATCTGTTCCAGAAAGGAAAGAGTATGAGAGTGTTTGAAAACAGACAAATGCACAAGTGTCTACAGCACAAACCTAAATATTTTAACAGATGCAGTGTGTCTTCAGCTTGAAATATTATAGTCTGACAGTGCGTCTGAGTGCACGTGTGCAGAAACACATCTTTATCTGCGTGAGAGTACAGCGCAGAAGTGTAGTCGTTGTAGTGCATTATTAATATATTGACGCTGTGATCCGCCTTTATTCTCCAGTTTATGCGTGTTTGGAATTTATAAAGCAATAAAATTAGTTGTAATCCCAGGAAAACACTTGGCAGAATAAATCATTGTGTTGCCTTCCTTAGTCAATTACTGTAATTATTAACCTCCCTTGGGCCCTCTGAACAATGTTTGAACTTACCAAGGCTCAAAATATTTCATTATCTCGGGAGGAGACTAATTGGCACTCTGTTGCAGGTAGTGAGTTAAGAACAGCCATTATTCAACAAATAAACATGCAATTTAAATCCATCTTAAGTTTAATTGTTTCATTTCAGCTGTGGGAGAAGGTCAAGATGTAGGAGCGGCTGTGCAGCACACACAATGATAATTTTAGCCCGATATAATATCTTTGTCAGAAACCTGTTACTTCTCATAGTTATTTCTGTTCAAAGCACAATTATCGATGCGCTGCGACACGTTTTGACAAACTGTTTCATATCTTTTTTTATAATCTATGTATCCATAGGTGAATAAAGTCGAGTCCTCCCACTCCTCTGATTTAGGAGGTGTTAAGTTTAACGGCAACTTCTTCAGCTCCTTGCAGATATTACACGCTACTTAAAGGCTCATATAATCATGATATTTGGTGGACTATTTGAAATTAAAATGTGAAAAAGAAATGCAAATGGTTTAGGCTCATACTAATAGGGATAGTAGAGAACCCTGGAAGTAAAAGTGCTTCTCCAGCTAATGGTGCATGAGTAATACAAAGTGCTTTCTAACTAGCCAAATAGGAACACGACTGATTCAGAATACATTAATGAAACATTTTTAGAGCTTCAGACTCATTTCTATCACTTTTTATCACTTGTATTATAAAACCTGGAGAGAGAAAAAAATCCAGAACTTAGAATTTAATTTATTCTTGCTTAACGTTAATGTGTCTGGAAGTACCAAGCAGAAACCTCTGAATAGTGAAGTTATTGTAGAAGTGCCCAAAACGGCAGGTCCTGGAGTGGCCCTCCATATTCTAAAGCAGCGGTCCCCAACCTTTTTTGCACCACGGACCGGTTTATGCCCGACAATATTTTCATGGACCGGCCTTTAAGGTGTCGCGGATAAATACAACAAAATAAAACTAGTACCGGTACCGAAAAAAAGAAGATTTATTCATAACACACGTGAAAAGACCCAGGAAAACCGAGTTAACGATAAAAACAATAACAAAATAACGCTGAAAACCGATAAAAACCTTGAAAACCATACATTTCACACCTGAGCCTCAACTCTCGCGGCCCGGTACCAAACGACTCATGGACCGGTACCGGTCCGAGGCCCGGAGGTTGGGGACCGCTGTTCTAAAGCATTAAAAATCATATTTACCTCAGCCTGGTACACAAAAAAGGGGGGTCGGCCTCTATGAATAAGTTCACCTTTAAAACAAATGTACAACAGGTGATCTGGGGCTTTTGTTTTTTTGTTTGTTTGTTTTGTGAGGTGTGACGACTTAAGCAGCTCTAGCTAGTAGTTTTTTTGAGGGCTTACATTAGGCCCTAGTCAGATTGGTTGGTGACTGCCTGGCAACCATCAATCACTAGGGAAAAATTTGTATTCTCCAACTGGTTGCACTATGAAACTGAAATCTAGCTGCTGAGGTTGCTTGTAGTTTGTACAGAACACTTTGACTGTTCTGCAAACACTTGCCAACTACTCTCTAAGAAATAGTGATGGAACAGAAAGCTGTTGCTGTCCAGTCTTTTGAAGTATGTTGGTTTCAGAGTTAAGGAGCTAGTTTTGCTACTGCTCAGTAGTTAGTGAGTGCTTGCAGACAAGTTGGCCTCCATCATTCAAACAATGAGTGACCAAAGCAATGTGCTTCCAACCAAGAAAATCACAAGGAATCCTGTGAGGATCCCACATTGACTGGTCTCTGGGCCTGTGTGACTGAGACCTTGGCTAATTTGAGTCACTGAGCTCGTCCTTGTTACCATGTTTGTCCTGGTGGTAGATCTTGGAGCATTCTTAATAGAATTATCCGGTGAACAATATGGTTTTCTGTGAGGTGTGGGCTGCAGAATAGGCGTATGTTTCAGTTTTGGTGAGAAAGGTTTTAGTGTATTATTAGCCCATTACTTAGCACTGCTATCATTAGCTGATAAATTGGCGCTCTGTGTTCTCATCCAAATGTGGTAATTTCTGACCAATTTATCGCTCCTACCCATTTTTTAATAAGAACAAGAGCACGACTGTACAGCGATTACACATGACAGAGTGACAAAAACACAGTGGAATAAGGAGAAATCCCTTTAGTCCTCCATCAACTCTTTGAAGTTGTTGTTGTTCTGATGACGAACACAAGATGGCATACTTGATACTGTCCTCCAGTAACGTTACTTCAGAGGGCCCAGAAAGGGGTGGCTTTTCCTTCCCAGTCAGCTCCTACATCAGTGGAATACTCAAATCTGCGGCCTGCATTTATTAGAAAGTGGAGAGTAAAGAGTGAGCAAAGAAAATCCTGAAACTTCCAAATCCCACCAGATAGAGCCCATCAGCCTGCGAGGCTGAATTTTAACATGTATCTCTGTACCACGTTACATAATATTGGTGATGTGCTAATGTAAAGCTGTTACACTCTAATGGGTATAACAGAACAGCCTATGCCAGGTCCCAGTGTGTGTGTGGGGGTGTGCGGAGGCGTTAGAAAAAAAAAAAAAGGGGGGGGGGGGGGGTGCCATAAGTTTGTGTTGTGCCATGCCGCAATCTATTCCATTCTACACCCACACAACTAAACTAACTACTGTAGCAACTAACAAAATGCTGGAGAAAAGCTTTTTCAAGAGTAAACAAAACGTGTTCAGATTCACAAAGGCGCAAACACACGCTCAGATTCATATGCACCTGCCATCCTTTTACCCAGACTGGCACCTACTGTCAGTATGATTTAACCCCACTTGTCCTCTATCCTGGGAAGTTTGATGAGCGCCATCAGACAAGAAGAGCTGGTCCCTTCTTTTTCTTGACATGTGAACAGCTGGGGCCTTCTGTGTTATGACTCCCGCTGCCACATCTGGTGCGTGTGTGTCAGTTTACGGGGCGTGCATTTGACGAGTCCTGCCACATCTGGGAGGCAATCCAGCTGTCCCATTCTTCACACGTCTGGACAGCGTCCTGCAGACACCTAGCTGTCACTCTGGGTTACCTGGAGCCCACCTCACCGTTAGAGGCGAGACACTGGCTACATGTGCATCCACACTACCACATCTGCTCTGTGTGTGTGTGTGTGTGTGTCGGTGTGTATGTGAGAAGCTGTGTGTTGTTGAGTGTGTGTGTGTGACACTGAGGGTACATGTATGTCCTCAGGGCTGAGGCTCCAGTCTTCACACCTTTCAGTTGAAAACACACCCAGAAAGACACACCAGGCACTGTAGCCACGCTGGGTATATGGGTCAAAGACTCTGCTTCAGAGGGAAGATTTTTGAAGCTCAGGCTTTCGTGATGAAGCAAATACTTATGCAAGAAAAATAGATTTAAGAATATTAATTTAAAATATGAAACAAAGACGTGATAGCATCAATAATGATCTAGCCTTTTTGCGTTAAAGAGACAGAGAGTAAGCTGCTGATGGATCTGAACCAGCTGAGTCGCTTCCAATGCAAATATCTTGAATATGACCTGAAGCAAATTTAGTTTCGTTTTTACATTTTGCATCACCAGAGCGAACACAGAAAACAATTTTTACTCGGCAGACTTTTATTGTGTTTGTGGTATAAATATTATGTGTAAAGATTATTTCCAATGGATGTGACAAATACAATTCATCTTTTGGTAGTCTGAGGCTGAGGCTAACGCTTTGGCAATTAGAAGCCTCAAGAAACATCTTTGTAAATGATATATATTATTTTTTATGCAAGTACAGAGATTAAAGTCACTTTTCTAGGTACACAAGATAACCTGGTGAAGTTCAAACTGAGCACCAGAAGGGTAAGAAAAAACTGTGGGGATTTTCACACACAACCATCTCTTGGATTTACAGAAAAAAAATGTTTCCAGTCAGCGGCAGCTCTCTGGGTAAAAATGCCTCGTTAATGCCAGAGGTGAGAGGAAAATGGGTCAGACTGCTTTGAGCTGATTGGAAGGCAACAGTAATTGAAATAACCGCTGATCACAACCAAGACATGCAGAAGAGCACCCCCGAATTCACAACACAACTGTGTGCAGACGAGCTCTACAGAGGGTTGTGCGGTCAGCTGAGCGCACCATCCGCTCCGAGCTCCCTGACCTGCACTCAATCTACAGCAGGCGGTGCTGGACCAAGGCCAGGAAGATCGTGAAGGACCTCAGCCATCCCAACAACAGACTGTTCTCTCTGTTGAGGTCAGGAAAGCGATTCCGCTCCCTGAAGACCAACACAGAGAGACTGAGGAGGAGCTTCTTCCCGCAGGCGATACGGTCTCTCAATCACACCACCACACAGTACTGACCCACACATACAGTTCTTACACACACACTGGACTTTCTGGACTTTGGTTTTGCACAACACTGGTCACTATATTCTTCATTTCCGGTTAATACTTGTACAGCTGCTGTTATTGTGTATATATTTATTTATATTTAGATTTCTTCATACATTCTTATATAGTTCTATATTGTGTATTGTGTATTTTGTTGTACAGTTATTTTATTTTCAACTTTAATTTATATATTTATCTTTATCTTATTCTTCCCAGTTAAATTTACCCTTCATTCTAATTTGTGTTGTACAGTTATTTCATTTTTAACCTTAATTTATATTCTATTCCTTCCTAGTTAAATTTACCCTTTTTAATTTTTCATATTTATTTCCTATCTTATTCATAGCCTTTTCCTTTTTTGTTTTCTTTAGGTCACGAGCAGTTGTCCAAGCATTTCACTACATATCGTACTGTGTATGACTGTGTACGTGACAAATAAAATTTGAATTTGAATTTGAATTTGAATTTGCATGTGTGTGCAGCAGATGACCTACAGCAGCAGAAGAGCATCCCAGGTGTTTCAGCCACCAGCTAAGAACAGGAAATCGAGGCTACCTTTGTACAAATTCATAAAAGAAGATTAGAAAAATGTTGCCTAGTCTGTTAATATTCATTTCTGTTGTGACATTTGAATTGTAGGGTCAAAATTTGGTTTGAATTAATTCAAAGCATAGCTCCATCCCGCCTTGTATCAACAGTTCAGGCTGATGGTGGTGTAATGGTGTAGGGATACTTTCTTGGCACACTTGGGGACCGTTAGTAATACCTGAACATTGTTTAAATTCTACAGCCTACATGAATATTGTTGCCGACGGTGTCCATTCCTTGATGATTGCACTGTACCCATCTTCTGATGGTTAGACCAGAGCTCAGATAATCTCTATCTGGTTTCTTGAAAATGATGTCTACAATCACAAGATCTCAATCCAATAGTGCACCTATGGGACCTATGGGATCTATGGGACCTATGGGTGAAGGTGGAGATTCTCATCATGGATGTGCAACTGTGTGATGCTGTCATGTCAACATAGACCAAAATCTCTAATGAACATTTCCAATCTCTTGTTGATTCTATCATCACCAGTTTCTGAAGGTAAAAAAGGGTGTACCTAATAAAGTGGTTATGAACGTTTATGTCAGTCTTTAGGGATGTGTGTGTGTTCTTCTCTAGTGAAATATTTTATCGTGATCAGGAGAGCAACATGTTTCTCAGCCCTGATTTATTTTTGATTCCATTCTCTTTTGGTTAGACGAATTGTTACAAAAGAAAAATCAAAGCAAATAAATGTCTGAGATCAAAAACGTCTTATTTTTCTGTGTCGTCAAGGTTTATTTAGAAAAGTGTCAAGAAGTCAACAATCAGACAAACCAAGGTGTTTAGAGCGTTTTCATACTCCCCCTCTTTACCCCAAGAACTGTCATCCAGTCTTTTGCAAATCATTAGAAGACTGTGTGAAGTGTAAACTCTATTTGTCAGGCTGTTCATGACAGGGAGCAACGACAGTCACAAAGATTAAACAAATATCACTACATATATATATTATATATGTAGAAGTTTTAATCTGAGGTTTCATTGAGATTCATTTTTTTATGTTACAGTTATTTTACAGAGCTAAGATGTGACTAAGCTGCTTCTTGATATTTTGATACCAGATCAGTCACATATTGATTAACTGCATCACATTCATCGCTGGTTCCTGTTTCTCAAATGATCATGTTTCCTGCCTATTTTCTGTTTTTTGTCCAAGTATCGTTATCCTGAGGACTGCCATTTGGGAGTGTCTCTAGCAAAATGTGGTGGATGTTTACACTATTTTCTGATATTTGAGCTGCAACAAAAAAAGTCCAGATAATTGTGAATTGCCACCACACCACAGAGTTGTTGCACAAAGTATGATGTATATCTTTGAAGTCTCGAGAGTCTGTCTCTCATGTTTTAAAGGCAGTCACTCGACTGCATAGGTTGATGTGTAAAAAGCAGCCTTGGAATGAAGCAGCACCACAACTCAGTGTTTCTGTGGATGCATGCGCATCTGCCTTGCCATCTACGAGGAGTGTTGCCAGTTCCTTACCTCCAGATCAACATGCATCTTTTCCTAAGCACTCCACAACTGAAGAATCTCCACACTAATTAACTGAGATTACAGCAATTAGCAGACCATTAATCACACCCTTATTAGTTTAGCAAGGCAGAGAGAAGGAAAGAGTGAAGAGAGGGATGGAAAGACGTGGAAAGTGCAACAGTAGAGGAGGAAAGACTGGTGGGGCGTGGGGGAGAGGCTCTCCTCTTGGCACCAGAGTTGTCTGTGACTCCACATAGTGAAGCTTTAGGAGCAAAACGATGTTTCCCCAGATTAATACCGGGGGTATTTGTTCCTAAACGCGTGCTCGGTGTTTTACGACATACTTAGACTTTGCACACAGACACACCTTCATGCAATTTTTTCAAACGCGCCCTGTGCAGATTTTACATACGATAGGGGAGGTGTACACTTAGAGTGTAAAAAATGTGACGAGTCCTGAAGACAACCGTGTGTATGTGTGTAATGGTGGTGGGTGGCAGAGTGTGAGTTCAGGTTGGCACAAGTGTTGGTATGTTAAAGCTCGAGCGTGTGTGTGTTTGTTTGTGTGTCATAATGCATGGTCTTACAGTATCAGTAAATGTGTGAGCATGTGTGTTTGAGCCAGGGGGGAAGAGGTTGCATGTGTGTGTGTGTGTGATTATTAAATATGTGTGCATGAGTGTGTGTATATTATATATATGTGTGTGTGTGTGTGTGTGTGTGTGTGTGTGTGTGTGTGTGTGTGTTGTGTGCGTGTGTCTTAAGGAAGGAGTGAGAGCAAAGCGGCTTCAGAGGCTGAATTTCTAAATGTGCTCACATCTGATACTATCTTCCATCTACTATTCTATGTTTCTTCTTCTCTCCTCTGCTACCCCCCCCCCCCCCCCCTCCTGCCTCCACCCCAACCCCCACCCCAACTTGCCCCCCCTCGTCAGCGAGCGGGGTCAAATGTTATTCCCTCCTCGTTGTCACGGTTGCCAATCACCTCACTTTCTGTAGCAACTGTTTCCAAGGCAACGGAGAGATCCGGTTGCCAGGCACCGAGAGCAATGCATGTGATTGTTACTTATTTATTTAATTCTATCTTTATCTATTTGTTCATTCTAAATGCGTCTGCACTTGCGTTCACGTGCGCACCCTCCATGCACCAGAAAGGCACACACACTCTGCTCATCTCGCACTCACAAGCACAAATACATGAGCTTCTCTCACACACACACACACACAAACACACACACACACACACACACACACACACACACACAAACGACTGAGACCTTAACTAGCTAACCCATCTGCATTTACCACAGGTGTGAAACGTGCGCATTGGATGACAAACAGTGATTATCATAGCAATAAGGATCCTAATCTGAGCCCTGCTCTCCTCCTGGCCTTCTGTTCCCTCCTCTCATCTGCCACGTCTCATAGGAGCTGCACAGTGATAAAGACAGGCCCTAATGAGAGGGCTCTTATTGCGCTGTGATTTCCTCCCTCTGTCCCTTCATCTCCTACTGCCCCCCCACCTCCCCCCACCCCCAACTCTTCCATATCCATCCTTCTATACCTACAGCATCTCCTTTCTCTCTCTCCCCTTCCGTCTATCCATCAGATCCCTGCAGCCACTCCTGCACACAGCAGGCCTTTTGTTTTCCTGGATAAGTATTACAGGGTAATTGTAATGGAGTGACCCATTGAGGAGGAAATTACTTCTATCACTGCGCGGCCAAACCCAAGGCATACTTATTCATTCAGAGCCTGTTGTCTCTGTTTTGTTTGGTCTTACTGTGGTTATTACAGACTGATCTGTCGGGGGTGGGGTGGGAGACAGTGTAGATGGAGGAGAAAGGGGTTGGGTTAGGGTGGGTGGTGCTTCAGCTGACCACATTGTTGATTCTGATGGGGGTTGCTTTGATGTAAGCTCAGCCACGGATTGTAATGTGGGGCTATTTGATGGCCATGTTTAGCGCCATCGCTTTTGAGAGGCAGATCGCTATTGTTGGCCGGAAATGATAGATTAATCATGTTCATCAGCAGCAGCTCTATGAGAAGTGGACAATGAAGAAATGAGGTTGATTTGAGTGTTGGGAATGTGGTCAGTTTACTGATAGTGGAGACACAGGGGTGGAAGTTGAGTTACAGTAAGTAGAGCTGAGAGGGCTGCGAAATATGAACTACAGCAAACTGCCTATGATGTATTCCTTCATAGCTTCTTCATAGGTCAAAAGAGTACTCTTTATTATATTAGTCCACTACTTTAATTTTTTTTTAACCTTAAGCTGCTTTAAAAAACAAACAAAAAAATCACAAGAAGAGTCATCCAGTCTTAATTTGTATACTTCAGTTTGTGCACTTCTGTGTGCACTTTATTTACTTACTTGCGCGATGTTTGAATTTCTCAAATTGAACACTGCAAGTTGTGTACTTAGAGACGATTGATATCAGGCATTTTGCAAATACGTCCGACTTGTCGTGGATTTGGCTAAATTGTTGTGCAGTGAAGGCAAGAATTATATGACGCCACACATGTATATGTACAATGCCCGATCAGAATTGACCTCCTATAGTAACTTTGATATTTTCTCGTTCCCTCTAGTGCCACCAGCAGAAAAATCGAACGTGTGTCAGGCGTACATGGTTCGTTGACATTTATTGCTCTGCTGAAATGTCTGTTTGATCTGTTGCCTAGCTTGCCATGAGAACACATATAATGAGGGGATACGATTGTTTGTTAGGATGACACCATCTTCTCATCTAACACCAACATTAAGTGTATATTTTAACTTGATTCATGATATCTGAGAAGGAAATGTCAGAGTTAAATGCACATTTAGCTTTGTTTTGTACACAGAAAATGTTGGCGTTACATCAGATTGTAGCTAAATGCAGTCAGTGGATATAATAATCATTGGGTTTTTTTCTATAAATTTCCACAAATATTGAAAAATATGCTATCATGTGCCAGCAAATTCAATATTTCTAAAGTATTTCCTATCGTATGAAACAAAGACATCTTGGCCTTTAAGAAGCTAGAGAATTAAAAGTACTTAAATAGTTAACTGCTAACAAAATTCCTGCCATAAATTTTCTGTGGATAATTATTTATTCTGTTAATAAATGTTTTTCTTTTTCCTTTTGAAGGCATTGTATTTAAAGGTAAGGTGTACACGTTATTGTTCCAGCTCCCTGTTTAATCAGATATCATAGAAAAACCAAACTAGTGAAGCAGGTAATCAGTGTAGGCAGGGAAATCAATTGGATCTTTAATTGCTGTGTGGAAGAAGAGACTGAAAAATTGCAATCTTACACATGCGTGCACACACACACACACACACACACACACACACACACACACACACACGCACACACCCGTGCACAGTGACAGACAGACAGTGGCACTGATATGAGTGGTGTCTCTGGGGAGTGGCATGGAGAATCCTCTTGGCTGGGAATTTCCAGGGTTTAGCACAGAGACACAGTTTCTGTCAAAGGGCCCTTTACATGGATGAGCCCCAGCATCACATTCGCCCACTGTGAAATAGAGGGATTTGAATAATCTTATTACATCCCATTACAATAACACTAATATGATCCAATGCCCTGCAAACTAGACTGGAGTGGGGGGAAACTGACAATCTGACCACCCCACATGGCACCAGAGCTGGGGCAAGTAAATCACTAAAAAGATATTAAGGGGATAGCATTTTCATGAGATTACTTAACCAACATTTCAACCCCACAAACATGACTCGATTAGTGAGTTGAAGCAGAGGCTGGTGGAAGGACTTATGTGGTTAAGGTCACAATTGCACGGCAAAGCATAAAGTCATGGATTTTTACTCTGCTTAGTGAAAGCAGAGATGTATCGTCTCCTTATACATAGATATATAAGTATATATAACCTGGTTGAAATTGTTCTATGGATGTACTTGAAAAATATAAAAAATAAAGTTCACACAGCTTTAGAATTATGCAGCGTGATCGTAGAATTAGCTGATTTTTTTGAAATTACTGACTGCAAATGATATCGCCTTATAAGCAGTGTGTGATAAGCAGTGTACACTGGTAGTGTGCTACTTACAGTAACATGTAATGTAACGTAAATTGTGTGCGATTTTTAAAAGTAAATGTATGCAATGCATGAAATTTACCTGCAGAGTAACTGTAAAAAAAATCAAGTTAAATAAGGAAAAAGGTGTAGGCAGGATGACTTTGGTACATTATAGAAAAGCTAATTTTCAGCATTGTTTTTGATACATTGTTTCGATTTTCACCACCTGTTATCAGCCAGTCAAACCCATGCAGTTTGCTCCTGGCAGCCTGAGTCTGTTAGGCCTGCAATTGACAAACCACTCCACAGCAGGTAACCTTTATGTGCCGAAAATTCAACATTAATTTACTTAGGAAATTTAAAAAAGCTCTATAAAAGCCCTAAACCTGAAAATAGAGTCTTCAGAGGACTTTTCTGCTTTTTGTCCAGTTAAAACATTAAAAGTAATCAAAAAGTAACCAAATGTAATAATTTACATGACTTTTGTGAAAGACTTGAAATAAGTTAATTCCTTACATTTTTAATAAGATAGTAAACTGTAACCTATATTTCAGAAATTACCTTCCCAACACTAAAGATTGATTTACAATCCTGTGCTAAATCTATAGTCATGGTTGTCATGTAATTGCATGATCTAATGCTATTAACTATGCCATTTTCTGAGACCTTCCCAGGGATGTAAGTACACATTTCAACAAAGCACACGGCAACAACTGTGACTCGTCTTCTTGGTAGTATGCTGCTTAAATACATAATGAGGCCTCTATGAAACAAAATGTAATAGAGAGAGTGTGTGTGTATATGTGTGTGTGTGTGTTAGTGAGTCTGGGGGGGTTGGGTGGTGGTGGCTATAATTGTATTTAGTTTGCTCACCATGCTAACACAATAGCTCGTATTCTGCCAGTGTAGACATATGCTGTTTTCTTGTTTTCATAGCTCTGACAATCTGCGCTTCAATATTTTTTTTAGCTCCAAGTCCAACATGATCAGCTCACTTTCAGACACGAATGGCAAAACGATGCAGACGCAGCACACAAGTATAAATGCAAACGACGACGTCGCCCACTATAGGCTCTGCAGAGATTAAAGCTAAAGAGCTGCTGGTCTCACACACTGCAGTAAACAGACAGACCTGTATGTCTGTATTAATCTGTCTATGCAAAACTGCTCTCTGCCATGTTTTTTTTAATGGATAGTAACTTTTGTATCTATATATTGAAAAAATATATAAATATATAAAGTGTGTGTGTGTGTTTCATGGATTTAGTAACTTATTTATAGTTTTACTGTATATATACATACATGGCCTTGCAATTGTTACACTTTTTTATATTGTATTAGTGTTTTTAATATAACAACAATATGTAGTTACTGTATTACTTGTTTGCAATAATGTACTTTATATAAAATGTAGTTGTAAAAAAATAAAAAAATACCACATTTGCTTTTGAATCCAAATCCAAATAAAATGCTGCATGTCATGTCATGACTAACATGTTCCCTGCCCTCCCATTTTCTTAGAAAATGAACAGTTCAAAGAGTCATACTGGAGCACTGAACACTGCACTGTTTTCTATAAAAGCCTGAAACTATATATTACAAATAACTAGATGAGTGGAGTGGAGTCGTGGAGTCGTTTGTTTAGTAAAGCTGTAAGTGAACTTTATTTAGGGCCAGAACCTGAGCACGAGAACGTAAATGTACATGTTACCTTCCTTTCATCAGATATTTGAATCACAGATATTGCATGTGAAGGTTGTTCCCGTGTTTGCCTGTCTTATAGCCCCTGTTTCTGTTCTTCTGTCTGCTTCTCCACCCACCCTCCTCCAGGCAGCTTGCAGAACAGCTGAGAGTAGACTGAGATTTATCTCTGACTTTCTAAATGCGTTCCTGCCCGTGCCCCTACCTGCCCGCCAGCCTGTTTGCCCGCCCGTCTGCCCGCCAGCCTGTCTGGATATTGGATTTGCTCTTTGACTGTGACCTTATACACAGTGAGCCACAGGAGCTAGTGCGACTGCTGGACCTTCTGTCCTGTCGTGCAGAGTCGTGTCTTCCTGCCGTCGGGGGCCCAGCCTCCCTCCCACCGAAACATCAACACTCCCCCCTTCTACAAACCCCTCTGCCATGTGCACTTATTGGATTCCCCTCTTCACCACGCACTCTGATAAGGGCATCTGTCAAGCGGATGAACAATCCAAGCTAAAAAGGTGTGTGATGCACGCTTGGAAGGATCTTACTTCCTGCAGAGGCCGAGAGGATGCTGGGTAGAGAGTCTGAGGACCTCGAACGGGACTTCGGAAAGAGGACTGCCATCACCACAGGTGCTCTTCACATCAGGAGGAGAAATGTTTTATCACTGCACATGATGGTGATGATGACGATGATGGCTTCCGCTCAGCTACGCGTATTCTCAAGCAATAACATCGACATCTGTATTATCAACCCAAGAATACCCGTGGTCGAGACGGGAGCAAACGGTCACGCCACCGCTCTTCCCTCCACCTTCTCTCCTCTTATGCTCTCACCTCGCATCCCTAACCCACCCCCTCTGTCCCTGTTCGACGTTATACGGCAGGAGAGAGCTGGAGGGAAGGGTGGGGATTTCATAAGCGTTTTCATGAACTGTCCAGGTCCTGCAAAAGGAAAAGAAGAAGAGGAAGAAGAAGAAGAAGAAAGGAAGAGAGAGCAAACACAATTCTTATGGGATTGATTCAGAAAATAATTGCGACCGCAACAGTTTTTTTAATCAATCATTCATCTGCACATTATTCGCAAAATATCATAAAAATGGTACAAATAAAAAGGCAAAAGCGGAAAATGCCAAAACCCTACATGATATTATAAAACCTCCACATTAACAGATGACAAAGAAAAACAGGAAATCTGTAAATGATTGTTATTGTTTTTTACTTTAAAAAAATCACTGAAATTATGACCAAAAGCGTCAACTGCTTGTGGAAACATCGTCTTCGTCTATGGGCGCATCACGATCACATTAAAGTTTTCTTTAAAGTGAGAGGATTATTAGGAAGCTACTGAGGAACGAAACAGGAATTCAAACAAAACAAAACAAAACAAAAAAACAGGGAGTGGATGCGTTCAGATCATCATCTGAACCGAGAGTGAACGCTCTGCTCAAGATGCCCGCTCCACGTCGCGCACAAGTCCTCGCTAATTGCCGTGAATACGTCTTGTGTTTTAGCGGTGTCAGCCACGGTGCGACAATGAAACTACTCTTGTTTCCAGCGTCGTAAACACTCCCTCCACTTACTCGCCGTTTCTCCCGCAAACACCAAACCGTATCTACAGCCAGCAGCAGGCGAGCAATGAAAGAAATAAGAGCGAGAATGTGATGGACTGCCGTGCTCGCATGAATAGTCATTTTGTCACCGCACACTGGGGCGCAATAAAGTCCCCCTCCCCTTTTTTCTCTCTTTTTTTTTCTTTATTCTGTTCACCTCTTGGAACCTCTGACTATGTGCGAGTGAGGAAGTGGGAGATGTGAGCTTTAGCCATCCCCTGTCCCCCGTGTTTTATCAGCAAACGCTACAGTCGCACGCTTGCATCTGAGGGAGTGAGGCAGTGCTGCGAGCTCGAGTCCCCCCCCCCCCCGCCGTCACCTCCTCCACCCCACCTCACCCCGTGCTGCACATGTAAGAGAAATCAGGAGAAAAGGAAAAAATGTATGGAAGAGGAGGCCTTGTAGGGAAACGACGAGTATACATATATATATATATATATATATATATATATATATATATATATATATATATATATATATATATATATATATATGTATACTCGTCGTTTCCCTACAAGGCCTCCTCTTCCATACATTTTCCATACATATATATATATATATATGTATATATGTATATATATATATATATATATATATATATATATATATATATATATATATATATATATATATATATATATATATATATATATATATATATATATGATATATATGATAAATGTCAAGGAAGGAAAAAAACAAAAAAGGAGACGTGTGAGCAATTTCAAGAGAAAGAGAGGGAGAAGAAATGGATAGAGAGAGAGGTTTTTGTGTGTGTGTGTGTGTGTGTGTGTGTGTGTGTGTGTGTGTGTGTGAGAGAGAAAAGACAGAGAAAGAGAGAAGGGTGGGGTGGGTTTGTGGGGGGAGGGGCGGGGGGGTGATATCAGCTGGGTTCGGACTGTCATTCTACAACATGATTGGCTGTGTCAGGGAAGAGAGATAAGCAGTCTTCACATCCCTCTGCCCTCGCATCTTCAAGGCCCCGGAATCAAACGGTGGAGAACACCGACGTGCGCTCCTCTGCACTGAAAAGAGACTTACATGAAAGGAGTGATTCCTGCTATTATTCTAAACACCTCTGCATGTGAAATACCACACTTTTTTTCAAAGGGTGGAGGTGGGGAGGGTGGGGAGGAAGGATGAAAAGGCAGAAAGACAGAGAGAGAGAGTGAGCAAGAGAAAAAAGGCTGCTTTAAAAAAAAAAAAGAGTTAGAATTCCTCATAGGAGGTTGTACCCCTGTGGTTCCAAGGCCCTGAGATCTCAAATCCCTGTGTCTTTACAACTCTTTCTTCCTCTTCCACTCGCCATAAGCTCTCACATTAGACAGCATTAAGGGAGGAGATGGAGCGAGGAAGAGCAACTCCCCTACATCTCAGTTCCTGTAGGACTTAACATCTTAGCTCTTAACTGTCCCGGTGGCCTGTCCAGCCGCTCTCCCCTGATTCAGTCCACCACTTCCCAAGCGTCATCTAAGAGAAATCCCCAAATTAATTCTCCAGGCGTTATTATAAGCTGTGACACTCTTGTATAGATCTGCAGGATTAAAAAAAGAAACAGGCAGGTATTATAAGGTATTACTTGGTATTAGTTTTTTTTAAGCAACAGCTTAAACCTTCACATCTGATGATGGACTGGTGAAAGGGCTTTTAAACGTTAATTCTATTGATATAAGTAGTTCCTTGTGAGCGCCGAGAGCTACAGGGTGGTGTAAAAGATTCCGATCACAAACCCTTTAAAAATAAAGAACCGCAGATTGGGGATTGATTGAGAAGATCTGAGCGCACGCCGCAATAAGAGCGAGTGTTGTAGTGTTTGGACCCTGCGAGGATAGAACGCCAGGCTGTGTCTGAAACAAGACAGACTGTCTGCGAGGCTGCACAGGCATCACCGGCAATCTCTGGTGTGCTCCCAAACAGCTCCCCACTATGCGCCGCATCAATTATTCAGCATATTTATCTATGCAATTTGACGGCCTCTCCCCTCCAAAGCTCTGAACAAATTGCGGAAGCAGCTAATATCGCTCCCCGGCTATGTGGCTCAAATCGGCGCGCTATAGCAAAAAAAAAAAAAAAAAAACCCAGAGGCTGAGCACAAGAGTAAACAATCACTTGACACTTAGCACTTATATTTTTTGATCTGTTGGGCTAAATGCAGGCTGTGAACTCGTGCACACCTCCTCTTCCCAGACGTGCGTGCCGCAAGCGCGAGCCTCTTTTTTTCATGAGAGACACAGTGGCGATAAATGTGCGCGCAAGAGACCTGTGGAGCTTTTACAATACCAACAAATCTAAGCATCCCTCACCCCCGCCCCACTCCCATTGGCGAATCCATGTGAACACACACACACACACACACACACACACACACACACACACACACACACACACACACACACACACACACACTCCTCATTTCTTTCTTTTCTCTCGTTTTCCACCAAACCGGCATTTAGCATGACACACGCCGAGGAGCCAGGGTAGCCAATTATCAAACAGATGTCAATGTATGCGTTACAATACTGAGGGGAGCCCAATTACCACACAGATGTTTTGTTTTCCTTCTCTCACTATTTGCACCCCCCCCCCCCCCCCCACACACACACACACACATTTTCTACCCAGCATCCTCTCTGCTCAAGGCCCTGTGGGCCCAGATCCCCCCCCCCCCCCCCAACCGCCCGAAAAACACAACCTCCACTAGTCAACACTAAAACCGAAGTGCACACATGTGTATGCGCGCACTCGCGCTCAGCCTTTAGCGAGCCAAAAGGAGAGCATTGGGATGTCAATCAACAGGGCGGAGGAAGGGAACAGGACTGGGGAGGGAGTAGGTGGGGGATAGGAGTGTGTGCGTGTGTACATGTGTGAGTGGGGTTTTTCTTCCGGGGGGGGGGGGGGGCGGAGAGGAGCAGTATATACGGCCACTGATCAGAACCAAGGACAGCTCCCAGTGGGTAGACGCTTGCCGCTTTGCTGCGTTATTAAATGGAAGTCTTCAGACACACACGCGTTCATATGAACGCACCCGTGCAAGTGCGCTAAAGCACCGCTATACGAGCAAACTGATTAGTGCGTGTGTGTCTGTGTGCGCGCGCGCACAAAAAGTCAGACACACACATGCACATATAATCACATGTACACCCACACACTCGCGCACACGCACATGACCTTTGTCCAAGCACTAACAACAATTTAGTAATCAACTATTAGCTCATTCCTGTTTCCTCTCTTCATCCATCTCCCTTAATGGATTCCCAAGGCTTCGACCAATCTTTTTGTATTTCCTCCTCCTACTCCACCCCCTCCCCCCATCTCACCACCACCCCCTTCCACCTTCTCGTCTTCATAGGGGGGCCAGCAAGCCTAAAAGACAGACAGCTAGCTCCAAGCCGAGCCCACATGAAAACCGAGGAGATGGAACTTTATGTCTCTCTCTGCTGCTTGATCAATAGGAATTTAATGGACAAGGATTGAGTTCAGGGAGTTCATGCTTGCCAATGTGCCTGAGGGGCTGAGCACATGCACACTGTGAGGGAGGCAGGGGGGCTTGCAGACACACACACACACACACACACACACACACACACACACACACACACACACACACACACACACACACACACACACACACACACGGGCACGCATACACTCATTCAAATGGATGTTCTTTCTCTATACCATACAGATGCACGCGTGAACAGGTGCACATCACGCCGTCACATGCCGCCACGAACCAAAAGCTGCAAAATTACACAAACAAACAAACAAACAAACAAACAAATAAAAAGCCAACAGTTGAAATTCAACTGATTGCAAGTTACAGGCGGGATCGGACATAACTGTTCACTGCACAACTCACAGAAAGAAGACATGGACACGCCGAGGAGAGAAAGCACGAACATGTCACTGAAGTGAGCCGAAACCAAATCATCTGAAGAGGTCCATCACATTATGCTGAGCCCTCGCGCGAGAGAGCAGCTCCTGCCTTACAAATGTGGGTTTTTTAAAGCGCAGGCTGTTTAGCCTGCATGGATACTGACAGAAAACTTATGCTGGATTGCTGCAAAAAACATAAAAGAGAATGTCAAATGAAGAAAGGCCCGAAGAGTTCGGAGTAGATCCACAAATACATCAGCTTGGTGTTGCAAACATTAAATGATGCTTAACATTCACGGACACACAAACTGTGACGGTGATGACTTTCGGATTTATCAGGGCAAAAGAAAGAGTGTCATGATGTGGTGTTGCATTGTTTCCACATTTTCCTTAGTTCTAAGCTTTATTTGGCGGAGAAAATAAAGTTATTCACATCTGCATTGTAGTGCAGGCTGTTCACTTTGAACACGAAGTGAAGTCATTGCAAAATTACAGGCAACAAGCAAAGTCACGTCCAACTCTTAAAAAAAAAAATTAGTCTTACTAAAGTCTGTGAAGAGGAATTAGAAGAAAAAAAATAGGGAGTGGGGAAAAAGCACGGGAGCAAGTTGGAAAATCGCGCGCGAGGAATGAATGAATGTATGAATGAAGGGAATAAAGAGAAGGGGAATGGTCTTAAAGCGCTGTTTCATGACACTGGTGTTGGCTTTGTGCTGCGATTACACTACACAGAGCGCTTTTTCTTCCTCCTCCACCCCATCCCCTTTTATTCCCCCCTCTCTCTTTTAATGGACAGTCTGCTCTGTAACGATGGTCAGTGATTTGAATAAACCCACCTGACGAAACTGACAGCTTTTCATAGTGCACTGTAGCCATATTGGCCACACATTTTCTGCGTGACTTAACGGCTCTGCATTAATTCTATTACACAGCATTTATGTCAAACGGATTATGAGAAGAATGGCAGCAGCGGCGGCAGCAGCGGTGGCAGCAGCAGCAGCATCATCTCTGGAGGATTTATTCCATACTCACCCCATTGTTGGAAGTCTGTCAATTCCCCCCTCATGCACTCAAGTCGACGGCAGTGTATTGGCGATATCTGGAAATCACACTGAAGAGAGGAGGGGGAAACGCCCCCCTTTCTAACTCTCTCTTTCTCCTTCCATCCAGAAAAAGCCTCACCCTTGTTCGAGGGAGGGGAAAAATGAAGGTAAAAGAGGAGAGGGGAAAAAGAAGAAGAGAGATCCGAGAGGCAGACACTCTCCACCCTTTATCCTCCCTTTAGATCCTGGAATCTCTGGCTCTGCTTCTGCCCTCATCTCTCTCTCTCTCCCTCTCTCACTCCCCCCTCTCTCTCTCCTGTTCTCCCATTGTTGCGAATCAAGCGTGGTCAAAGGGGCGCGGCGGAGGCGACTCAACGATTCAGGATTCACAGAGAAGGAACAGATTCAAGCCCCGCGCACGCGCGCACGCGCGCACGCGCACATACATCGCGGTCATGGTGATGCACGCTGATCAGCATGTAATGACAGCTCACACACTGTCGGGGGAAGAATCGGCGTAGGTCTAATTACGACGACGATGATAATAATAATAATAATATTACAATAATGATGATAATAATTCGTGACTGTAAAAGCAGAGTGTATTAACTCGTCCGCATTCTTTGCTCACCGGACTCAGTGCAGCTTTTTTCCCTCCTTTGTCTCAGTGTCTTAATTCCATTAGGCTATAACAAGCGCATTAAACAATAGTCTCTAACTAAGGCTTGGAAATTATTCAAATGTAACCTTCACCAAAGTGTTCAAATGATAAACCTGCACACCGGGAGACACTCATTAGGCAGTGGCAGGCTGCCTGGAGAGCTCCGCTTTGGAGCCGTTTGCCCTGAACATGACCGCGTTGCGCGTTAGGCTAATTAACTTTTCAAAATTACAGATGGTCCCGCATTTAAATTCTGGCCGGAGTGATGGACATTTTTTTTTTATTAATTCCGCACCCCGTCTTCTTTTGTACCCCAAAAAGAGAGAAAAAAAAAAATCATCATTGTGCCCAAAATCAGGCCCCATCAAAAATCTTTTTTTGTCCTCCTGTTCCTTTAAAATTGTCTACTTCCTCAGCAGCAGCATATAACACGAGCTGATGGATAGATGCACAAGAGGAGGAAGTCACTGCCTGCCCATTCAAAAGCACAAGCACAATCTGTATACACACACAAACACACACACACATGAGTGTGTGTGTGTACTATGGCCTACTGTGAGCATTGCAGCTCCCTGACAGCAACTTCTCAGTGACTGGCTCTATATCCATCCTAATCCAATCCCATGGGATTTCCAGCCGTTGAATTTCCACAGCAAGAAGACTGGCAGCTTCAGCAGGATCTCTGCTTCTCAAATCTTCCCAAACCTCGCCTTATCCGCCGGGGGATTACACAGCTCAACTCCCCGGGTAGCAGTGGAAGTAGAGGTAGTATACTCCAGCAGCAGCAGCAGCAGCAGCAGCAGCAGCAGCAGTAGTAGTAGTAGTAGTCTGGTGGAGGGTGTGGAAGTGGTGTTGCTCCATCATTGCATAATAGCTCAGTATCGCTGACGAGGTGGGCACATTGTGGGACTGCGCCACCCATTCATCACGGTTTTATTATTTGTCAAAGAGCATCAGGATGCAGGGTTTTTACTGGGCTGACACCGAGAGGCAGGTTTGCTTTTCTCCAAAGAAGGGGCCTGGCAGGAACAGCACGCGTGAACATGCACACGCATCATATCTGACCATCCATCACTCTGCGGCTGATAGGGCTGTAGCATTACATAATATTGCTGCATGCTGCCTGTCAATCACAAAGCGGTTCGATTTCCTATCCCGTGCATACTGTAGGTAATCAAAGTTTTTCTGTAGTAATGGGGGTTTGCACAGTTTTTTGGGTCCCCTATTTACTGAGCTTGAGATTGGCCCCCAGCCTTGGTGAGGTGGTGGTTTTCCAGGATCTGAAGCCATCAGCGGCTGTGTGAGGAGCCCAGACAGGACAGCTGAGTTGTAAGTCCTGTTTCCTGCCTGTTTCCAGTCTCTTTGGCTCTCTAATTTCTTCTCTCTGTCTTTCCTCTGTCCCCCCAATCCGCCCCCCCCCCACTCTTTTGCAGTCTGCTCAGATCCCCGTGGTATGAGCACATTTCTCATTCCCTCTCCTTCTCTCTCTCTCTCCCTTTCCCTCACTCCCTCAAGATTGCTGCTTTATTAAACAGACTCTCCCTATCTTTCATTTGCCACTCTCCCCACTGTGCTCCCCACTGTGTGTGTGTGTTTTTTTTTATTTTATTTATTCTCTCTTTCAACGCACACACCACACTGGCTTTTGCATACGTCAATGCATTGCTCAGCACACATGCCTGGGTACACTTTTCCCCACCATATTCTCTTTAGTGCAGTAAAACTAAAGGATGGGAAAGTGTGATAGCAAGAGAGCGAAAAAAGAAAGAAAGGAACGCTTCCCTTCTTCTATATGTTCCACCCCGACTCCAACCACATCGCTCCCTTTGCTTGGTGTCTACATCGCTCCTGCCCTATGTGCTCTCTCCATCTCTCTCCCTCTCTTTCAGACCCAGGGCAGCTATATTTAGCGGCAGGTTAACTGCTCCTGTCAAAGGTCTGATTTGTATTCTCTGCATGCAAGCCTGACTCGGGCCTCGCAGCAACACAAACAAAAGGCCCTAGTTTGAATATGCACTGAGCCCTACTGGCTTAGGAATCAAAGCCCTCTCTCTGCCCCTCTGCCAGTGGCGCCACCTGCTATGGAAAGGGGAGGGTGTGTGAGGAGAAGGAGAAGGAGGAGGCGGTGGGTCACAGGGACTCAAAGTCAAGCTCAAGTCGCTCCAAATGCACACATTCATGCGCGCGGGGGAGGCACCGGTGCAATAGGCCCAAGTCGCTCTGTTGCACAACCCCTTGAATGTGCAATATCTGAGTAAGTGAGGCAAACATGCGATCAGTCGCACCCCTGTGCCAGAATCTGGGATGGCAGGTGGGAGGGACGGGGAGAGAAAAGGAGCCCCCATACAGGAGACAGACCGGGAATAGAATTCTTTCCATCCTCAAAGTGTGCCCCCGGGGGCTTCAAGTGACAAGGGAGATTAAAGTGAAAGGCACATGCATTCCACGCTACTGTACATGTAAAGACACATGGGGAGCCCACGGAGCCGGGCTGGCGGAGAGGTGTGATAAACCCCGCTGCTTTCCCCTCGCTTCCACTGCCTGGTCTCATCTGGTCCTGCAGCAGGCTGTAGGTGACAGGCTGAAATGGCACCGTGCTACATCGAGAGATACAGTCACTCTGACCAGAGGCTCTGAACACAACACATCCCACATACCAACACAAAGCCTGCCTCAGCTAGACTCTTTTCTAGGTCCTTGCCCTTATTAGTTGATGTTGCCTTGCGTGACGTGCTTTCCATTCTCGCACTGGCAATACAGTGACAAAGGTGGCAGATTTAATATCGAAACCATTAATAGCGTTCAGACAGAACCAGGGAAAAGCAGCTACTCATATCTTACCAGTAACAGTCAGTTTTCCTGAATGAAATGAGAACGTTCCCTGGCAACTTATATTAGCTGTAGAGAACTAGTAAACTGGCATTAGATTTTAAACTATAAGGCCTTCCGAGGTTCATTAATACATATTGGATGGTAATCTGTAGAATAGTCCTGCTAGTGAATAGCTCATTTACACATTGCACATAGGAGTATCTCAGTAAATAATGCTGCAACACAACATTGTTGTTGTGCTGCTGCATGCCTGCTGTGCACTTCAGTGTTGTTGCATTATCAAACAGATTGTTCGACGTTTACTGTTAGAAGGCAGAAGGCTTTCAGGATGAGGACTAATCACTGCATTTGGCAAATGTAACATCCGGGAAAACAAGTTAGAGCGGGGTTGCTTGAGGGTAAACTTCCCTAAATCCAATAAAATAAAAAAAGAAACACAGGACAGAGACACTGAGCTGACACTCTGAAAAGCATCAGGAAAATACACAAAGGATGAGCTAGTTGTGAGCAAAAACCCCACTAAACCAATTAAAAAAAAAAAAGTAGTATAAAATGCTTATTGGCATTGGAAGCCATGCTTTGTTAGTAGTTTAGACGATTGCATTTAAGGTCAGAGCTTCATGTTTACTTTCGTGTATATGTGAAATTTGGCTTAAGAGTAAAAGGGGAAGACAGAAACTTCTTTTCATCCATCACTTTCCGAGCACATTCACACATAAAGGAATGTCTTTCTGTGCAACCTTTAAAAGTCTTTTCACTTTTCATGTTTCAGCCCGCTGAGCACTGGGCTCACTTCAACATTATGACTGTGTCGTTGCTTTCGTACAGCTGTACACTCTCTGGCTAGATAAAGATCACTTTTGAGTCTGAGCACTTTTAATTATTTATTGCACTGTAAATATGATCCCACAAACAACTGCGAACATATAACAGGGCTAAAATTATTTGAAATGCATTGTGTGAAGGGTTGATGTGACCCCATTTTATCCAAAGCACTATTCCATTCCCTATTTGTGTCACTAAAAGTATCTATTCAGTAGCAGAGACCACACCTCAAATGTGATTAGACAATGTTTATTGGAAGAGAGTGGAGGATGGAGTGAGTGAAGGTCTGGCACTGAGACTGCGGTTTGGGGAAGGCCTCAGTGAGGATTGGTGACTACTCCAGACAGATGGAGGAGAAAGTATGGAGCCCAGAAATGGGAATAAATAAACTTGTAGGGCAGAAAGGCTTTTATTAATTCTTGTAAGAGGTGTGTCCCTTTTCTTGGAATTTAGATAAATTATCAAAAATAAACAATCAAGGTGTGCAATAAAAAAAAATCCTTTACTGATTTGAGTAAAAATACACTACTTGTCCTCAGGCTAAGAAGACAGAGACAGTCCAGCTTACTGTAACACTAATAAGATTAATATATGGCAAGTGGGGGAAAGGGCTATATTCAGTAAATGGCCCAGGGTGGGCTAAACACCAGGCCTCTGCTCAATCCAGTGAGTAATATTGGCACTCTGTGTTGATGTAGACTGATCAGGCATAACATTATGATCACCTGTCTAATACTGTGTTGGTCCCCCTTTTGCTGACAAAAGACCCTGACCCATCCAGCCATGGACTCCTCTAAACCCCTGAAAGTGTGATGTGGTATCTGCATCAAGATATTAGCAAAAGACTCTCTAAGTCCTGTAAGTTACGAGGATTGGACTTGTTAGTCCAGCACATTCCACGGATGCTGATTGTGCTCCTCAAACCATTCCTGAACCATTTTTGCTTTGTAGCAGGGTCCATTATCCTGCTGAAAGAGGCCACAGCCATCAGTTAATACTGTTTCCATGAAAGGGTGTTCATGTTCTGTAACAATGCTCAGTTTGGTGGTGTTGACCCAAGGTTTTCCAGCAGAACATTAACCATCGCACTGCCTCCACCAGCTTGCCTTTTTCCCATAGTGCATCCTTGTACACATACACAACAAACTGTGAAGCACTGTGTATTCTGAGAAGTTTCTATTAATTTTGTTAGCAATTTTAGCTCATATGTTGGATCGGACCACACGGGCAAGCCTTCGTTACCCACTTGCATGCATGACCGAATTTCCCAGAGGAACCCACCCGAGGGATTAATAAAGTTTTATCTTATCTTATCTTATCTTATCTTATCTTATCTTATCTTATCTTATCTTATCTTATCTTATCTTATCTTATCTTATGAGTCTTGGTTTTCCATGACTCTGTCACTGGTTCATGACTGTTCCTTCCTTGGACCGTTTTTGATAGATACTAATGCACATGCAAACCAGGAACACCCCCACAGGAGCTGCAGTGTTGGAGATGCTCTGACTCCATCATCTAACCATCACAGTTTGGTCCATGTCAGACTCACTCAAATTCTTATGCTTCCCATTTTCCTGCTTGTAACACAACTTTAAGGATAGAATGTTCACATGCTTCCTAATATATCCTACCTACTAACAGGTGCCATGATGAAGAGATGATCAGTGTTATTAAGGGCATCTGCCAGTGGTCAGAATGTTTTGGCTGACTGGTGTGTTTCTAAATGCTAAAATGAAATTTGATAATTTCTGCAATCTGATCGTCAGATTGCAACACAATTTAATTCAATTCGATTCAATTCGATTCAATTCAATTCAATTCAATTCAATTCAATTCAATTCAATTCAATTCAATTCAATTCAATGCACTTCATACTATAAGGTAAAGACCCTACAATAATACAGAGAAAAACCCAACAATCACATAACACCCTGTGAGCAATAATTTGGCAACAGTGGGAAGGAAAAACTCCCTTTTTACAGGAAGAAACCTCCAGCACAACCAAGCTATGGCCATTTGGGGGAGACACAACGCACTCCACTCCACGTGCAAGGACTTCCATCCATTCCTATACTGTGTGTCACACGGTGAGCTTGCAGTACACCCTTTTAACAGTTTATCAGCAAACAGATTCAGGTTGCATCTTTAAGATGCATAACCGTGTATGTCCTACTGCTCCCCTTGAATGTCTGCATGTGTTTTTCTTCAAACTCATAACTGTTCAAATGAAAACTTTTGAATGATATTTCTTCAGGCAAAGCGTGGTCCAAAACAGATGTCCATCTTGGTCTGAATCCGGACCAAATCAGATGGACTAAACAATTTTTGATGACTCATTTTGGGCTAAATAAAGACGATGACTGACCAAACACACAGCCTCCACGGACATCTGGTGTTTGGTGGGGAAGGATGAGAATGACTAGTCTCCCTTAACAGGACATATGTTTATACCACGGCTAAGACACCATGACAGACAAACATTCATGTTCACACTCGGGGTTTCCAAATCAACCAAATCAGCAGGGCAAAAGAGCCTCAAATGAGACGTAAACCGACACCTTGCCTGTCACATCACATCACTGTGAAGAAAAAAAAAAACACGCTCTGGCGCTGCTAAATCCCAGAAGGAAAGTTTCTTGATTCTTGTATCTGCCATAAAAAACTCAAATAGTATGATTTGCATATCCTTTAGGAGTTGTAAGAAAGATTCATTCGAGCTTGAATTTTGCCCAAATGCATTATGATCAAAGTGTGAGGTTTATGACCATGTGGTTGGTAAATATTTTGAATGCAAACAGTGACAGTTGGTGTCCAGTCTGCTCAGTCGGGTACTGACACAGCCAAACAATATCAACAAACATGACCAATGATTGCGTGATTCAAAAGGGGACTTATCCAATCAAATCCAAAAAGGAGGGGAAAAAAAAACAATCTTCACAGAACAGTTTCTGAATTGTCCATTACATCCAAGTGGCACCTCGACTCAGACAAGTGAAAATGTGGTTTGAAAAATAGGCCAGGCGCAGACATGTAATGAATACATTTCCTGGTTGGCAGAAACATATTTGAATATAATTTCAAATGAGCTGTGGAACACTTTATATTTTGCTCACTGAAAATAGCTTTGAAAATGAATGAATTGCCGGTCAAATAAGATTTTTCCCCCTCCCCTTCTTCCTTGCTTGTTTCCACAAACACTTTATGACGATTTGTTTAAGGAATGGAAATAAATCACAAGCTATTTTTAAATTACTGTACTCTAACTTGGCTGTGATTACATGATGGTCGTATTACAGTTTTTCTCAAATGTTAAAACACAAAAGCCAATCCTGTAACCCAAATGACCAGTAGTCTAAACACATTTACTAAATGTAGCCACCATATTCCAGTACCATAAACACATGTCACATGAAGACACAATTCACAAAACACAACCCTCTGTACTCATAAATCTAAACACATTTTTCCTTGCTAAAACACATGTTGCAAAACAACTCTGCTCATATCCTCAAATGAAAGCCCATGTGATGCAAAATGCTTGCCACAGTCACCAATCTTTGAACACAGGGAACACACCTGGCGTCATTCACTACACACAATGACTCAAAATTGAAGACACTTGTTGCTAATGCTGTACCCACATGTAAAAGCAAGTTCAGAGTGCACAGTATGCTGAAGGTTCCAAACAAACACAATGGATGAAGGCAGAGTCAGGGGAAGAGGAATTTGATGCAGAGGAGGGAGAAGAGCTGGCCCTGGAAGAAGAGGAGCAGGCCAATGAGGAAGAGGAGTTCAAATGAGAGGAGGAAGAGGAGCAACCAACGAGGAAGAGGAGAAGGCCAACATGGGAGAGGAGAAGGTCCAGGAGGGAGAGCAAGACAACCTCGCACCATCATTACGGACGAGATGCGAGCAACAGCTCAGCGACATGATGCCGCACAGTGATTGTGGTGTGTGTGTGGTGTGAATAACGTAAATAAAAAAACTTCACACCCTGTTCATGTTTTCAAGATTACTGTTGTGTGCGATAGATTCTGTTTTTGCATTGAGTTGTGTTACAGTAGTGTACGTACATGCAGGATTTTCTATAGATTTATACTACTCATATGAAACTCACAAATCTAAATGCCTAATCCTCTGCAGAGATCTACGACGATCCGTTACTGTATAGTTTCTAAAATATGCATTGGCAGTTATGAAACAAAGAACCTTCTCACAAATTGAGCATTGTGTTTTCAATTGTTTTGCTGTAGTGTGTAATGCTGTGTATAGTGTTTACAGTTTTGACAGCTTCGAGCTGCTCTCTTGGTGTGGGAGTTTGAGTTTTGCAGTGGGAAGGTGTGGTTGTGTTTATGTAGCTTTAGAGAAGGGTGTTGTGTTTGGACATTGGGGGACCTGGTGGTAACGTTTGTGAAATGTGTTTTAGCATTTGAGAAAAACTGTAATGCCGAAGCATATTGCAAAGAGATAAGTTACGGCATCGTATTTCTTTGGAAAATTACATCGTAAAAGGTTATTAAAAATAAATATATTTTTTGTAATAGAGTGGGGACCAACGCATGAGGCTAAGCTTGGAGAGAAAAGAAGGAAGTCTCTCTCTCGCTCTCTGTAGATGTAGTTACAACATAGTTAAATACTACATCAAATATAAACATATGAAAAGGAATAAATTCAAATGTGCTGTTTTTTAATGCAAGGCATACTTTTGCAAAGGGATTTCTCTGCTATGAATGCACGGACACATGTAATATTTATGTGTGTGCATGGAGACGGTTTCCTCTGTTTTCTTACATGTGTTTTATTGTTTGTGCAGTTGACACTGCAGACCTGTGTTTTGGGGCTTTCTTTTATACGTGCATACATCCACGTGTATGCACGTATGTTTGTTTTGTCCGTAGACACCGTGTACACGTGTGTTGTTTCTCAGTGAGTATGTGCAGCTTTGTTAGGTGCACTAATGTATGAACTACATTAAGGATAAAATAAATAATAACTGCTATTTTAAGATTAGACTTCAAGGTTTCCTTTTTGATGGAGCTTATAGTTAGGGCTTGATCAGGTGATCCTGAAACCTGCCCTTAGTTTTGTTGCACTGAGTGTTTTTTTCTTCACTCTCTGTATATTTATACACCACTTTGCATGTGCATTAGTTGTTATTAATCCCCCCACAGCGTGTCTTTTGTCCTGTCTCCCTCCCTTGATCCTCAACAGATGGCTGCTCCTCCCTGAGCCTGGTTATGTGGAAGGTGTCTTCCTGTTAAAAGGGAGTTTTTCCTTCCCACTGCCCCCAAGAGGTCATCTGATTGTTGGGGTTTTCTTTCTATTATTGTAGTGTCTTTGCCTTACAACCTAAAGTGCCTTGAGGTGACTGCTATGTAAATAAAATTGAGTTTTTTCCTCATATTTATAACATAGTTTTTGTATAAACAAATACAGACCTGTCTGTACCTTGTAATTATTTCAATAGATGTCAGATAGTCGGGTGTATTTTAGGTGAAATTGTGTGTCGGAGCTGAAGTGTTGCCCTCGTTCTCTTCCTGGAGTTCTTTCGATATAAGTGGCACCTCGCGTGTCCAAATTATTTTACACTGTCATTTGCTATGTCATTTAAAGCTGTGTCGCTTTAAATATTTTTATAGGCGTCTGGGATGTCAGACTAGATTGTTCCAAGACTGAAGCCCTTATCCTTCAGATGGATGACAAGCCAAGCTTCCACACAACTTACGCCAGAGGCAACCTACAGTCCACACAAATGACCCGATCTTTGGAACATTTTACAGATGTTTCTACTTTGCTAGAAGAAAAAAAGCAGTTGCTGGCTATCTCTGCCCAGCCCTCTCCATTTTCTTGTCTATCCATGTCAGTCTGTCTGTCCAAAAGCTGACATGCACTGCCAAGCCCCGCACCCATAAACTCTGACCGATTTTCTCATTTGCAGCTGTCTTAAGGAGACTGGGAGGTGTTTTCAGTTTTATGGATATTGACTCCTCCTCTGCTCTTTGATCCTGGTTGTCCACCTTCAGAATGGAATCTATCAGCTGCTTGTAAAACCCGGTGACAGCTCCAGACAAGTAGGCCCGATGTAAAAATGCATGTACTTTTATTGTTCACGTCTAGTCTTACAATAACCAGGTCTGCCAATCAATCACTCTTCCAGTCAGTCAGGGCTCGAGATGAAAGGGTTTTTGCTACTGGACCGCACACAGTTGGGCTTATGATATGCTTGTTTTTCATTTACCCTGATTAATAGGGTGAAAAAGTGCACGTGTGACAGCTGCAGTCTCAGAGCGCTTTGTCTTGTCTGTGCTCACACTCGTCAGCCTCGCCTACTCTCAACAGCTCACTCAAGGGAAATGTCCTTATTGTCTATTAGCTTGCTGTATGTCCATGTGTTTACGTGTGTGTGAAAAAGGTCCTGGGCCTGTCATCAGTCAGATTTACTACAGCAGTAGCAACAGAGGCAGAGGCAGTGTAGCGATGGCAGGCAGGGAGGGGCTATATGGGCTGGGATATAAGGAAGCTGAGCATGGCTCGGTCCCTCGGGGCCTGCTCTATGTGTGAGGATGTGTGTAATGTGTGTGCGCTCAGGTCAGCACCTCGCCCACAGCCCACTGATGATGTCCATGCCTGATGATGTCATGCTATCGATCAGCAAGGCGTCTGTTGTGGGATTTGGTGTCAGTATCTGGAGAGAAGAGAAGAGAATAGAAGAGAAGAGAAGAGAAGAGAAGAGAAGAGAAGAGAAGAGAAGAGAAGAGAAGAGAAGAGAAGATAAGATACTGGTGGAGAAAGAGCAACAGATAAAAGCGGGGAAAGGGAAGCTTGTGGATAGATAGAATGGATAAAATATGATTTAAAGTAAAACTTTATCAGGCATTTTAAAGAAAATATTTGAAAATTGAAAGTGACTCAGCTAGCCTGAGGCAGTTCACTCCATGGCCTGAGGGCCACTGACTACACAGGCTCCATCCCTTCTTGTTTTACAGAGAAGGGCAGAATGAAAACCCCTGAGGATGTCTTTGTATTGTTGTATTGTACTGTTGAATATATAGTTAGAGATCGATCTATCTATCTATCTATCTATCTATCTATCTATCTATCTATCTATCTATCTATCTATCTATCTATCTATCTATCTATCTATCTATCTATCTATCTATCTATCTATCTATCTATCTATCTATCTATCTATCTATCTATCTATCTACCTACCTATCTATCTATCTATCCCTGTCTGTCTATAACAATGGGTTCACTGTACTCAAATGGCCTCTGGATTCCAAAGAAATACAACAGAACGGCTGCTTGTCTGTGGTGTCTCAAGCTGTCCGTGTTCATTTCAGAAACAGAGTATAGCTTAGCATGAAACCTGGGCGATTTGATTGCTCTGTCTGAAGGTAGCCCACTTATGTGCTCTATTGTGTAACTTCCAACAGCAATTCAGAGGGCTACCTGTGTCTAGGAAATTTCAACTGTCTCTGGGAGCCACCCAAGATGTGTTTTGTCCTTGTTTGTAAGCATAGACTGTGCTATATACATTAGATGGTTTCCTAGGCAACTAGAACCTGCAATGTCTGCTACCAACAACCAACCCTTCAGCTAAAAAGTGATGTGCGACAAGCGAATCACCTCCTGTGCGGACATCCCTTGAGAAGCCAGAGACGTTACGCTCTCGTTTTAAAAACAACTTGTTAATCACAAAGTGGCGACGCCCTAAAGCATGCCCAGCTTCATGATCTATTTTACTCTAAATAGGATCATAATTTACAGCATGAACATCATACTGGATTGAAAAAAACTGACCCCCCCCCCCCCAAATAAAACCCCTAATTAATAGATATACATAATAGATGTTTCCTTATGTTGTAAATTACAAAGAAAACAAAAAATTTGACTGCATATCTGAAGCATGTCCACATAGGCTTAACCTTTGGGACCACGGGGCGACATCAGTCTTTTAAAACCCGCACTGACAGGTGCTACTGAAAAAGTCTTCTCTCTAATGTCGGAAGGATCAGTGTTGCTACTACTTGTTATTAAATTCTCTCCAGGGAGTCGGTGGTGTTGCATTCGGCTGTACACGTGTCACAATAGGTTGAGTCTGAAGTAAAGGACATCCAACATGAAAAGGTGAAAGGGGAGGTGGTGGCCAGAGTGCTGTCTGAACATACAAAACATCCTTTTAGCTCAGTTTTTGGTCTCCATTGAGTCCCGAGGGAACATTAGCAGGCAGATTTTCCACTGACATGTATGTATGGTGTGGTTATAAATGATTAAGATTCAGAAAGAATAGATAGATAGATAGATAGATAGATAGATAGATAGATAGATAGATAGATAGATAGATAGATAGATAGATAGATAGATAGATAGATAGATAGATAGATAGATAGATAGATAGATAGATAAAGTATGAGCATGAAATAATGAAGTAGGCTTCCATCTCTGACTTACAGTGGTGAAGTGTATCAAGCCCTTTAACCATCCAGTGGGCCCAGGGGACTTGTGTGTAGGAGGATTACAAACCTTACTGCCAGCTCCGGCCATCATTTAAACCTTCTTCAGCATCTCATGCACTTCTAATCGATGCGTTGCCAAGCATTAGCATCACATTAACAGTGTGAATATATAGACTTCTGCATTATTATAAACATTCACTGCAGTCACCTCGTACCATCAGCCCGCGTAGCGCCGCCACCCTGCCAATAATGACTTTAATGAGCATCCTCCTGCGTGATAGTGGGCTTTTATGAAGTGGGCAGAAAGCATGAAATATACAGTAGCTTGTTTTATGGATTTGTGTCCTCTGGGTTTCCCTCCGATGCCTCGGCATAGCACGGCACCTCCATCACATTGACAGTCAGTCGGTGGGCTGAGCCGTGCTGCTGAAGCTGTATTGTGTAGGCTTGTACAGTACAGTTAAGCTACAAGCTGCTGCATTAGAGCTTGCAGACTCTGATGTGTGCTGCACAGAAAAAGAAGAAGAAGAGGGGGAGGAAAAAAGAGTTTTTCCTTCATCTCCTCCTCCTCCTTTTCCTCCCCTATCTTTCACTATCTGCTTCCTGGAACCTGCCCATGCAATTGGATTTAGTGTCTGTCTGTGTGCCTGGCTTGTCTCAGCCCTCTCTCTCTCTCTCTCTCTCTCCACTGCTCCATAGCACTCCACTCTCCCACTTTACTGCCCCCCTTGGCTCGTCTCTGCATTCTAATAGGACGATAATGCAGCCAGTGTGGTCCACAACTACAACACTACATGACAGTGCAACAACAATAGAGCTCCTCCAACAGGCTCACTGCCGACTGTGTATTGAGCCGCTGCTGCTGCTGCTGCTGCTGCTACTGCTGCTGCTGTGGTGTGTGTGGATTATTCCACGTCTGTTTACATTCGTGCACGCGCAGTGTGATACCCAGGTCTGTCCGTACAGTGACTATTTGTATTTAGATAAGGGGGGCTGAAAGAGGGAGCAGAGACGAGGGACGGCGAGACAGTCCACTGTTTACCCTCATCGATTGAACTCCAACCACCACGCCTCTCGTTCACATTCCTAGCTGGTTTTTTGCCTCTACTGCATGTGTTCATTTTATGTGTTTCCCCATCCATCCATCCATCCATCCATCCATCCATCCATCCATCCATCCATCCATCCATCCATCCGCTCTCAACAAAACCCTCCTGACCCTCTGCACACTTATCACTGCTCCGATTGCCCTGTGCTGCTCCCTCTGCATCTGCTCCACGTTCAGCTGGGGAGTGGGGAGCTGGCCGGGTAATGGCTGTAGAAACGGCCTAATAACATTACAAGCTGCCATAAGAGTGGGGAGGGGTCAGGAAGGGTGAAACGAGGGAGGGGTGGGTGGGTTAGCGGGTGTACTTATGAATTGCAAGGGGTTGGTGGGGTCTAGAAGGGTGGCTGGTTGTGAGTGAGGGATGCGGGTGTGTGTGTGGGGTGGGGGGTGGAAGGGGGGAGGGGCAGGTGCATCACTAATGGCTTTTTAAAAAGGTTACAGCATGTCGCTCCCTCTTCATAATGGGGCCCTGGCTGTGCTGGAAATGCAATTTCCGGGAAAGATAATGCAAGGAGTGAAGGGGCTGCGTGTGTGTGTGTGTGTGCCGGGCAAGAGGTGGGTGGAGGGTTGAAGATGGGGTGAATGGGTCTGGGGGGAGGCTTAGTGTGTACCTTGCGCTTATATTCAAGTCAAAGAAACAGAAAGGGAGTGAATGAGACGGGGGGATGAGGGGGAGAGAGGAGGTGCAGGTGTGAAAAAGCACGGGGCTTATGGAGGTGTGTGCATGCATGCGTGGGTGTGCATGTGTGTGTGTGTTTTGGGGGATGTGTGTTGGGGGGGTGGTTACACATTTTCTCGGATGTTCAGATAAAGCAGGAGAGACGGCGGGAGACGGGCATGAGAGGAGGAGGCGTCGAAGGTGGAGGAAATGCCGCATGTACGCTGGAGGAGATACGGGGTTTATCTGTGTGCTGTGTGCAGCAGCATCAATACTTAATGAAGACATTATCTGCGGACACTGTGTCCGTGTATCTAAACAAACATAATCCTTCAACCCCTTCCCCCTCCACCCCTCCAACATCCTGAATGGTTGGTTAAAGCCAAGTATACTAATTAACCCCACTCCACCGCTGGATATGAGTCTCAACTTTGCTTGATTGAATCTTCCTGCTTTTCACCGGGCATCTGTAATTGCTAGTCATGTTAGAGGGAGGATTTAAGTGTATACATTATGTTCCTGTCGGCGCTGCACACTTTGCTCAATGCTGTAGTAATACTTTCAATTTATTTCACACCCTCTGCACATAACACAAAATCAATACCTCACAGTTATGTGTAATTTCATTGTGTCAGCCTGTAGTTCTGCCTGAACAATTATAATTTAACTAAATTAATATTGAGCTGACATCTGGTATCAGTGCGTGTGTGTGTGTGTGTGTGTTCAGCATGAGTGTGCCCGCCTCTGTGCATTATTTTTCATACATAAATAAAAGAAGAGACTGAGGATTGAGAAGCAGGAACTTAATAAGTTTCTCTACACCTGCTCTGTGGCTTAT